>NW_021703774.1:98170504-98764921 GCF_005190385.1 Monodon monoceros
AAAATATAACATTATGTTACAAAATACATACATCTTTTAGGTCCATAAGGTATTTATACAGATAAAAATATAACATTATGTTACATACGCAAGCATGTACTGAAAGGGCATCCACTAGGTTTGCCTTTGTCTGTTTTCCCTCCAGTCTCCTAGAACAGAGCTCCCCATATCTGTGTGGAGAATGAGGACCAGGCGGCAGCATCCCTGAAAAAACATCCTGCCCTGAGTTTATTGACTTGCCCATCACCTTCCACCCTACCAGGGTCTTTAAACCTGCTGCACTTTCTCAGGCATGTGGCTAGATGTCTGTAGTGGGCACTGTTAGATCCCCCCATGGGCATGGTACCCACCCTCCCTCCTAACTGAACCCCAGTTCCATTCGGTATCCCCTCCTTAGTGAGGCACTTGTGCTTCCAGGGAGGCTGGGACGATCCCCCGCTTCCAGAGGCTGGGTCTTGATGAAGTTAAGCCACTTCGAATGACCCTGTTCCTCTTACTAGGGATAGTTTAAGCCTGAACATGTGATACAATTCCAACCAAAAAGAAATGAGAGGAGTCTGCTGAAGGTATTTGAGAAGATTAGCTCCTTAAAAGAGAGACAGGGATATTTCTTTTATGTGACATTTTTGTGTTTTTAAGTGATACTTATAGCAGTGGCTGCCATTTTATAACCAAAAGTTGATAACCTAAGGATAAGCCAGTGGATTTGCGCTAAGGATGGTAAAGCAGAAACGTGGAGAGAAGCTGGGTTCTTGATGATGTCACTAACTTGGGGGCCATCCTATTGCAGGGCTTTTTGTTATGTAAAATAAGAAATTCTTCTTGTTGTGTGAGAGCCAAAAACATTCTAATACAATCCCCCAATGTTTTCATACCCAAAGAGTTTCTGACCATCATTTGGTGATGTTAGAAGCATCCAGCATCTCCTCTCCACCTCCCTCTCTCCCAGCAAAAATATTCTAAAAGGCATCTTGGCTATGAATACAAATTAAGCAGAATTTCACCACATCCTGTTGGAGGTAGAAAGAGGTAGAGCTGATTGATACCAAATTTAGTTCTGAGAATTGTTGCCAGAACTCTATAACCGGAATTCTTAAAATCAGGATTCTGAGCCCTAGATTTGAAACGTTGGTGGTAAGCCTTCAAGAATTATAATTTTTGGCACACCAAATGTTTCCAGATGCCTATTTATCTTTTATCTTCTTTTTTAAATTAAAATTTTTTTCATTCATTTACTTATTTTGGCAAAATATGAGGTCTTATTTCACGAAGATTTTGGCTATAAACTAGTGTCCTTTCTTAATCCCAATTGCCCCACCTGTCCCTAATTCCTTCCAGGAACTTGCTGAGTTCTTACAAATTCATGATTTCCTCACAGCTTGCTGTCCTCTCTTTCCCCTGGTGAAGGGTTAGATATCTCTGAGTCCTTAATATAGAAGTCTGGCAAAGAAGAAAAATCATTGGCTTAGCTTTCTGGGTATGAAATCATGAAGATAATGAATCACATAAATGAAATCTGTTTCCTAAGAAGTTATCAACAGTTCAGTTAACTTCCACCATTTATTGAAAGCCTATAATATATAGGCTCTGGGGATTCAAAGACATTTAAATCATATCGTCTGACTTTAAAGAGTTGAAGGCCTAGTGGAAGTGTTCTAACCCTTCACAAAGAGGAGAAGAGTGAGTTGTTTGTTTGGAAATCATGAATTTGCAGGTACTCAGCAAGTGCTACTTAGGAATTAGGGATAGTTTAGATTAAGAACACCAGTTTTTAGCCAAAATGTTCATGAAATGGAACCTCGGATTTTTCACACACACACACCCTCAATTTTAAAGTAGAGTGAGCAGGGTTAGGGTCTGGGAAGGCATGGACTAATAAACACATCATTTTAGCACATACACGCTAAATGCTAAAATGGGATCTTGTGCAGCATTATAGGAGCACTGGGCCCAACCTGGTATGTGAGAAAACTTCTAGAAGACAATACCTGGGCTACACTTTGGAGAAAGAGTTATCCAAGTAAAGAAAGGTGGGCATTAAGTAAGAAAGTAGAGGGAACAGTGATGGCAGTCACAGAGAAGTGAAACAATTTAGCATGTGAGACAGCTAAATGCAACTTTGTGCCCAGGACAGAAAGAGGCTTTGGGGGCTGGGCAGGACCCAGAGGGCCAGGCCAGGCCTTAGACCCACCACTGTGTACAACACCTTGGATGTGCACCCAGCCCCTTAATTTATTATTCTCCTTAATCCTGCTGCCTCTCTGGGGCTTAAAGCAGGTAGAGCCTTCTCACATTGCTTTAGGGGGAAAATAGGGGTGATTCCAGGAAGGATTAGTCCTCACGCTGCCCTCACCAAAGTAGGGAGTCAGGCCGAAGAGAGGGAGTTCTGGCTAACTGGCAGTGGCTCCCCTTCCCTGGACACATCTAAGTGAATGGGATGGGATGACTGCCAAATGGAGCAGCTCCTGCCCGCCCCCCCCCCGGCCCAATCCACAGGCAGGACCCGGAAGAGTCCAGGGAGTGTTTAGGAATGAGGACTTCCAGGTCCCCCTCCAGTCAGAGAATGGGAACTGGCATTTTCAAAGCTCCCCATGTGATGTGGATGTCCAACCAGGTCTCAAAACCATTCTTGAAGCAGCATTTCTTAAACTGTGTCCCAGGGACTCCCCTGGTGGTCCAGTGGTTAAGACTTCACCTTCCAATGAAGGGGGTGAGAGTTTGACCCCTGGTCAGGGAGCCAAGATCCCACATGCCTCAGGGCCAAGAAACCAAAACATAAAATAGAACCAGTATTGTAACAACTCAATAAAGACTTTAAAAATGGTCCACATCAAAAAATCTTAAAAAACAACAACAAGAAAAAACCTGTGTTCCATTGTTCTGGGAGCTACTGGGTCAAACACATTTAAACAGTTGTCTTAATTACAGGACCTCTCAGTTTTCTTTATCTGCTACTACACTGTAAGACTCCACAAGAGGAAGTGGGGCAAGGGTGGGAAGAAACATATTGTGTTATATTTTCTAAACATATTTGACCATATGGTGTTTCTCTCTCTCTTTCTCTCCCTCTCCCTCTCTCTCTCTTCTGGTGGAGTATTTCTTAAGACTGGACTCCATGCAGCACATATTTTGAGGAAAGCTGCTCTAGAAGCTCAGGAAAATGGTGTTAATTTTCCTGGTGATGGTTAATTTTATGTGTCACCTTGACTGGGCCACAGGGTACCTAGATACTGGCCAAACATTCTTCTTGGTGTTTCTGTGAAGGCATTTTGGGTGAGCTTAACATTTAAATCAGTAAATGAGTAAAGCAGATTGCCCTCCCTAATGTGGGTGGACCCTATCCAATCAGTTGAAGGCCTGAATAGCTGACCCTCCTCCAGGTAAGAGAAAATTCTTTCCTGTCTGACTGCCTTCAGACTGGGATATTGATTTTTTTTTTTTCCTGCCTTTAGACTTGAACTGAAACACTGGCTCTTCCTGGGTCTTGAGGCTGTCAGCCTTTGGACTGGAATTATACCATCACCTCTCCTGAGTCTCCAGACTGCTGACTCATCCTGCAGATCTTGGGACTTGTCAGCCTCCATAATCTCATGAGCTAATTCCTTATAAATAAATGTCTTTCTATCTACCTTTTGTAGGAGACCATACTAGGCCACCCCAAAACATGCTCTTGGCATAGAGATTATTTCAAGGAATAGTAAACACAGGAGAAGCTATAAAAAACTGACTAGAAGTTACTCTTCGGTAAGGGAAATTTGCATTTATTTTGAAAACATCTCAGTTTACGAGGGTGTTTCCTTCTCTGTACCTGAAAGAGAAGGATGACTGAATTATCAGAGACATCAATGGAGAAGACATCGATTCAAATCTGTATAACAAACTTTGCTTTTCTTTATCATACTTTTCCTGATCTCCCCCATAATTGGCCTCGCCACACCCTTGTCTCTTTGATTTAGATGAAGATGGTATTTAAGCCTGAATTCTAAGATACTTCTTTGAGAGTTTCTGGGTGTCTCCCGTGTATACATGAGATATACATGTTAATAAACTTCTGTCTTTCTCTTGTTAATCTGTTTTGTTACAGGGACCCCAGCTGAGAATTTTGAAGGGTAGAAGGAAAAGAATTCTTTTTCCGCCCCTACTCTATCATCTATCTGTCTCTCTCTCCATTCATCCATCCAGCCATCCATCCAACCATCCATCCTATTGGTTCTGGTACTCTGGAGAACGCTGACTAATACTGGTGACCTCCATCACTCACTGCAGGAGTGGGGTGAAGGCAGAGCACGCTGCCTCCCACCAGCTGGCCAGAGAGTGCCATGTAGTCAGGAGCCATCATGGTGACAGGCAGCAGCCTTGATGCATAAAACCTACCTGGTGAGTACTTCCTTCCAGAGCCAAGGCTTTCTCTAAGCACCTGGGAAGGGATGACCACCCTCTCCCCAGGACGCTGCTTCTTACTCAGGAGGTAGTTACAAGGCCTGGCTGGTACACTGTGATGTGTGGGCTCCAAAGTGAGGGAATGGACTCTTTATGGAGTTCTAGAATTGACCAAAGGACCTTCCCTTGCCCCAACCCCTTCCTGCTTACTCAGGTGCTTCACAGGGACAGAAATGGGTCCATAGAGCAGTCACAGGACACCTCACAAGTGCACAGTGCTGTTACCCAAATAAGCCGATGGCCCAAATGAGTCAGAAAGGAAGCAAACTAGAGCTGCATCCCTCACAGGAACCTGCCTGCTCTGGAAGATGGTGCTCAAGCTCTGGAAAGGCAGCAGCTACGGGAGACCCTCGTTTCGTTACCTGACACGGTGAGTGTCATCTAATGCAGAAGTTACTGCAGGTCACACTGTGGGTGTGCCAGTGATGACGGGCTAAATCCTGCCAGGACCCCTTTCCTGTGTGGCGGCTGGCCTGAGAGAGCAGTGCGGTGTGCTCCAGAGATGGGCAGAGCTGGGAACTGAGTGAGAATCAGACCCCTCACTGGGGTTCAGAAATGTGTTGCACAGCAGCCTGCAAACGAGCTGGGAATGGGGCACACCCAGCTTACCACTGAAGCTGAGATGGAGGTTTGAGCCTGGAAGACTTAACTTTAGGAGAAGGAAGGAAAGATTGTGGAAAGAAAGAAAAGAGGGAAGGAGAAGAGAAAAAAGAGAATTAAAAAAAATCTCCTGCACTTGCTCTGGGCTGGGTGCACACATTTTCTCATCATCGCTCACCACAGCTACAGGAGGAGAGTGCTATTATTACTCCCAGGACATGCAGACGTAAATGGGAAGTACAGTGGTCAGGAGACTTTCCCATGGTTGCCCAGCAAGGATTCTAACTCCCACCTGCCTGGCTGCAGGGTCTGGGTGCTGCGTGGGCAGGAAGAAGGTGAGATGGAGGGGACAGAGGACAGATGTTGGCAGCAAGATGTACAGAGAGACCAGCTCCTGGCTGCTCGGCACGGAGGATGGTTCCTGGGTTCACAGGACTGGAAACGAGAGCAACGAGGGGATGGAGTGTCAGGTCCCCCAGGGTGAAAGAGGGCACTTCTTTAGCATCTAGGGTGAAGGCTCCAAACAAGCATCTAATGTTTTCTCTGGATTCTTCTCCCTGGAAACATGTGCTTTGTAAGTTGCACTCTTTCTTTTGATGTCTGTCTTCTCTCTGTTTATTGACCTGCTTTCTTGGAGCTGCTAAGAAGGGCTGTGGCCTGTGGCCTCTTTTCCTCTGAGTGGAACCAGGAATTGGGAACAATGGGAGAAAGAAGGGAGGGGTCTGTAAGGCCTGTGGGTGGCCAGGAGAGTGAGTGCTCAGGGCCTCGTGGGAATGTGGCCCGCCCACGGCGCCCTTCCATCAGTGGAGCTTTCCCTATTAACAGCAGACCCAGAGGCGTGTCAGCAGACCCAGGTCCTCTGCAATTTCTGTGGGCCCAAATGTTTCTCCTGAGGCCCGTGTCTTTGCCAAAATGGGCAAAGGATCCTGTGGCCAGAGGGATAATTGGAGATGTGTGGGCCGGGCAGATGTCCACATCTGACAAGAGCAGCAGCTTAAACAGCCTGGAGAAAATTTCAGAGTCAGGCAAGGAGACTTCGGTACCAATCTCCCGCTGTTCCTTGGCCATCACTTCATGCTGGATATTGCTCAACAGTCCCACCAGTCACATGGAGCCCCATCCCCAGACCATGTGGAAACGAAACCTTATCTTCACCCCGCTGCCTGGGAAGCCTGCTTTCGGCCTCCGGGCTGGGTTCTTCCCGCCTTCTCGGGGTCAAGGAGGCTGCCATGGCGGTGAGGCTGACCTGCAGCCTCTCCCCCCTCTCTCCTCTGCTGAGTGTTTAGCACCTGGACCTGCACCTGGTCTTGCTGTTTTCCAAGGACGTGCACAGGCCTGAGAGGAAACGGTCAGCCTGGAGGGAAATCAGGTGGGCGAAAGTGAAAACGAATCTCCTATAAGTTCCTCTTGGGTTTCCGTTCATGGTATTACTGAAGCCAGGGTCAAGAGGTTGCATAGTTCATAACCCGGGACCGATCCACTCCAGAAGACTGCAGGGGCCAGCAGGGAGGCGGTGTGAGCAGTGCCTTGTTGGCCGCGTGGGTGGAGTCACACTTTCCAGCAGCAGCAAAGCAGGTGGCCGCCTGCCTTCTGTGGAGGTGGGTCCCTCCCAGGCTGGGTCCTTGTATTCGCTCAAAGCCAGCTGATAACCAACCCCTGAACCTTTGTGTGTGTGTGTGTGTGTGTGTGTGTTTTAACACCGTTACTGAGATATAATTCATCTACTGTACAATTCACTCTTTAAAGTGTACAATTCAGTGGCTTTTAGTATATTCACAGGGCTGTGCAGCTATCACCACTCTCTAATTCTCAACATTTTCATCATCCCCAAAAGCAATCCCACACACCTCAGCCATCACCCCCTCTAATCTTCCCCAACCCCCTAGACCTAGGCAACCACTAATCTGCTTCCTATCTCTATAGACTTGTTGATTCTGAACATTTCATTTAAATGGGAATCATATAGTATGTGTTTTTTCAGGCTGGCTTCTTTCACTTAGCATACTAGTTTTCGGGTTCATCCATGTTGTAGCGTGTAAAAGTGCTTCACTCGTTTTTATGGTGAAAAACGTTCCATCGTGTGGATGTACCACGTTAATTTAGCCATTCATCATGGACATTTGGGCTACATCATCCACCTTTGAGCTATTGTGAATAATCTGCTGTGAACATTCATGGACAAGTTTTTGTGTCGACATGTGTTTTCTGTTCTCTTGGGTACACACTTTAGGAGTGGAACTGCTAGGTCACATGGCAAACTCTGTTTAGTCTTTTGAGGAACTTCCAGACTGCTTCCCAAGGCACAATTTCAATGTACCATTTTGCATTCTTTCCAGCAATTTGTGAAGGTTTTAATTTCTCTACAACCTCAACAGCCATTGTTTATTGTCTTTTTCTGGGTGTGAAGTGCTATTTCATTGTGGCTTTGATTTGCATTTCTTTGAGAGCTTGACCCTTTGTTTTTGAGAGATTAAATCTGTTTTAGAACTTTAAACATTTCATCTTTCAACCCAGTCTCCTGCTCTTGGCTCCCAGAGGAGTGGAAACTTTTCTCTGAGCCATGACAGCATCAACTCCTTGACCACCCTGAAAAACTGGGGGTTCATTCTGTCATTTTTTGAGATTCCTCACTAACCCCTTGTCAATTGCTCTTCTTTGAACTTTCCACATCTCTCTTTAAAAAAGCCTGGATTCTTCAACAAGTTAATAGAAGAAGGAAAAAAAAACATGTGAGGGAATATTGTTCTAAATTTAAAAACACATGAGATATAACAACCAAATGTAATGAGGGTGTTGTTTTTGTATCATGATTTAAACAAACAGTAAAAAGACATTTGGGGGGCATTCTGAGAAAACTGGGTACGTAAAAAGGATCAGATGACAGCAAAGAATTGTTGCTAATTATGTTAGGTATGATGATTGTGTTGTGGTTAGCCAAGAAAATGTTCACATTTTTAAGAGATAACTACTAAAGTAGGGATAAAATGATACAATAGCTAAAAGTTTCTTTAAAATATATCAGAAAGGAAAAAAAAGAAATAGATGAAGCATGGATAGCAAAATTTGGATGATGGAATATGGAAATTTACTTTTCTCTCTACTTTTATACATGCTTGAAAATTTTTATGATAATAGTGATAAAAACAATGGAGACACCCTAAGAACTGAATGTTAACTGTAAAATGAAAAACTTGATCAAATATTTGGGTCCCAGACTGAACACTGTTCACCTATGTTTGGTTGAAATCTTATTAGGTCTGATACGTGAAAAGTAACTGATTTGAGCGTATCTCATGTATTGTATTTTAACTTACAACCTACAATATTAGCCAATGTTTTGATATTGGGTAAAGGCTTTTTCTTTCTTTTTGAGTATGGGGTCTGTTGAGTGGCGTTTGTGTTGTTTCTCTTACATAGAATCCAGCCATAGTGTCTCATCTACAAGTTTTTATTCTGGTTTCTTCAAAGTGGAACAAGAAGATATAGACACTACAGAGCAATCTGAGTGCTGAATATTTCTATATATTTATTATTTTCACCAAACACCAAAATTTTTTCCACAAGCCAAAACTGACTGCAAATATCTTTAGGAATTTAACTTAGTTTACTCCTTATAAGCTAAATGCTTTGGCTTTTATATAACCAACAGCTCTCTGTTTTGCACTTGTATTTAATTGTATTTAACACGTGAGTAAATCGCCTCACTGCAATTACAAGGACTGCTACCATAAACAGACTGGGAGACAAGCACAGCTGAGATTCTTGGTAAGCCCAGAGCCCAGCTGGTGGGAGCAAAGGGCATGGTGCAGCCTCCGAGTGTGGGGCATCCACCAGCATGTTTTGTAGGAAGATGGAAAGTATGGTTAATATAGTGGGCTAGGAGGAGGTCAGTCTCCTCTATTTGGGAAAATTTGAATTAGCTGACTGAATTTTTCCTCTTACATCAAATTCTTTGAGTGATGGGTACCTCAGAGTGTAGTTCATTCCACACACGGGCACGTGGCTGGGACCAGAAGCAGCACACAGGGGAAGGGAGCTGGCACATGAGGTGAAGAGGGTGAGCTTTTCCATCACGTAGCGTTGGAGGTTGCCCTTTACTCTCCAGAGATTAAATTTGTTCACCTGGTTCCCACAACAACTTATGCTAAGAATGGGGGTCAGTGACTAAAATTCAAGCCTCTGGGCTCAGTCGCAGGCTCCTCCTCGAAATTCAGCTACCCTGGGGTGAGGCTGGGAGTAGCTGAGTATTTGTTTCTCACTGCCAGGTGGCTTGGCGGCCAGATCCTTGTAGAACATGATATGCTCTTTGCGGGAGCAAGAGAGAGAATAATTATGAATCATGGAACATCAGAGTTGGAAGGGGCTCACTCCAACCATCCCATTTTACAGATGAGATTACCCTCTAGATAGAGGGTATGGCTCATTATCAACTTGATCGACGTGCTGACCATGTGCAGCTAATAAAAATATGCTAATGATGTATTAATTCCAAACTTCTGCCCCCAGTTCTCTGAGCTCAGAGGGACACTGTATTGCTGGATGTTAATAAAGGAGCAAAGTGGCCATTGAGGTGATGACAAGGTGGCTCCAGCATGTAAAAGAGATTCATTGTTGAGTGAGAAAAGATCTTCAGTGACCTTGTAGCCCAAAGCTTTTACTTTTTAGTTGAGGACATCCAAGCTCTGAGCAGGTAGTGAACGGATTAGCTGAAGAATGAACTAGGAGAAGGCGATAAATTTTGAAATCCTGGAAACTCATCAGTTGAAACAGGTACTACCTGGGCTGCTAAGAGCCCCATGTTGGCTGAGTTAACTTTATCTCATGCATCTCTATCTCCAGTGTCTGGCACAACACACAGTACGTTCTTGATAAATGTCTTTTAACTGAATTATGAAGCTTATCATTTAAGGTAACACAGCGTAAGGCACAATATATATTCCATACAGAGATTAAAATGTAGTCAAGACCACAGATGGTTGAAGGGGTAGGAAATTCTTCCTGGAGGAGATAGCATTGAGGTGGACCTTGAAAAATGGGTGGAATTTTGAGGGGTGGGTTATACGGGTAGGAAGTGGGAAGAGCATGTTCTCCGCAGTGGGAACAGCATGTTAAGGATGCAGAGGGCAGGGTGCCTGGGGTTCGGGAAGCGTCTGGACATCCAGTTACACCCAGTTGGCTGCAGTACAGCGCTGGAACAGGGGAGTAGGGCTGGTGGGCTTGCCACCAAGGGCCCAGAACTTTGTCCTTAACTCATCACGAGGCTCTGGAGAAGCCTACGATTTTGAGGGTTGGGAAGGACACACAAGACCCATCATTAGGAAAGAGACCCTGCAAGAAGCCAACAGGTCACAGACAGGAATTTCCCCACTTCATCCAAATGCTCTCTGGCTCTACAAAAAGGTCAGAAAAACACTGGTGACTGTCTTTTTTGGGAAATACTTTCAGACCATTTAAGCTGTCAGGGAGATAAGCATCCTTATGATGGTTCTGGTGATCCAGGCCCATTCTGGCTCAGGAAGTACAAGGGCTCACAAAGATTAGCTATGCCAGAGGAAAATATTTGCTAAACAGTCTCAGTTCTTCATAAAAGTTCAGGATGAGTTCAAATTTGGGGCTGAGGCTGGAGCCAATATGGATTTTATCAGCACCTGTTTGCTCCGAGACTTTAGAAGAAAGGTCATTTGTATTAGTACTGTTGATGCCGATGGAGGAACCAGTAATGACCATTTATTGAGTGTCTCCTCTTAGGCACTTATGTACATTTTCCCTAATCTTTTTGGCAATTTTGGAAGGTGCATAGCTTTAGGGGTGTGTGGTAGCTATCGATGTTGTCTTTCTAGCAAGCTTTTCCATCACCCTCCTTTTGGTGGCCACGTGACGGAGGACAGGCCAACCTTGAACCAAGGAGTGGGCATAGGACCCAACCTGCACCAATCACGGACCTTTCCTGAGACTGATACCTTGATGTTGGGGAGAGAAGCACTTCCTGCTGGGTGAAGCTGAGGCTGGGGCTGAGGCGACCACTGCGACAACTGCACTGCAGTCTGGCCTCTACCTCTGCCTGGTCCTGTTTCCTTTACTCCCTTACAGGTGTGGGACCTGAGCACTCACCTCAAACACCTTCTTGCTTGTTTATCTGTTTCTCAGACTGGACCCCTAGGGAACAGACCAAAGAGGAAGAGGAGATGGATGATAGAGGTGGTGGTGAGGTGCTGATGTCCGACTTCACAGAGAATTTTTCTTCTATTCCATAGTATAATTAAAAATAAAAATACAAGCATGCAGGAAGACTTCAGAGTCCATCCGAAATCTTTATGCGAGGAAGGCTTAAACCTACAAACTTTCCATCAGCTGCCAAGAGAGCTAGGCTAGTTTGGAAGTGGTTTTGCCTAAAGGCTGAGGAATGACCCAGGTGGCCTCTCAAAGATGCTTCTGACTTTGAGTTTCTGTTATGTTTTACATACCTAAGAGCTGCTTCGAATGGATGATCTCAGAAAAGTTTGCAGTTTGCATGGGTTGAGATTCAATGCTCTTTTTGCTGAGTGGGCATGGGTGACGAGTGCCTCAACACCCAGTGGGTGATGCAGCCATTGGCCGGCCCGTGAACTCCAGTCACCCTCACCGCTCCATCTCCGACATGATGGCTGTTCTCGGGTCTACAGTGGGCAAATCTGAAGCAAGCATTCCAAGATCTAAGCTACCAGTAACCCTCTCCAGAACACGACAGAGACCATCCCAGCAAAGCTCTGTGGTCAGGGGCTGGGGCTGCCTCACAACCTCCAAGGGGCCGAGTGGGGCCTGAAATCAGCCTGCTCTCTGTTTGCCGAGCTGTGTGCCCAGGAGCCGCTGCGCCCGCCTGGAGGACAGGCTTCCTTTCTCCAGTCTTCACACAGGCACCACACTGACTAGTTTCTCCTGCCGGGAACACACCTTCCCTCCTTTCTAATCATTTTCCCATGTGAATTACAAAGGGGCCTGGGGCCCCAGCATGAATGATTGTCAGGACCTGGGAAACACCTGTAATGGGTAAGTTTGTTCACACTTCAAGAGGCATAGAGATTTAATTTGTTTTCACATTAAATAGGCTGATTAGATATGACAACTAAATTTCTCATTGTCCTCTCAGTGACAGAAAGGATTTGGAGTACTTTTGATTCATGCAGAAAGTTCATGGAGTTTACCTGTAGACTTAGCTCACAATCAGACAAAAAGATTAGAGCTGGGCATGTAGAGTTTATTGAAAAGTTTAGAGTGTACCAAAGAAAAGCAAATATAATTTTTCTTTGCTTCTTTTCTTATGCCCATGCCAAAATATACACAGTAGTCAACACCTTGAGAACTTTGCACAGAGGTAACTCTTCCTCCCTGTACTGCAAGTACCTGAAGGTGAAGGTGGGGTTCTTCCAGAGGCATGCTGCAGCCCAGGCCTCATGGCTGGGGCCTCTTGGTCACTCTGAAGGGGCACATAGACTCCATGTAAGGGGCATGGCTGGCCACTTCTGGTAAGTTACATCTGCTTCAGTGACACATAGACTGAGGGGCCTGAGGCTGGTGAGAGCATTTAGCACGTTTGTGCGCCAGACCCTCATCCTGAGTAGGACAGGATGAGCCTCTCTGGACATACTAGAGAAATGAGAAAAGAACTTGGCCTTGAGCTGTTCTCCAGATCCATGTGACTGACTAATATTAATAAACAAATACATAAAACTAATATCACAAATGAACAAGCTAGACTGAACGATGGGCCCGGAGGTATCACTTGCTTGGTGCAATTTGAGCAGCTCCGCCTTTGAGTTTGACATTGCTTTTCTTGAGGAACTTCTTTCTAATGGGAAAGGAATGTAGTAGGTCACTATACCTTAGCAAGAGTGAGTTTGTCATCTGGAGCCAAGGGAACAAGAAGAGAGGTCTGGAAGTTGTATGAGGGTTGGAATGATTGTTACCAAACGCAAGTTCATGTGCCTGACACACAGTGAGGCCAAACCAAAACATTGAAGTTTGGAGCAGAGGAAGGTTTATTGCAGGGCCATGCAAGGAGAATGGGTTACTTATGCTTAAAAAACTCCAAACTCCTCAAAGCGTTTTCACAAAGCTTTTTTTTTTTTTTCTATTTTTTTGGCCGCGCAGCATGCGAGATCTTAGTTCCCCAAGCAGGGATCGAACCTGTGCCCCCTGCAATGGAAGCACGGTGCGTTAACCACTGGACCACCAGGGAAGTACTCCACAAAGCGTTTTTAAAGGTCAGGTGATGGAGAGACGTCCCAGGGTATGTGATCAGTTCGAGCACAATTTTCTGATTGGTTGACGGTGATCAATCCTTAGGCGCCAGAAAGTCTGGGGGCTACGAGCTCACGACCATCGAGTAGTTAATTTCTTCCATTTGGTGGTGGTTTCTAGCATCTGAAAAACTCAGGAAATATGCATGAAATTCTATCTGGGTACTTCAGAGAGGAGCTACACCTGAGGATCTGGGGAGGGGTCTGTCCCGGGAAGGCCGCATATGGTCCCGCTGGGTTACATGATGGTGGGGGAACAGGAAGTGAAGGGGGGAGAGGGCTTGATGGGTAAGTTTGTCCCCCTCCTGCAAGCTCACCTTTTCCATGAACTTGTTGTGGGTTAAGAGGGCAGGCTATGTCCAGTCTCAGCCTCTGTTTTGCAGCAGTGAATTGGGAGAGGTGGATTTCCTTGTTTCTGTACAGCAGTGCCTCAGACTTCTCAACATAAACAACTCCCACAGCCTGAGTCAGGCTTGGGCCGCGGGACCCCACTAGGATCAGGGAACAGCAGACTTACTAGAAACCGAGCCTCCCTGAGCAAATCTATTTTGAATTCCAAAGTTAGCAGGAAGCATCTAAGAAAATAAATGTTAGCAGAAATAACTGTTAGCAGAGCACAGCTGCTCTATTTGTTCTGTGGGATTAGGTACCCACAGAAAACCCTCCTCTTGCAAACAGAACAGCAAACAGTAGGATTTGGAGAAAAGAAGGAACAAAACATCCAGAGAGTGTATAGCTCGGGATTATCTGAGTTCCTTGTGTTCCAAAATGTTTTTCTGCACAGAAGATCCTAAATCACATGGCAGTCCACCCATCATCCACCCATCATGCGCTTACCCACCCATCTCTCTACCCATCCATTCACCTGCCCCCCATCCATTCATCCATCCACCAAATGCTTCTTGATACCCATTACATGTGTCAGGCCGAGGACAGTCAGCCACATATACCCATCTACTCACTTGGTGGGCAGGAAGTAAGTAGTTCTTTTCTTTGGTAAAGGAAATAGCTGGCAAACATACTAAGGCCCGGTAAGATGCAGTGCAGCATAGGCGTAAAGAGCATAGGCTCTGGACTTAGCTGTGTTTTAATCATGAATCTGCCCCTTTCTAGCCATGTAGGAAAGTTATCTAACCTCTCCTCAAGTGCCTCAGTTTCCACTTCTGTAAAGCGAGACAATAATAATAGTTCCTACCCTAGGTGAGACAATGAATGTAAAGTGCTTAGCATGGTGCCTGGCACATACAATGTGCCCAGTGCAACTTAGCTAGGGATATTCAGAGTAGGAATCTGAATAGAACCACAGTGAAATCTGCAGAGTCTAAAGAGGTAGTGAGAAAGGGGAGTTTCCCAAAAGGCAGAAAATTGTGTCAGAGGCCAAAACCAGGCTCTGGGGACACTTTACATACACTCCAGCCACTGGGCATGTAGAGATTAAGTTGATGGTGGAGGGTGGGGTGAGGGGGGCAGTTAAAACCTAGGGTTTTTTCACTATGTTTGTCTTCATATTCCCAGAGGCTTAGCAACAACTCAAGCCAACCGTTCTGTCAAAAAGGGTTCCAGTGGGGAAAGCCAGGGAATGGGGCATGTCCCCAGAAGAATAGAGGGGGCAGATCAGAAGACCTAGGAGGCAGAAATCTTGTAGGATCCTAAAAAGAGCAAATTGACAGCTAGGGGAGCCTGCAAAGGCTTTGAGAGCCAAGGCACATCAGAGCCTTTGAGCGTGCGGGGTCCTGGCTCTTTTCTATTAAACATTCCCCAGGGAAGCAGTGATAAAGAGGAGAAACTGGAGGAGAGACAAAGCCCAGGTCTAAGGCCGAGGGTTCTATGGCCGTGACCACAGCAACTTCTATTTTATAATCCCACCTGAATGTCTGGAGAAAGAAGAGACCCTGTTTAAGAATCACACATCGGGGTGATATAGAGAAGCCAGGTACTGTCTCTGGTGGAGGAGAGAGGTAAACACCCTAAAGAAGTCCCACAGTCTTCTTTTGACCAGCTGGTCTCTGGAAAACGGGAGTTAGGATTGGGATGGGGGAGGATGCCGTGATTAGTAGGAAAAGGCTCCCTCTGATTCTGGGACCTGCAATTAAACTTCTCGGGGACTCTTTCTGTGTGTCTTGAAGGGTAGAGGGTAGGTGTCTGGACACCCTGCAGATGGCAGGGAGGCCCACCATCTGACTGCCTCCATCTCAGGGGGACAGGATTGATGCAAAGCCTGAGGAAGACTGGAGACCCAGGGCAAAGGAGAAAGGATTACTGTACTGAAGAATTCTGCCTGCTGGTGGTAGAACTGCTCTGGGAGAGAGCCAGGCTACAGGGGAAGGCGCTGGTTATCTCCAGGCTTACACAGTGCCGAGTGCACTGCTTTAGGGGCGGACACTCCTCAGACTCCAGCAGGGCTGCCCTGAAGATGCTGGGACAAACTGGTTGAGTTTGTCCAGTATGTGCCATGTGCACAACACCCAAAGAATCCCACCTTATCCTTTAAGACTCATCAAGGTTGGCTCAAATACCCATTCCAAGACCGGTGGAAAGTACAAGTCACCCCCAAAGATATCTGCAAATTCTAAAGGAGGCTTGTTCATGGGCAGCCTTGGTTCTGAGCTCCTGCTTCCCCTGAATTAGTTCCATGTCTGACTCTGCTCCCTGTTCTGTAGCTGCTGTCCTGGTTTTACATCACAGTGACCCTGTGGAACGCAGCCCCTTCCCTTGGTTTCCCCTAAGAAAGCTACTCCTACCAACCTGTGTGAATGCTTGTGAAACAGACTCTCCTGAAGGCACAGGGAAGCTGTGGAGGGGATTACATCCGAGCAGAACAACCGACTTCAGATTCTGAAGTAGACTTCCTTGTTTGTAAGGGTTTGTTGGCCTCTCAATAATGTGGCTTGTCATCTTCCTTCTCCCTCCACAACTAGTGAAGACCAAGATGCTGATGTCAAAGGTGCGTTGGAAGAGTTTGATCAAAAGTACTGCATTGTAGGCTTCCCTGGTGGCGCAGTGGTTGAGAGTCCGCCTGCCGATGCAGGGGACACAGGTTCGTGCCCCGGTCCGGGCAGATCCCACATGCCGCGGAGCAGCTGGGCCCGTGGGCCGTGGCCGCTGAGCCTGTGCATCTGGAACCTGTGCTCTGCAGCGGGAGAGGCCACAACAGTGAGAGGCCCGCGTACCGCAAAAAAAAAAAAAAAAAAAGTACTGCATTGTGAGTTGGTAGAAGCAATATTTCTACATTACAACCCTGTTGTGATTTTTTAATATATGATTTAAACTATTAACCTCTTAATCGCTGTTTATAAGTTAGCACATATTATGTGATTTTAAGTATGTATATGTAATTAAAACAACACATGAACTGTTATACACAGACGTGTCTATTTCATTTATATTCTGACACATTTTTGTATTCTCATCAACCAAATCTTATCTTAAATGCTCACTGGGTAAATATGGATACTCCAATATACAGAGTTACCTCACCCTCAGCACTCACCCAGTGTTTTGTGTCCACTACTTCACTCTCCTTGAAGTGATAGCTATATCTTCTTTTTTTTTAACGTCTCTATTGGAGTATCCAATAGAGATTTACTATGGAGTATCCAATAGAGATTTAGAGATTTACTAAACTGCTTTACTATGGTGTATTTGTTTCTGCTTTCTAACAAAGTGAATCAGCTATACATATACATATATCCCCATATCTCCGCCCTCTTGCATCTCCCTCCCACCCTCCCTATCCCACCCCTCTAGGTGGACACAAAGCACTGAGCTGATCTCCCTGTGCTATGTGGCTGCTTCCCACTAGCTATCTATTTTACATTTGGTAGTGTATATATGTCCATGCCACTCTCTCACTTTGTCCCAGCTTCCCCTTCCCCTTCCCCATGTCATCAAGTCCATTCTCTACATCTGCGTCTTTATTCCTGTCCGGCCCCTAGGTTCTTCAGAACCTTTTTTTTTTTAGATTCCATATATATGTGTTAGCATATGGTATTTGTTTTTCTCTTTCTGACTTAGTTCACTCTGTATGACAGAATCTAGGTCCATCCACCTCACTACAAATAATTTCATTTCTTTTTATGGCTGAGTAATATTCCATTGTATATATGTGCCACATCTTCTTTATCCGTTCATCTGTCGATGGACACTTAGGTTGCTTCCATGTCCTGGCTATTGTAAATAGAGCTGCAATGAACATTGTAGTATATGACTGTTTTTGAATTATGGTTTTCTCAGGGTATATGCCCAGTAGTGGGATTGCTGGGTCATATGGGAGTTCTATTTTTAGTTTTTTAAGGAACCCCCATGCTGTTCTCCATAGTGGCTGTATCAATTTACATTCCCACCAACAGTGCAAGAGGGTTCCCTTTTCTCCACACCTTCTCCAGCATTTATTGTTTGTAGATTTTTTTGATGATGGCCATTCTGACTGGTGTGAGTTGATACCTCATTGTAGGTTTGATTTGCATTTCTCCAATGATTAGTGATGTTGAGCATCTTTTCATGTGTTTGTTGGCAATCTGTATATCTTCTTTGGGGAAATGTCTATTTAGGTCTTCTGCCCATTTTTGGATTGGGTTGTTTGTTTTTTTAATATCGGATAGCTATATCTTAACACATACCGTCCAGCCCAACATACAGTCTGTCCTCAGTCAAAGGTTGTTGAGTTGTTGCTGTCATTTTAGAGATAAGAAATAGCAACTCCAAAGGGTTAGGAGACTTGGCCAAAGCACACAGCTATTAATGAGCAGAGTTGGCTGGACTAGAACAGTTTCCTAATGTTCCAGCCAGGGCACAAGCCACTATACCAGACAAGGAAACGTTTCCTCCTACTCCTTTGGCAACAGGGCCCCATCATGAGGCAGAGATTCTACAAAGCTTTGGACTGGAAGCCACAGAGCTGGAGATATCTGGAGACGTGTTTTTCTTGGATGTGGCGATTGCCCAGGCCGCACATAATTATGGCCTTTTGATAATTTGTTATCAGTCATGATAGCTGGGAAGCAGAATTGGCAACATTTGATTACATGGTTTAGAAATTCCCACTTTTTTTTCATTTCAGACATTATCTCCTTTATTCTCACATTCTTTTCAATGCGTGATAGTAGCACTACACACTGCCAACAATACACTCGTATAAAGAACACTTCCCCGGAACTCCCCACTTTTCAGAGAGGACAAGGTTAGTGGAAAATTTGCAGAGGTATGGTAATGTACGAAATGCTAGGAAAAGGGCTTTGACACAACACGCATTGCAACCAGGCTGCTAATGCTGCAAGTTGCTGTGTTTTGATTGCTAACAGTAAATTTGGTTATGGTATGAAGAAGGTTTCTTTAAAAACAAATCACAATTTATTGAGATTTTGGAGATATAGTCTCACAAGTTGAAAAAATGTGGTCTCCAAATATAATTTTAAGAAAAACACTTTAAAGGAATGTTAACATTCCCCTAAAGGGGAAACGTATGGAATGTGCGCACATGTACATGTGTTTAAATCTTCATGACTTCTGAACAAGTGGACAAGTCAAGCTCTCAAAGGCAGAACTGTCTCTGGGTAGAATCATACTGTTGCCATAGGTTGCGTCTCGTCTTGCTGCCTTCCCACCAATCGATTGATCAAAAAGTCCTTGTCGATATCCCACCTCTCCCCCTTTTCCTTCCGTCCCTCTCTGGGTCCCAGCTAGCTCTCAGAGTTGTCCCCCATGAAACACTGTCCTAGGGAGGCAGCTGGGGAAGACATGTCTCTACTAAGTGATTAGATCACAGACTATGAGGGTGAGAAGAAACCTCAGTGGATCCTCTGGGGCAAGGCTTCATTGTACACATGGAAAAAGGCTTAAGGACCAAAGGCCTCGGTCTTCAGTGGGGACATCAGGGCAGACTTTGAGAATGCTGTTTGGGCGGGTCCCTCAGTGCTTTCCCAGAACCCAGGAGAGCAGCCCCACATGGACAGCCTTGATGGAGGGGATCATCCTTGAGATCCCAGAACCAATCTACTCTTTGCCTTGTCTCTGTCCCCCAGCCCCCTGCCCCCAAACCCGCCCCTCTGAATAGGCCTTGAGGGGCCTACCTCCGAATGCAGCTATGCAGGATGACCCTTCCAGATTCAGACTGCTGGCAGAGGTGGATGAAAACATCCTCTTGAGAGGATTGCTTGGGTTTAAACCATCATATTGTCAAGAAGAAACACTTGCCACAAGTCCTTTAACTGACAGTCTTCAACTTATGACAAATTTACTGTTTTAGAAAAACCAAGAGCCTAAAAGGCAGTTGTTAGTTCTCAACTTGATTTATAAAATTTGTTGGCATAGGTGTCATTCCCTTCTTCCCTGACTTAGAGACACATATAATTCATCACCTACGCCCTACAAAGGAGTCTCATCGTTCCAAAGATAGTCCAGATCTAAAAAGGGCCCTCAAGATGGGACCTTGTTGACCTCTCTGGCCTCATACTGTACCTCTGGCCCTTTCTCGGCATCCAGCCATCTTGTCTTCTCCCTGGGAGAAGCATTTTCTGATCCCCATTTCCGGTCAGGACCCCCAACCCCGACCCAGGTATGCCCTGTCTCAGCAACTTTGCAATCTTTGCAGAATTGGAGGTAAGCAAGTCATTGAGTAACTAGTTGGTTATTGACTCCACATTCCTGAATGCCAGCTCCCAGAGGGCAGGGACATCTCTGTCTTATCCCCCAAGACCTTAGGACTGTGCTTGGATATATAATGGGTATGAAACATTTGTTTGAATGAATAATAGGGGTGGGGGGTCAGAATGTCTGGGCAGCCTCACTAAATATGGGATGAATTTGGCCAGCTGATTAGCTCTGGGAGCCAGAGAGACAGAGACTGGGTGTGTGGGGAGGGCAGCCAGAGGCTGGGGAGAAGGAGGCCCAGCCTGGGAGCATCTCACACAAAGGCCTGCACCACCCTGCTGGCCTGGCTCTTCCAGTGTTGAGCAGAAACAGCACCCAGGGATTTGACTTAGGTTCCTTGTTTTTCTGAGTGAAACAGGACGGGAACGAAAAGCAACACAACATTCAAGCATTCCTTGAAGGTCTGGGAAATCCTCACGAGGAACAGGACAAGTTGGAGTGACCAAACTCCTTCACACTTCAAAGCCCCGAGGGCCCTGGTCTTCCACGGGCATTAGATGTTTATGGCTCCCGTTGAAGGAACTCCGTGGGCTCTGGAGTCAGCAAGATTCAGATTCAAATCTCCCTGTTTCCACCTGCTAGCTGTGTGAACTCAGGTGAGTGATGTAACCTCTCCTCCAGCTTCAACATTCTTTTTTTTGGTAAAATGGCATGATTCCTGGATTACTATAGGAACTAACAGATCATAAATGAAGCATCTGACGTAGAGGAGACATTGTAAGTAAAGAATAGCTAAAATTATGATGGTTTGGGCTTCCCTGGTGGCGCAGTGGTTGAGAGTCCGCCTGCCGATGCAGGGGACATGGGTTCGTGCCCCAGTCTGGAAGGATCCCGCGTGCCGTGGAGCGGCTGGGCCCGTGAGCCATGGCCGCTGAGCCTGTGCGTCTGGAGCCCGTTCTCCGGAACTGGAGAGGCCACAACAGTGAGAGGCCCGCGAACCGCAAAAAAAAAAAAAAAAATTATGATGTTTTGATTACTCTGTTAGCTCCTGGAGGAATGTGGACTTTGAGCTATGCAGATTTTGACCCTTCTTTTACTAGGGGTTAAATAATAACCCACTGTGAGGCAGGTGTTTATATAGCTGTTAGGAAGTTTGTTTCTCAATTAGTAAAAAAAATTTTTTTTTCTTTAAACAACTCATTAGCCCCATTAAATCCAAGTGCAGCGCTGACTCAGAAGCTTTTATAGTTAGGATTATCTCTAGCAATTAGTACTCTCCTGGCTTGGTGAGAAGAGAGACCCCCGGTTCTGCTGTCCCGGAAATGCTGCGCTCGGGTGTGGAGCCCCATCGCCAGGTAACTTGAGGAAGAACACACGCGGAGGCCGCATTCCTGAGCAACGAGCTGGGCTCTATGTTGGCTCCTTATAAGGAGCGAGTTATCATCAGTCCCGCAGAGAGGTCACCGCTAGTTTTTTTCTCTCTCTCCTCAAGGGGCTGAAATCACCTTTTTTCCTCGGAGGGTTGGGGCGGTGATTAAACAGGGTAAATATGCCAGCGCCTCAGCTGTCCAA
The DNA here is from genome assembly GCF_005190385.1 of Monodon monoceros. Lineage (NCBI taxonomy): Eukaryota > Metazoa > Chordata > Mammalia > Artiodactyla > Monodontidae > Monodon > Monodon monoceros. Next base: position 98,191,981 of record NW_021703774.1, read on the forward strand.
CTATGGGATGTTGATAGAACCTGGAGCCTTGTTGGGGTTTTTGTTGTTGTTGTTGTTTTTTGCCTGATCCTAGGGACTCTAAAAAGACATACTTGGAAGCCTCCCCTTCCCCTAAAGGCAAGTCAGCTTGCAGAGCCTGTTTTGCAGCCGGGGCCCAGACACCAACGGTGGCCGGTGGGAGGGGCTGGAGTGTGTTTTGACTCTCCCACTGCTGTCAGTTCCTTTCTTCCCTTTCCCTTCACGGTAGCCCTTGAACCTTGATGCTGGAGCAGGCGGCGGCTGGGAGGAACAGGGGATCCAGAAAGTGCCAGATGGTGCTTTTCCTCCTCTCAGAAGGATCGCAGGAGCAAGGACGTAAGGTGGCCACCCTGGGATTGCCGAAGCTCGAGCCTCACCTCCTCTCTGAAGCCCTCCGTCCTGCCGACCCCTCCTCTGCCCTCGGGACGCCCACTGCACCGCCTCGCTCCCAGTGCACAGTCTGACGCTCGCTTGCCACGGTCTTTGGAGTGGATTGTGGTGCTTTCCTGGTCACGTTGGTCTTGCCTCCCCACCAAGACCGCAAGTTCCTCACAGGCAGGTGTACTGCTTCCACTTCATCTGTGACCCTGCATTAGTGCTGGGCTGTGTTCAACGGCTGCTCAGTGAAAGCTGGTTGATGGCTTGATGGAAAGTGGATTAGGTGACACGCTCCAGAAGGTCTGGATCATCACCTTTCTATGCTTCGTTGAGAATGATCCCAAGGTTGCTGAGGGCTGACTGGTTATCTGCAGGCATCTAGGATTCCTCCACCCGACACTTCTCCTAGCTGCCCCTGGAGCTGACCAGGCCCAACAGTTCCACTCTCCCTTCCTCTTGCAGGTGTCCATTTTTAAAATCCACTCTCCAGATGCTCCTTTAGTCCCGTGTGAGTGAGCCCCACTGTGTGCTAAGATATCAGTGCAAAGGAAGCAGAGCTACTGACCTGCCCCGGGAGCCTTCTGTTTAGTTCAGGAGTCAAAACACGCACTGGGGGGTACCTCCATGGGTCCCCCCAACATTTGCCTTTCTTCCATCCCTCAGGGTGTTTTTAAAGCTTTTATCATCTATCCAGTTTCCTGTTGTTCCTTTCCACAGCCTGGGAACATGGACCAACTTCTCAATGTCCTCTTTGTGGTTCCCTGACATCCTTCATGGACCTCCTTGTCTTTTTATGGGTTTTATTGTTAATCACCGTAGGAGCAAATAAGAATAACAGGCATGGGAAAGTTACAAAGGTCCCCAAATCTTTACTTTTAACTCCTGCTTATGGAAGGTAAATTTGGTGCAACTTTTCTGGACAGAAAATTGGCAATATTACCTTTAAAAGTTCGTGTACCACCAAACGTAAAAATAAACTCCAAATGGATTAAAGACTTAAATGTAAGACCTGAAACCATAAAGCTCCTAGAAGAAAACATAGGCAGTAAGCTCTTTGACATTTGTCTTAGTCATATTTTTTTGGATATGTTTCCTCAGGCAAGGGAAACAGAAAGCAAAAATAAACAAATGGGACTAGATCAAACTAAAAAGCATTTGCATAGCAAAGGAAACTATAACAAAACGGAAAGGCAGCCTACTGAATGGGAGAAGATATGTGCATCTGATAAGGGGTTAATGTTCAAAATATGCAAAAAACTCATACAACTCAACATCAAAAACACAAACAACCCAATTAAAAAGTGGGCAGAGGACCTGAACAGACATTTTTCCAAAGAAGAGTACAGATGGCTGACAGACACATGGAAAGATTGTCAACATTGCTGATCATCAGGGAAATGCAAAAACCACAAGGCAATATCACCTCACACCTGTTCGAATGGCCATCATCAAAAAGACAAGAGATAACAAGTGTTGGTAAGGATGTGCAGAAAGGGGAACCCTCATGTACTTTTGGTGGGAATGAAAATTGGTGCAGCCACTATGGAAAACAGTAAGGAGGCCCCTAAAAAAAGGTGTGCCTCTCAATTTCCACTTCCTGCCTCCTTCAGGTTAAGCCCACCCTGGGTCTAGAGGGACACTGCCTCCCTGAAAGCTCACCGCTCACAGGAGGCCAAGTGCTGCTTTTTTGGGCAAATAAATATGAATTGTGGATGTGCACATGCCCCAGCCTAATACTGCAAAGCCCCCATCTCCATCTCCTGTGGCCCCTCCTCCCAGTCAGCCCCTCTCCGGTCTTTCCCCACGTGATGTACAGGTCACAAGGGCATGAACTCCTGTATCCTTTCTCCATCTATGGTCAGGTCCTTTGGCTTTGCAAGCTGTGAACTGACAAATTGCTGGGGGGACTCTCTTCCCCACCACTCGTACTGTGTAGGGGAGGGGGTGGAGTAGCTCGGAGGCTCCTTGGTGCCCCTCTAGCAGCTGTGACACTTGTCTAGTTGTTTAAGAAGAAAGTGCAGAAGACCTGCAAGGGCACTGCTGCACTGCTGTCAGAAGAGCTGGATCAGAATCCCAGCTTTGCATGTGCCTGCAGGTAACTCACCTAGCCTCTCTGACGATGGCTGTGAAGGTCTTAGGAGCCGGTACAGGAAAGCGCATTGTAAACTATTAAGCTCTAAGTAAATGCCAGGTGTTATTACCCAGAAAGGGACAAGAGTCAAAGCACAAGACTAGAATAGCCATGGGATTCTTATCTGCTTTATTCACTGCTGCATCCCCATAACTGAGAACGGTGCCTGACTCACAGCTGGCACTCAGTAAAAGCTTTTAAATGAATGAACAAATGAATGCACTATCTATGGGTCCTTGATGGTTTCTCCATTCTCTCTTTTAACCTGTGACATTTCAGACTTATCTCCCAAGAAAACACGTCCTGTATGAAAGTGGGAAAAGGCAATGGAAGGGGCTGGTTTGTTTCTTGCTGTGTGAATTTGGACCAGTTCTTCATCATTCTGGGCCTCAGTTTCCACATCTGGCAAGTGGGAATAATAACATGATCCACAATCTTCATCCCTGGGGTAGTGCAAACAGCTAATGGGAACACCTAGGTTTAAAGGCTTTCCTGTGTATGTGGTGCCTTTTTTTTTTTTTAATGTGGTGCTTTTTTTTTTTTTTTTTTTTTTTGCGGTACGCGGGCCTCTCACTGTTGTGGCCTCTCCCGTTGCGGAGCACAGGCTCCGGACGCGCAGGCTCAGCGGCCATGGCTCACGGGTCCAGCCACTCCGCGGCATGTGGAATCTTCCCGGATGGGGGCACGAACCCGTGTCCCCTGCATCGGCAGGCGGACTCTCAACCACTGCGCCACCATGGAAGCCCTAATGTGGTGCCTTTTAAAAGTACCTTGTTGGATTACAGCAGCCCAGACAGGGACACTTAAAGGACCCATGTAGACCCTCACCTATGTTCCAATGACAAATCAGTCTCGAAGATGAAGAAAATATTTTATTTGTTAGATGTTGCCTGTACTAAAATGAGTTGAGCTGTCTGCGTGGGCAGAAATTTGTTTGGTTAGAAATTGAATTCATGATGTGTGTGTCCAGTCTTCCCTAATGATCCATATAAGGAAAGGGAAATACTCCCACACAGGATCAGTTTACAAAGTCTTGAGAAATCAATAACTCTCTGGGTTTATCTAACACACATGCCCACTCCTGACTCAGCCTGCTCAAGTCAGGAGCTTTTCGGAAATGCAGCGAGCTCCCTAAACAGATACGAGAGCTCTTATTTCATCACCGGAACATGTTTTCTGAAAGGCGGTGCCGAGCCCCAGCACACAGACCAGCTTGGACACAATCCTCAGGGTCCAAGGCTGCTTGCAGAGATGGCCTCCCTCTTATGCATATCAGATTTTCCCAGCAACCCTCCTCCCTCCTCCTCTTGCAACGCCCCGTGCCTGCTTGCTGGCTGGGCCTGAAGTCTCTCTGACGAAGACAAAGTTTTTCACTGATGGCTGGAGAGAGAGCCTGAATGAACATACATACCCCAGGATACAGCTTACATGGCTACCAAGCTGTCACCTGGCAGTACCTGGAGGAGAGCAAAGGGCCCAGAAAGGGAAACTTAGGGATAAGAACAAGGTTGACCTACTTTAGAATTCGGTCAAGGATCAGCTCTGGACCACAGTAACCAAGGCCCCTTTTTGCCCGTGTCCTCCCCCATCCATGCAGGGCACCTTCCATCATTGTCTGCTTCTTGAGCCCAGAGAGACTCGAAGAAGGTCTTCAAGAAAACACATGCCCTAATTTGTCTTTTGTCCCTGAAGCCATGGACATAAGGGTCACAGTATGCTATGCTGAATAGGGCCATGAACTGTGTAGGCACATGGAACTTTGGACAAACCACTTAACCCCTCCAGGCCTCAGTTTCTTCATCTGTAAAATGAGTGGTTAAACTGGAAATTTTCCAAGTTCTTTTCTAGTGCTCAAAGACTGCTAAACTCTTTGGATTCTGTAGAATGTTGGGGATTCTGTATGTTGCCCTCTTGAGTGAAGATATACTTGGGGCATACCCGATACAGTCCTTTGAGGCTCCTCCTGCCTACAGTTGATTATGTGTGAATCCTAGAGAGCGTCAGAACTATCTGGGTTCTTGGTCTTTGCTGCCTCCTAGTTGTGTGTGACCTTGGAAAACCTTTGCACCTCTGCTTCTTTACTGCTAGAACAAAGTGAAAGCTCCTGCTTGGCCAGGTCAGTGGGAGGTTAGAATTGATGTAGCCAAGGAGATGTTGGCTCCCTTCCTTCCTTCTTGCTGATGGAGTCATACTGGGCTGGATGTGTTCAGAGGAGGTAAGCTCAAGAACTGTTCCACAGATGTATCGGTTAGGCTTATTGGCTAAGCTGCTGTAACAAAGAGACCCCAAAATACAGTGGCCCAAATGTGTTCAAATTTAATTTCTCTCTTATTAACAGAGATAATAAGCTAGAGGTAGGAGGCTAGTGAGCAGCTCTGCTCTGTGAAACCTTAATTTTCCACATCCTGCTCTTCTTTAAGACCAGCTCAGAGCCCACCTTTCTTGGAGGTCCCGGATCCCTCTTGTCCACAGGGATCACACACTGTCAGTTCTCCTCAGTGGACAGTGCACGCACTGCCTTGCAGGGCTGGATAACTTTGCAGGTGAGAAAGCTGTGACTCCCCCACCAGGTTGGGAGCCCCTTGAGGTCAAGGGTCATGTGTTCTTGACATTTATTCCCATGGTGTTGGCACATGGTAGGCTCTCCGGGAGGGTTTGCCCCGAGTGAATGCATTACTGGAAACGTCAGCCAGCCACAATCATGAAAGCTGAGGTGTTTGTTTAGTCATCACCGCTACATATTTTTCAGCTTAATTACCATGCAGTTTCTTCATATCTTCCAATAAATGAAAGAAAAAATGTGTATTGGGGGTTGTGTGAAAATTAACTCTCATAAAAATCCTTGACTCACCACAAAAATTCAAGAAATGTGCTTCTTACACATGGACACAGAAATGTGGATTCTCCAGTCCTGTGCAAGTTAAGAGCCTTGGGTGCAAGAGCTGACTGGGGTGCCCAGTGGAGCAAATATTTCTATTCTGCGTTAAGTTTATAGACTCAGATTTCGTAGTGGAGAAACTTGCTGCAGTGGTTGGTTGTGGTAACTGCCCCTATTTAACTAGTTTATGGCTAATCCCCATCTCAAATAGCAGTGTAATTCACTCATCTACCATGGTGTTGATTTTACAATTTGTGCATTGAAGGGAAAACCACACTGCTCAAGTGAACTGGTCAATGGGAGGCCTGTTGAGATATTTCACAGTGGGTATGGGTTGGCGAGGGAGGATATATTTTGTTTCACCTGCTTTAAACATTTTCAGACTAACATTCTCTGTGGCTGCTCTCTGTGTTAGATCAAACTTCAAGTTCTTTCTTACTGAGCATCTTGGTCCTGCCCACTGCTGCTCCTTTAGTCTATTTCTGCAGTGAGTGAGATGTTATGTGTCCTTTTCTGGCACTGAAACCTTCATAAACGTGGCAAACCTTCCTCTGCTTTGGCTGCTGGCTAAAACCTATGGCTCTACACATAAGCAGCCTCATAAATAGGGATGCCTCATACGGTTGTGCAGGCTGTACACTGCATGACTCCAAGGAGCGCCATTTACATGGACCACAGTGGAACCTCCAAAGCTGTATTGGTACAGCCTCCGCAATATTCCAGGAAAGCCCCATCTCATAGATTACCTGAAAATTTCTCTATATGCCAAAAGCATTCTTCTAGATACCGCCCTGAATAAAACACAAAAGTTCCTACCCCCAGGAAGCTTACATTCCAGTGAGGGGAATACATGATAAACAAATTACATACGGGCACATATGTAATGTTATATCTGCATTACATATATGTAATATTATATTAGATGGTGATAAAGATGTAGAAAATAAATCAGGGAAGGCGAAGAGAGTGGGAGGAGGTGAATGTTAAATAGAGTAGGGATCTGGGAAGGATTTTCTGAGAAGATGCCACTTGAGCAAAGCCTGAGGAGACAAGGGAGTGTGCTGTGTGGATCCCTGGGGGAAGAACGTTCCACAAGGAAGGAATAGCAAGTGCAAAATCCCCGAGGCAGGAGTGTGCCTGGCATATTGAAGAAACAGCAAGAATGCTAGTGTGGCTGCAGTGGGGCCAGTGAGTCGGGTAGTGACGTGGTCAGACAGATCCGGAAGCAGGACCATGTTGGGCTTTGGAAGGCTATGATGTACTTGGACCTTACACTACATCAGATGAAAAGCCATTTGACGGTTTTGAGCAGAGGAGAGACAACAGTTAAACAAAAGTCACTCTGACTAATGAGTTGAGATCAGACAAAGGAGACAAGAGTAGAAGCAGGAGACCAATTAGGAGACAATTACAAGGATTCAGAGGTGACGGTGCCTTGAGCCAGCTTGGTAGTAGGAGCAGATGAGAAAGGGTCGTATTCTGGATATATTTTGTAGGTAGAGCTAATAGGACTTGTTGACAGATGCAATGAGGGTATGAAAGAAAGGGAGGAGTTAAGGGTGACTCTGACGTTGTTGGAAGGCTGGAGCTGTCTTGAGCTCCATGCCCTCCCAGGTAGTAGAACATGGGGCAGCAGATTTGGACATGCCAGGATTGAGGGGCTGGTTAGACACCAAGTGAGGATGAGCGAGCTTGAGTTCTGGCTGGATGTAAACAATCTGACGGTGTTTGGAGCCAGGACACTGGAGGAGACGCCCACTGGGGTGAATGCAGGTAGAGCAGGGGCAGCCAGGGACAGAGCCCTGGGGCACTGCAAAGCTAAGAATTCACCAAAGCATCCCACCCTCCTTTTTTAAACCTAATTTCCTAGGCCGTATTTAACAAATCTTGTTATTTTCAGTTCTATAAACCTCCTACATTCTTCTTAGAACAAGTCAAATACATTGAAACCAGTGCTGTAGCAGGGACATCACGTCATCCATTTAAGAAATCCTTATTGAGAGCCCGTTATGTGTGGGCTTTAGGAGCTGGGGATAACCAGCCAGCCTCTGGCCCTGAGAAGCTTCTGTTACCATTGAGGAAAATGACACAACTTGACGTGGAAGTAAACACACCAGATAAATTCAAATTGCAGCAGGGGCTGTGAAGAAACTAGAACAGATAAAGGAGGAGAGAGTAATTCAGGACAGGAACGGTGGTTTCACTGAGGACATGTTCTTTGAACTGAAACCAAGGTGATGAGAAGGAGGCACTCCATGTTTGGAGGAGGAAGGAGAGTTCCAGGCCGAGGGAGCAGCCAGTCCCAAGGCCTGAGATGGGAACAAGCTAGGCTGCCTCGGGATGACAGAAAGTAGAGAGCTGGTGTGGCGGGGATGCAGTGAAAGGGGGAGCTGTGTCAGGGACAAGGTTAGAGAGGTGGGCAAGGGGCTGGGCGGTCCAGGTTGAGTCTCGCTGGCCTGGCAAGAACACTGGGTTTTATTTCCCAGCAGGCGAGTGGTGGCGGGCTGTGGTTCATCCTGACTACTGAGTGTAGCACGGCCTGTAGAGAAGCAGGGAGACTGGCATGGCTGGGGGTGGAGCGGAGGGGCGTGTCACAGGGAATGAGGACAGAAATGGTACAAGTGGGGGAGGGGCTCTGGTGTCGTTTGAAGGCATGGCTGACTGACGGCATGAAGGAGGAGGAAAGTCAAGGATGACTCCTAGGTTTTGGCTTGAGCAACTGAATGGATGTTGGCACAGGTTACGAGATAGGGCAAACTGGAAGAGGACCAGGCTGGGGGGAGAAATGGAGAGTTCCACTATGACTCTGACTGTGAGATGACGTTAAATTGGAGATGCCTGTTAGCTGCTTTGCAATTCTGCACGTTGTCTACAAAGGAAGTCACACATTCATTCAATTAATATTTGTTGAGTGAGTGAGTGGACGCCAACCCTTTTTGGATGAGGGAGGCCAGGCTGGGAGTTAAAGATTGGTGATTAGCGTCAGTGATGATGCTAACATAATACCTTAGGAAGCAGTGTCACCGATGTCATTGTGACCAGTCATCTGGGAACGATGATCTCTCTTCACAGGTGAAGGATCTATGTCAGAGAGAGTCTGCAGGACCAATGTGCCCGCCCCAGGGGCAGATCCAGACCCTGTACCTATGCTTTTTCCACTATCCCACACCACAGGCCCCCTAGGGAGCTGTCACAGAATGTCCCACATGATGTGGAAACAGCCGTGGCCCTTGGGCACATGGTGGGTAACTCTGGCCAGCCAGAAGCTACGGACCTAGTTCCAGCCTGAAGTGGTCAGGGCCATCAGTAGGCAGCCCAAAGCCGGCCAGGGCTTCCAAACAGGCCTGACCCAGCTCTGTGACAAGATCAATGTGTCACCCTCAGGCAAGGCTCCTCTCCTTGTCTCTGAGTCAGAAACATCGTGGGGGAAGGTTGGCTCAGGCTTCGGGAATGGAATCCAGGCCAGGTTTCTTCTGCAGGAGCCAGGCCTCTTCTCTGGGCAGTTGGCTTCACTGGAGTTAATTAATGAGGGGGCAGGAGGGGTGGGCATGGCCCCTTGTCCAAGGCTATAGCCTCTCATGTCCCTGTTTCCAAATTTACAATCTCACAACCCAGTTTGGCATTCCCTTTAAGAAAATTTAGTTTTGTAAATGTTCACGTCAAAGGTAGAAATATAGATATTTACTTTGCAGATGAAAATGATATATATTAAATAATAACTGTAACAGTGAGTCTCAAATTTAAGCATAACAAGCAGTGGGGAGAAGAGGTGGTATCTTAGTTCACTTGGGCTGCAATAACAACATACCACATATCTGGTAGCTTATAAACACCATAAATTTATTTCTCATGGTTCTGGAGGCTGGGAAGGGAAGTCCAAGATCAAGGTATCAGCATGGTCAGGTTCTGTTGAGCGCGCTCTTCCTGGTTCATAGCTGGTACCTTCTCTGTGTCTTCACATGGTAGAAGGGGCTAGGGATCCCTCTGGAACCTCTTTTATAAAGGCACTAATCCCAGTCATGAGGCTCCACCCTCATGACCTAAGCACCTCCCAAAGGCCCCACCTCCTAATACCATCACATTTGGGGGTTAGGATTTCAACATATGAATTTGGGGGGACACAAACATTCTAACCATAGCAGACAGTATTGTGAAGTGATTAAGAGCTTGAAATCTGAAGCCAGACTGCCTGCATTTGACTCCAGACTCTATTACTTACTAGTTATGTGTCTTTGGGAAAGTTTCTTTATCTCTTTGTACCTCAGTTTATTCATCTGTAAGATGGGGATAATAAGAGTACCCAATCATAGATTGTACTGAGGAATAAATGAGTTAATTAATGTCAAGTACTTGGAATAGTGCCTGCACATAGTATTCTATAGGTAAAAGCTATTATTAATAATAGTATTGTTTTTATAGCTAGATGACTTGTTAAAAATGCCAAGTCCAGAGTCATACACATAGAGTTTCTGTTTCAGTGAACCCCACTGAATTTTTGTGAATTTTTCACAAGCACTACAAGAGATTTTTGATGCAACAGGAACAAAGTGACACTTTGAGAAACCCTGGACTATAAGGCAAACATGGCATCCAGGAACAGGGCAAGGTGTGATGTACTACAGAGAGAAAAATGGGAGTAAAGAATAATGTACTCTTCCCTGATTCATAATTTCACACTCTTCAGTGTGCTGTGTTTAGAAAAGAATCCACTGAGCTCTTGCAATGGACACAAAGAGAGCAATTTAACAGTACTATTGATTTTTCCCTATTACTTTCTTTTGATATATCTCTCACCACCAGATTATTTAATTGAGATATAATTCACATACCATAAAATTCAACATTTTAAAGTGCGCAATTCAGTGTTGTTTAGTATATTGGCAAAGATGTGCAATTGTCTCCACTACCTAACTCCAGAATATTTTCATCACTATCCACCGAGAAAGAAAAATATACCCATTACAGTCACTCCCCAGTCTCTTCTCCTCCCAGCCCCTGGCAACCACTAATCTCCTTTTTGTTCCTATGGATTTGCCTCTTCTGGACATTTCATGTAGATGGAATCTCACAATATATGGCCTTTTGTGATAGGCTTCTTTCATTTAGCCTGCTTTCGAGGTTCATCCATTTTGTAGCATGTATCAAGAGTTTTGTGGTTTTTTCCTAGCTAAGTAACCTTCTATTGTATGGGTACATCACACTGAGTTTACCCATTCATCAGTCAATAGGCATTTAGGTTGTTTCACTTTTTTGGCTATTATGAACCATGCTGCAATGAAATTTGTGTACACATATTTGTGTAGACTGATGCTTTCATTTCTCTCGAGTATATTCCTAGGAGTAGAGTTGCCTGGGCCATATGGTAACTCAATGTCAAATTTTTTTTAAGAACTGTTTTCCAAAGCAACTTCACCATTTTACACTCCCACTAGCAATGTGTGAGAGTTTCAATTTCTCCACATCTTCACCAACACTTTTCTGTATAATGTCTCTTTTATTTTAGCCATCCTAGTGTGTGTGAAGTGGTATCTCATTGTGGTGTTGATTTGTATTTTCCTAATGATGTTGAGCACCTTTTCATCTGTCACTTTCTGGTCCTGCCAGGTTTTGGGTCCCCAGGCTGGGGCTATCAGGACATGATGGCATTTACAACAGTGCTGTTGACTCCTTCTTATCAAGCCTAAAGAGGTGCATATCTTATCAGAGTATGAGCAAAATCTAGGCTCTTTCTGCAACAGATGTGGTTTTTGCCTGAGAGCATAGCAAAGGAAATTAGCGGCAAAAAAAGTTTTAAAATGATTGATATTTCACAAACAAGTGAGTAGCTAAAGAAAATAAACTACCATAAATAAGGTATAGGAGAAACTCTATTGGAAGAAATTTTATTATTTAAATACTTTCTAGAAAGATATTTACTTTCAGTGAAACTCACTGGCCTGCCTTACCCTCCTGTACATGATGAGTGGCACCACTGTCCCTGTGGACAAATGTCACCTGCCATTTCAGTAAACAAAGGATGTTGCGGCCATAAAGGCGTCAGCCACTGCGGCTGACCCAATAGTGCATTCTGAGGGGAATTTCGGATGGAGAAAAACTGGATACTGGCCCTAGTTAAGATGCATATGGAAGGAATAATTTCAATGAGCCCAGACTTTTGTATCTTCTCATACACAGAAAAGCACTAAAATCATTAACTTGAGATGTCTGGGGTTTTTTGTGATTAGCAGTAATCTTTTGATGTTCGACTACACAGGGATTTTGTTTGTTTGTTTGTTTGTTTTTGTTTTTGTTTCTAGCAAAAACTCCTATATATCCTGGCTCCTCCCTTACCTCTTTGGAACAGTCCCTCAGGGCCATCTGAGAGGCTGCCATCCCGGGCTATAGTTCTCAGTAATGCCCCAGATAAAACATAATTGTCAACTTTTAGGTTGGACATTTTTTTTCATTTGACACCCCGGACATCCAGTGATCCCGTAATATAAAAAGATAAACAGGCATTTTCTTGGAACTAGGAGTTAAACTTCCTTCAGAGAGATCTCATGATCTAACCCACCCACAGGATGTTTCCTGACTGCTGAGGGGTTTATTTAGAGTCCTCAGTTTCTCAATCATAAGAATTTCTAAGTGTTCCCAGTCTGCAGTCTGGGGATTAGAAGGCTAAATTCCTGGGCGCCTGGAAAGGGGAGTATATCACTAAGAATCTCTAAGCCTAAACTTGACGGGAAATGGATTCGATTTTCACTTATAGTGCAAACCAAGAATTCCCTAAAAATGAGATTGCAAATCCAGTGGGAATCCTACCGAGGATATTCTGGGAGGTTCGAGAACCTTTGTCGTTGCTTGGGAAATTCGGTTCTAAACTTAAATGTCCCCTCTCCCGGCACATTCTGTCATCCTGCGAGTGTCATGATGCATCACTTTGCTTTTTAGAGCTTATAGCAGTAGAAATTTCAAACCAAGGCAGATTTTTAAAAAAAGAAGTTAGCAGTTGTTTACACAAAATTCTGTTCTCTGAGGGAGTTGTGTCAAAACCTGAGTGTTAGAACATCTTTGCCACTCGGGAAAGCAGCTAACTGGAGAGACAATAAGAGAAGAAAGGAGGGCCAGTGACAGCTGCTGTAGGTGGCATTTGTATATTTTATAAAAGGTCCAGCCTTTACCACTTAGTGGCTATTGTGGTTTGGGAAAATTACTTTCTATGAACCTCCATTTCTTCCTCTGAAAAACCAAGATAAGGCTACTTACCTCAAAAGGGTGATCTGAGACATACATAAACAATGAAGAGAGCACTTGCGTTGTTTTGTTTTTCTCCTCAAACTTTTCCCAGACCCCAACCCCAAACCAGGGAATAATTCCAGGCATTCAGAAGGTATTCTATAAAAATTTTCTTAGATGAAACAAATCCAGTTTTCTGGTTGAATAAAATATTGAATAGATGAGTGCATTTGGTCATTTAACAAATATTTACTGGGTGCCTCTTATGTTCCAGAGAGTGTTCTAGGTACTGAAGAGATAGCTGTGAACAAAACAGACAAAAATCCATGCCCTCATGGAGCTTCCATGCTAGAAAGGAGAGAGACTCTAAATAATAAATCATGAAAATGAAATGGATGTTAACTAGAGGTGAGTGTTATAGACAAAAATAAACCAGGGGAGGAGAATACAGAGAGGCAGGAGTGAGGTGAGGCTAGAGATGGGTCAGGGTATTCTCTCTCTCTCTTTTTTTTTTTTTTTTTTTTTTAGATACTTAGAAGTTATTGAAGTGTAGCATACACATAGAAAAGTCATGAGTGTACAATTCAGTGAATTATTGCAAGGTGAAAATATAAGTGTGCCCAACATATACAATATAACCAGAACCTCAGAAGGCTTCCTTAAGATACTTCCCAATCACTCCTCCTTCCCTCTTCCCTAAAGGTCAGTACTATTCTGATCTCTAATAAAATAGATTAGCTTTGCCTGTCTTTAAACTCTACATAGGGAATCATCAGAGGGTCAGGGTATTCGTGAGGGCTCCACTTTACAGTTCCAAAGGCTGGATTCTTTGGGGGTGAGTTAGCCTTCCAGGGCTCATTTCTAAAGAGGCGTCATCTTCCAGCTCAGTGGTCACTCTGGCCCCAGGCGCCCAGCAGACAGGCTCAGGATCGAAAGCTAGGCAGCAGCTGTGAGGATGAGTACCGACCAGATGGGCACATGGAAGGAGACTCTGGGGCAGTGCTCATTGCCCCAGGGAATTAGATCACATTGGGAAAGATCCTCCACCTTGGCTGTGTCTAAAATGTCCTGCGCTGTGTTTCCTTAAACAGCACTGGACAGAGACCAGTTTCTCACACTTCAGAGCCCTTCCCTGTTTGCATTGCACAAGTGACACATTCCTGTCCAAAATCATCCAGACAAACAGCTGCTAATTTCCTAGCAACACTGCCCTAGCCATTCTTGTATGGAATGGAATTAATCCTGGCATAGAAATAGAAGTTTATATTTCAGAAAAAAAACCTTTTAAAATTCCTTCTCCCTGTCTGCCCTAATCCATCCCCAGGGACCATCTTGGACCAAGCTCAGCAGGGAGTTCCCTCAGCAACTTGAAAGCCCTGACTGTGTGATAGCTTTGTCGGGAGGACTCACAGAAATGCTAGTATTCACAACACTTGCATTTGTGTAGAGCCACCATGGGCTGTTTCTTGACTTCATGGAATCATCAGTTTCTCCCTTATGACAAGTTTCGTAGGAAGTCTGAGCAAGCCTACAGAAAATGATTTAGAATCACATAATGTCAGGGTAAAAAGGCCTTACCCAACTGTCTGGTGGAGGACGGAAAGTAGGTTGTATCCTGCACTTGTTCCAATGCTTGGTGTTGGCTCCCAGTAGCATGTCTGTGAAGGAGTCTCAGGCAGCTGGGTGGGAAAGGAAGTGATTGGTGATCGATTAGCAATGTCTGGCACGGATGAGACGCAGTAAAGGAGCATGCCTCTTGGGTATTTACCATGCCTGATCTAGGGCCAACTTCTCATTTTACAAATGAAGGAACTGAAATTCAGAGAGTTGAGGTGCCCCCATCAAGACTGTACCCCAATGAGAAGCAGAACTGGACTCCGAATCCAGCCCTTTAGCTTTCCATCTGGGTATTTTTTTCAACACCAGCTCTTTTGCTTTCTTTCATAAGGTCTGAAGAGGGCTGGTTTAGTGAGGCAAGGAGAGACCAGGGAGCTGGCTGGCTCTAATGCCTGACACACGGCTCACGGGAATGAGCTGCTCTGGTGGTCTCTGCCTGGTTCCTGCTCCCTCTCCCCCCTCCCAGCAGGACTGCATGCCTCAAGCTATTGTGGACCCAGAAGGAAGAACGAGGGGTCCTCCCAATGCAGAAATCTACAGTGATGCCCACGGGCCTGAATTCCTGATCCAGAGCCTGAAGTTATTCCCTTCTCCCTGTAATTACAGTATATTGCCCTCATCGTTCTTACCATCCCAGTTTGGGTGGGCTTAAACTTCTAATGGTATGCACAGAAATGCTTTTATTTTTCACTCAGAGTAATATTGACATAAATTGCATTTACTTCTATTTTAAAACTTAGCTTGCTGGCTAAGAATAACTGATTTATTTGGTGAGAAAAGACATTTGTATGTGGATGTCACTAGAAGGAAAAATGGACCAGAGAGGATTTTTTGTTGTTGTTTGTTTTCATTTTAACTTATCAAGAGAAAAGCTTTCTTTTAAAAATAAAATAAAATAATCCCTGGCTCAACTGATAATATTTGCCTTTTCTTTTGGCCCAGGACCTGGTCTTAGGCCAAGCTCCATGCTGGTCGTCACCTCCTCCTGAAATGCTCTGCCTTCTCGCCTGGCAAACGTTGTTCTCCCCTTTTGTGTCTAAAGTTCTCCTTTTCCTAGGGGTAAGAAGAAAAAAAATTATTTAGTTCAATAAACACTTACTGAGCACCTTCAGTGTGTCAGGCACTGTACTCGGCACTCAGGACTCAAAAATGAAGACACTAAGCCCCCTGCCCTTGGGAAGTTTAACTGGAACTTGGAATGAGACAGAGAAACACAATGCTGAGCCTTGTGCCCTGTTATCTCGTTTCATCTTCACCCTAAATCTACTCTTCTGATGGTCACGGGCTGTGTCTCTTGTTCTCCACTCTGTCCTCAGCACCAAGCACAGAGCCTGGCACATGGTGCTGGGAAAGACTAGAACTCATTGAATAATTGTCCTTAAAACCACCCTAAAATGCAGGCATTTTTCCCCTTTTACAGAGAAAGAATTGAAGTTGACAGAGACTAAGTAACCCCTCCTAAGTTCTCCTAGGAGTGATGACTTTGGTCATTTGTTTCCAAACCCTTGGCTTTTTCCTCCCTTATACTACCCCACACTACTTCACTTTTCTAGACCCAGTTTTCTCATCTGTAAATTCAGAGAAGCAGACTGGATGATTCTACGATCCCTCCAAGCTCTAAATTTCATAGCCAATGTCCAAAGCTGGTACTAGAACGCATATACGCATTTTCTCCGAGAGGGTTTTTATGTGTTGTTGTTTTTAACATGCATTTCTTTTGCCCTTATTATACCACCAGCTCTTGGATCTTAATATTTCATTTTATAACCTATTTGTAGCACCCTCAGATCTATGTTTGATGCTCAAAGACTTCTCATTTTTTAAAGTTCATGACTCCCTATAAACCTGCCTTATCTATGCTAAGGAAACCACACACGCTTCACTTCCCAACACCAGATGTTTTTTTCCCCTGTTTTGTCTCAGAAACAGCAGCAAGCTTTGAGTGCTCTGTAGCAGGCCTCAAAGAACCTCATGCTTTAGGATACAGAAAATATTTATTGAAAATGATGATTCCTGATTTTGTAGGGAAAAACACAGACTTTAAAATTTTGTGGGATCATAAAAAATCCATTGCATTTTTATACACTAACAATGAAAAATCAAAAATGAAATTAAGAAACAATTCTAGTTATAATAGCATCAAAAAGAATAAAATACTCAGGAACAAGTTAGCAAAAGAAGTGCAAGACTGAAAATTTTAAAACATTGTTGAAGAAAATTGAAGATCTAAATATGTGGAAAGACATCCCATGTTTGTGAACTGGATTAATACTGTTAAGATGGTCACACTTCCCAAATTGATTTACAGACCCAACACAATCTCTAGCAACAACCCACCTGGCTTTTTTTTTTTTACAGAAATTGATGAACATACTAAAACTAATATGGAAATGCAAGGGACCCAGGATACCCAAAACATTCTTGAAAAAGAAGGGCAAAGTTAGAAGACATACTTCGTGATTTCAAAACTGCAAAGCTACAGTAATAAAGACAGTGTAGTACTAGAATAAGGATAGACATATAGATTCGTGGAATAGAATTGAAGGTATAGAAGTAAACTCTTACATTTACGGCCAATTGATTTTGACAAGGATGTCAAGACAATTCAATAGGGGAAAGAGTAATCTTTTTTTTTTAATTTTAGAATTTTATTTTATTTATTTTTTTATACAGCAGGTCCTTGTTAGTCATCAATTTTATACACATCATTGTATACATGTCAATCCCAATCGCCCAATTCATCACACCACCATCCCCATCCCCCCACTGCTTTCCCCCCTTGGTGTCCATACATTTGTTCTCTACATCTGTGTCTCTATTTCTGCCCTGCAAACCGGTTCATCTGTACCATTTTTCTAGGTTCCACATATATGCCTTAATATACGATATTTGTTTTTCTCTTTCTGACTTACTTCACTCTGTATGACAGTCTCTAGATCCATCCACGTCTCTACAAATGACCCAATTTCGTTCCTTTTTATGGCTGAGTAATATTCCATTGTATAAATGTACCACTTCTTCTATATCCATTCATCTGTCAATGGGCATTTAGGTTGCTTCCATGACCTGGCTATTGTAAATAGTGCTGCAATGAACATTGGGGTGCATGTGTCTTTTTGACTTATGGTTTTCTTTGGGTATATGCCCAGTAGTGGGATTGCTGGATCATATGGTAATTTTATTTCTAGTTTTTTAAGGAACGTCCATACTGTCCTCCATAGTGGCTGTATCAATTTACATTACCACCAACAGTGCAAGAGGGTTCCCTTTTCTCCACACCCTCTCCAGCATTTGTTGTTTGTAGATTTTCTGATGATGTCCATTGCATTTCTCTAATAATTAGTGATGTTGAGCAGCTTTTCATGTGCTTCTTGGCCATCTGTATGTCTTTGGAGAAATGTCTATTTAGGTCTTCTGCCCATTTTTAGATTGAGTTGTTTGTTTTTTTAATATTGAGGTGCATGAGCTGTTTATATATTTTGGAGATTAATCCTTTGTCTGTTGATTCATTTGCAAATATTTTCTCCCATTCTGAGGGTTGTCTTTTCATCTTGTTCGTAGTTTCCTTTGCTTTGCAAAAGCTTTTAAGTTTCATTAGGTCCCATTTCTTTATTTTTGTTTTTATTTCCATTACTCTAGGTTGGATCAAAAAAGATCTTGCTGTGATTTATGTCAAAGAGTGTTCTTCCTATGTTTTCCTCTAAGAGTTTTATAGTGTCTGGTCTTACATTTAGGTCTCAAATCCATTTTGAGTTTATTTTTGTGTATGGTGTTAGGAAGTGTTCTAATTTCATTCTTTTACATGTAGCTGTCCAGTTTTCCCAGCACCAGTTATTGAAGAGACTGTTTTTTCTCCCTTGTATATCCTTGCCTCCTTTTTCATAGATTAGTTGACCATAGGTGCGTGGGTTTATCTCTGGGCTTTCTATCCTGTTCTATTGATCTATGTTTCTGTTTTTGTGCCATTACCATATTGTCTTGATTACTGTAGCTTTGTAGTATAGTCTGAAGTCAGGGAGTCTGATTCCTCCAGCTCCATTTTTTTCCCTCAAGACTGCATTGGCTATTTGGGGTCTTTTGTGTCTCCATACAAATTTTAAGATTTTTTGTTCTTGTTCTGTAAAAAATGCCATTGGTAATTTGATAGGGATCGCATTGAATCTGTAGATTGCTTTGGGTATTATAGTCATTTTCACAATATTGATTCTTCCAATCCAAGAACATGGTATATCTCTCCATCTGTTTGTATCACCTTTAATTTCTTTCATCAGTGTCTTATAGTTTTCTGCATACAGGTCTTTTGTCTCCCTAGGTAGGCTTATTCCTAGGTATTTTATTCTTCTTGTTGCAATGATAAATGGGAATGTTAAAGAATAGTCTTTTAACAAATGATACTAGGACAAGTGTATATCCACATGCAAGTGAATGAAATTGGACTCCTAGCTCATACCATGTACAAAAATTAACTCAAAATGACCAAAAACCTAAATATAAGAACTAACATTATAAAACTCTTAGAAGGAAACATAGGTGTAAATTTTCATGACCCTGGATTGGATAATGGTTTCTTATATGTGACACCAATAACAAGCAACCAAAGGCAAAAAATCGACAAGTCGGACTTCATCAAAATTGAAAACTTTTATGCTTCAAAGACACTATGAATAAAGTAAAAAGACAAGCCAAAGAATGGGAGAAAATATTTGCAAATCATATATCTGATAAGGGTCTAATATCCCCATATAAAACCACAATTTGAAAATAAGCCAAGGATTTGAATAGACATGCCTCATAAGACAATACATAAATGTTCAATACACACATGAAAAGGTCTTCAACATCATTAGTCACTAGGGAAATATAATCAAAACTATAATAAGATGCCACTTCATGCACATTAGGATGACAATAATAAAAATGACAATACCAAGAATAATGAGGACGAGGGAGATTGGAACCCTCCTTCATTGATGGTGGGAATGTAAAATAGTGCAGTTCCTTTGAAAAACAGTTTAGCAGTTCCTCAGAAAGTTCAACACAGAGTTACCATATGACCCAGCAATTCCACTCCTAGGTGTGTATATATGAAAATATTTGATCACACAAATTCTTACACAGGAATGTTCAGAGCAGTATTATAGCCAGAAAGTGGAAATAGCCCGAATTTCAATCAACTGACGAATGGATAAGCCAAATATGGTACATCCATGCAATGGAATACTATTTGGCAATAAAAAAGGTGAAATACTGATTCATGCTACAACATAGATGAACCTTGAAAACATTATGGCAAGTGAAAGAAGCCAGTCACAAAAGAGCACATATTATATGATTTCATTTATAATTACTGTACAGAATAGACAAATCTACAGAAACAGAAAAGAGAATAGTGTTTGCCAGGGGCTGGGGAAGTGAGGAATGGGGGTGACTGGTAACGGGTACACGTTTTTGCAGGGGAGTGGTGAAGAAAAGATTCTGGAAATGAATCGTGGTAATAGTTGTACAACTTTGTGAATACACTAAAAACTACTGAATTTTACACTTTAAAGGGGTGAATATTATAAAATATAAATTATATCTCAATAAAGCTGTTTAAATTTTATGGGACCAAAGAAATTCAATAGGGAAATGAGAGGCTAATGGAGAAACCCAGGCTAGCCCCCATTCTTAGCACCCAGAAGGCTCCCACCACCACTGTGGCAACAGTCACAGCCACAGAAATAAATCTGCATGGATCCTTAAAGGTTGTCTTGTCTACTTAGCTATTGATTCTTCAACTGCCTCTATAATATTCCCACCAGGTGATCATCTAGCCTATGCTTGACTAGGCTCTTTTTCTTCCTCTCCAAGCATTTGTTGAATACGTACTATGTGCCCAGCTCTGAGCTAAGCACTGCGAATATACTTTGCAATGTTGTCTCTTTAATGTAATAAACATTTATTTGAATATTGTAATGTGTAAGACATTTTACTGGTTTATATTTCTTTGTGTTTATTGATACCTGTTTTAGTTTGGGTTCTCCCAGAAGAAGACCCTGAGGCAAAGATTCAAGTGGAAATAGTTTATTTGGGAAGTAGAGGTAGCACTCAAAGGGAAGTGGGAAAGAGATCCAGGGAAGGAAAGGAAGCCAAGTAGTCAGCTACCACAGTGAGCCACTAAAGCTTAATCCTGAGGGGAAACTCTGAGACAAGGTGTAAAACACATGCCTGAAAACATATTCCACCCAAGGGCCAGGGAGCTGGGATATTCATGTGCTAGATTCAGAGACCCTGGTTGAGTGCTCACGCTGGAGATGTGTTACATCTTAGCATCCCTGGCTGCTGAAGGAAGCACGGATTTTGCAGCCTTCCCCAGATCTAAATTGGGAGGGGGGAGAACCCTCAGGCACAAATGCAGATTCTAGCAATTGGTGTTTGGCAGGACCTGTGGTCCCTGGGGATACAGGTGGGACACTGACAGCATCAGCTACAATACCTTCCTCCTTCCACACCCTGGGGATGGTGTACAGGAATACACAAAATGCCACGAATTAGGTAAATGTGAAGAGAAAAATGATGTAAAGGAAAAGAAGCCTTTCTGGTAAGGGCACGAATATCCTAGTAGACTCAGAAAACAGGTGCTATTTCTCAGCGTATCCTTTGTTAAACTCTGGCTCTCCAAAAATACAGCCAAAACTACCTTTGGAAAAGGCAAAACTGAGCTGCCTGCTTATCACAAACTTGACAGAGTCTCAGTAGCATCTCAAAGGTGAGAAGTTTGGTGGGTCTGAGGTCTAGTTTAGAGCAAGTCTTTCCATGCAGGAGCCTGATTAGAACTAAGGATCTCAATGTAATAAAGATTAGCGAACACGGAAAGGTGAGGGTTTTGAAGTGAGAGTTCCAGAGTCTTGTTATTGAAAAGTCATGTGTTTGTTTAATGGTTTTGAGGGGGAAGTTCCTGAGGTAAGCAGAGTGATTTGCAACGTTAATCCTCCTGAGTGAGTGTTTTGTGGGATGGGAATTCCCTGCTAATGTTGCAGTAAAACTGTGTGGGCTTCCCTGGTGGCGTAGTGGCTGGGAGTCCGCCTGCCGATGCAGGGGACATGGGTTCGTGCCCCGGTCCGGGAAGATCCCACATGCCCGGAGCGGCTGGGCCCGTGAGCCATGGCAGCTGAGCCTGCGCGTCCGGAGCCTGTGCTCCACAACGGGAGAGGCCACAACAGTGAGAGGCCCGTGTACCGCAAAAAAAAAAAAAAAAAAAAAACAAAACTGTGTGGGCCGAAATGGTTTCTGTTCACACCTTCAGTGTGAGCGTATGATGTCACACAGTAAAACATGATGTAGCGAAAGTAGTTCTCTAAGAAGTCAGTCACATGCAGCCCAGGTGCCAGTAATTCTTACTGAATAGGGAAAAAATGTGTACAGGTTCCATCTTCGAGGAGGAGCAGGATTAGAGGGGGAGTCTTGGCGAGCAGGGGTGTGACAGCTTCTGTGGCTGTCCCCGGGCATGCGGCCCTGGAGCCCTGCCCTTGGGCCCAACGGGCAGGCTGAGAGCCGGGAGTCCCTGTAGAGACGTTTCCTAAATGACTCCTCTGCTGGAAATGTACCCCTGCAGCGGATCCTGCCTGCCTGGCTGCCAGGTTGGGCAGCTCTCTCACTGTCGCCAGAAAGGAAGTCACAGCAAGTCTGGCCTCCTGCTTGGCGCCCCCTCCCAGCCCCTGCTTCTCCCTGACTCACCCTGCCGTTGTGGCTGCTGTCCTATTCTCTGTGGATCTGGGCAGGATGCTTTCTGTTAACTTAGCCTGGCGGGATCGCCAAAACCTCAGGGCTGCTCCGCCACTTCTCTCCAGGGCCACTAATGCCAACACGTGATGCAGGGCACTGTGTAGCCTCCAGCGTGCTTGTGCCACTGGCCTCATCAGGGGTTCACTGTGCCCCTAGCAGGCAGGCGGGCAGGATCATGCTGTTCTCCCTCCTGACAGAAGGAACTGAGGCTCAAGGTCAAGTCAGTGAAAGAACTAGGCTAGCAACCGGGTCTTCTGACCTAGTGCAGAATTCTTTCTGGGGTGGGAAACGTCCGTGTATACTCATCTCTAAAACAATTGTGACAAAATCGTCACGTAAGGCTATGGTTCCACATCCAAATGAGAGAAACGGGTCTCTCTAGTCAGAAACACAGTTGCATTTGACTGCTATCCACACAGCCTTGCTATTCAAACATTTACAAATACAGGTGATTATTTTTTCCAGGATGATAGTAATAATGCTCATTACAGAAAATGTGCTTAGAGAGTGGATTTCTGTGCTTCAGGAGGAAAACCTTTGGTCCAGTTTTTGGAGAAGATGACCTCATCTTAAATGAATGAATGCTCCTGGGGGAGGGCTGGGTCATGGTCCCGATGGTTTTGTGTTTCTAACGGAGGACTGGGCCCTTCTTACTCTCCAGGAGAGTAAATAAGTCCTTACGTTCCTAAGGGCTTAACAGAACATCGTGTCCTTTCCAACAAGCTGTTAAGGCTTGTTGCGCAAGAAAAGAAAAAGAACAAGAACTTTTGTGTAAAAGACCTGGGGATGGTGGGCACTGCTCCAGGGGGAAGGGGGTCACTAATGGATGGCTCAGCGGACAGACTCCATAGATGAGGGTGGTCTGAATCTGGGCTCGTGTCCTCAAAGTGCCTGATGACAGGACAGGGGAAAGAGCATTAGCGGGAAAGTTCTGATGTCCAGGGGCTGCGCTGGACCAGAAGGGCCAACCTAAGATGCTGGGCCCATTAATAAGAGAAGGGCCCCCTGACCTTAGAGTGCCTGACTGATAGATCGACGTGTGAGGGAGTGAAGCTTTACAGAAGCCTGCTCTTCACACCTCCCCCAGCCCAGGACACCTGTAAGTCTCGGGAACCTGGTCCTGGCTTGGGGTGGATTCCCATTTCTGTATTTGGAGGCCAGACAAGAATGGCTAGTGGAGCCTGAGCAGGGAGGGGAGGGGAACAGACACCGGTGTTGAAACATATGGAAAGTCGTAAGGATTTCACACCCTTCCCCATCCCAGCAGGCGGAGTTAATAGTGCTGGGCTCTGGAGAGCCTTCCACCCTAAGCACTCCCTGAACATCAGGAGGAGTTGACTCCAACCCTTTCTCCAACACTGGCTGTAGCACCTGTGCAAATGCAGGTTTTAGCCAGAACATTCCACCCTAAGAGAAAGGTAAGCCTCAGCACTCAGGAGTGCCGGTGACAGCGCCCTTCACCACCTTTCTTCTTCCCTAAGTCAGCAGCATCTTGCAGCTCCTGAAACTGGTGAAGGATGCCTGGGATTTTGCAGTCCAGAACCTTGCAACAGAAGCTGCTTATCAGTGGAAAGGGTAAGTCCAGGTGTCAGTAGAGCAGCAAGTGCAGCAAGGGGTGCCGAGCCCCTTACCTCCGGGGTGCGTGCAGGGTGCGTGTTCCTGCTGTTGCCCCTGCTTGGGGTCTCATTGGGATGGACCGGCTTTGGTGTGACCCTCCAGACATGATGAAAGTCCGGCCATCTCCTGGCTACTGCCTCTCTAGTTCACAGAACCCCTGTGAGGCAGGTGATGGAATGTGATTGAATCTTGGCTTGTGTATTGTGAGGATCACACGCATTTTTGTTTAATTAAATTGAATTCAATAATGTGTAAGCTACATGTGGGAGGGGAATAAAGGCCACCAAAGCTGTCCACATCCTGATCCCCAGAACCTGTGACTGTGTTAGGTTGCATGGCAAAGGGGAATCAGGATTACAGATGAAATTACTATGGTTGCTAACCAAATGCCTTTAAGATCAGGAGATAATCCTGGATTATCCAGGTGAGCCCGATATGATAACAAGGTCCTCAAAAGTGGAGGAGGGAGGCAAGAGAGGAGGTTGAAGTGGTGCGTTGTGGGCACTCAGTGTACCCCTGCCGAAACCTTGATTCCAGCCCAAGGAGACCCATGTTGGACCTCTTACCTACAGAACTGTAAGGTGATAAAGTTGTGTTGTATTAGCCTCTAAGTCTGTGGTAATTTGTTACAGCAGCCATAGGAAACTAATACACTGTGTAGTGACAAATCTTCAAGAAATAGCTCTCCAGGCATTGAGGGATGTTTCAGAGTTTTCAGATCTCTGCCTCAAACAAGGAAACCACTCTTGCTCCATTTTCTAGCTTTCTTGAGATCTTGTGTTTCAAGAAGCAAGTGTGTTCTTAAAGTTCCTAGAATTCATGGCTGCAAAAACAGTTTGAGGCATCTCAGCTAAGTGGGGAACAAGTGTAAGAAGGTGTTCTTTTCCCCAGTCACCACCTCTGTCCATCCTGTACTGATGTCTTAAGGAGATTCCATAACTCACTGGCCACACTCAGTGTCCAGCCCTGTCAGAGTCAAAACTCCAATCTCAGATCCAATTTAAATCTCCCCTTTCCTGTCTCAATGGGATAGTCAGGCTTCAGCTCAGGACTTGAAGTAGGATGGTATGTGTGGTCTGCCCTCTCTTTCTTCACCTTCCCTTTCAGGGTCAGTTTGCTCTAGGTTGGGGGTGGGGGTGGACAGGGAAGAAGAGGGGGGAGAATCAGGGCGATGTAACACGACTGGTCATCTAACTGTGCTGGGAAGGTGGTGTTAGTCTTGTCTTGGCTCGGTCGGGGTGCATATGATACTGGAAATTTGCGCTGGTGTGCTTGGTCTCCACATAAATGGGGGCAAGGTTTTCTCTGGGCCCTGTCCAGTCACACCCCTGAACTGAGGCCCCCTTAGGGCAGCTGTATCTCCTTTTGGCCATCATTGGTCTGTGGCTTTACCCTCCTCTCCGGGTGGGTATTTCCTCACTTGGCCCGCTGGCTCATTGACTCATTGCCAAGCAACTACCAGACAGCCCCCTCCCACCTCTACCCACGCTAATCCTTCAGGCCTCTGCCTTCAGAAACCTCCAGCTTTTGGTCTCCACACTCCAGGCACACATGCTGGGCCCCCCAAGAACTTTCCCAGTTTCACCACATTCTGTCCCACTCACATAGCCCCCTCGGTCTTCCAGCACATCCAACTCTCCACGTAGCTTTGGGGAGGAAGTAACCTCTCCCTGTGAACACTGCACTGGTGAAAACTTGTCCTTTCTGTCTTGCCTCCCCTGGTTCCCTGCTTATGTTGCAGGGGGGAGCCAGGTGAAGGTTGGGGAAGCCAGCAGGGCCAGTTCTGAAGCCTCTTATGAAGGCTGAGTGAGTGGTCTGGCCCCTCCTTAGAATGAGGTCCCTACGGCTCGTGTTGCCAAACGCAATGTGGGCCGCCTTTTTCGTTCAACTTTCCACTCCAGCTGCTTTTCAAAACTCTCATCTTTTGGCGATGCCTTTTCTAGAAGTCTTCTTGGTCAGTTTTAACAACCACTCCTACTAGTAAGATAGACGACTTGAAATAAAATTCTCTGTGAGCAAGGTCTATAAGAATTAGGTTTCAGGTGTATAAAGATGGAAAAAGCCCAGCCCTATCCAAGTAGAAATAGGAAAGGACTGAAGAGTTTTTCTAAATACAATAAAATAACAGCTGGTGGAGAAAAGCCAAACCTTTGAGCTTTAGGCATTTCCCAGGACACAGCCATTACCTTCTCTGGGCTTCCAGCTGCTAAGGAACTGGCTATGAGAGAAGAGCCACACTGGGGCTTCTACCTGTGCCTCACCAGTTAGCACTGTCAGTGTAGATGAAAACACATTAACAGGAACGTGTACCGACTCGTACCTGCCTCTTACCCGCCCGTACAGGGCTCTCCCCCAGCGCCTACCTCCCAGTCCCAGGTGTCTCTGTGTCCCCAGACGATCCCCTACCTGTGGAGACCCCTGGACAGAGCAGTTACTGTGCTGGGCGCCCAACCACAGAGTGAGCGCTCGGTCAGGAAGGAAAATGTACTTTCCCTTGCCTCTACTCTCTCCTGATTAAACAGTTCATCTGTGATGCAGTTGAAAACTGAGAGAGCTGACAGGATGCTTCGGGGAGCTTCAGTCTGCTCTAGTGTGAGGACGAAGGGGGTTTACACTGGACGGCTCTCTTTGCTGCATGCAGAACCTAGGGGAAGAGGGGGAGGGAGTGGCTGCCAGCTCCTCCTAGGTCCCCCTGCCACCTGGCAGCCCCCGGCCGTGCTGCCGAGCAGCATCACAGACTCCACCACCTGGAGGGCTGCTGACCATGTGCCCAGATGTTCAGACAAACACACACTCAGCCTCCTTCCCCAGCCCTCCCTTCCCGCCAGAGTTTGGGCTGATTTCCCCCAATTCTGATGAGCAGCTCATAAGTACTAATAAACTCCTTGGCACCCAGAATCCAGGCAGCATCACTTCCAATGTGAACGTGGGCCACGTCTCAGCCCCAGCGTGGTCTCAGGGTTTTCCAGCCCCTGTCGAGCCTGGGTGGCGTGGGATGAGCAGAAAGGCTCATCACCGTGCCCAGGAAGCTGGCTCATTACAGCCTCTCATAGACCCGTTTCTAAGTCACAGAAACTTCCACCTGCCAGAAAGACGTGAACACTGACCCCTCCCTGATGCTTGGAATATGGAGCAGGTTCCAGGAGGCCCAAGATCGGACCCTGGTCTCGGAGAACACTTACGTGAGGACGGAAAGCAGGAACCACAAGACATTCCTACCCAGCATCTGCTCGTTACACTGGAAGATGGTGTGAGACAGGACACTCTGAGCCTGTCCTCAGGCTGTGAAGGACCCATGTGTAAGTTTAATTCAAACCTGTTTCCCTGAGCCCTTCTGTGTTTTCATAAGGAAACCTCTCGAGAGAGAGTTGTATGAAACAACACCTCCGTCTCCCAATTCCCTACCCCCTGGTGGAGGTGGGAGGCCCACACCCATGGGGCCGCATTCCTCTCCCGGGGTTGGGCTGAGTATTTATTTCACCTTTCCCACGCGCCTGCTGGCTCTCCTCTTGGCGTGCAGCGCTGCTCCAGGCCCGGGCCTGTGGGAACGAGGCAGAGGCTGTGAGGCCTTGCCCAGCTCCACTCCCACTCCCGCTTCCACAGGTCTACACATTCTGGGACTCTGGCTGAGGGATCTCTCTGTCTGCGGAAACTTGCTGGCCTACAGGCTGCGCAGACTTGCCGGAGGTCGGTTCTCTCCACCGGTGACAGAGGGAATTGGCCAACTCGTCCCCCAGCTTCCTCACCCAGGCTGGGGGGTCAAGGCCAGGCAAGGTCTACACCATCTCCTAGAGGTCCCCAGTGGGAATGGGAGCATCTGTCTACACAGTAACCTGCCCATCCCATGCACTTTGAATTTGCTTCCTTCTCTCATCAGCCATTTAAATCCACGGTGGGTAGGAAGTGTTAGAAAGAGGGAACGTCAGAGAAAAAGTACCTCCTTTAGGACCTCATCGAGCCCAAATCCAAGAGAAGAGCAGACCTTGGTGAGTACTTTATTCGAGCAGCGGGCTCTTATCCTGTTTTGGGTTAATAATTACATCCGCCTCAGCAGCTTCAGGGTTGCCTGTCGTTTGAGGCCATCAAGGATGCAAACTGTGACACCGTCTTCCTTTTCCTAAGGTGACTGGTACAGGCGCAGCACTTAGTATCTTCTCAGTAAATGCTAAACTCAGCAGAGCTCACTCCAGGGAGGCTTGGAAAGGGCTCTCCAAAGACGCCCGGGCGAGAGAGTGGCTCTTGGACTTTCTGTCCATCTAAAGCCACCAATGAACAATAGTTTAAGCATCCTGACATCCCATTTTTCTCTATTACTGGAGCGGTCAACATGCAGGCTCATGAGTGGATGTAGGGCTCCTTGTGTGAGGACTGTGGGGTCATCTTCAGGAGAAAGAAGCTTGGAGCCTGGCCTCCTTCCAGGGCAGAAGGCCAAGCCCTGAACTGAATATTGCCCTGTCCCCAGAACTGTGACCAGGATGTCCAGGGTTCCTTTAAGTGCTGCTTCTGCAAGGCTCACTCTGGACACCGCTCCCACGATGTAATAATATTTGGTCATAGCATTTATTTATTACACATAATTTATTATTACACAGGGAACTGGGAGGATGTTGAAAAATCCTGATTAGATCTGAGCTTGGGAATAAGCTTTTCTATAACCCTACTGAAAAATTCCCTAACAAGTCAAAGAAGGAAAAAGAAGAAGAGAAAAAAGCCCCAGCACTTGCAATGAAGACCAGATCATCAAGTCTTATTTGTCACCCACAGGTATTAGATCGTTGGTCTTCAGGGACTCCCAGTTACTGCCTTAAGATGTCAGTGTCTGTATACGTTGCCTGGTTAGTAAACTTTGGAGGAATTGATGAACCACTGTGTCTGGGTTTTTCACTTCTTTGGCCTGAGTCCTGCCAGGTAAGCTCACTTAACCTTCCCGAGAAATGTGGAGGGCATGCAGGCCTGGGCGTGCCATTGCTGGGACCCAGCCAGCCCCCAGATTCTCTGGTTGCAGAGTGGCCTGGCCAGCTCACACAGGTAGTGTGCCCTTGTATTCTTGGAAGAAGAAACATCAGAGTAAAAGGGGAGGGGGAGGGAAGGCTAGACAGGAATTTTTCCAGGCCCTTCTGCTTAGGAATTAAAAGTTTGCTGGGAAACGGTTCTGATGGCTTTAAATGTTACAGATGATATACTCCAGGGGGAACACAGTCCCCACGGGTGGCCCCTGGGAAGTATTTAATATCACTGGCTATTGTGTTTTTCTACAACAAAACTCTACATCCCTTGAGAACAGAGGCTAATTTTCACAGGTCTTTGTTATCTCCCACAGGGCCTTTCATACATGTGCCCAAGAATGTGTTGATCTACTTTGATCTCCTATTGTGTAAGAAGATTTCCTCCGGGAAAGAAGAAGCAGTGAATTCATGAAACTTGGCAAAGATTTTGATCTCAATTTATAGATGGGAACACCTATAAAATGAAGAGGGTTGGGCCAGTCTGTGAGGCCAGTTCTAGCTCAAAATCCTGGCATCCTCTAAGATGTGGAAGAGTGAGGTCAGAGGGAGGCGGCCGGCTGCTGGCAGCGCTGGGCAGCTGGGTGCTAGGGCCCAGGGCTCTTCAGAGACCATGTCAGAATTCCCGTTTTGCCATCACCAGGATGTACACCCAAAGGCACATTCCACAGTACTGCCCCTCGGTGTGTAGGCAAATATTGATTTAAATCATTGAATGAGTTAGTATTTGCTGAGAACCTTCTACAGACAGTGAGCTGAGGGGCGGTGTCATGAGGGGTACAAAAGGTGACTACATCAGGACCCTTGCCCTCAAGGAGGTCGGGGCCCTGTCTGCAGCAGGCTGTGTGGCCCTGCACACACAGCCACCTCCTTATTTCCTCATCTGTGAAACAAGGGAAATGAAACCAATTTTGCTTGTTATGAGAATTAGAGATAATATAGGTAAAGCTTGTTGGACTACTTCTAGGATCGGATTGTTATTAAGAAATGGGTATTATAGGTCAAGTTCCCAGCACAGTGCCTAACACTTGGTAGGTATTAAATAACTGGTAATGTAAGGGAGCAGAATTTGCCACCCCCTAATAGGTCTCTTTGGTATAACGATTATTTTAGGCTGGTTGTTTTAATTTTTTAATTTTTTCTATATCGAAGTATAGTTGATTTACAATGTTGTGTTAGTTTCAGATGTACAGCAAAACGATTCATATATAATATATATTCATATTCTTTTTCAGATTCCTTTCCCTTATAGGTTATTACAAAATATTGAGTAGAGTTCCCTGTGCTATACAGTAGGTCCTTGTTGGTTATCTATTTTATATATAGTAGTGTGTATATGTCAGCCTAATTTATCCCTCCCTCCACCCTTTCCCCTTGGGTATAGGCTGGTTATTTTTGAAAAACAACAGACACAGGAGCAGCTCTGAAAACCAAGCAGAAGTTACGCCTTGTAAAAGATGCTTACGTGTGTGAGGGAAATCTGTATTTGTAAGGGTGTCTCCCTTGCTGTATCAGGAAGAGGGGGAGGACTCAATCTCTAGAAACTCTTGTCAGTGGAGAAGGCAAAGGGCTTCAATCTGCCTAATAAGCTTACTCTTATCACTGTGCTTTTCCTGATAACCTCTCATAACTCCCTCCTCCTTTCACATCTTCTTTTGTCTTCAGCTGAAGATGGTATTTAAGATGAGCGTTTCCACCATTTCAGGGAGTTAGTTTTCCTGAGTCTCTCCCATGGATACAGGAGGTATACATGCTATTAACCTTTTGTTTGTTTTTTCTCCTATTAATGTGTCTCATGGCAAGTTAATAATCAGACCAGCCGAAGAACGCAGAAGGGAAGAAGGCAACGTTTTTCCTCCCCTACAGTAATTACTGTAGTTGCTGGTAATATACTCTCATCATTATTATCAGCATGGGCCAGCATTAGTAACGCTTTCAGCAGAGAGGAGACCTGAGAGGGACCCCAAGGAGGGGAGGGGCTCAGTGAATGGCAGGTGGGTTTCCAGCCAAGAGCTCTTTGCCTCTCTAACGCCCAATCTATGTGCCTCACATCCCCACCTGTGTCCCTACGAAGCTACTCATATGCTTGTCATTCATTCTCCAGAACCCTTAGACTCACCCTTCCACAAGGCTTTCTAACAGGAAATACAACTGTCAGCGGATTTTTTTAAAAGTGAAAACCAAGTTCAGCGCTCATGCATTTCTTCAGGCATTAACCGTAAACCGCACTGCCTCATGAGCAGATCCCCACCCGCTCTCTGAACGAGGCAAACCCTGGTCTCTGTGCTGATCCAGAGGTGGCTTTGTTATCCGCAGTTCAGTCAGGGGGGCTTTGGAGGCTCTGCCCTTAAGTGGGGCTGAGGCAGGCTAGAGCCACTCCACTGCCCTCAGAGGAATGTAAGAAATCCCCTTGATCCCTAAAGAATCTGGATTAACAAGCCTTCTTGGTGGGCAAGGAAATCTGCTACAAATTCTAGCATCTAAATCCAAAGGCTTTCAAATTCTTGCTTCTTAAAGCTAGTCCATTAATTAATTCCATACACATCACATTTTTTTCTCTCTCTCTTTTCCTGTGCTCCTGTTTTTCTCTGAAACCATAACTGTATTTGGGGGGTTAATAAACAAGTAATTGTAGAAAAGGTTTTTACTGCTTTGACCTCTCCCCTCTCTCCCTTTCTCTCTCCCACAAAAGCTTCACAGGCAGACCTCCTTTTACCGTACTTAGCTTTTTTGCAGATCTTGTGTTTTTTTACAAATTGAAGGTTTGTGGCAACCCTGCACCGAGCAAGTTTCTGGGAGCCATTTTTCCAATAGCATTTGTTCACTTCGTGTCTCTGTGTTACAGTCTGGTAATTCAGTATTTCAAACTTTTTCCTTATTACTGTATTTGTTATGGTGACCTGTGATCAGTGATCTTCGATGTTACAATTGTGAATGTTTTAAATGCCCGTATAAGACGATGAACTTAACCCATAAATGTGGTGTGTGTTCCCACTGCTCCACTGACCTGCCACTCTCCATCCCTCTCCCCACCTCGCCTCGGGCCTCCCTTATTCCTTGAGACACAACAGTATTGAGTTTAGGCCAATTAATAACCTACCATGGCCTCTAAGTGTTCAAGTGAAAGGAAGAGTCGCCTCTCACTTCCAATCAAAAGATAGAAATGATTCAGCTTAGTGAGGAAGGAATGTCCAAGGAAAACTGGCCAAAATCTAGGCCTCTTGCACCAAACACTTAGTCAAGTTGTGAAGGCAAAGGAAAACTTCTTGAAGGAAATTAAAAGTGCTACTGAAGTGAACACATGAATAACAAGAAAGTGAAACAGGCTTATTGCTGATATGGAGAGAGTGTCAGTGGCCTGGATAGAGGGTCAAACCAGTCACAACGTCCCCTCGAGCCAAAGCCTAACGCAGAGCAAGGCCCTCACTCGCTTCAGTTCTGTGCAAGCTGAGAGAGGTGAGGAAGCTGAGGAAGGAAAAGTGTGAACTTGCACGTGGCACTTAGCCTTTGTGGGCCCCACTTTCTTCATCTGTGAGATGAGGCTAATCACACTACTTAACACCCCATTCCCGTGAGCATTAAAGTGTGTGCAAAGCCCACATGGTGCCTGGCACAGTTCAGAGAGTCCATAAATATTAGAAATAGTTATTCCTTCTCTCTCCCCTGCCTCCTGGACTCGTGGTGCTGCTGTATTACTGCTGAAATTTTAATAGCTTAAGATATCTTAATATTGAAATATGGAACCTGGAAAATGCTATATTTTTATAGAGACAGAAGTAGAGTTAATCTTTTTTCACACATTTTCTAAATGTCCTGATTGATGGGGGAGGGAGATCTGGAAAAAGGAGTTGGAGACTTTGCCCTAATCAACCTGGGCCTTGAGCTTTGGTTCCAGATGCTGTTATGACTCTCAGAATGCTCAGGCCAGGGAGCAGACGTGGTTTTACAAAATTATCTTCCCAAGGTGCAAAGACCGCAGCTTCAGAGACGACCTGTGAGTCAGCAACAGGAGTGAACTGTGAGTAGGGAGACCGTCACTGATAAGGTAGGGATGACTCAATGACCTAGACTTTGGTTAGGTATGATGATCTGAACGGAATACCACTTAGGTATTTTGTGCCAGGTTGTTGGGGAGAGGGGACAGAAGTCATTAAGACTATGACGTGGGATGAGACTTCCCTGGTGGTCCAGTGGTTAAGACTCTGTTCTTCCAGGGCGTGTGGTTCTATCCCTGGTTGCGGAACTAGGATCCTACATGCTGCACGGCCAAAAAAAAAAAAAAAAAAGCTATGAAATGGGGGCTTTCTTCCCGAAGGAACTCGGGAGGTGCTCCAGCAGACACCCACGCATCCCTTTCTGCCAACCCCTTCAGCCCTCAATTCCCTTTTTGCTTCAAGAATCATCCTCTTGGGGAAACATTTTCTCACTTTACTCATTACAGCCACTCTCCTTTTTTTCTTCCCCCAAACCACACTTATAAATGCCAGGGCTCAGGAAAAGAGTCTCTCCCTTCTCTGCTTCCCCAGAGTTAGCAGAACTACAAGGACTCACCTTAGAAGACCACGTGAATCCCACAGGCATTTCCCAGAAAGATTCTGGCCCATCCTGTTTATAAAAGAGTCACAAAAGGAATCCCATGTTGCGTGCAGAATGAACAGGTTTCATGCTGGATGGATTACCATCTGCCTGGAGTGTCCACACCGAGCACAAATGAACCCCCTTATTTCCTTTCAAGCCCCAGCTGGTTCCCGCCTCCCACTCAGCCCCCAGAGCCTGGCACGCTAATGTGAACGATTTCCTGAGCCAGAGAGGAAGGGGCTGCAGGTTTTATTCATCAAGGTTTTGGGGCCACATCCTAGCCTCTAAATCAGTTCAGCTGATATTTATTCAGAAACTAGCAGGAGGGCTTGTGCCAGGCTGCTGAGGCACTGTGTCTTCACTGAGGTACCTAGCGCAGTGCCTGACGCTGTCTTTATGATCCTTTATGTAGCCACGTCCCGCTGTCCAGCTGACCACATCCCTCTGTGCTCTGGGGAGATCTGCAGGCTTTGATTTGGGTTTTACTGGGTCTTGGTGGGGGCAGGGAGGGAGTCGGGGCAGGGGATTGACAGGAGAAGAGGCTCCTCAGCTAAGCTCGGGCCCAGGTGGCCCTGGGAGCCTCGCAGGCACAGATGGGCTGCTTTTCCCTTCTGCAGCTGGAGCCCTGATCTCCTGTCTGGCTGCCGCCATTCACACACAGATCACATGCCCCGAAGTTAGCAGTGGCTGATCCCTTCCAGAGCTCAAGGGCTGGCACTGCCTGCACCCCTCATTCTGTCTGTTCCCCTACTATTTCCTTGAAGACCATGTATGGACCTCACCCCCTTGGCTAATGAGACCAGGAGCTCCTGGAGGGCAGGGTTCTGGTCTGGATGTTTTCTGTCTCAGCTGTCGGCACCCTGCTTGGATCAAGGCTTAGTGTCTGATTGATTGTTTCCAAAATGCCAGCTTGACCAATTCCAAGTGAATCTTGAACTTTCAAGGAGCCCTTGACCAAATGCATGTCCAAAGTTAGACCTGTAACCATCCAGCAGATCCACAGACATGGTTGGCTCAGCCCTCCTTCTGCAGCTGGAGCGCTCTCCCTGGACCCTGCATCCTCCCCAATAAATATCCAGGCAGAAGGTAGGGACCTGCCAGGCCCAAGGCCCATGGAAGAGACAGGGGAAGCAAGAGGAAGGGAGAGATTAGGAAAGAGATCCCAAAAAGAGAAAGAGGGGGGAGGAGGGAGATGGAGACTGGATCAGAGGACACAGAGAGACACAGAGAAGCGGGGAGAAAGACAAAGGAGAGAGAGAAAGACAGAGGAGCCAGGGGAGCATGGCAGACAGCTCAGGAGGGCTGGGGGTTGCCATGCCATAACTTGTCCTAATTCTTGAGCGCCTACTGTGTGCCAGGATCTGTTGTAGACCCTTGAGGATACAGTGGTCAAGAAGACAAACTCTTTCCTCAAGGAGTTTATATTCCCATGGATGACTGATGACAAATAATTTAGTATATAATAAGAGTTGTTAAAGAAAAATAAAGCAGGTGATGGTCTACTCTCAAATAGAAGCTAGTTTCACTCAGAAGCTTCTGACTCCTAGTCTAGTGCTATCGTGTTAATGTGAAAGACAAAACTCCCAGATCATGAAGGAAATGCTTTTATTCAGGTTATTACAGCGGGGAGAACGTTCATTAAGGAGGAATGTCTCAAAGAAAAGGAAGGGGCCTAGGGTTTCATACAGGCAGGTAAACAGGGAATCATCCTGAGTCTTACAGAAGCCTTGAGGGAGGATG
This sequence comes from Monodon monoceros, assembly GCF_005190385.1. NCBI lineage: Eukaryota > Metazoa > Chordata > Mammalia > Artiodactyla > Monodontidae > Monodon > Monodon monoceros. The sequence continues at coordinate 98,226,920 of NW_021703774.1, forward strand.
GAGATGTGTCTTATCTCAAAATATGTGAGGTGGTGATCCTTTGAGGTTTAGCCTCTGGAACACAAAAGATGGGGGATTTTGAAAAGCCAAAGTGTAGGGGGTTTCTTAAGCATTGCTGTTTTCCGGAAGCACAGGGCTCAGGTAAAATTCAACTAATATCTAATCACTAATTAGATCACTGTCAATAATATCATCCCACCTCCATTATTCTAAAAACTAAATGTGATTTTTTCCCTGTGCTTATTACCTGCCCTTTAACTTTGGAGTTTCTTCAAGCATCACACAGGCCCTTTGTGACCTGATTCTTCCTTGCTCCCAATTAGCTGAAGTGGGAAGGCACACAGGAGAGGATCTTCTGGGCCAGGCTCGCCCATCACCTCCGCATATCTGCCACTGGCTAGAACTCAGTCATGTGGCCGCACTTACCTGCAAGGGTGGCTGGGAAGTATAATCCAGCTGTGGGTCCAGAAAGAAGGAGAAAATGGATGTTAGTGGTCACAGCTAGCTCGCTTTGTCACGTGTGCTTTTCAGGCTGTTTTCTCTCTCTCTAGGAACATCCCTCTGCCTCCTTCCTGGCCCTTCTCTGATTATATGGCACCTGTGCACCCTTCCAGAGTCATGTAAGCATGCTGTCCTTTAGGAATTCTTTCTTGACCACCAGAGTGGGTCAGGTACACACCACATGCCTCTGTAGCACCCAGGGATCTGTTACAAAACCAGTCATGGTGATCTACAACTATTTATTTTCTCATCAGTCTCCTTACACTAGATCTCGAAGTCCCTGGCATTAGAGACTGCCTTTTGTCTCCCCGCCCTTGATGCCTAGCACTGCCGGGCACTGGAACGGTAATGCATAACATCTGTCAAACACATGAATGGACTCTGGTTTGCTTCGAAACTGTCAGGATAATTTCAACTGAAAAAAAGACCAGAGGGCCGCCTCATAACCCTAATAGAAGGTTTCATTTGAGATCTGGGCCTGGATCAGTTCTCACAGTGGGCCCCCCACAAGAAGACACTAGGCATTGTTGATGTTAGGGATGCAAAGAGAGCTCATATGCCTTATTTTGAGTTCAGCCCACTAACCATCTTTCACTGCCCAATTAGCCCTTAGAGAGAAAAGAGAACTGTGGCCTCAGCTTCCTGGCAGGTGAGGACGGATGCAACGGGCGCCCACTGTGTGTGTTGGGCGAGGACTGTAGCTGACTTGGAAAGAAGACAAAGAGCTGGAATGGCCCCTGTTTGCATGGTATCTGGGTAGTCAAGTAAACAGTGACACAGTGACACATGGGCACAGCTTCAGTGATCCCCACATCGTTCCCCGCCAGTTTGAGTCAAGACCAAAGACGGTAAGATCTTATTAGCACAGGAGAGAAAGGCTGAGTCATTTCCATAATGACTGGCTCACGGCAGGAATCATTACCAAGCCTGAGGATGAAAAAATGGCCTCTTTTCATGTCGGGTTATTGGCTGGAGTCTCATCTTCACAACTTCTGAAGAAGGAATTATATGGCTCACATATCCAAGAACAAAAACAAAAAAAAAATGGGGAGATTACCTCATGGCGCATGAGTAACCAGACCACAAAAGTGACTGGGACCTAAGGCCTGAGGGGGCAGAGCAGCTACCCACAGCTACTTAGGGTTCCTACTCCATGGCCACCGAGTTCTCTCCCGTGAAGTCCTACGTTTGTGCATTGGTTAAGCAGGAACACTGAGCAGCCCAAGTGATAATGGTGATGATTATAGCTTACATTTATTAGAATTTAAAATGTACTAGGCACTAAGCTGGGGGATTTATACATGCTATCTCATTTCAACTTTGTAATCACTCTATAAAATATATACTACATACCCTTATCATTTTAGGTGGGAAACATTCTGTGGGGAGGATGCTGAAAAACTCAACTCCAGACACCCTGGCCTTTGTTTTCCTAAGATCATGTCTAGTTGTTTCCCACCTCTGGCCCTTGCACGTGCTGTTTCTTCTGTCTCTGCCACATACTTTGCCCAGATCCTTCCCTGGGTTTACTCCTTACCTCATTCAGGCCTCTGCTCAAATGCCACCTTCTCCAGAGATGTTTCCCTAATTTTTCCACATAAAATCGTCCCTGACTCCCACCTGCTGTTCTCTATCTCATTACCTTCCTTTGTCTTTCTTCATAGCATTTAACAGTAATTGAAATGATACCATAGATTTACGAGTCTCCAGAGCCTTGAAGAGAGCCTGGCACATAGTAGGAGCTCAATAAATATAGGTTGGGTAAATGAATAAAAAAAGTCCCTGGAGAGCAGGGCCACCTCAGCATCTGCCCAGGGCACACAGTTCTCAATAAGAACCAACAAAAGGAGAAGGAAGAAGGAGGGGAGCAGAAAAGTCCTATTCGGATTCCAATTTAACTGTTTATTTAGTTTTTCTTGTGCATCAAACTTAGTGACCCACAGTATCTCATTCAATTCTCATATTCTGTGAAGTAGGTAAGTTTAGTGAGAAAGGGGAATATAAGAATAGTGGGCAGAAACACATTTGCATCAATTCCTTGGTAAACTCTTTATAACAGGAAAGAGCGTGTTATTAAAAAAACAGATTCCCAATTGCTTATCTTTATGTAGCCCAAACCACAGAATTTTGTGTTTATTGTTTTATGGTTCAGCTTCATGAAACTTGCAGGCTATTTAATTTATTGTGTTTACTTTTACTATAACTTCAAGACAAAAGATTTATTTCTAACATCTACCCTTCCCTCAACTCAGCTTTTAGAATTTCTTCCATGGTTTACGTGTATTGATTCAATTCTCTGGATGCCTGTGAGTTTCCTCCATAAATTGTTTTGTCAACTTTTATGGAGAAGGAGCCTGAGTTTTTCTAAAGATGTGTCCAACCTAAAATATCATTTTATAATAGCATTACAACAGCATTTTAATCACTTGATCATTTTAATCACATATTAGAACAGTGACCTGACAAAATCTTTCAGGGTCCTAATCTGGAATCCCAGGAGCCCCTGACACCACCCCCTGACAAAAAATCCTCGCTGCTTTTTTTTTTTTTGCGGTACGCGAGCCTCTCACTGTCGTGGCCTCTCCCGTTGCGGAGCACAGGCTCCGGACGCGCAGGCTCAGCGGCCATGGCTCACAGGCCTAGCTGCTCCGCGGCATGTGGGATCTTCCCGGACCGGGGCACGAACCCGTGTCCCCTGCATTGGCAGGGGGACTCTCAACCGCTGCGCCACCAGGGAAGCCCCCTGCTTATTAAAAGAAAGCATTCTTCAGTGGGTTGGGCCTCTCCTTGCCTCTTGCCTAGCAAGGCACAGGTTGATTGGTTGGTCTGTGGTTAAACCTGAACTTATGCAATGAGGATGTGGTTACTATTGCAGGGTTGTGCAAAATGGGGGAATCTGATGAGGTTTGGGCTTTGAGCTGGGTCCCAGTTTATGTAACAAGCCCCAATCTGACAGCTCCCTAGGCCAATTGGCCATCTGGTGACCCTGACTGGTCTCTCCATCCGTCCTTCTGTGTACCCGTGGGAGCCCATAAATCCGGGGTGGGGCGGGTTAGGATTAGGGTCAGAGGTCGCCCTATTACAGCTCAGATCCACTTAGTGCTGAAGCAGCCCATGGGCTGTTTTTCAGAGGTGCCGGGAGCTCTTAAAGGGATAGTAATGCTGAAATAATAACACATCCCTGACCAGAGGCATTTAACCCCCGAAAAATGTCAAGGAGAATGGAAATGGTAAACCAGTGTCACTTCAGAGAAATACCTTGGGTGCTCATTCCCCTCTTTGTGACCTGATGAAGAGAAAAGAAATTTGCATATGCTGTTGAGCCGCAATTCTCACCTACCACATGAAGCTTCACAGGAGGAAGTTTTGGGGAGACCCCTTCCCCTTCGAACCCTGCTGCTATGTCTACCAGAGTTATCCCTTCCTGTAAACAACTCCTCTCCACATTATCCAAAATGTACTTCTGATTAAATATTTGTCTAGGGCTGGAGTTGAGCCTGAGCAGGTGTTTTTTAGTTAAATGAGCTAACATGACAGCGGTGCAGCATGCGGGATCTTAGTTCCCTGACCAGAGATCGAACCCTCGGCCCTGCAGTGAAAACACGGAGTTTTAACCACTGGACCACCAGGGAAGTCCCACATGACATAGCATCTTATGGCTTATGACATGGGTCAATCCTTAACCCTAGGTATTCTTACTACCATTTTTTTAGTGGGAAAACCAAGGCGTATAGGAGTTGATAACTTGTCCGAGAACATATATCAAGATGAAGATTGCGGTTTGAATTGCAATCGCTTTTGACATCATATTACAAGCAAGCAGGAATAATGAAAGCAAGTCTAAGCAAACCCAGCTCTCTCGGGGTGGAGACCCCTACTGCCAATGCTAGACAGGGTGCCACACTTTAGAGTTTACAAAACATCCTCAGGCTCTTGTCCAGACAATGACACAGGGGCATTACTGGATCACAGCCACCAGCCCACTGAAGGCAGGGGCAAACGCCAACACACTCTGGTAGCCTAAGAGGGCAAATTCAGAATGCCCCCGTAATTGGTTTTCATAATGATGCTCTTAAGTCAGCAGGGCAAACGGGACCCAGTTTCCGTTGCACTCTTATTTCAGAAAGCAGCGAGTACACAAGGGATTGGGGAGAATCTTCCATCAAAAATGTTTAACACGGGCTTCCCTGGTTGGCGCAGTGGTTGAGAGTCCGCCTGCCGATGCAGGGGAGGCGGGTTCGTGCCCCGGTCCGGGAAGATCCCACATGCCGCGGAGCGGCTGCGCCCGTGAGCCATGGCCGCTGAGCCTGCGCGTCCGGAGCCTGTGCTCCGCAACGGGAGAGGCCACAACAGTGAGAGGCCCGCGTACCGCAAAAAAAAAAAAAGTTTAACACAGGCGTTGAGTTTCTCAAAGGATAGGACTTAAATACTTCAATATTTGATTTCTCTGAAATGCCTCATCCCCTGATGGTCCCAGATAAATGAGGTGTTACCATATATACTTACTAATCTCCCAAACCTAAGTTCCAGCACAATAATTAAAAAAAAAAAATCCATTCAAAGTTGCCACTAAACAACGAAAAAATTTACAAACTTCCCAAAAGCCTAAAGTATTTTATTCTATTAAAACAAAAATAAAGTCTTCTTTTTCCCAGTAAGCCTCCAAAATTCTCAAATTGTTGGCAATGAATTACATATTGATGTGAATTACTGCTTTCATATGGTCAGTGCAACATTTTACTCTTTTTCATGTCCATGCACCATATTTTCAGTGAGTGCCAAAGAAATAAACATATTTTCTGGAGTAAATATGTTTAAAATAAAATATATTCCTAATTCTTAGGGCCGTGAGAGAGAGGAGAAGTCCACAGACCAGCACTCAGTTCCCCACAGCTGGCGGCCAGCCCACAGGGGCCCGCTGGGGAAGGAGACAGGGTTTGGCATCTTATCACATTCAGAGTTTTGATTGCTCTCCTGGACTGACATGCTCGTTGCTGAATCAAGTCGATACTTGCTGCCTAAAATGACTCTCAGATTGTCCCTTACCTAAAAATAAGCAACACATTCTTGGGGCCTGCTGGAGTACTCCTTCAGGGACAGGGAAGGGTTACCAATAGTAAACAGATCATAAAGAACACTGAGAGACTACAAATAAAGATGCATTTTGATTACTTTATGAGTCTGCTGTGCATCACACAGGCGACTCCTGTTGATATGTTGCTGCTCACACAAACACAGCTGCCCTGCAGCAAATCAGAGGCGTGTCCTCCCTCAGGAAGGCCTCAGGTGTCATGTGAGAGGGAGCCACTTTGAGCTTGAGATGTCATAAGTAATGTGCCTGGCTGATCATGGGAGGAGGCCGATCCCCGTGACTCTCTGTTGATTTTTTCCTGTGGGCCAGTTCCTTCTAACCCACAAGGAGGCCCAGCAAGGAGCCTCTACAGCTGGTTGAGGCTGGGCCCAGGCTGCTTCAGAAGTAGACCTGGGGCAACAGTACTGAAGCCTGGATGTAATATTCCTGAGGTCATGAAGGGTTATGACTTGAGACCCATGGAGCTTCAAAGCGCACACTGGGGTGCTTCCTGTCGAGCTTACAAGAGCTTTTCCCCTTGGAGGACGGCTCATTCCTCCTTACTCTGTCGGGGGTAATGGAGCTGGGAACGCCTGCATCTGAGCTGCCTTGAAGGAAAGATCCCAGAAAGGAATCGCTGTTCTTCCCAATTGTCTCGCCTTGATTGCTAACTCTGCCCCAACCCTACCGGACACTCTTCCATCTGGACCAGCACTATGGCTGCCACCACGGGGCACCCGGGGACTTACCTGGCCAGGTTCTGGGCAACACATTCATCACACCTGAAACAGGGTGTTTTTAAAAATTACAAAGATTAAAATAAATAGAAATCAACTAAGAGCAAAGTATCTACAAATGGAGAGTGCTACCGAGCACAGGGTTTTTCTGGAATAACCAGCCTCTAGACATACATTGTCTGGGCTGCTGACACTGCTTCTGGTCCTGGCTTCTTCCCTTACTTCAATAGCCCCTGACAGACCACATCCCAAAGCCCAGTTTTCAGTCCAGAAAGATTATAGATAGAGTTTGGGGGAAGAAGGAGTCCAGTCAAGTCCCAGTTTGAACAATAGATTTGCTTGAGGGGATACATGCTCTTCTAGGAAGGCAGTGATAAATAGAAGACACCGGTGGAGATGTCCCATCCATAGGCAACCAGTCTCTCAATTCCTCTCATCTCACAATGGCTTTTATGTGACATTCATTCATTCCACAAACATCTCTTAAGTACCTACTGTATGCCAGGGCCTGGGTTAGGCACTGTTGGTGGAAATAAATAAGGTTCAGCTCCTGCCTTTGAGAAGCTCAGATCTAAAGGGCAAGTCACTGTAATCTCTGGATTATTTTACCGGCTTTCTATCTAGTTTTCCTACTTCTCAACTTTTCCCCTTCAGTACATTCTCAGAATAGTAATCAGGGGGATCTCATTAAAACGTAGTCACATCTTGTTATGTATTTGCTACCATGTCTTTCCATCTCACTTACAATAAAAACCAGCTTCTTTATAATGGCCTAACAGCTGAATATAATCTGACCTCCCTATTGCCTCTCATCCATTACAGCTGCCCAGGATGCTCCTGCTTCAGGATCTTTGCTCTTACACTTTCTTCTTCCTTGAATTATCCTTTCCCACATAATCCCCTGGATCATTCTACTACATACTTCAGATATGCCCTTAAATGCTATCTTTTCAGGGAGGTCTTCCCTAAATCACTGCTATGGACTGAATGGTGCCCCCTCAAAAATCATATGCTGAAGCCCTAAATGCTTATGTGACTACATTGCAGGTAGGGCCTTTAAGGAGGTGATTAAGGTTAAGTGAGGTCATAAGAGTAGAGCCCTGATTTGACAGAACTGGTGCCCTTATAAGTAGAGGTGGAGACATCAGAGCTCTCTTGCCACCGTGTGAGGGCACAGAAAGAAGGCAGCCATCTGCAAGGCAGGAATCCATCTGCAAGCCAGGAAGCCATCTGCAAGCCTCACCAAAACCTGACTGTGCTGGTACCCCAACCTCAGACTTCTGGCTCCAGAACTGTGAGAAAGTGCATTTCTGTTGTTAAGCCACCCAGTCTCTGGTGTTTTGTTACGGCAGCCTGAGCTAATTAATATACTCTCCTACCCTATTTAAAATTTTAATTTCTGTATCATCTCCTAACTTTGCTCCTTTATTTGTAGCATTCATCATAGTCTAATACACTACCTATTTTGTTTATTGTTTGTCTTCCAGCACAATATAATATGAATGAGAACATAAAAATTTTTTTAAAGAAAGAGCAAGATAGTCATGTACAGAGAAAGTCTAAGGGAGAATGTGGCAGTTGTCCCCCACCCCAACCCCAGGGAAGCAGACTCTGAGATGGAGCTGAGCACGAAGGGTGCCCTTGGAATCGACATCTGTGAAAGGGCAGAGGAGGAAGAAGGATGAGCAGAGGGGGAGGTCCAGCTGCAATGTAGGCCTGATGACAGTGTCAGTGACCCACAGGGAGCTCTAGAAAGGCCCTTCAGAGTTAGGCTGAGATCACTTCACGCTCTGCACTGATCAACCACTGGCTGTGCGCCGCCAGAACGGGGCATGACTTGGGCAGCTGGGGCAAGCCCTGGGGAGCTGGACTGCCGATGGCTGTCTGCCGACAGCACTTCCAGCAGCCGGGGCAACAAGCCCAGGGACTAGGGGGATCAGGGTGGTGTATTGCAGTGCCCACCACAGCACCCAGAGGGCTCTGAGAGCAGGGAGGGGAGGAACAGACTGCCCAGAAGAATCGTGAAGGCTTCACTGAGAAGAGTCTCAGATGATAAGTGCTTTCAGGCAGACAAAGAGGGGCGTAAGGGCTTCCCTGGTGGCGCAGTGGTTGGGAGTCCACCTGCTGATGTGGGGGACGCGGGTTCGTGCCCTGGTCCGGGAAGGTCCCGCGTGCCGCGGAGCCGGCTGGGCACGTGGGCCGTGGCCACTGGGCCTGCGCGTCCGGAGCCTGTGCTCCGCGGCGGGGGAGGCCGCGACGGTGAGAGGTCCGTGTACCGCAAAAAAAGAAAAAAAAAAAAAAAGAGGGGCGTAAATTTGAACTACAGTGCACATGGGTTATTGTTGCATGGTGGACTGGGGTGGGTGTGTTGAGGGGAGGTGAGAGGGTAATTGTCTCCTCACCCACCATGAAGACCTCTGTGTGAAGCGGGGGAGCCTCAGCTTGTTCCATGAACACTAGATGAGCATAACTATGTGGATAAACAGTAAACTGCGGCCAGAAAGAAATCAAATCATGATCGGCTGGTGAGTAACTCAACGGGATTTTTCAATCTGCAAATATTTCGTCTGTTAATGAACACCGGTACCTGTGTAGTGGCTGCCGCACTTCTGCCCCACAGTGCTGCCAAAGTCCAGCAGCTGCAATGGACGCCGAGGAATGGGCCCTGCACCCCTGACTGAGCAGCTCGTTCTCTGTGTGATCTTAGCTCAGTCGGTTCACCTCTTGGGGTCCATCATCTGTAAAGCAGAGCTAACACCCTCTTCCCGGGGATCGGTGGCTTAAAGGCAATACCGTATCTAAAGCTGTGCTGTACGCGGTGGGCCCCTGGTACTGCTCTGCTGCCCTGGACAGCTCACGAGGGCTGCAGCAAGTGCCCCCAGCATGCCTTGAGGCCACCGCTGATCTTGGCCGCTCTGTCACCAAGACACCATTAGGGCCAGAGCAAGCCCGAGGACATCGTTACGTAAGCCGTCTGCTCAGGCAAGGCTGGGACTGGTAATGAGCAGAGATGGGGAAATGAGCAGCCTTGGTCTTTCTCCTCTTGAGGGCCCTCGGCTGAGGTTAGGGATGGTTGTTTAGCGACAGCCCTAATTCATCCAGGGGACCATCGAGCCAAGGCCCCCTGTTCCCACAAGGGAAGGAGTGCTGAACGCCTCAGTGCCGGTCAGAGCTTTCATTTGTGAGGATTTATTTGGACACTTTTTCCTGAAGGGGGTTTTGTTCTGAGGTAAACTAGGGACATTCCTCTGATGGGAATTACCACTGGGATGAAAGAAGAGCTATGAGAGGTGGTGGTGGGGGGGTGATGGGATGGGAGCTGCAACTTGGGGCTCCTGCCCACCCTATTCATGGAGCAAATTATTCCAGAACAGAGGCAGGATGACCAAAGAGAAGCTGCAGAAATGGGCCTTTGTTTCATACTTGGCAGAGAGTACAGGAGGCCTTTTTCTCTTTTTCTTTTTAAATTAATTTATTAATTAACTTATTTTTGGCTGCATTGTGTCTTTGTTGCTGTGCGTGGGCTTTCTCTAGTTGCAGTGATCGGGGGCTACTCTTCATTGCGGTGCTCGGGCTTCTCATTTCGGTGGCTTCTCTTGTTGTGGAGCACGGGCCCTAGGCATGCGGGCTTCAGTAGTTGTGGCGCACAGGCTTAGTTGCTCCGCGGCATGTGGGATCTTCTCGGACCAGGGCTCGAACCCGTGTCCCCTGCATTGGCAGGTGGATTCTTAACCACTGAGCCACCAGGGAAGTCCCCTTTTTCTCTTTTTAAGTCTTCCTAAGTCCCAGCCATTGTGCTGCCCCCCGACGTGACCAGCTCCTGAGCCCCTCAGAAGTGGGGCTGAGGGAGATGAGTCAGATTGCCTGCAGGCACCTGCCCTGGCTTGTGAGTTAGGAATTTCTGCACTGTTCCCATTGAGCTGCCTCCCAGAGCTGTCCTGTCCCATCCACTCTGGGGAGGGAACACACCGTTTAGTCCTGCAGTTGCTTTTGACGGTTGAAAGCACTAAGCAGTAAGGCCATAACAGTCTGATTTTCCATAAGATTAAAAGAAATGAGCTGCAGCGTTTTAAGAAAACATGATTTCCTCGGTCAGTTACTTCAAATGCTTTTCAAGGAGGAAAGCAATGAAAGAAGCAGAGCTAATCAGAGCAGCCTGGCTTGTTTTAAATTCATCTCACAATGTGAGTTTACAATTAGAGGACTCTTCTTAAGGGCAACTAAAGAAATCAATTTTCAGTGAACTTCTAAGTGGAAAAAAAAAACATAAAGCATTCAACTGCACAGTAAAACCCCGCCTTGAAGATAGAAGAATGCTGAGCCCACTGGGACATGTCCCGGTAGCACAGGTCCTGGCAGCCCTGCCCTCAGCAGGTGTGGCACTCTGCTCTCCCTGCTCAGGGTGGAATTTATACCCATTCAGCTGGGACTGTCCCTGATGGATATCAGTCTGATCTGTATGCACCAGGTGAGCTGAAACTGCCCTAAAGTTCACAGCTGCTACCTGAGCCTTTTAAAATTGTTTTTAATAATGTCCAACAGCCTGATATACAAAATCAAAGACTAGTCTGTGTCATGGGGTGATGAGCCTTTTCTAGTTTCCTTTTCCTATAGTCTAGAGATCCAAAATGCCTTCTTGAGTCATTTCCTCCTCTTCTTTCTTAAAAATCCCAAGGAGAAAAAAATCGGCTGGGGTTCAAGATGGTGGACTAGAAGGACGTGCGCTCACTCCCTCTTGCGAGAGCACCAGAATCACAAATAACTGCTGAACAATCATCGACAGGAAGACACTGGAACTCACCAAAAAAGATACCCCACATCCAAAGACAAAGGAGAAACCTCAATGAGATACTAGGAGGGGTACAATCACAATAAAATAAAATCCCATAACTGCTGGGTGAGTGACTCACAAACTGGAGAACACTTATACCACAGAAGTCCACCCACTGGAGTGAAGGTTCTGAGCCCATGTCAGGCTTCCCAACCTGCGGGTCTGGCAATGGGGGGAGGAATTCCTAGAGAATCAGACATGAAGACTAGCGGAATTTGATTGCAGGACTTCGACAAGACTGGAGGAAACAGAGACTCCACTCTTGGAGGGCACACACAAAGCAATGTGTGCATCGGGACCCAGGGGAAGGAGCAGTGACCCCATAGGAGACTAAACCAGACCTACCTGCTAGTGTTGGAGGGTCTCCTGAAGAGGCAGGGGTGGCTGTGGCTCACCCTGGGGACAAGGACACTGGCAGCAGAAGTTCTGGGAAGTACTCCTTGGCATGAGCCCTCCTGGAGTCCGCCATTAGCCCCACCAAAGAGCTGGGTAGGCTCCAGTGTTGGGTTGTCTCAGGCCAAACAACCAACAGGGAGGGAACTGAGCCACACGCATCAGCAGACAAGTGGGTTAAAGTTTTACTGAGCTCTGCCCACCAGAGCAACACCCAGCTCTACCCACCACCAGTTCCTCCCATCAGGAAGCTTGCACAAGCCTCTTAGATAGCCTCATCCACCAGAGGGCAGAGAGCAGAAGCAAGGAGATCTACAATTCTGCAGCTTGTGGGGAAAAAAACATATTCACAGAAAGATAGACAAGATGAAAAGGCAGAGTGTTATGTACCAGGTGAAGGAACAAGATGAAACCCCAGAAAAACAACTAAATGAAGTGGAGATAGGCAACCTTCCAGAAAAAGCATTCAGAATAATGATAGTGAAGATGATCCAGGACCTCGAAGGAAAATGGTGGCAAAGATTGAGAAGGTGCAAGAAATGATTAACAAAGACTTAGAAGAATTAAAGAACAAACAAACAGAGATGAACAACACAATGACTGAAGTGAAAAATACACTAGAAGGAATCAACAGCAGATTAACTGAGGCAGAAGGACGGATAAGTGACCTGGAAGACAGATGGTGGAATTCACTGCCATGGAACAGAATAAAGAAAAAAGAATGAAAAGAAATGAAGACAGCTTAAGAGAACTCTGCGACAACATTAAACGCAACAACATTCGCATTATAGGGGTCCCAGAAGGAGAAGAGAGAAAGGACCTGAGAAAATATTTGAAGAGATTATAGTCGAAAACTTCCCTAACATGGGAAAGGAAATAGCCACCCAAGTCCAGGAAGTGCAGAGAGTCCCAGGCAGGATAAACCCAAGGAGAAACATGCCGAGACACATAGTAATCAAATTGACAAAAATTAAAGACAAAGAAAAATTATTCAATAATAATTGAATAATTATTAACAAAACAAGGGAAAAATGACAAACAACATATAAGGGAACTCTCATAAGTTTAACAGCTGATTTCTCAGCAGAAACTCTACAAGCCAGAAGGAAGTGGCATGATATATTTAAAGTGATGAAAGGGAAGAACCTACAACCTACTCTACCCGGCTAGGATCTCATTCAGATTCAATGGAGAAATCAAAAGCTTTACAGACAAGCAAACGCTAAGAGATTTCAACACCACCAAACCAACTCTACAACAAATGCTAAAGGAACTTCTCTAAGTGGGAAACACAAGAGAAGAAAAGGACCTACAAAAACAACCCCATAACAGTTAAGAAAATGGTAATAGGAACATACATATCGATAATTATCTTAAACATGAATGGGTTAAATGCTCCAACCAAAAGACACAAGATCGCTGAATGGATACAAAAACAAGACCCATAAATACGCTGTCTACAAGAGACCCACTTCAGACCTAGGGACACATGCAGACTGAAAGTGAGGGGATGGAAAAAGATATTCCATGCAAATGGAAATGAAAAGAAAGCTGGAGTAACAATACTCATATCAGATAAAATAGACTTTAAAATAATGTCACAAGAGACAAGGAAGGCAACTACATAATGATCAAGGGATCAATCCAGGAAGAAGCTATAACAATTATAAATATATATGCACCCAACACAGGAGCACCTCAATACATAAGGAAACTGATAACAGCTATAAAAAAGGAAATCAACAGTAACACAATAATAGAGGGGGACTTTAACACCTCACTTACACCAATAGACAGATAATCCAAAGAGAAAATTAATAAGGAAACAGAAGCTTTAAATGACACAATAGAACAGATATATTTAATTGATATTTACAGGACATTCCATTCAAAAACAGCAGATTACACTCTCTTCTCAAGTGCACACAGAACATTCTCCAGGATAGATCACATCTTGGGTCACAAATCAAGCCTTGGTAAATTTAAGAAAATTGAAATCATATCAAGCATCTTTTCCGGCCACAATGCTATGAGATTAGAAATCAATTACAGGGAAAAAAAACTTAAAAATACAAACACATGGAGGCTAAACAATACGTTACTAAATAACCAAGGGATCACTGAAGAAATCGAAGAGGAAATCAAAAAATACCTAGAGACAAATGGCAATGAAAACAGAACAATCCAAAACCTATGGGATGCAGCAAAAGCAGTTCTAAGAGGGAAGTTTATAGCAATACAATCCTACCTCAAGAAACAAGAAGAACCTCAAATAAACAATCTAAGATTACACCAAAAGGAACTAGAGTGAGAAGAACAAACAAAACCCAAAGTTAGTAGAAGGAAAGAAATCATAAAGATCAGTGCAGAAATAAATGAAATAGAAACAAAGAAAACAATAGCAAAAATCAATAAAACTAAAAGCTGGTTCTTTGAGAAGATAAGCATAATTGATAAACCATTAGCCAGATTCATCAAGAAAAAGAGGGAGAGGACTCAAAACAATAAAATTAGAAATGAAAAAGGAGAAGTTACAACAGACACCAAAGAAATACAAAGCATCCTAAGAGACTACTACAAGTAACTCTATGCCAATAAAATGGACAACCTGGAAGAAATGGACAAATTCTTAGAAAAGTATAACCATCCAAGACTGAACCAGGAAGAAATAGAAAATATGAACAGACCAATCACAAGTAATGATATTGAAACTGTGATTAAAAATCTTCCAACAAAGAAAAGTCCAGGACCAGATGGCTTCACAGGTGAATTCTGTCAAACATTTAGAGACGAGCTAACACCCATCCTTCTCAAACTCTTCCAAAAAATTGCAGAGGAAGAAACACTCCCAAACTCATTCTCTGAGGCCTCCATCACCCTGATACCAAAACCAGACAAAGATACTACGAAAAAGTAATATTAAAGACCAATATCCCTCATGAATATAGATGCAAAAATCCTCAACAAAATACTAGCAAACAGAATCCAACAACACATTAAAAGGATCATACACCATGATCAAGTGGGATTTATCCCAGGAATGCAAGGATTCTTCAATATATGCAATTCAATCAATGTGATACACCATATTAACAAATTGAAGAATAAAAATCATATGATCATCTCAATAGGTGCAGAGAAAGCTTTTGACAAAATTCAACACCCATTTATGATAAAAACCCTCCAGAAAGTGGGCACAGAAGGAACCTACCTCAACATAATAAAGGCCATATAAGACAAACCCACAGCCAACATTGTTCTCAATGGTGAAAAGCTGAAAGTATTTCCTCTAAGATCAGGAAAAAGACAGGGATGTCCACGCTCACCACTATTATTCAACATAGTGGCTGAAGTCCTAGCCATGACAATCAGAGAAAAAAAAGAAATAAAAGGAATACAAATGGGAAAAGAAGAAGTAACACTGTCACTGTTTGCAGATGACATGATACTATACATAGAGAATCCTAAAGATGCCACCTGAAAACTACTAGAGCTAATCAATGAATTTGGTACAGGATACAAAAGTAATGCACAGAAAGCTCTTGCATTCCTATGCACTAATGATGAAAAATCTGAAAGAGAAATTAAGGAAACACTCTCATTTACCACTGCAACAAAAAGAATAAAATACCTAGGAATAAATCTACCTAGGGAGACAAAAGACCTATATGCAGAAAACTATAAGACACTGATGAAAGAAATTAAAGATGATACAAACAGATGGAGAGATATACCATGCTTTTGGATTGGAAGAATCAATATTGTGAAAATGACTATACTACCCAAAGCAATCTAGAGATTCAATGCAATCCCTACCAAATTACCAATGGCATTTTTTACAGAACTAGAACAAAAAATCTTGAAATTTGTATGGAGACACAAAAGACCCCAAATAGCCAATGCAGTCTTGAGAGAAAAAAATGGAGCTGGAGGAATCAGACTCCCTGACTTCAGACTTTACTACAAAGCTACAGTGATCAAGACAATATGGTACTGGCACAAAACCAGAAATATAGATCAGTGGAATAGGATAGAACTCCCAGAGATAACCCCACTCCTCTATGGTCAACTAATCTATGACAAAGGAGGCAACGATACACAATAGAGAAAAGACAGTCTCTTCAATAAGTGGTGCTTTTACATTCATGTAAAAGAATGAAATTAGAACACTCTCTAACAGCATACACAAAAATACACTCAAAATGGATTACAGACCTAAATGCAAGACCGGACACTATAAAACTCTTAGAGGAAAACATAGGAAGAACACTCTTTGACATAAATCACAGCAAGATCTTTTCTGATCCACCTCCTAGAGTAATGGAAATAAAAGCAAAAATAAAGAAATGGGACCTAATGAAACTTAAAAGCTTTTGCAAAGCAAAGGAAACTACGAACAAGATGAAAAGACAACCCTCAGAATGGGAGAAAATATTTGCAAATGAATCAACAGACAAAGGATTAATCTCTAAAATATATAAACAGCTCATGCAGCTCAATAAAAAAAAAGAAAAAAACCCAATCCAAAAATGAGCAGAAGACCTAAATAGACATTTCTCCAAAGAAGACATACAGATGGCCAAGAAGCACATGAAAACTTGTTCAGCATCACTAATTATTACAGCGATGCAAATCAAAACTACGATGAGGTATCACCTCACACCAATTAGAATGGAGGTTATCAGAAAATCTACAAACAACAAATCCTGGAGAGGGTGTGGAGAAAAGGGAACCCTCTTACACTGTTGGTGGGAATATATATTGATACAGCCACTATGGAGAACAGTATGGAGGTTCCTTAAAAAACTAAAAATAGAACTCCCATATGACCCAGCAATCCCACTACTGGGCATATCCCCAGAGAAAATCATAATTCAAAAAGACACATGCACCCCAATGTTCATTGCAGCACTATTTACAATAGCCACGTCATGGAAGCAACCAAAATGCCCATCGACAGATGAATGGATAAAGAAGTTGTGGTACACGTATACAATGGAATATTACTCAGCAATAAAAAGGAACAGAATTGGGTCATTTGCTGAGACGTGGATGGATCTAGAGACTGTCATACAGAGTGAAGTAAGTCAGAAAGAGAAAAACAAATATTGTATATTAACGTATATATGTGGAATCTAGAAAAATGGTATAGATGAACCGGTTTGCAGGGCAGAAATAGAGACACAGATGTAGAGAACAAACGTATGGACACCAAGGGGGGAAAGCAGTGGGGGGGTGGGGGGGTGTGACGAATTGGGCGATTGGGATTGACATGTATACACTGATGTGTATAAAACTGATGACTAATAAGAACCTGCTGTATAAAAATATAAATAAAATTCAATTTAAAAAAAACCATGTGGGCTTCCCTGGTGGCGCAGTGGTTGAGCGTCCGCCTGCCGATGCAGGTGACACGGGTTTGTGCCCCGGTGTGAGAAGATCCCACATGCCGCGGAGCGGCTAGACCCGTGAGCCATGGCCGCTGAGCCTACGGGTCCGGAGCCTGTGCTCTGCAACGGAAGAGGCCACAACAGTGAGGGGCCCGCGTACTGGAAAAAAAAAAAAAAAAAATCATGGGATGCAACAACCTCTATTCCCCTCAGTTGTTTCTCATCCGGAAGGAGAACCCTGTGTACAAACTCCTAAGGGAACTGGAGATGAGGGGAGTGAATTATCATTATTCAGTCCCGTAATTTAGAGATGAATCAGTGTGAGGCCTGGAAGGTTTGTACGGTCACTGATGAGTCAGCAAACCCTATTAGCACTGAGAATCCATTACAAGAATAATGTGAGATCTTCCTCCCCACCTCACCCCCAACACCATGCCAATCACTGGAAAGAAGGAAGGGTGGAGGAGGGAGTCGGGCATCTGCTCTGACTCTTCCAGTTTGGAGTGCAAGAAATAAATATTTATCCAGGTCAAATCAAAAGAAGACAGGTTTATTATAAGAAGTGCACAGTAACCTTGGAAAAGAAACAGAATATGCAGGGAATGTTCACAGCTACTCTTCTTCTGCTCTTCTGCCTTTTACCATGTTCTTTCCCTCTGTTCAGTCTTATTTTTGCTCCTGGCTTCATGCTTTGGGTTTTACCTCCCCCTCCTACCACCTTAACTTTGGATTCTAAGACCACGGACCCTGCGTGGTCCAAGCTTCATCTGCTTCTGAATGTGCCCCTTCTGGGTTCCACTCCTGGTGCTAACTTAGCCTCTCGATATTTTTAGTTGAAACTCCTGGGTGAGCCCATCATCTTGAACTAGGTCATGTCAGAGTTTGCTGGACAGACTATACGTGACCCTGAGTCAACCGCCTGTCCTGGGCCATTTCCTGTGGCTGGAGGAGAGCCTTGGGGAGGGGCAAGAGAAAGAGAATCCTGTGTATCAGGTATGGCTAAGGTGGACCCTTTAGCAGAAGCCCCCAGTTGTCTAGTGTTTAATGTGAACAGCCCTTTGGCCCTGGCTGAATAAGACAGCACCAGTTTTTGGCAGTCTGTATTGGATTGTAGGCAAACATCCTAAGAAATTATTTCATTTTGCATGAAATCTGTTTCACATCCAAGGGTACAGACATGGACAAACTGAAATGCTTTCAGTGTTCAGTGAATTGACCGTCTTTGGGAAGGACCAAATCTAAGTGAGGCGCTAGTTTGGGCAGTTGCACAGAACTAAAAGGCTTAGAGTGTCTCAGCTTTTGACGTAGGAGTCCTGGTCCTGCTGGAAGGAGCTTTCTAGCTCTACTTTGGATCCAAGGAATTTTGGAGAAATAAGAAGACCTCTGGGTCAGGATCAAGGGAGAGAAACTGTCAAAGCTAAGGGTCCAGCCAAAGGAGAGCACCATGTGCTGTGCCAGACAGCTGGGGCTCTCCCCACCCTGCCCCTCCTCTCACTCCCACATGCCACACACCCTCGTCAGATGACTTCATCCATCCTTAAAGGAAGGTCTGACTATGACGGTTTGTTCTTTTAGAAAAATCACATTTGGGGGCTGTAAGTCCTAGCCTCCTTGTAGGAGTTATGCTCTCACACTTCTCAGCCTGGTCCCCACAAAGAAAGGAGAAAAACCTTGTGCTTCATAAAGGAGAAAAACCTCCTGTGTTTCTCCTCTCTACACTCTGCTGTCAATACTTCACTTCTGACACTCAGAACACTTCCCTTCTGGTTACTTCCCTTCCCTTGGTGCGTGGGTTTTTCCCCACACCAAGAAATTCTCAGATACCAGCTGGGTGTCCTACAATTTACTCAGTTCTGACACTCTCTCCCTGGAGATAGCATCAGATCCCACAGGTTAAGGACTCAGTCCCCCACTTCAAATACCAATCGCAAGTCCGGATTGTTACCTGTGCTTGTGAACAATAGGCTATAAACCAGAGGTTCCCATGACCCCCTACTCGGGTTCACTTAATTTGCTAGAGTGGCTCAGAGAACTCAGGGAAATAGTTCACTTACTGTTTACCCATTTATTAGAAAAGGATATTATAAAGGGTACAGATGAATATCCAGACGGAAGAGATGCATAGAGCAAGGTATGTGGGAAAGGGTGTGGAGCTTCTGTGCCTTTTCTGGGTGTCCCACTCTCCCAGCAACTCCGTGTGTTCACTCCAGAAGCTCTCTGAGCCCCCATACATTTGGGATTTTTATGGAAGCTTCATCACATAAGCATGACTGATAACTCTATTTCCAGTTTCTCTCCCTTCTCTGGAGAATGAAGGGGTGGAGCTGAAAATTCCAAAGCTTCTAACACATGGCTTGGTCTTTCTGGTCACCATCCCCCATCCAGGAGCCCACCAAGAGTGACTTCATTAGAAAAAAGATGCTCCTATCACCCAGGAAATTCCAAGGGATTTAGGAGCTCCGTGTCAGGAACTGGGGTCAAAGACCAAATATTAGATCAAAAGATGTTCCTAATGCTTTTCTCACTGAGGAAATTAAAAAGGTTTTAAGAGCTCTGTGCCAGGAACCCAGGACAGAAACCAATATATATTTTTTCTATTATCTCACACTGTGCTTCTGACCACTGGCTATAGATTGGAGGTTCCCATTGCCCCCTCTTTGGGTTCAATCATTTGCTAGAGCTGCTCACGAAACTCAGGAAAACAATTTACTTACTATATTAACAATGTATTATAAAAGGATACAACTCCGGAACAACCAGATGGAAGAGATGTATAGGACAAGGTGTGTGGGAAGGGGGCAGGGAGCTTCCATGCCCTCTCCAGGTGCACCACCCTCCCAGCACCTCCAGGCGTCCACAAACA
The DNA here is from genome assembly GCF_005190385.1 of Monodon monoceros. Taxonomy (NCBI): domain Eukaryota; kingdom Metazoa; phylum Chordata; class Mammalia; order Artiodactyla; family Monodontidae; genus Monodon; species Monodon monoceros. Next base: position 98,246,706 of record NW_021703774.1, read on the forward strand.
GGAATTTTTCCAAACCATGCCTCTTGGGTTTTTATGGAGGCTTCATTCCAAGGCACAATTGATTAAATTATTAGCCATTGGCAATTAATTAACCTCCAGCCCCTTTCCCCTCCCTGGAAGTGGGAGGGGAGGAACTGAAAATTCCAACCCTCTAATAGTGTGGTTGGTTCCCTTAACAACCAGCTCCCGTCTTGTGTTTATCTAGGGGCTTTCCGAAATTCGTCCCATTAACGTAAACTCAGACGTGGTTGAAAGTAGTTTGTTATGAATAACAAAAGATATTAGTTTCATGTTTTTACTCTGAAGCTATTTCAAGAACTGAGGACAAAAATCAAATATTATAACAAAAGATACCAGGACTTCCCTTGTGGCACAGTGGTTAAGAATCTGCCTGCCAATGCAAGACACACGGGTTTGAGCCCTGGCCCAGGAAGATCCCATATACCGCGGAGCAACTAAGCCGGTGCGCCGCAACTACTGAACCTGAACTCTAGAGCCCATGAGCCACAACTACTGAGCCCGCATGCCACAATTACTGAAGCCCGCGTGCCTAGAGCCTGTGCTCCGCAACAAGAGAAGCCACCACAATGAGAAGCCCGTGCACCGCAAGGAAGAGTAACCCCCTCTCGCCACAACTAGAGAAAGCCCTCGTGCAGCAACGAGACCCAACATAGCCATAAATAAATAAATAAATAAATTTATTAAAGAAAAAAAAAAGCTGTAAATCATTAGGATTCCAAGAACCACAACCACCTGATTGTGTTTGCCAGAGAAGCCATCATGGAAAATTTTGAAAAGTCTTAAAGGGCTTTCCCTCCACATAAATTGTAAATGCAGAAAGGGCAAAAGCATAAGTGGGGGGACTGAATGCAGAAAAGAATCTGGCCAGTGAATTGAGATACACTTTCCATATATCCCATTTTTAAAAAAGAGCTTGCTTCTTAATTAAATGAAACGTACAAAAAGTGTGCATATTATTAGTGTACAGGTGGACGACTTTTTACAAAGAACACGGCTGTGTAACTGGCACTCAGAACAAAGAAAACCAGATTATCACCAACTGCCCGGAAGACCCACTTGGACTTCTTTCCCAAAGGGCAATCCCAAACTGATTATTTTGCCTGTTTTTTTTTTTTGTTTGTTTGTTTTTTTGTGGTACGCGGGACTCTCACTGCCGTGGCCTCTCCCGTTGCGGAGCACAGGCTCCGGACGCGCAGGCTCAGCAGCCATGGCTCACGGGCCCAGCCTGTCCGCAGCATGTGGGATCCTCCCGGACCGGGGCACGAATCCGTGTCCCCTGCATCGGCAGGCGGACTCCCAACCACCGCGCCACCAGGGAAGCCCCTTTGCCTGTTTTTATGTTTTCTGTGAAAGGAAACACATAAAACTACCCCTTTAGTATCTGTCTGCCTTCACTCACCCTCATGTTTGAGAGTCACCATATTGATGCACCAGTGAGGGCTGATCCTTCCAATCCCTGTAGTGCACTCTCCACTGTGGGGAACATGCCCCAGATAATTCATTCTATTACTGATGGGTGTTTGGGCCATATACTGTGAACCAATGGTTATTGTTTGGTTTGGGAAAGTTTTAAAAAAATAATCATGTATTTGAGAGAGACAAGTCAAGCTTTTTTTTTTAAGACAGTCATTTTTAATTTATTTTACTTTTGGCTGCATTGGGTCTTCTTTGCTGCTCACTGGCTTTCTCTAGTTGCGGTGAGCGGGGGCTACTCTTCATTGTGGTGCATGGGCTTCTCATTGTGGCGGCTTCTCTTGTTGTGGAGCACGGGCTCTAGGCACGCGGGCTTCAGTAGTTGCGGTGTGTGGGCTCATTAGTTGTGGCTCATGGACTCTAGAGCACAGTTGTTGTGCCCGGGCTTAGTTACTCTGCGGCATGTGGGATCTTCCCGGACCAGGGCTCAAACCCATGTCCCCTGCATTGGCAGGTGGATTCTTAACCACTGCACCACCAGGGAAGTCCCAAGTCAAGATTTTTATGCCAACGTAGACAAAGAAAATAGAGGGGCCACTTCACTTGCTTAGATCTCTAGCTTTGTTCTGTTCTGCTTCCCCGCTCCAACTGCCAGACCCAGGAGAAAAAAGTGAGTCATGCTTCTGAGAACATAACTGTTACAAGGAGGATGAGATTTGGAATCCCAGAAAATGAGGGGAAACCTTGGGTCTGTAGGAGTGGACATAGGAAGTTGCACATGTGTGTAAACTTCAGAGAAGCCCTCTGGTCCCTGGAAAATCCTCTGCAAACATCTCAGAGAAGCTGGGATGCTTCACTCCACCCCAGGTTACTGTAACTTCAGTCTCCAGTGTGTCAACAAGTGAGGATATCCTGCCACCTCCCCGCTGCCGCTCCAAAACTCTCAAGAGAAAGTGAGATCATGAGATGCGTATTTGATTCAACAAACAATGAGACTTAATGAGACAGATTTACCTTTCTATTTTCAATATAAATATGGCCAAAACCTTCCCTAGCATACAGCTCATATCTTTCTCCCTTCTTCAAGAACACAACAGTCACCCTGCTGGAGATCTCTTTTGGGAACTTGCTGTCCTCTGCTCACCACGTTTCCAGTAACTTGAGGTCAAGCTAGCTTATTTCCACACAGTTTCTGTCTGGGCACAACGGTTTAATATATTACTAAATGCTTTAGTGAGGAAACTCTTAAAATTTTACTCTCTGATCACCAGTATGTAAATTCAAAGTGCCTTTGGGATCTAAAGAAAACAAGAGTGCTCACTTGAAGGAGGGAGACTGGGAAAATACAAGGAAGTGTAGTGTTTAGATTCACTGGAAAGACTTTTAAAATATTTATATTAGTATCAAGAACTTATATATGTTTCATTTCTTGGCAAGGCTTTGAAGAAATTATATGTATATCCTCAAAGATTTTAAGCATTATTTCACAAAGAATATGTTACGGTTTATAAACACAGATGTATGAGATGACTTCTTAAAGAATTAAGGCTTTAATTGTATTTTTTCTTTTTCCTGCCTCTCTTTACTGCATACACCTTTTTTTTTTTGGCTGTGTTGGGTCTTCGTTGCTCCATGCGGGCTTTCTCTAGTTGTGGCGGTGCACGGGCTTCTCATTGCAGTGGCTTCTCTTGTTGCGGAGCATGGGCTCTAGGTGCACGGGCTCAGTAGTTGTGGCTCGTGGGCTCTAGAGAGCAGGCTCAGTAGTTGTGGCACACTGGCTTAGGTGCTCCACGGCATGTGGGATCTGCCTCGAGCCCCATACACCTTTTATACTTGGTTTTTTTCCAAACTTTGTAAGCACTCCAGTGATGCATTGGTGGTTTCTAAAAGGACACCTAGAAGACAAATTAATGACTTCTCAGGTTGAACGGGTACCTATTCCGTGGCTCAGGAGCTTCAGTCTCCTGATAAAGTCCATGGAGGGGCTTAAAGTACAAAAATATGATGATAAGTTTTTTTTCCCAGTTTTACTGAGAAATCATTGGCATACATCACTGTATAAGTTTAAGGCATCCGGCATGACAGTTAGATTCACACATATTGTGAAATGATTACCACAATAGATTCTGCTAACAGTATCTTCTCATGTAGAAAAAATAAAAAGAAAAGAAAGAAGAAAAGAAAAAAAAGAAAAAAAAGTTTCTCCTTGTGATGAGAACTCTTAGGATTTACTCTCTTAACTTTCCTATATATCATACAACAGTGTTAGCTATAGTCATCATGTTGTACATTACATCCCTAGTACTTAGTTATTCTGTAACTGGAGTTTGCACCTTGCCACCACCTTCTTCCAATTCCCCCTCCCTCCACCCTCTGCCTCTGGTAACCACAAGAGTCTGATCTCTTTTTCCATGGTTCTGTGAGTTTGAGATCACATAGTATTTGTCTTTCTCTGTCTGACTTACTTCACTTAGCATAATGCCCTCAAGGTCTATCCATCTTGTTGCAGATGGTAGGATTTCCTAATTTTTTTATGGCTGAATAATATTCCATTGTGTATATATATGTGCCACTACTTCTTTTTTTTTTTTTTTATAAATTTATTTATTTTTGGCTGTGTTGGGTCTTCGTTGCTGTGCGCGGGCTTTCTCTAGTTGTGGTGCATGGGCTTCTCACTGCAGTGGCTTCTCTTGTTGCAGAGCACAGGCTCTAGGCGCATGGGCTTCAGTAGTTGTGGCTTGCGGGCTCTAGAGCGCAGGCTCAGTAGCTGTGGTGCACGAGCTTAGTTGCTCTGCCACATGTGGGATCTTCCCAGACCAGGGCTCGAACCCATGTCCCCTGCATTGGCAGGTGGATTCTTAACCACTGTGCCAGCAGGGAAGCCCCGCCACTACTTCTTTATCCATTCAGTCATCAATGGACACTTAGGTTGTTTGATGATAAGATTTAGAATAGTTATAATATTGAAAAGAATTATAAAAATATAACAATAATTTATAATGTGCTGTGTGGACCCTGAAAACATAAAAGAAATAGAGAGTTCTCCTTCCTGCCCATGACTGTCAGTTCTTTAAGCCAACATCTTCTGTGCTTTTAACTTTTTGTGACAGTCACTGTGTACTTTAATGCATTTTCAAAATTAATCTTCACAATGACTCTATGAGGTAGATAATAGTATCTTCCCTATTTTACAGATGAGGAAACTGGGCTTAGACAGGTTAGCACCTTGCAGAAGTTACGAGGTCATGAGTGACAGAGCTGGAACTTGAATCCCACCCTGGCCTGCAGCTTGAGCCCCCACCTCTGCTATGTCCACTGCCCTTGTACATGTAAACTGCCCATGAAGACTGACATCGAGGCCAAATTAGACTGAACACAGAGGCACCACCATGTCTGGGAAAGTCAGAAGCTTAAATTGCTAACTCTGAAGGTGAGGACAACTTCCACTGAATTTATTGAAAATAATGAAATCTAGTTCTCTAACAACTTAAGGGACAATGTCAGTATTAAAATTTGGTTGTTTTGTCTCTCTTTTTTAAGCAGGTGACATGAAGGGAATTCCATTTGGAGAACAAGGACTATTATGTCTATTAAATGTCTACTTTGTGCTGCTAGGTGCTAGGAATGGAGAAATTAACAAAACTGGTTCCAACATCAAAACATATAAACATGGACTATTGCATCTGTGACACTGGGCAAATGATTGTTTTGCCTCTTAACATTGCATTTACTATGAATACCTAGTCAATCTCCTCAGAAAATAGTTCACGATAGACCCCTCTTTGTTTAAACTGCTAAAGTGAGTTCTTTCCTACCATTTGTGAGGTATTCATGAATAACACCATCAAATGACAGTATAAGAATGCAAATATTTTGTTCCTTTAAAGGTTTATTTGCAAGTTTTCTGAGTGAACTATAGGATTAATTTTCTCCTGGAAAGTTTTCCCACATTTATGTAACTCTCTCCTCCCATCTTGCCAGGTAGAGCAGTCTTGAGGTAAAATCAAGCTCAAAAATAAACTTTTCCTTAGGCAGGATCCACACTCCGCTCCCAGTGAAACAGAATTCTAGAAGCTGAGAGCCAAAGTAGTAGAACTAACCATGTAGAACAGCTGATCCCATTTCTTTTTTTTTTTTTTTCCCAGTACGCAGGCCTCTCACTGTTGTGGCCTCTCTCGTTGCGGAGCACAGGCTCCGGACACGCAGGCTCAGCGGCCATGGCTTACGGGCTCAGCCGCTCCGCGGCATGTGGGATCTTCCCGGACCGGGGCACGAACCCGTGTCCCCTGCATCAGCAGGTGGACTCTCAACCACTGAGCCACCAGGGAAGCCCCCCATCTCTTCTTTAGAAAATGGAATTACTGATACTCTGAGAAGCTAAGTGGCTTGCCTATCGTCAGAAAAAAATAGCCAACAAATCCAAGATTTAAACCCAGGCCATCTTTTTTTCTACAACCCTATAGTTCACATCAAGTTCAATCCTATGGTCAGAAAAGCCCCTGGTGTGAGCTCTGACCCATCACTTTGCACAGTACTGGGAGCAGGCAGATTCTTAGTGAAAGTTGGTTGAGTAAATACAGGTGAGGGGACTCCCAGCTTCTGGTCTAATCTCAGCTGCCTCCCCATTAGCCCTCTCCTGTGCTGCATCTCCCCTACTTTCTTGGACTAAATTACTCAACAATGTTAATACTATCTTGCCTGAGCAGCCATAGCAAGGACAGCATCCAAAGAGATACATATATCACCTGGGCAGAGGTGGAGACCACTCAGAGCTATTTAACCAGCTCATTTACAAGGATATATTGACCCCTAGACATGCCACACAGATGCTGAAACAAGAATTTTTCAGTAGTAGGGGTTGGTGGCAAATCCAGGGCATAGAAGATAGAGAGAAGTGAAAGAGAATTGGACCAAAGCACCCAAGAATGCAGAAGCTGGAGAAAATTGGTGACTTAACGGACTTGGTCGCACAGCTGGTTGGTACCAGAGTGGGGATCTGAACTCTGGCATTAAGATTAGTCTGGGGGCTTCCCTGGGGCTTCCCTGGTGGTGCAGTTGTTGGGGGACTGCCTGCCGATGCAGGGGACCAGGGTTCGTGCCCCAGTGGGCACGTGAGCCATGGCCACTGAGCCTGCACATCTGGAGCCTGTGCTCCACAACGGGGGAGGCCACAGCAGTGAGAGGCCCTTGTACCGCAAAAAAAAAAAATTAGTCTGGCAGCTTCACATGCTGCTGTTCTCCCAATAGACCAGAAGCCATAGTGCCTAGTTTGCGAAGTGCTTACTGAGGGGTAAAGGATGGTACAGAAGTATAAAGGGCAAGGGACAAAAGAAGATGCATATAATCAGTGAAAATGTTTATGGAGTGTTGGACCCTTGTTGCGGACTAAACTGTGTCCCTCCCAAATTCATATGTTGAAGCCCTAATCCTCAGTGTGACTGTATTTGGAGACAAGGCCTTTAGAAAGATAATTAAGGTTAAATGAGGTCATCAGTATGGGGCCCTAATCAAACAGGAACAGTGTCCTTATAAGAAGAGGAAGACACAACTGGAGCACGTGTACACAAAGGAAAGGCCGTGTGAGGACACAGCAAGAAGGTGGCCATCTGTAAGCCAAGGAGAGAGCCCTCAGGAGAAGCTAGACCTGCTGGCACCTTGATCTTGGACTTCAAACTTCCAGAGCTGTGAGAAAACAAATTTCTGTTGTTTAAGCCACCTAGTCTGTGGCAGTTTGTTATGGCAGCCCGAGCAAACTAATACAGCAAAGATGAACAACAGTGAGGGACTTCTGTGGACAAATTCTATCTCAGTCTCCTTCTGCTCCAGGCTTGCCTAGGCCCGTGGAGGAGATGGGGAACTGACACATGTAACTGAACCTTAAGCAGGTATTTTCAAGTTAATCAGGTCCATGCTGAAACAAACAAGTGAAAAGACATAAGTAATGATTCATCAGTAGAAAGCCATGAACAATTTACCTTTTTTCTGTGGCTTATCTGTTTGAACATACTTTAATTGCCTTGTCTCCTTGGTAGTTTTACAAGAACAAATATTTGCCTCAGAAAACTCATTTCTTGAAAACTTAGAACAAATCTAAACTATTTGGGGCTTTAGATCATCAATGTTTAGAAAATAATAGTTTATGTCAAGAAAAGGATGGATTCCATTGGAAGAATCTGTAGGAGATGTCAGCAAAAATGGCAGAGAAAAGACCTCTGTAATAATCTTTTCTATAAAAGCAATGAGAACACTGGCAAAAAATTGTCAGAGTCAACTTTTTTCAGAACTCTGGAAATTAATCAAAGACTTGTGGCAATCTGAGAAGAGTTTATTCAAGAAAAAGGCTGAATCTCAGAAAGAGCAGCAAGCTTTGTGACATTTTAACTTGCTCTGTTTCCCCTCCCCAACTCAACGGTAGCTTGATAATCAACAGCCCACAAGCACAGTGGCAACCACTGGAGGGGGCAGAATGGGGCTGGAACTCCTTCAAAGCTCTATTCCCGGAGAACTGTTATTATTTGATCTATCTGGAGGTTCTTGGAAGACCCCACTCACAAAGCTGTCTTTATTTAAATTGACTTGGAGCTTATTCATTATGAAAAGCCTTTCCCCAGAGGCATTAGTTGAAAACATTATAGCTGTCTAAGGTGGCAAATAACATTTGGGTCAAACAGTAGACTAACCAAATAGCTTAAAAGAAAAATCTGGGGAATGAGATGTTTGAAAAGCTCTGGCATGTTCCTGGGAACCTAGAATGTTACATGCATGCCCCAGGCTGTGCACATGCTCAGAAAAGACCCAAGAAGGCCCAGGCTGACCTTGAGGCTCTGCACAAGCAGGAAGTGAAGGCTAAGACAGAGTTGGAATCTTCCTGTTTGAATGTTGAAGGTGTGCCCCAGAGACTCACACAGAGCTCCTCAGCAAAGACTGTGAGACATACCGGTCCCAAGAATTTAATCACGTTTCTGTTCAATCATTCACTGACCATGAAGTTAAATGACCAGAAACTTTAGTAGCCGCACAAAACAAAGTATACAGAATTAAACTACAGAATTATTTCAGAAAAGTCACTAAACAAATCAGCAACAACAATAAATGCTGAGAGGGGAGAGAATGATTTCTAGTTATCACATTATATTTTTTAATGTCCAATTAATGTCCAATTTTCAACATAAAAATTATGAAACATGCAAAGAAACAAGAAAATATGGCCATACTTAGGGGGGAAAAAAAATAGTCAATAGAGACTGTCCCTGAGGAAGCCCAGATGCTGGACTTACTGGACAAAGGCTTTAAATCAGCTATTTCAAATATGTTCAAAGAACTAAAACATAACTACATAATAAATATAAAAGACAGTATAACTGTGTTTTTTGTTTTTAACTATTTTTTCCTATTTGACATAAAAGACAACTGCATAAAACAATAACTATAAATTTGTGTCTACAGGCATACCATGTATAAAGATGTGATTTGTATGATAACAGCAAAGGAGGTGGAAGAGAATGGAGCTATATAGGAGTAAATTTTTGTATACTTTTAAGATTAAGTTGTTATTAATTCGAACTAGATTGTTATAAGTTAAGATGACAATTGTAACCCCCAAGTCAACCATTAAGAAAATAACTTTTGAAAAATCTGTGGTACAGATGATTAAATCCAGCAAAGCCTCACTAGTATATACAAAACAGTGGTAAAATCGGTATGAATTAGTGAAATCACTAAAGAAAGGAAATTCTTCATTGAGGACATCATTTTATTCATTTCTCAATACACAGTAACTAGAAGAGCATACAAGGTATTCTTTCATTCACTTTAGACTGAGGGTCTTTGATGTGTCAGGTACCATCTGATGCTGCAAAATAGAGGCTTAGATGAATCTGTATTAATGAAGGGCTTCTTCATGGACCCACAACTTCTAGCAAGTTGTCTATTTCTGTTCTTTTAATTTCCTAATGGCTCGGGTCTCCCTTGATAGTCTCTCTCATTAACCATCTTCAGATCTAATCTAATCTATTTATTCACTCAGCAAATATGTGTTGAGCTCCTGCTATGTGCCATCCATCGGCGATAACAGTGGTGAACAAGGCACATGGAGTTCTTGCCCTCCGGGCCTCAGGGAACTTGCGTGTACTGTCATGTTGTGCAGTATGTATAATGTAACAGCAGCAGGTGAATGTGCTAGGAAGAAAAACAAAACCCAGGTATAGGGAGGGGGTGCTTTTAGATAAGCTGATCAGGAAAGAAGGTGACATATGAACAGAGACCTTAATGAAAAGATCTGGAGAAGGAGAGTTTTAGGAAGAGGGAACGACTGCAAAAGCTGAGGCGGAAATGAGCTATGCCTGTGAGGATTAGGAAGGAGGTGGGTGTGAGTGGAGTCTCTTCTTTCGACACGTATCTTGGATTCAACCTGCCCTCTGTGCCTTCTACCGCAACCCAGTCCTTAGCTGTAGCATCACATCTAAGTCACTTTGAAAATCTTTTCATTGTTCTTGCCCCAAGTCTGTGTCCCACATAATTCATCCTAAACTCCACTACCAGAAAATTTTCCAGAACACTTTCCTCTTGTCACCTCACAGTCAAGGAGTCCCAGTGACCTCCTACAGCAGCCGAGCCCTCAGCTCCTCCACAGCATTTACTGGTTTACAACTATGCTGGACACTTTTCTAGGCACCATGGTGACACCAATGCACCATGAAGACCAGCTTCTTGCTCTCATAGGGTTTAACGTTTCCAAAGGATAAGGCAGACACTAGACAAATACAAGATAATTTCGGATGTGAGTAAGTGCCAAGAAGAAAACAGAGAAATGGTGACAGAGGGGGTGACCTGAGGAGGTCTGAGGTGGTCTGGAAAATCTGGTCTGTTCCAAGAGTGGGAAGATCAGGTGCCTAGGCCCTAACATGGGGCTCTGCAGGGGCTGACCTCAACGCCACCTCCTTGGGGAAGTGTCCCCAGTACACCAGGGAAACGAGCCACCTCTCCTCTGAGTGACTAAAGCAGCGTCCATTCTTCTGTCCAGTGACTCTCAGATGGACAAGTATGTCTCCCTTCTGTAGACCACAAGTCCATCGAGCAAAAGAACCCTACCTAATTCTTACCAGGCCACAGGGAGTACTATGAGCCACTGATGACCACCTGGGGAACTGAACCGAATCAGGCCCAGTGTCCTAATCTGGCAGGTGGAGTCACGGAGTGTCGAGGTCTAATCCAACATTAATTCACATTCCCAGCTCTTGTTAGGCCAGTATCCTGTCTGCTCCTGCCCTCTCCGGGGAAAACTTGGCAAAGTTTACAGATTTTAACAAATCAATATTACGTGAATATAAATTTCTGGAACACAAGTTATGGTTTGCCTAGTTAGATAATTCTCTCAAGAATGAACATGCTTTACCTGCTGAATTGATTGAGTCAACTCTTTCAAAAATCGTTTAAACTTTTGAAATTGATATTGACAACAGTGACTTGTGGACAATGCTTTATCTTGACTTAGTAGTTTTGTTTAAAGATGTTTACTGAAAGACTATCACTGATCTATTCATTGAATTAATATTATTAATAATATTATTTTTAAGCACTTCTATGTGTTAGGTATGGTACCTATTCCTGGGTATACAAGAGGGAATAAAATATACACATTCTGTTGCCCCTATAGAGTTTACAATCTTGTCAGGAATACAGGTTAGGAAACAAGAAAAGAGACAAATAAATGTATAATTATGGCTTGTGATGCACACTATTAAAGAAACAAACAGAATACAGGACAGAGAATAACAGGGAGAATTCTGCATAGTGTGGTCAGGGAACACCTTACCTTTAAACGTTCACTCAGCTGTGCAGAAAAAGAGATGGATCTCACAGCTTTTCTTAAATTCTAAATAATTTTCTTAATCCTGACAGGTAGTTTCCAATGTCCTGTGGCCATTCTACTTTTATACATTCTTTTTAAAAAGATGCTTTGGCTTTGCCCTACAACTAATCACCACTCACTGTGTGTTTATAGTATGTTATCATTATAAAGTAAGAATACTCACCAAGGAGATGATGCTCTGTTCTTCATGTCCCTGAAGCATGTTCTTTACCATTCATTTAAGCTGCATAGAGCGACAGTGTGTTTCCTAATGACATCCATCCCTCTGAGTAGTTGTAAGCATGCAGACTGCTGAGGGCTCACGGTGGTCAAATCCCACAGCCATACAGAAGAAGCCCTTTAGGTCACACAAGTTCACCTGGTGAGAATATGGTGTCTGTGGAACATCTGGGGGACATTCAGGTTGGAGCTCCGTGACCACGTCAGTCCCATGGCCACGGGCTTCATTCCACCCTTGACCAGTGACTTCGCAGCCCTGTGCTATGGGTCCTGTGGGGACCACAGGAGAGTGCAGATTAATTAGAGCAGATACTTCCTGACATCATGGAGTTAATACAAGAGGGTGCTTATGAGTCCAAGTAAATGGTTCCTTCTGAAGCAGCTCCCCTGATCTTCTCAGGAGGAGGAAAAGGAAACACAGGAGCATGAGAGGCACGAAGCAGCCATGGATAGCTGTGTCTGTGCACGCCCAGCCCAGACAGAAATTATTGTGAATTCCAGCAAGCAAAGAACAAATGTGGAGCATCCCTCCCTGCATTCCTGAAGGGAATGTGGAAATACTAAGAAAGAGAAGGACGCTCAGATAGTCACAGAACAGGACTTCTTTGACAGAGATTACTGAGCCGGTTTTAAGCAATTTGAGGTGCTATTAGCAGGAGCTATAGGGTTGTTGGATGACTAGCAATTGGTGGTTCATCAAATAAAAACAAAGTGTTTCTAATCCAGGTCTGTAACAGGTGAGGAATGACAAGAAGCGCAATCAGGGAGTCGGGCAGAGACCCCTGCGTGGTGCTGAATGACCCAGCTGTGCGGCCATTGCATTTCTCTTCAAATAAGGACCTTAGATATAAATCTGTCATTGGTATGAGAGCCTATAATTCCCATAAACATTCCTCACCAAGGTTGGATTCTTCCCTTTATTCATTCATCAAAATTAGTTGAGCACCTACTATGTGCCAGGTACTATTGCTGCTTTGTCTTCAGTGCCTCTCAAGGTAACAGAGGCAGTCTCTGCCCTCACAGAGCTCACATTCTAGTGGGGTGGGACGGGGAAGACAGAAAATAGACTAATAAGCAAGTGCTATGAAAAGCAATAAAGCAGGTAATAAGGGGGTGAGGGTGCAGGGTGATGAGAAGGGGGCCTTCAGAGAAACCCTTTTTAAGGGCTATTATATAGAGAGGTCGAGAAAGGCCCTTCTGATAAGTGACATTTGTATAGAAATTACAGGGTAAACCCTGGGAAGGTGTAGGGGAGAGGATTCCTGGCAGAACAGAAGCAAGCACAAAGTCCCTGGGTCAAGGCGTGTTCTTGGCACGGTCAAGGAACAGCAAGAAAGCCGTGTGGCTGAGCAAATGAGGGAGAGAATGGTAAGAAATGTGGTCGGAGATGTAGGCAGGGGCCGGATCATGTGCGGCCACAAAAAGCCTGGGATGGGAGCCGTAGAAAGGTTTTGAGCAGAGAAGTGATGATATCTAATTCAGATTTTAAAGGGGTCACTCTGGCTGTGTGTGCAAAACAGAGAGGAAGCAGGAATAGCCCAGGGAGGAGACAAAGGTGGTAGATCATTAACACGTTATTAACATGAGATTCTCCATCCATACCAGGAAGCCCAGGTCAAGGTGAGTTAAGAATGAGTTCCTGAGTCACATTTCAAAACTGTAGAATTTCAGTTAATCAGAAAGTCAGTGGGATGCAATAGTCTTATATAGTAGCCACTAGCCACATGTGTATACTGACAACTTGAAATACAGCTAGTCTGAATTGAGATGTTCTATGAGTATAAATCACACTGAGTTTCAAAGACCTGGTACCAAAAAAGAAAGAAAAGAAAAACCCCCAAACCAGAATGTGAAACATCTCATTAAAAATTTTATACTACACTAATTACATATTGAAGTGATAACGTTTTGAATATACTGGGTTAAATAAAACATACTCTTTTCTTTTTCTCTCCTCAGAATCTTTATTATATAATAGCAGGCATACCACATGTTAGCCTCTTATTAGATATTGTATTGTTATAGGGCCCAGTACCCTGTTAGCCCCAGAGTGTAAATGCTTGATCTTGGATTGAAAGGAAGGTCATGAGTGCCAAGCTGTTGGCAAGTTGCTCTCAGAATTATCAATTTCGTCTTAATATGGTCATTCATAGACCTGCAACCTATAGACAAGTTGCGATAAAAAGAATAATGGGCTTCTCTTCTCAAATGAGATAATTTAGCAAAGTAATGACAAAGGAAAGTAATCTCACTTATATTAGGACCACATTTTCCAAATAAAGTCAAAGCCTTTGGTTACAGGCTCTTCCTTTTTTTCCTGTTACCTCTGGCCCCAAGGCCGGCAAATCACTTTCCTGTGACAGAGTTCAGTCCTGAATATCCCCTGTTGTTGATGGATGTAAACATGACTTGCCTTAGGGCTCATGGAATCCAGATATTAGGACTAAAGTTTATCTCCTCAACGGGAGGAAGCAAGTCCTCCCCAGACTTGGAAATATCTACTCTGGAAATTAACTTCACCTATTTCTTTTTACTTTATAAAATGGAGCTACTAGAAATTTTAAAATTAAAATTTGTGGCTCACATTATATTTCTATTGGACATCACTGCTATTAGGAACTGAATTATACAAAGAAATCCTTTGTGATTTAAGACTTGAACATTTTTCTAAAATGTGTTGTCCATTTTCTGGTTTTAATAAACAAAGTTATGCAAAGTATAGCTAATGTAATTGGATTTACTTTAATTAATGGGGTGAGTGTGTCAGTGATTCTGCATCACCAAAGCTTTGTTCTAAATGTCTCTCAGTGGTCCCATTGTCCAGAAGATGGTAAAATGGCCCTTCCACACTGGCTTTGCCCTTGGAAGGGCGCCTGGCCTGGGGTCCTCAGCTTCACAGGCTCAAGACACAAACTTGATAGGTCTCCTGGCTGAGATCCTAGGGACACATTTCTCAAGAGTTGATATGAGAACAGTGACTTTCCAGAAGGACAGGCTTTTCTGGGCCACTCTATCTGGCTTCTTGCTAATTTATCTTTTCACCTCCCAAAGGTATCTGTGTCATGGGTTGGGCCCCAGAGCCAGGTGGGGCAATGCAAGCTACAGTGCGGATCCACTGCACAGGGGCCAAGGGGTTCTAAAGACGGATGGCTTTACACAAGCGAGGCTGTGGCATGGGAATGGAGTGGGCAGACCTCGCAGAGACAGCCACTAATGTGAGCTCACCTCAGTCTGCATCTCTCCCAATCCTACCATGACTTCCCAACATCTCATTTCCCAGGAGTGATCAAGCTCTAGAGGGACAAGGCAAACTGTTCAGGTTCTCTAGAGGTGGCCACACACACTCAGAAGACAACTTACCGATTTATAGGAAGAAACAAGTCGTCAGGAATCAGAATATTTGGGTCAGAGCATCACTTAGCTCTGCTCTCTGTGAGAGAGACTGCTCAGGAGAGCAAATCCATCAGTATTTGGAGGTTGCTTGGTAGGCAAAGACTGAATAGGGGAGATAGAAGGGTGTCCCGAACATTTGGAAAAGGGAGAAATGGGTACCCTCTGAAGGGTTAAACCGTAAAGCCAAATCAGTGGGTCAGAGAAGCGCCATTTCTATTGCTTAGCTTGGAGTAAATATTCAAGAAATATTTATGGTCTGCATGCGTGTCCAGTCTAAGCGTTAGTGAGACAGAATGATTCCCAGGGCAGAGCAAGATTTGACGGAAGTATTAACATACTTCATGGACTGAGATTCCTGTGTGTTACTGAATTCCACTGCCTTCCAGTATAGTCCTCAGCAGTGAGTACAAAGAATCACGTTCCAGTCTAAGATGACCAACTTGGAATCTGAGAGTCCAATCAGCTGACCACAGCCTCACACCTTGGACAGTTGTGTGGACTATAGGTGTAGAGAAGAGAAAGACACTAAGCTGAATGTTTACTTACCCAAAGACAGCTCTTGGATGTTTTTTAAATGTAAGTCTCTATTATCAGCATTTTAATGTGTAAAAATATAAAACCAGTGTTGTGGTTTATTCACACATGCTGTATGATCAGGCCACTCAAGATGGCTGTTCTCTTGTTCTCTGTACATCCTCTGCTCGACCACTGCCTGCTTCACTTATGCCCCACTCACATCACTGACCTTCCTGCATGCTGACCCCAGGCCCCACCTACTGATTGTTTTTGTAATCAGTATTTCATATAACTTAAAAAAAAGTTTTATTATTTCTAAATTTACTTTATCTTTATTGAAGTATAGTTGATTTACAATGTTGTGTTAGCTTCAGGTGTACAGTATGTTCTAGCTTTAGATCAGAATTCTCCACTATGCTTATCAAAGGGGTGGTGAGGGGCACGCCCCTCTGCTGGTTTCCCTGGTAACTGATGAGCCAATCGGTCATCAATTCCCCCTATAACTGATAACCATCCCTTCCCCGAAGGCTACCTCCTGATCTGCCGCACACAATGGGGTGTCGCTCCAGGACCTTGCTTTCAGACGTGTAAACTCCCCCATCCTTTAAACCACTGATGTCTATGTCGCTGATCCTGGGCTCTTTCTTCTTGAAGCTGAGCAAGTACAAGCCTTGTAGGCCTGTGGGGTGAAGCCCAACACGTGAGTTCCAGAAATATTTATTGAACAACTGCTATGTTTCAAGCCCTGTTTTAAGTGCTAGGGACATATGTTAGTGGAAAAAACACACAGAGATATCTATTCTCAAGGAAGTTACAGTGCAGAAGGGTGCGTAGGAAAGAGATGATCGTCTTTTAAGATGTCTCTTAATACATGTAAGTTTTAAAAATTATGTATTTTGGAAAGAGATAAGTGTTAGTTTAAATTTTTAAATGACAACAGAGTAGGGCAAGGAGAATCAAGGTCCTTGACGGACAGATTGCAGAACTTAAAAGGCTGGATTGAGTGCTGTCCAGCTTATTTCCATTTTGAGCCCAGGCCCAATGAGAGTAAACAGGTGACCACACATGTTCTTTAAGGCTAATTTGCAAAACCTGCAGACCAGGGAAGAAAGCTGAAAAGAGAAGCTAAGTATATTGATCACATCTATTCTAAATAAGGGCAATTTCCTGTGGGCCCTCATTGCATTCTCATTAGGAGCTGCTTTGGGACCAGTCCCCACATACATGCTGCTTGTTGAACTACTGTTCAGAGTCAGAAGTACTTTGTCTCTGCTGCTATTTATCCATTTGCATTCTGACAGACCAGCAACTCCTCACACCTGTGGCCCACACTTTCCCACCTTCCCTTTTCAAAGGATAAGATAGGGAAAGGCTCATTTCAGCCTCTGAAAAAGTCCCTTGACCACCTCCCATGGCTAAAGCCCCTCTTTGATGAGGGTTGAAGTTCTGTGCCTCTTAATCTCAGAACATCTCAGTCCTTATATCTGTGATAGCTCATTGATAAAGCTGTGCTCCAGATTCTTTCCTAACCATGCTTTTCAAATCTATGCAAATCAGCACTTAATCGTGTGGTCTGAGATAAAGGATTCCTCTTCTCCCACATTTCCCATTCATCTTCGTGGGTTTGCTTTTTAGAAGGTCATAATGTGAGCTGACTGGCTTACATTTTCCCTTTTAAGAAGTAAAAACAATGGCTAAAAATATTTCAGAGTTATTAAATAAAATTAAGTGAATGCTATAACTTGCCCATTCCCCCAAACAGCTGCAATTAGTTCCTTTCAAGGGAACTCAAAGCAAAAGCATAACCCTGACATGATGCTTTAGAGTTTGGTTCAAGTTTGATCAAACATATACTACCTCTCATAGTGGAAAACACCTGTCTAGTCCCTCAAGGTCAGACATTCAGGACCTGTATTTCTGTCAACACCATCCAATACTTATCAGACCTGAGCTCAGAGCTAAGCAATTCTGCATAGCTATGATGCATTCCTGATCACTTCCTGTTTATATCTACCCTGAACCTAGCTCTGGGTACACACAGGTGGTGCTACTACATCCTGGGAGCAGGACTGCCTCGCTGGGTCCATGGAGGAGGGGCAGCCGACAGTGGGCACACTAGCCAAAGTGGCGGCGGGGAGGGTGGTGAGGAATACCCCAGCTTCTCCCTTCCTCTTGCCCGCTGGTCTTCTACCAGTTCCTCCCAACGACTGAATTTAGCAGCTAGAAGGCAAGGGAGCCTGGGAAATATACGTCCCTACCTTAAAGGGCTGCACAGAGAAGGACCAATCTTGAATCTAAGCGCAAACATGCGCTGTGCAAAAATCAACAACGTGGTAGTAAATACGCTGCAAATATGGCAAGGGGCGGGTTGGGATGGGGGAAGGAGAGGCTGAAAGTTCTACTGTAGCCGCTGATTCGAGAGGAGTAGGTGGCACACAAAGCCTCTCTTCTTCTCACCCCTAGCAAAAGTGATTATCAAATACTTTAAAGCATTTTTAGGAAAGTGAGGAAGAGTGTCATAATGGGCTAAAATCCAGGAAGCATAAGCTCCAAGGAAGTATTAAAGAATAATGCATGCTTGGTGTGCAAAATAGAAGATTTAGAAGCAGAACAGAACTAACTGCTTGTGGATACAACTCATTATAATAAAGCTGGTCTAGAAGGTTGGAGACTAAAAGCAGCAGCTGACTGAGGAGGAGTTCCCAAATTAGGACAGAGTCAGCCCCGGCTCCACGGAGGCTGGAAGGATATACGTCAGGACCCCCACGTGTCTCGCTCCAGGATTGCAGAGGGCACTTCCCAGGCTGCCATTATGCAAGGCCTTCCCATCCCTGGGGTGAGTAACCATCATTTAGTCATTCATTCCACAGACATTCTTGAACCCCTGCAATGTACCGGGCACTATCCTAAGCACTGCAGAGAAAAAAGCAGACAAATAGTAGGAACACCCCAAGCCTTAATGGGAGGCAGATCAATATAGTCCACCCTATATTGAGGGAGGGAGGGGTGTTCCTGGCAGGGTGTGGTCAGAGAGGACCCTCCATCCCTACTTCCTGGGTTACTCCTCATCCTGGTAGACACATTTATGGCAGTTAAACATGCAACAGGGGGCTTCCCTGGTGGCGCAGTGGCTGAGAGTCCGCCTGCCGATGCAGGGGACACGGGTTCGTGCCCCGGTCCGGGAAGATCCCACATGCCGCGGAGCGGCTGTGCCCGTGAGCCATGGCCGCTGAGCCTGTGCGTCCGGAGCCTGTGCTCCGCAACGGGAGAGGCCACAGCTGTGAGAGGCCCGCGTACTGCAAAAACAAAAACAAAAACAAAACAAAACAAAAAACATGCAACAGGGACACATCTGTGTCATTAATAGAGATACTACTATAAAGAACAATATTTCCTCCTGGGTTCTAGTTTATTCAGTTTAATTCAACAGACGTTTATTGTGTGCCAATTCTACACCTGGAACTGGAGCTACGGAGACAAACATTTTCTTCAGAAAGCATTGCTCCTGCCCTCAGCAGAGTAGGAATGGCAAATCCATGCCGTTTCAGTCCAGAAACTGCTGCCAGACACCTGAGTCCTCTGCAGGTTCATGCAGAGGGTGGGAAGTGATCTCCCCACCAGCTCGGAGTGGTGGCGATACTGGCCAGTGCAACGTGAAGCTGACCTGTGCCGGTTCTGCAGCCCTCCGCTCACTATGTCTGAGGGCTGATTTTCAAGAAGGGAAAGCCTTTTTGACTTTGCCTCATAAAAAGAAGTCCAGCGCTCTCTTCGGCAGCACATACGGTAAAATTAGAGAGATACAGAGAAGATTAGCATGGCCACTATGTAAGAATAACGTGCAAATTCAAACAAAGCGTTTCATAGTTTTGTAAATAGGTGGAGCACAGAGGATTTTTAGGGCAGTGAAATACTCTGTATGATACCATAATAATGGATATATGGCATTACACACTTGTCCAATCCCATGGAATGTACAGCATCAGGAGAGCACTGTAATGTAAACTATGGACTCTGGGTGATAACGTCACTGTGGATTCACCTACTACAAAAAATGTCCACTCTGGTGGGGCATGTTGATCACAGTGGAGGCTGGGGGTGGGAGCAGGGGGCTTATGGGAAATCTCTGTACCTGCTGCTCAATTTTGCTGTGAACATAAAACTGCTCTTTAAAAAAAGTCGTAATTAAAAAAAAAAAGGACTAAAAACAAACAAACTAAAAAAGAAGGTCAGGCAGCTGAGTAAACTCCCTGGAACAGCCAGCCAGCCAGAGACAGACAGGCTCCTGAACTGCTCTGCAGGGGCCTGAGGAAGTTGGAACAGTTCCACATGGGGCAGGGGGGGCCTCCTAGTCCAGCTCTGTCTCCCCATCTGGCAGGGGCAGGGAGTGCAGGCCAGTATACTGTAGTCTAGTTCTCTCCTCTTACACTAATGCTTTGCAAAAAGCACCCGAGTAATTTAACTTAGTCCAATCTTTTTCTTTTCCTTTTTTTTTTTTTTTTTTTTTGCGGTATGTGGGCCTCTCACTGTTGTGGCCTCTCCCGTTGCGGAGCACAGGCTCCGGACGCGCAGGCTCAGCGGCCATGGCTCACGGGCCCAGCCGCTCCGCGGCATGTGGGATCTTCCCGGACCAGGTCACGAACCTGTGTCCCCTGCATCGGCAGGCGGACTCTCAACCACTGCGCCACCAGGGAAGTCCAACTTAGTCCAATCTTATCATTTACTTTCTGATTTATTAATAAGTAGGGGAAAATATATCTGAACAAATTTCTTTTTTTTTTTTTAGAATGTGAGCACATTATCTATATTCTCTGCATTCCTAGTTTTCAAATCACTGGTACATTTTATTTTATTTTAATAAATTTATTTATTCATTTATTTATTTATTTACCTCTGGCCGCCCCGGGTCTTTGACGCGGTGTGCGGGTCTCCCATGGCAGCGGCCTCCCCCGTAGCGGCGCACAGGCTCCAGGTGCATGGGCCCCAGCAGCCGTGGCTCGCAGGCTTCAGAGAGCAGGCTCAGTAGTTGTGGTGCACGGGGCCCAGCTGCCCCGCAGTGTGTGGGATCTTCCCGGGCCAGGGCTCGAACCCGTGTCCCCTGCATTGGCAGGCGGACCCTCAACGACTGCGCCACCAGGGAAGTTCCTAAGCAAATTTCTTACATTGTAACTGTTTTTTTTTTTTACACATTTGTAAATTTTTTTTTTTTTTAGTGCGTTCCTCCGTAGTTTTGATTGGCATTTCTCTAATGATTAGTGATGTTGAGCATCCTTTCATGTGTTTGTTGGCAATCTGTATAACTTCTTTGGGGAAATGTCTATTTAGGTCTTCTACCCATTTTTGGATTGGGTTGTTTGTTTCTTTTGTTATTGAGCTGCATGAGCTGCTTGTATATTTTGGAGTTTAATCCTTTGTCAGTTGCTTCATTTGCAAATATTTTCTCCCATTCTGAGGGTTGTCTTTTCGGCTTGTTTATGGTTTCCTTTGCTATGCAAAAGCTTTTAAGTTTCACTAGGTCCCATTTTTTATTTTTGTTTTTATTTCCATTACTCAAGGAGGTGGGTCAAAAAGGATCTTGCTGTGATTTATGTTATAGAGTGTTCTCCCTATGTTTTCCTCTAAGAGTTTTATAGTTTCTGGCCATACATTTAGGTTTAATCCATTTTGAGTTTAGTTTTGTGTATGGTGTTAGGAAGTGTTCTAATTTCATGCTTTTACATGTAGCTGTCCAGTTTTCCCAGCACCACTTATTGAAGAGGCTCTCTTTTCTTCATTGTATATTCTTGCCTCCTTTATCAAAGATAAGGTGACCATATGTGTGTGGGTTTCTCTCTGGCTTTCTATCCTGTTCCACTGATCTATATTTCTGCTTTTGTGCCAGTACCATACTGTCTTGTTTACTGTAACTTTGTAGTATAGTCTGAAGTCAGGGAACCTGATTCCTCCAGCTCCATTTTTCTTTCTCAAGATTGCTTTGGCTATTAGGGGTCTTTTGTGTTTCCATACAAATCGTGAAATTTTTTGTTCTAGTTCTGTGAAAAATGCCTGTGGTAGTTGATAGGGATTGCATTGAATCTGTAGATTACTTTGGGTAGTAGAGTCATTTTCACAGTGTTGATTCTTCCAGTCCAAGAACATGGTATATCTCTCCATCTGTTTGTATCATCTTTAATTTCTTTCATCAGTGTCTTATAGTTTTCTGCATACAGGTCTTTTGTCTCCTTAGGTAGGTTTATTCCTAGGTATTTTATTCTTTTTGTTGCAATGGTAAATGAGAGTTTCCTTAATTTCTCTTTCAGATTTTCATCATTAGTGTATAGGAATGCAGGAGATTTCTGTGTATTAATTTTGTATCCTGCTACTCTACCAAATTCATTCATTAGCTCTAGTAGTCTTCTGGTAGCATCTTTAGGATTCTCTGTGTATAATATCATTTCATCTGCAAACAGTGACAGTTTACTTCTTCTTTTCTGTTTTGGATTCCTTTTATTTCTTTTTCTTTTCTGATTGCTGCGGCTACAACTTCCAAAACCATGTTGAATAATAGCAGTGAAAGTGGGCAAACTTGTCTTGTTCCTAATCTTAGAGGAAATCGTTTCAGTTTTTCACCATTGAGAACGATGCTGGCTGTGGGTTTGTCATATATGGCCTTTATTATGTTGAGGTAGTTTCCCTCTATGCCTACTTTCTAGAGAGTTTTTATCATAAATGGGTTTTGAATTTTGTCAAAAGATTTTTCTGCATCTATTGAGATTATTGTATGGTTTTTATCCTTCAGTTTATTAGTATGGTGTATCACATTGATTGATTTGCGTATATTGAAGAATCCTTGCATTCCTGGGATAAACCCCACTTGATCATGGTGTATCATCCTTTTAATGTGCTGTTAGATTCTGTTTGCTAGTATTTTGTTGAGGATTTTTGCGTCTATGTTCATCAATGATATTGGCCTGAAGTTTTCTTTTTTTGTGACATCTTTGTCTGTTTTTGGTATCAGGGTGATGGTAGCCTTGTAGAATGAGTTTGGGAGTGTTCCTCCCTCTGCTATATTTTGGAAGAGTTTGAGAAGGACAGGTGTTAGCTTTTCTCTAAACGTTTGATAGAATTCGCCTGTGAAGCCATGTGGTCCTTGGCTTTTGTTTGTTGGAAGATTTTTAATCACAGTTTCAATTTCAGTGCTGTGACTGGTCTCTTTATATTTTCTATTTCTTCCTGGTTCAGTCTCAGAAGGTTGCGCTTTTCTAAGGATTTGTCCATTTCTTCCAGGTTGTCCATTTTATTGGCATAGAGTTGCTTGTAGTAATCTCTCATGATCCTTTGTATTTCTGCAGTGTCAGTTTTTACTTCTCCTTTTTCATTTCTAAATCTCTTGATTTGAGTCTTCTCCTTTTTTTTCTTGATGAGGCTGATTAATGGTTTATCAATTTTGTTTATCTTCTAGAAAAACCAGCTTTTAGTTTTATTGATCTTTACATTGTTTCCTTCATTTCTTTTTCATTTATTTCTGATCTGATCTTTATGATATCTTTCCTTCTGCTAACTTTGGGGGTTTTTTTTGTTCTTCTTTCTCCAACTGCTTTTGGTGTAAGGTTAGGTGGTTTATCTGAGACTTTTCTTGTTTCCTGAGGTAGGATTTTATTGCTATAAACTTCCCTCTTAGAAGAAGGGGAGTTTTTGCTGCATCCCATAGGTTTTGGGTCATCGTGTTTTCATTGTCATTTGTGTCTAGTTTTTTTAAAATTTCTTCTTTGATTTCTTCAGTGATCTCTTGGTTATTTAGTAGTGTATTGTTCAGCCTCCATGTGTTTGTATTTTTTACAGTGTTTTTTCCTGTAACTGATATCTAATCTCATAGCATTGTGGTCAGAAAAGGTACTTGATATAATTTCAACTTTCTTAAATTTACCAAGGCTTGATTTGGTACACAAGATATGATCTATCCTGGAGAATGTTCCATGAACACTTGAGAAGAAAGTGTATTCTGCTGTTTTTGAATGGAATGTCCTGTAAATATCAATTAAATATATCTGTTCTATTGTGTCATTTAAAGCTTGTGTTTCCTTATTAATTTTCTGTTTGGATGATCTGTCTATTGGTGTAAGTGAGGTGTTAATGTCCTCCTCTATTATTGTGTTACTGTTGATTTCCTTTTTTATAGCTGTTATCAGTTGCCTTATGTATTGAGGTGCTCCTGTGTTTGGTGCATATATATTTATAATTGTTATATCTTCTTCTTGGATTGATCCCTTGATCATTATGTAGTGTCCTTCCTTGTCTCTTGTAACATTCTTTATTTTAAAGTCTATTTTATCTGATATGAATTTTGCTACTCCAGCTTTCTTTTCATTTCCATTTGCATGGAATATCTTTTTCCATCCCCTCACTTTCAGTCTGCATGTGTCCCTAGGTCTGAAGTGGGTCTCTTGTAGACAGCATATTTATGGGTCTTGTTTTTGTATCCATTCAGTGATCCTGTGTCTTTTGGTCTAAGCACTTAATCCATTCACGTTTAAGATAATTATCGATATGTATGTTCCTATTACCATTTTCTTAATTGTTATGGGGTTGTTTTTGTAGGTCCTTTTCTTCTTTTGTGTTTCCCACTTAGAGAAGTTCCTTCAGCCTTTGTTGTAGAGCTGGTTTGGTGGTGCTGAATTCTCTTAGCTTTTGCTTGTGTGTAAAGCTTTTGATTTCTCCATTGAATCTGAATGAGATCCTTCCCGGTTAGAGTAATCTTTGTTGTAGGTTCTTGCCTTTCATCACTTTAAATATGTCCTGCCACTCCCTTCTGGCTTGCAGAGTTTCTGCTGAAAGATCAGCTGTTAAACTTATGGGGGTTCCCTTGTATGTTATTTGTTGCTTTTCCCTTGCTGCTTTTAATATTTTTTCTTTGTGTTTAATTTTTGATAGTTTGATTAATATGTGTCTTGGCGTGTTTCTCCTTGGATTTATCCTGTATGCGACTCTCTGCACTTCCTGGACTTGATTGATTCTTTCCTTTCCCATGTTAGGGAAAATTTCAACTATCATCTCTTCAAATATTTTCTCAGGCCCTTTTTTTTTTCTCTTCTTCTTCTGGGACCCCTATAATTCAAATGTTGGTGCATATAATATTGTCCCAGAGGTCTCTGAGACTGTCCTCTATTCTTTTCATTCTTTTTCTTTATTCTGCTCTGTGGTTGTTATTTCCACTATTTTATCTTTCATGTCACTTATCCGTTCTTCTGCCTCAGTTATTCTGCTATTGATTCCTTCTAGAGAATTTTTAATTTCATTTATTGTGTTGTTTATCATTGTTTGTTTGCTCTTTAGTTCTTCTAGGTCCTTGTTAAATGTTTCTTGTATTTTCTCCATTTTATTTCCAAGATTTTGGATCATCTTTACTATCATTACTCTGAATTCTTTTTCAGGTAGACTGCCTATTATCTCTTCATTTGTTAGGTCTGGTGGGTTTTTACCTTGCTCCTTCATCTGCTGCATATTTCTCTGTCTTCTCATTTTTTTAACTTATTGTGTTTGGGGTCTCCTTTTTGCAGGCTGCAGTTTCATAGTTCCCATTGTTTTTGGTGTCTGCCCCCATTGGGTAAGGTTGGTGCAGTGGTTTGTGTAGGCTTACTGCTGGAGGGGACTGGTGCCTGTGTTCTGGTGGGTGGGGCTGGATATTGTCTTTCTGGTGGGCAAGGGTGTGTCTGGTGGTGTGTTTTGGGGTGTCTGTGAACTTAGCATGATTTTAGGCACCTCTCTGCTAATGGGTGAGGTTGTGTTCCTGTCTTGCTAGTTTTTTGGCATGGTGTGTCCAGCACTGTAGCTTGCTGGTTGTTGAGTAGAGCTGGGTCTTAGTGTTGATACAGAGACCTCTGGGAGAGCTCTCACTGATTGATATTATGTGGGGCCAGGAGGTCTCTTGTGGGGCAGTGTCTTGAAGTCGGCTCTCCCACCTCAGATGCTCAGGCCTGACACCAGGCCAGAGCACCAAGACCCTGCCCACCACATGGCTGCTAGTGCTAGAGGGTCTTCTGCAGAGGTGGGGGGTGGCTGTGGCCTACTGCGGGGACAAGGACATTGGCAGCAGAAATTCTGGGAAATACTCTTTGGCGTGAGCCCTCCCACAGTCTGCCATTAACCTCCCTGAGTTGTCATTTTAATATACCTTAATTTAAGGACGCCAAGTGCGATTGAAAAGGTAAAATAGCTCTCCACCCAGAACTGACCACTCCTGTCTCGAGCACCAGCAGCACTTTTTGTTCTGTCTTCGTCTAGGACAGCGTCTTCTGCGTTATAGCACGTATTTTTGCCTTCACCTCCCTAGGTCCCCTTGAGGGTAGGGGGAATGTCTTGGTCTTCCTGGTGCCCCCGCAGTACCTTGCCCTGAGCTGGCGCATAGTGGGTGCTTAGGATAGGGTGCTAGCAGGCTGGATCATGCTCTGGATTCAAATATACATGCTCTGGATTCAAATGACCTGCTTTGAGCCGCCAGCTCTGATGCATCCCTGTGTGTGATCCTGAGCAATTTTCCTTAGCCTTGCTAAAGGCTAAGGTGGAGGACTTACAGTACCTGCTTCTCAGGATTTTCATGAGAAGTAAGTTAGATAATCCTAGTGCACGGTAAGCACTCAAAACCTCCTGTGGCTAAATCATGATGACCTAGACAGAAAAGTTTATCAATGCTGGTAAGACAATTAGTACTTACCTGTGAAATATTCAGGCAAAGGGAAACCTACTCATTTTAGACCGGTGTTTAGTACGGATGGGAGTGTTAGGAGGTGGGTATGAGGAAAAACTCCACTACGTATCCAGTATTATCAAGAAGGCTTTAAGGAATTGAGGTTTCAGGAGCTCTTAGTTGAAGGGAGCTTGCCCGGGAGAGTCTTATAGGTAAGTGGGAGGATCCCAGAAAATTGCTTTTCGCCTCGCTCTCTGAACTCCGCCTCTCAAGTTCTCTCCTCCCCAAAGCCCTTCCCAGAACAGCACATTGCTGCTGAACTTGGAAAGGGATCGACACCGAGGAGCAGGTTCAGAGACTGTCATGCAGTCATCTGCCTCCCAGTCTTGCCCTAGGGCATTGCCCACCCTGTCTCCAGTGTGTAATGTGCCCCACAGGTGTACCTGATTACGTTATTCTGCCCTGGGAGCTGTGTGCTCATTGTGTGTCGACTGCATGGCTGGATCTCAGTAATAATGGGCATTGCTAAGCCTGCAATAACTAGAATCAATGCATTTGCCAATGCGGAAATAAAATAAGCAGACCCACAAGCGAATGGCCCGTAATATCTGAGTTAATTCTAGTGACAAAGAAATGGTGAGTCTGGGTGCTTTGAACCATGTCAGTTTAGAAGGTATATTCACAGAAACTATGAACTATAATCTTAGAAGATAAATATTAAAAACTTTAAAAAGTAATTTGAAAAGAGTAATATTTGATACAACTAGTATATATCAGCCATGAATATAAGCTCTGGCCCACATTTCCAAGTCTCTAAGAAAATGAAAAATGGACTATGAGGTTTGGACCACTGTTCCATTGGCCCATTTTACAGGTAGGAAAACTAAAACCCTGAGAAATCAAATGGCTTACATACCTGCATACATGCACACACAACACATAAATTTCTCTCTCCTGGGGGAAGGAGTGCATGCCACTTTTCCATGACCACTTTTGATTTTTAAGACTCAACCATTTCATGAGGCCTCAAAATCCAGTGTGCTTTGCTCTTGGATTAACTGTGCTATTTGAATTAAAGGCTTAACTTGTTCTTAATCTTCTTTTTGAAATGCTGACTTAGAGAATCAGCGCCCTGCCCATCAGGTCCCAGGCACAGATGAAGCAAACAGCCAGCATGCACACTTTAGCAACAGATAGAGCCTGGGTCGGAGATCTGGGGACCAGTTTGTCATGGCGCCTGTGTCAGAGCCAGCATACCAGGGTTAGAGATCAAGGCAGAGACAGAGATAGTGGAGGTTATCTGAGGAGGCACCAGATACGATCAAGAAAGAGCATTGTGGCCACAATCAAGACTTCAGTGACTGCAGCAGCCCTCTTGGGTAATTCAGAGTGGGTGGACTTTTCCATGAAGGAGAACCAGAGATGGTGCCTTTCACACACTTGCTGTTATTGTTATCCCTCACTGATGAGGCTGTGGTAACCATCCCTGCCCCACTGGGTTAACGAGCAGCTGGGAATCAGAATCTATGAGTATTGCCCGGCAGAACTGGATTAATATTTCCAGTCATAACATGACCTTTCTGCCCTATGTAGACAGAGGTAAAGTGACTTTCTCAGGCATGGGGACAAGGCGCTCCTTTCCCTCTCTCGGGGTATTTGGGGGCAGCTGGTGAGAGCTTATAGTTCATGGCCATACAATCAGCTCCCAGCTCCTCTCCATTATGACAAGAAAATTCTCTCCATGTGACCCCACAGCTCCCTGACATCCCATACACTATCTCACTCAACTCCTGCTGCCCCCGTGGGGTTTTTCTCTCCTGGCTGCCCTTAATGATGATTGGAACATTATTGCCACGTGATAATCATGTTTCTGATGGGAGGAAGGGAGAGGGCCCAAGGTGATTTTTCCTAGCATCAGCCTCAGTCATGGGTTCTCAGGCACCACCAACATTTTTCAAAGCAGCTTTAAAGGTGTTGCAGAAATGACCACATAGGCAGGGCACAAGACTAGTGACGGTTTAATAAGCAAAGCCCAGACACCCAGGTGCTGGTGCCACCTGACCTGCTCCCAGAGGCAGGCTCAGAGATTGGCATGAGGCAACCTAGCCTGGGTTTGGGGAAGTGACGCCCACAGAGGAGTCAGGTCTGTGGTGCAGGCAGCCCCTGGATCCCACAGGGAGGAACTCAGCTGAGAAGCCTCCCTCCTGGGCTCTCAGGTAAGGAGAAACCATCCTACACAGACAAGTGGAAATACAAGGGAGTCCGACGAGTTCCCTCTTGAGCCTGGACATTTGCATCATGTGTGAGAAAAGGCATGTGGAAGGCAGATAAGCGGAGGCGATTACGGTTTAAGCGAACTCATCAGCTCCATTATGCCATAGCAAGAAGTAGGTCAGCAGGGTCCTCCTGACCCACACTCTAGTTTATTCATCATAATCATGACCCATGCTTCTTAATGAGTAACAGAAATGCTGAGGGACATTTATTTCATGCTGTCAAGGCAAGAAGAAGCCATTTTCAGGTAGAATCTCTTTTTATTCTGCTCTAGAGAGGGGAAAAATATCTGAATGTGGAAAAACATTAAGGACCATATGAGTTGGAAACAAAGCAAAAGAAGGAGCCCTTTATTCTTGAATAAGACCAGGTTTTGGCTTAGCTTTCGTTTGGAAATTCCCTTTTATTCGAAGCCTGGAACTTCAGAGAGGGCCAGCTTCACAAGGTAGGAAACGCTGAGGAAAAAGAGAAAGGGACTTGAATTCAAGCGTTGGTTTCCATGGAGCTTTCATAGGACCTGTGCATGCTTTAGTGCTCTCCTTGGGGAGAGTAGCATGTGTGGTGGTTAGGGAGTTGCACCCCGGAGCTCAACTGCCTGCTTTCAAATCCCAGCTCTGCCTCTTCTCAGCTGTGCAAACTTGGGCAAACTCCTTAACCTCTCTGGCCTTTGGGTTAACTCATGTTATAAAGTTCTATCTACCTCTCACGGGGTTGTCATGAGGATTAAATCAGCTAATACCTAGAGGATGCTAGAATGATATCTTTGGCCATTTTCACTAGTTGCAAATAATAGAAATAGATTGCTGAATATTTCCAAATGATCATTTGCTTCTCCACTGGCATCATGACATCAGCTAAGAAGAAATAAGAGGCTACTTATAGAGGGAACAAAGTTAGTTTGCAGATTTCCTGGATTCTCAGAAAGTGACATCATGTCAGAGCTATGTCTAGTGTGTTGTCCATTCATCTAGCAAATATTTGATGGGTCCTGGCCTTCTGTGGAGGAGCAAAGGCAGACATGTTCCCACCTGTGTGGTGCTTAGACCAGGAAAGAACAGAATATCATCATAATAACCTCAATACAGGGCAATGGAGGTGGCAAGAGGGTAAGTATGGGATTCTGGCTGCTGACCAGGTAGAAGACTGTGTCTTTAACAGCCCCAGCCCCCCAGGTGCCCAGCACAGGCTAGACACATAGTAGGTGCTCAATAAACATTCAAGGAACTAATTCACACAGTGCTTATTGGGTGGGACTGTGTGTCTCATGTTGCCCTTTATCTCCTACTCTTCAGAGCAGGAACACATCTCCTTTATTTTTGCGACCCCAGCACCTAACGTCAGGCCTAGCACATAGGGTAGGGGCCAAAAATATTTGTTGAATTGATATGAATGATTGATAAGCCTGATGTGTCTCTCCCCCTGTTCAACGGTGGAGGCCTTTCTTGCTTTAACCCAAAGAAGTGAGAAACTTGACAAGATGGGTAGCCAAGTTACTTTTAGAAGCTGAATCTTTTCATACCCATTAAAATTATATATGTAACTGGTTTTCGGCTCACAGCTGCCACGACCTCCTCTTTCTTATGAAAACTCTCTCTCTTTAGGGTTAGGGTCCCACCTGCCCTCCCTCATCTCTCTGGAAATTTCTCCATTTTTTCCCTATCATCTCCCTCCTCCAGCTCCCAGCCTCAGTCCTAAGCCCAGCGGTCGCCATTGCGGCTGTCGGGCCACTAACGCTATCAACCCCCTCCCTCCAAGAGCAGACCCACACCCTGGCCTCAGGAGCCGACACATGTTCCTCTGGCAACGCTGACTGGCCCAAGGAGTGGGCATGAGCCTCAAGCAGGGACAGTCAAAGTCCTTCCCTGGCATGACGCCTGCACCCTGGGGTGATGAAGCTGACAGGATGTGGCCCTGGGGCTGTTGGCATCAACCAGGCCATACCACGTGGAGTCTCCCTGCAGAGACAAGTGGAGGCCAGCTGAAATGGGAGATGGGAGAGAGAGCAGACAAGAATGAGAGAGAGACCCAGTCTCTGGGACTTCCCTGGTGGTCCAGTGGTTGAGACACCAAGCTTCCAACGCAGAGGGCACGGGTTCGATCCCTGGTCAGGGAACTAGGATCCTGCATGCCATAGGCACGAGGCCAAAAGTAAATAAATAAATAAATATGACCACATACATTAAAAAAAAAAAAGAGAGAGAGAGAGAGAGCGTGAGCGAAACCCAGCCTCAGAGGGCTCTGGTTTCTCTAGCCCTTGCACTGGGCTGTGAGCTTCCCAGACACGTAAACCCGTGCCTTCTCCTTTAACTGAGCTGGGCAGACTGGAGTGCTGCTGTCTGCAGAGGGATTTGCTGCCACCCTAACCCTCCTTGGGGGCCTTGTCCACTTTTACAGCTTTGACCAGACTTCTAAGCAAATGTCTCCCAATTTCTATCGTTAACCTCAGTCTCTCCACAAGCCTGTGTCCCGGTTCCAGCGTTCCATGCAGGGCACTGTTCCTGGATGGCCACTGCCCCCCTCAACTTCAACTTGTGTAAGGCTCTTCGCTGCTGAGCTGCTGACCTTCTCCATGCTCTACCTTGAACTGTGGTGCCTCGTTTCTCTCCCTCGAGGCCTTCCTCCTCTCTCTTCTTCCTGCCGCCACCCACAATCAGGCGCTAAGTCCTGCAGCTTCCTCCTTCGCACTGTTTCCCACGGCTGCCCTTCTTTTCTATTCTTTGACCACCACGTGGGTTAGGGGCTTAGCTTCTTGACGTGGCCCCTAACTCAATTCTTCTGGCACCGCATGATCAGAGGAATAAGCTTCTTGAGGTTCTCTCTGCTGAATCAAGTCCAGGCTTCTTAGTGGAGCCCACAAAGCTGCCCGCCAGCCATCGTCCTAGCTTCTGGCCACACTCCTCACCTACAGGACCCCTGCGCCCCAAACCCATCGCACATAGCACTCTGCCCACGCAGGCCTCAGCCCTTGCTCACCCCTCCTCCGCCCTGCCATTCCTCTGCGGTCCAGCTCAGGTATTGCTTTCCTCCAGGGAACCTTCTCTCTTCCCCCGGAAAAGTGAACTCTCTCCTCAAAGGTCCCAAATACATTTTAGGTCTTTAAACAAAGTTTTATGGCTATGGAGGAACTATTACGTGCCAGGCCCCGGGGACCTGACTTAAGGATAACGCAGTCTCTGCAGGCACCGAGCCGTCAATGGGCTAGCAAGAGATATGGCGACACATCCCGCTTCACTTATACCGCCTCCTCCTGTGGAAGCTTCCATATTAGTCTCACTCCCCTGATTAGCTTGAAAGACATTTTAGAGAAGGGACCCATAGTATAGTTCCTGGCACACGGCCCTACACATAGGAATTCCTCAATAAATACTAACCTATATAAAGCAGCGTCTAGGTTAAAAAATCCATAAAGGATAAGAGATGTAAAAGAACACTATTCTTTTTAAAAATTAATTTTATTGAAGTATAGTTGATTTACAATGTTGTGTTAATTTCTGCACGCACACACTCTTTTTCATATTCTTTTCCATTATGGTTTATCATAGGATATTGAATATAGTTCCCTGTGCTACACAGGAGGACCTTGTTGTTTATCCATTCTAAATATGAGTTTGCATCTGCTAATCCCAAACTCCCAACCCAGCCCTCTCCTACCATCCCCCCCGCCTTGGCAACCACAAGTCTGTTCTCTATGTCTATGAGTCTGTGTTTCACACGTAGGTTCATTTGTGTCATATCTTAGATTTCACATATAAGTGATATCAGATGGTATTTGTCTTTCGCTTTCTGACTTACTTCATTTAGCATGATAATCTCTGGGTCCATCCATGTTGCTGCAAATAGCATTATTTCATTCTTTTTTTTTTTTTTTTTTTTAACAAATACTATTCTTAAAATTAAGGTCCAGGCTTAAAACTAATCCTTTCAGTTTGGTCATTTTAACAGCTGTGTATAAAATTTACCAAATTCTGAAAACTACTGCCTTGGTACCACAAGCACCCTCTAGAGTATATGTCCTGTTAACTCCCCTGACCACAGGGAATAGGAGTCGTTTCATGGTTTGTTTGTAGCTGATTTAGAACTGTGAGTTGCTACAATATAGTAACTTAAAGGGTGATAGTTTAGGACAGCAATTACAACTAGCCAAACATTATAAACATGCTTCCACTGTGGAAATAACTTGGCTTATTCAGGAATTACTTACAGGCTTGAAAGCTCTGTTTTCAAGAGTAATTGGTGTCATAGGACAGAGCATCATTCACTAAAGGCAGCACGTGAGTGATGGGCTAAAATTTGGGAGCATTTGTGACCTATGCTATTTTATAAAATGTCAGCAAATGAATTATCTAAAAAAGAATGAATCCTCCTATGCAAATGGTTTTAAACTGGTTATATCATTTTTTTTTTAATTTTTCATCTGAGGTGGTTATTTCATTATTTTTTAAAATTTTTCATCTGAGGAATTCCACACCCAATTATCTTTTCCTATTAGACTTGCCTTTTAATAGGGTTGTCTTTCTATAATGGAATTCATTTTTTTCCATGTACAAAACTTTGAGAGTTCATCGATACATCCAACTTGTTAAAGTATATATACTTCAAGCCCACAGATAATTTTCTGAGTTAAAGACACCTGTTTGACGGACTGACCATGACATACCTAAAGGTTATTTATTTTAATTTGCATGGAACAAAATTTATTAATAAATAACATTGTTAAGATTGTTCATATCCAAACTAAAATGCTGGCAGAAAATCGTACAAATCATTACATAGGATGTAATGTATGTACATAGGAAGGATTCTTTTTGTTTAATATCCAAAGTCTAGCAGAGAACTCAGCATCAGGCAAGATACTCATGCATTTATTGAATGAATAGATTTCTGTTCATCAAATTAGTGCATATGTCAGGGTAAGTCCAGGCCACTCAAGACGGCTGGTCTCTTGCTCTCGGTACATCCCCTACTTGACCAGTGCCTGCTTCACTCACATGACTATCCAGTCCTTACTTATAGGGCTTAATTTGTCCCTGGTAAGTGATGAGACAACCTGATGTCAATTCCATCTATAAATGGTAGCCTCCTTCTTCCCTAAGTAGTAAAGACTGCTGCCATTTCCTGCTCACTGTCTGCTGCACATGGTGAGGTGTTGCTCCAGGACACTTTGGGTGAGATTCCCCCATCTATTAAACCATTAATGTCTCTGTCGCTGTCTCCAGGCTGGGCAACTGCAAGGCTTGCAGGCCTGTGGGGTTCAGCCCAACAGTCAGGTATAAGGAGATATGGAAATGGGGAATTAAGGGATGTTTTCATAACATGATACCATATAAAAACTTTTAAATCATATGTGTTATATTACTAAGAACATATGTTAAAGGCTTTAATTTTAAATGACTTCTTCTTACTAAAACAATGTCCACAATTTACATTTATGATTTATTTATTTTGTCAACATTGTATGTAGATAATGTATGATGAATATTTACTGTTCATCAAAATGAAATTTGGCAGGAAGTCTGGTAAGTCTTAAGCTTATAAAGATAGTTGTGTGCTGAAAATAATAATCCAGTCTAAGATTTGAACTGGAAGCTTTTTCTCTAAAATTATACTTTTCAGAATACTGGTGCTATGGGATAACATTTGGCAAAGTTTCTTGTAAACTCTTCTAGACAGCTAGTAGAAGTATTTTGAATGACCAGGACAACAGATTTCATTTTATGGACTCTCAACTATTTAATTTTGGTCTAAAGGTTAACTGTTAGACTAGTGTATAATAATTTTCACAAAATGCATAATCATGACTGTCAACTTTTCCATGACTAACTATACCCTGCCAGATGTTTTTTAGGTTCTGCTAAGTCACATTTTTTTTTCCGCCGGACTCTGTGTTCCCACACTTATTCCCTCTGGTCTTTTTTCATACTTTGCCTTTTACCTGAATTTTGGGTAAATGGTTTTATTGCTCTTTTTACTATTTCATATGAATATAATAGTTTCATATAAATTACTCTCAATTTCACCTTCTATCATAAAGCTTAACCTATCCCTTTCCTTGGGAGAGATACATTTTGTGCAATTTATTCTGAAAAGTTATTAAGCCTTTCTAAGCAAGGAAAGCTAGCAACAGCTCATCAGATGACTGAAAATCTGCTGAATCACTCTAATATCGAGTCTTTTAGGAAAATGCTAACCATTTCCCAAACTTTGACATTTGTTTTCTGCTCTTCAGCCACTTCTCCTGATTAGATTTTCTGGCTGGAGCAAGGATCATTAATCATTAGACAGCTGGGGCTCACTGTCAAGTGAGACCTTGTAACACATGGTGGATTTGTATTTTCTTACCAAGTTGAGCTTTTAGGGAACATTCGCTGCTGGCCACTAGCAGAAGAATTTCGATGACAAATTTCATCTCTCGAATGCCAGTGAAAATATCTGGCTGCATGCATGGTTTCAAAGTGTTTATTGATTCAAAATGTATTAAAGCCTACCAGGTGCTTGTAATTGTGTGAGAAATGTGAAGAAAAAAACCCAGGTCTTATTCCCCGAAGGAGCTCTAGTGGGAAAGACAGACGACAAACACACAGTTGAAATCAAGTAAAGTATTCAATGAGGTCAAGTCTGTGAAACAGGTGGGGAGTGCTATAAAAGTACAGAGGAAGCGCTGCAACATTGCCCCAGTCACCTTCAGACTCTTCACCAACCACATTTCATCACT
Source organism: Monodon monoceros (assembly GCF_005190385.1). NCBI lineage: Eukaryota > Metazoa > Chordata > Mammalia > Artiodactyla > Monodontidae > Monodon > Monodon monoceros. Next base: position 98,281,785 of record NW_021703774.1, read on the forward strand.
GGTTATGCAAAGGAAATGCAACCCTGCTACATGACTCCATGCATGCATGTTTGAAGGAGAAACCATCAGAATATTTCTGCGGGAGAACAGTGAGGTCTCCAAACTGCAAATATTTTCTACACCAATTGCAGAGCGTTGTTGAGCACCTACGGTTGAATAAACTAATTAAAGTGAGCTTGGGTTTACGACCTAATCTTACTTCCATGCATTGGGAGAAGAAAGCATGGTCGTGCAAAGAAATCTCCTGGGGTCAGAAAACCAGATGTGTATTGTGAGATTAGGCAAGCGGTGTTCACTCAGGCCAGCTGAACACAGGATCGTCATCTGTGAAGGCATGTCTGTCAAGTCCCCCCAGTCATGTGACATTCTAAGATTTAATCATAAGGGGATTGGTCAGGCCAGCCTGATTATCATTATAGTTTAGGACCATTTCAAACATCTGAATCTCCAAGGTGTATCATATAGGAGGAAACTCTGGTAACTGCTGAGCTCCACTTTATTGAAGGGGGTTAAAAAAAACTGTTTTAATAATCAATCTGTTTCTGTGCAAAAAATTATCAATAGTGAAATTTTAACCGTGCAGAGCAGCACTAGAAAGCATTTGGCCACAGTCTGATCAACAAGGAAAAAAACTTTACTATGAAATGTTACTTACCATAGCCAGTTTTCTTCCTCTTCTTGAAAGTGGTAATTCTTTTTTAGCATTTTTCAAATCTTTTATTTTTTTTTACCTTTGATAATTGACTTTATTTGTGGAGTTTTTTGTATACACAAAAACTTTAATTTTCGCATATTCAAATATGCCTTCACATTCTTGCATAGCTTTGGGGTTTGCAGTTTTAATTAAAAAGGTATTACTAACTCCTATATTGTACATGTGTTTTAGATTTGTCTACATTTAACTCTTTTTTTAAATTTATTTTTTATTTATTTATTTTTAACATCTTTATTGGAATATAATTGCTTTACGATGGTGTGTTCGTTTCCGCTGTATAAGAAAGTGAATCAGCTATACATATACATTTATCCCCATTTCTCCTCCCTCTTGCGTCTCCCTCCCACCCTCCCTATCCCACCCCTCTAGGTGGACACAAAGCACCAAGCTGATCTCCCTGTGCTATGCGGCCGCTTCCCACTAGCTATCTATTTTACATTTGGTAGTGTATATATGTCCATGCCACTCTCTCACTTCGTCCCAGCTTACCCTTCCCCCTCCCCGTGTCCTCAAGTCCATTCTCTAGTCTGCGTCTTTATTCCTGTCCTGCCCCTAGGTTCTTCAGAACCATTTTTAATTTTTTTTTAGATTCCATATATATGTGTTAGCATACAGTATTTGTTTTTATCTTTCTGACTTACTTCACTCTGTATGACAGTCTCTAGGTCCATCCACCTCACTGCAAATAACTCAATTTCGTTTCTTCTTATGGCTGAGTAATATTCCATTGTATATATGTGTCACATCTTCTTTATCCATTCATCTGTCGATGGACACTCAGGTTGCTTCCATGTCCTGGCTATTGTGCATTTTTCAAATCTTAAAGAATGTCATTCTATATTCACTCAAAAACCTATGTTAACACCCGACAAATTCTTCTCTTTCCTGCCTGATAACTTTAGTGAATATGCAAAATAAATATTCTTCTACTTTGTCAACATTTATGGCACCTTTGGTATCACAATATAATGTTAAACATATTTTTCTTATCAAACTGCTGATCTTGACAATTTAAACAATGCTGATTGTTTAAAGCCCTTTATGATTTCAGGACAGTCAGTGGCTCCAAATACAATCAATTACTCTGCAGACAGAGCAACACTTCCTTGGGTCTTGTAAGGCACTTGATTGAAGTGTAACATTTTCTCCCAGCTACCTTCAACTCCAGAGCACAAAGAATCACAACCCATGTGGGGCTAAAGATCTGTTAGGAAAAATGACTCAGGCCAGAGACTGCAAAAAGGAGGATTGCATGGCTTAGTTTTGCAAATATAAATTTTGTTTTAGAGTTGGAGGAGAACTCAAAGAGGAAACCAGCAAGTGCAGCTTTCAGCCTCCAGGAAGGAAGGACTACAAGAGCTAAACCTGGATGTGCTATTTCAGTTCAAGGAAAGGGGGAAAATTTAATTTTGCCAAGTTTCATTTCTTTTAAAATAAGTGTAATGCTATGGCTCAGCAGGCTATATGGAAATGTGTATAGAGTGTGCACTAAAATGCAAGGCTAATTTCCCTAGAAGAAAACTGGGAGAGAAAGAGAGAGAAAACAGACTCCACTCTCCTAAAAACTCTCCAGTCTGTCGAGGAGGCAACTACAGAGTACAGTAAAAAATGACGGCAATACTTTGACAAGAACGCCTACAGAGCCGCTCAGTAGAATGAGAGTTAACATTCTCCTGCCTGACAACTTTACAGCAAAGCCCAGAAGAGGAAGCCAGAAAATTCAGAAAAACCAAAGTTTAAGTCTGACTATATTTTTAAATTTCATTTTTGGCTTCTTTATACTTGAGCAGAACTCAGTCCCGCAAACGTCTTCTTCAACGGCGGCAGATGTCACCTTGGAATTCTCCCAGAGGCAAAGTGCTAGATTTGGGGCAGTTCTTCCTCGGTCACTAACCCGAGGTGGGCTGGGTTGTGCCTGAGCTGACTGAACTTCGGACCCGTAGAAACACCTGCATTGGCACCATCTCATAGGATGCTCCCCGGGCGAGCCAGGTATCATTGCCTTCGGGGCGAAAGCCGAAATCACAGCTAGGAGAGGGCTCTGCTCCTCATCACGCTGTTACTTGACTGCAGATTCCAAGGCTCAGCCTGACGCGCGCAAAGCGCCCGGGAAATGCCCTGGGGGCCGGAGAGGAGCCCGGAGCCAGTACTTTCTATTGAACTCGGTAAGTATTGCGCTCCCGCTGGCGGGGACACTGCATCGCCAAGTGGAAGGGAGGGTTCCCTCTCCTCCACCTCGAACTCCTTCCAACCGCCACCTTTTCCTTCCCAACAGACCTGCCGCCCATTCAGGCGGGACATCTGGGTCGGTGGCCTGAGGGCCAGAGCTGGGAATCAGGGGGTCTGGGCGGCTGGGACCCTGGTTCCCCTCAGCACCAGGAGCCGCCAGTGGCCGAAGGACACTCGCGCTTGACGGCCGATTGAATCACGGGTGAATCAGCCCCTGCAGGGTTTCGGAGTTTCCTACTGGGAGGAGGCGGGGCCGGGGTGTGGATTCGCCGGGAGCAGCCCAGGGAGGCTGCTGGAGCCTGGCTGGGGGCGGGGAGTCGGGAGGAGGGGCGGGGGCGGTCGTAGGGCCTGCGGAGGCGCGGGCGTGCGAGGGGCTCTTTAAAGCGCGCCGGGCACGGGCTCCCACAGACTCGGGGTTCCTCGCGCCCCTCCTGCTCCATCCCGCAGCCCCAGGCGCCTCCAGTCCAACCTCCGCAGCCTCCCCGTCTCCCCAGCCTCCGGGGCGCAAGGAATCCTCCCGACCTCGCCGTCAGCTCGTGAACATGGCGACCCCCACCGGGCCCCGGGTACCCTGCTACGAGGCCGCCGTCGCTCGGGCGCTCCTATTCGGCTGGGTCCTGGTCCGGGTGGCCGGAGCCACAGGTGAGTAGCACCCGCCCCCCGCCCCCCGAGCCCTGGGGCCCGCCACCGGGAAGAGGGAGGACAGTCCTGGCTGGCAGCAGGCTCGCCCTGCCGCCCTGAGGTGCCACCCGCCCGGGACCCGCCGCCCCTTCTGCTAGAGATGCTTGCTCGTGGCGTCCAGCGTTGCCTAAGTGCGTTCGAGGCTCTCGCTTGAAGTTTAGGAAAAGAGCTTCCCAGGGAGCCGACACCTTGAAGATGGTGGGACGTGGCTCCTCACCTGCACGGGTCGGCGTGCAATGTTTGAATGTTATACTTCATTATATATGCACTTTCCATAATAAAAAGCGGCTCTCGGTCTTATCTTGATCGTCTGTGTTTTAGACTGCGTTAGAGGCAGTCATTGCAAAATGTCGCTTGCACTGGAGCAGGCACCACCACATTGTGCATGCCCTGTATGCCTGTTCTGTGTGCGGGCAGGGCAGAGGCTGATCTGCTGAGAACTGGCCAGGCAGACCTTAACACTAAGGCATCCTAACCGAATACATCCGACGGTGTTGGATGGTTGTCTGTGGAAGTTTCGGTATAGAGACATTTTAGATACAAATGAAAAAAGTCAAGGTTTGGGTTTTTTATTGGATGCAGTCCTAACTCTTCTTACACATGTGGGCTTTGTCCTTTAACGTAATTTATGGAAAACCCTTCCTAGCCGGCTTTCCCTGCTAAGTTGAACCTGGCGTCCTGCCCTTCCCGAGTTGGGCGGTGGACACCCTGGGCCACTGATGGCTCCTGGACTGTGCTTCCAGGTCATTATCACAGGGCTTCCCCCATGAATAATTTCAAACAAGGGTTTCAAGATCCTTGTGTGTTTCCTCAGATTACCCGGTCAACCTTGCCATGAGGAAATTCTGGGATTAGGGAAAAATTGCAGATTTTTTCTTATGATAATTCAGTTAAAGCTTTTGTGGTTGGAAAAATATTAATGTGAGGTTTATGATGGTGTTGGGGAGTGGGAAGATGTTTTATACCATCAACATGAAATCGTGTGCTGAGAAGTTCATGTAAACATTAATAGCTGTTTCTCTGTTGTTTAAAGGCACTACAGATGTAGTAGTAGCATATAATTTAACTTGGAAGTCAACTAATTTCAAGACCATTTTGGAGTGGGAACCCAAACCCATCAATCATGTCTACACTGTTCAGATAAGGTAAGCTAGGTACCAAAAAAGAAAAATAAGATTTTTGCTGTTTCCTGTGCTGAATATAAATGTCTTTAAAGCTGATTGATGGATGAGATTATTTAACAGATACCAAAGAAGAGGGCATTCATCGTAATTTGCTGGCCAGAGCCATACTCTATCAAGCCTGCAACATTTCCAGACCTTAAACTGATAGAACATTTTAATTGTTTTTGGAGATGATGGGGAAATTTGTAAGTGGAGTATAAGCTATGGATAGGAGAACCTTCTTGAGCAAGCCACGGTGGCAATGATCGCTGATAATTCATCTCATCTAAGTACACAGCTCTTTTTCCGTGCTGTCTAGACTGCTAGCGGGATTTAACATGTTAGAGAAGAGGTGGGGAGGAGTTTGGATGTATACATTGCCTTTAAACAGTGTTTGATTCATTAATCTTTGGACTCATGATTCAAAATTCGGTTGCATACATGATCTTGGAGGGGGTCAAATTCATGACTCACTGAGCGGGAACGGAATACTCCTCTGTCTGCACCCTGAGCTGTCAGGGCTGCTCTGCTCATCCGTCCCCATCCCTGATTGGCAGCTGTCCCCAAGAGCCCCTAATTCAGCATATTCAGTCTCAATGTCCTCTTTTTGATGGTTGTCACCATATTCTTAGCAAGTTTTTGGTTTCTGAAATGTTCTAGGAAGCTTGGTAGAGCTCTTATTAAGTAGAGGAGAGCAGCTGTGGAAATTAACACTGCTTGTAAAAGGCACAAAAGTATCGCTGGCTAAAATTAAAGGTGCTTTGCCATTTTGTTTAGCTTGTGCCAAGCCTTTTGTAGCATTTGGAATGCAGCTGCTAAGTATGGAGTGGGGCTTTTAGGTGGTTTTTTTGTTTTTTGTTTTTTTTTCCAAAATCAACTTCATGACAACCATTGCCAAGGCAACACGGAAGAGAATTTGTGTGTGCATGCATGCTTGTATAGATACATAGAAAGATTTAAAGGAATTTCATAACTCGAGGTAATAATTACTATTATGGTCAAACTTGTCAAATCAGATTCTACTGGTTGAGAGTTAGTAATTCCACTGATACAGAGCTGAAGTTTACCTTAGTAGATGCTTTCCTTCTGGGTAGTGAAAATAAGATTTTAGGAGGAATGCTTACCTTCGAAATATATTAAGTTTGGTGAACACGAGGAAACATATTTCTGAGTTACCAGCTTTTGAAACATAAGCCTTTGTCAACTCAAAGTTCTTGGACTTTGCAAGGCTGTTGTTACTTAAGTGGACGCAGTCCCCTTGTGCAAACATCCTAGTGCAGAGCTGCCTCTTGGGGGCGCCCGCGGACCCGGGCTGGGGGTGGTTCCCGCCGCACCGGCCGTCTCCACACCTGTGCTGGAGGACTTGTGAGCAGCAGTCCCTCGCCCCTGCCGGAGACCCGCACTCTTCGGCGACCAGCCCACGGGTAAATGGGATTCCTGGGTGAAGGGACCGTAGCAATCATTTTATAGAAGAGGAAACTGGCCCTGGGAAGGTGAGGGACTTATTCATGACTGCGCTGATGGGGCTCGCCCAGCAGGGTCAGGTACCACGGTCTACCCAGCGACGCGCACCACCACCCCTCAGTGGGTCTCCCCCGGGTGTGATGTGGGGCTCCAAAGCCGGGAGGAGGAAAGAAAGTCATTCCCACTGGCCTCCGCAGTGCGCCTTCCTCCCTCCCGGTTTCCTTCCCTAGAGAAAGTGTCTTGACCTGCTGCTCCTCCTGACCCACCCACCTCACCACCAGCCAGTCCTCAAACACAGGGTGCCGCTGCTGTGTCTGAAGCCCCTCCTTGGAGCGCCAACTGCCTTTTTACCCTTTGGAAAGTGTTCACCGGTGGTTGCAAAGTGTTACTGGCTCAAGCCTTAGCACCGACCATCCCTTGTAGTATTGATTCCATGAAACGTGCTGAATTCTAAAACAGAACTCCCCAAGCTTGTAGAAAACAACTTGCTTCTTAATTGGTGAGTCTGGATTCTGTTGGGATTTTTTAGAAGTTCAGGCGGAACTTTTATTATTTCCAAATCAGGAGATTTTGCAATACCCAGAGGAACCTTGGAGGCGTTTATATTGTTCATGCTGATTATAGCATTCAGAGGAAATGAACTGCAGAATTGCCCCTTCCTAACCTGTTCACAGCACTTCATGGCTTTATTACTTTTGATGATTTAGTTGCTTGTGCTAAATTTTGTCAGAGGACTGTGGTTGCTATTGTGAGCTGGAAGGAACCAAATGCTATATCTCTCAGACAGAGTGTAGCCTCAGCACCCAGCAGTGTTGCTCCTGTTATCTGAACCATTTGTTTGTCATAGCAGTGGAGAAGAACCATCAGGTTCTCATTCACTTTTTAAAATAGAAATGATGTAATTTAAAAAAATGCATTCTGGTCATTCTGGAATTAAGACTGCATCTCTACTTTTATCACAGAAAATTAGAGAAATCTAAGAGTATGTAAACTGATATTTCTGTATCAATCTTTATTTGTGAATTTAAGGACCAAGAGTGTGTTTACTCACACCCTCTTAGCCCGATTACTTAGTTCAGACTTTTAAAAAAAGACTTATTTATGGTTCTCATGCCTGGATTTAGACAACTGAATCCATATGGCAGCTTGTTTTCCCCTGGTTCAACCTGGAAATGTAAACCATCTAATATCCAGCAAGGCCTGGCCATGTGCAAGCCCTAAAGCCCCACTGCGTGATGGGGGAGCGCAAGCGTGGAGCCCTGGTACCACCCTCACCTTAAGTGCTTTAATGAGATGTCAGTGCTGGGGGATGGGGAAGGGAAAGATTAATTCTGAGCAAGGAGATCTGGAGATTCCTGCAGAAGGTGGGATTGGAACGTGGCCTTGAATGAAGGGTAGGGAACGCTAGTGGTTGATGATGGGGAAGGTCAGGGTAGCTGTCAACTTATGTGGGACAGATGTGTGTGGATCCAGCTGCAGTGACATTTGTCTAGGAATTGTCTTGGTTCTGTAGAATAATTTCATTTTTAGAAGCTCTTTATATCACTTCAGGATACTTTCATTTTTGGCAGTACTTTAAATCATTTCCTCTTCAATGACATCTTACAAAAGAAAGCTCTGTCTTTCGTCAGATCTGTCTCTTAGTCTCAGACTTTGACAGATAACCACCTGTGTTGTTGCTCTATAGTTTTTGACAGCACATCTTGTGAAAGTGAGGGAGGCATGTCATATAATGAGAGGAACAGACCCAGCTCTCACCGCATAAGCTGTGAGACCTTGTACAAGTTACCTAGCAGCTCTGTGCTTCAGGGTCCTCATATGTAAGGAAGATCCAATACCGTCTTGGAAGGATTATACCAAACAAAGTAACATGGCTGAGGGTCCAGTACAGTGCCTGGCTTATAGTAGATTCAATAGCTGTTAAATAACCACACCAAGAATGGTCACAATAGAATGTAATAGGATAGAATATATTACATAGAATATAGAATGTGGTAAACAGAACATAACAAGTGGACTGTAATAAATAATTGGGTCTTGATGGAAAATTGCCCTTTATCCCTCATAGTCATGACAAATCATCTACATTTTAAGGAAGATATTTAACAAAACGGTTCAGAGCACAGACCCAGTAGTCAAATTGCTGTCTGGCTCGAAATCCAGCTGTGTGACTTGGAGCTGGTCACCCAGTCTCCCTTTGCCTCCATTGCCTTATCAGTAAGAACAGAGACAATTACAGAGCCACCCGCAGGTTGCTGTGAGGATTCAAACTCATCTAAAGTGCTCAGCATACCAAACGCCTCCTTGGGATTGCTTGTGGGAAGCTGCTGTTGTAACAAGGCACCCCAGCCAGAAAACAGTTTGTCTTGTTGGATGCAAATCATAATGTTCCATTTCTCTTCCTTCAGCTCTAGATTAGGAAATTGGAAAAACAAATGCTTCTACACAACAGACACAGAGTGTGACGTCACCGACGAGATCGTGAAAAACGTGAAAGAGACATACTTGGCCCGGGTCTTTTCCTACCCATTGGATGCCATCGGTTCTACTGGGGAGCCTCCGTTTACCAACTCCCTGGAGTTCACACCTTACCTAGAGAGTAAGTAGCTCGGTTTGTAGTAACCGTTCATTCTTGTTTTCAAAAACTTCTGAATATTCTTGTGAGCTTGTGACCCTTAGGAGCCATGACATAAAAAAATATCCATAAACACATCTTCTTTCTCAGAAACTGGTAAGTGCCACAGGCCTCTTCGCTCATTCCGGATGTGGCAGGAGGTTGACAGAACGTGAACTTTGGAGTTGATAACAATGTCATCAAGTAGGTTTCTCCACCAGTCTGTCCCCAGACCCTACCAGTAACTGGCTGGATGAGGGGCATGGAGTAGGAAATTCACCAAGCCTGGGGTTCCAGTATTATTTCCCCATATATATTTAGGAGATTCTATATACCTCCCTTCTGAATTTTCAGAAGTCCCAGTTGAGGGTTTTTCACAGGTGGTCACGAGTCCATGGGGAGAGTTCCGTCTCCCTCCAATCTCATCATTGGGCTTGCTGACCTTTTTAATCACTTGACCATGATCTGAGTCCTGTGATGTGCTGGCACTTGCCGGGCCAGCTCCCATCCTGCTTCCTTCATGCTGGTCTTGAAAACGCAGAGTGCTCTTCTCCTCAGCCTTTGGCCCAGGAAACTGACTTGAGCGTCTACTAAGGGAGAGCAGAGGATTCCTGCCAAGTAGGAGACGTACATTTTTTGTCACGGCTATGGTTCTGAACTAGGTATTTTAAATAAACACATGTAGCACATTGAGAAGAGCGAAATCAGCTGCTCTAGCAAGAAGACTTGGAATGAAAGTGTTGTGTTATTGGTGCTTTTATATTTACCCTTCTGACACCCAGAGGGGAGTTTCTCAAAGCAGGGATGGAGAGAAGGGGTCAGAGGGACAGGCAGCCGCCTTTCCCCTTAGCACCTACTCTGAGGGTGGAAATAGGGCCAGCCTCACCCCAGGTGAATCTGGCTGCCTGCCCTGAGCCCCCGTGTGCCAGAGCCCGTCTTCAAACTCCCCTAGTGCTTCTACCTGTGTGCCTCTCCCAGCACTTAGCTAGAGTAGCGACCCTACCCACAGCCGCCTGCAGTAACTGCAGGGTCATTGACATTTATTCTCCCTCCACTGGCAGCATCCTCATGATTCCTTTTTATAGTTCTTGAGTTTTTGTCAGCCACTGCAAATCCTTTTTCGGTGCAAGAGGGAAAATAGTTTATGTTTTTGCATGTGCTCACACACACACATACTTGCATATAGTTCCTGTTAAGTTATCGGGATTTGTTTTACTGTCCTTCAACCAAAGCACATGAGATAATTGAGCCAGCAAAGAGACCTGGTGGTTAAAACTGGTTCCTTGAGGTACCAAGGACAGACATTTCTTGGGCTTTCCCACAGCCTCTAATTTATTGTATCTAAGATATGGAATCTTATGCAGCTGTTTGGTTAACCACATGTGGCTGCTAAGCACTTGAGATATGGCTAATGCCCTAAGTGTAAAATACACGCTGGATTTTGAGAAAGATCTCCTAAAGTTTTTATACTGATTAAATGTTAAAATGATAATATTCTAGCCATATGGGGTTAAAAGAAATATATTATTAAAATTAACTTCACCTGTTCCTTTTTACATTTTCTAGTGTGACTCCAAGGAAACTTAAGGTGACATCTGTGGCTCCCACTACATTTCCACTGGACAGCACTGCTGTAGAACGTCTCGGGGCCCAGCTCTGGGGCTAGGGAGTTGGTTCTATGAGCTGTTTCATGAGGGATGACCAAGTTGTTATTAACCGTGATTAATGGGATTCTACTTTGTCTAGAATTCTTTGATTCCAACAAAGCTCATTTTCTGTGTTTTAGCAAACCTTGGACAGCCAACAATTCGGAGTTTTGAACAAGTTGGGACAGAACTGAATGTGACTGTACAAGATGCACGTACCTTAGTCAGAGTGAGCGGCACATTCCTAAGCCTCCGCGATGTTTTTGGCAAGGACTTGAATTATATACTTTATTATTGGAGAGCTTCAAGTACAGGAAAGGTGAGCGTTCTTTTGTTTTTATGACTCGTTTTAAATTGCAGATCCTTGATTTTACAGCCTACTTCTTTTCCAACTCAAATATCAGAGCGGGTGGTTGAGAGGACAGGGTGGCGGAGTGGGAGGGGCCGCTGTCCTGGTTTTACCTGTGACTTCCAGCTGCCTTGGTCAGGGCCTCCTCGGATACTCAGGTTCCTCAGCCAAGGGGCTGGACCGGTCATCTCCAAGGTTCCCACCAGCTCCCGCATTTCTTCCTCTATGGAGGATCCCAGAGACAAGATTTGTTTTCCATTCAACAATTAATACTTCATTCCTATTTTCCTTTACTGCAGATATCTTTTTAAAAAATTAATTAATTAATTAATTAATTTTTGGCTGTGTTGGGTCTTCGTTTCTGTGCGTGGGCTTTCTCTAGTTGCGGCGAGGGAGGGGCCACTCTTCATCGCGGTGCGCCGGCCTCTCACTATTGCGGCCTCTCTTGTTGCGGAGCACAGGCTCCAGACGCGCAGGCTCAGTAGTTGTGGCTCACGGGCGTAGTTGCTCCGCAGCATGTGGGATCTTCCCAGACCAGGGCTCGAACCCACGTCCCCTGCATTGGCAGGCAGATTCTCAACCACTGCGCCACCAGGGAAGCCCCAGATATCTTCTAAAGGGGCTAAAAACTGGGTTGGATGTGCCCAAACTGGATACCTTTATCCTTGGGAAAAAAACATCCTTAGCAGTTATCAGGGGAACTTGATGAGCCAACTCACTTCCAATCCTTTATGTCAGATGTGTCCATGTAGGCTTTAACTACCACAGTGACTTAGTAAAGGGGGCAGAATTCACTCTGAGCCCAGATGAATAAAGGACTCTATCTTTTAACAGAAAAAGGCCACGACGAACACTAATGAGTTTCTGATTGATGTGGATGAAGGAGAAAACTACTGTTTCAATGTTCAAGCAGTGATTGCATCACGAAGAGCCAACCAGAAGAGTCCAGAAAGTCCCATCGAGTGTACTAGCCAAGAGAAAGTTCTGTCCACGGGTGAGTGGCTCTACCCCTGATCCATCTGGGAGGGAGGGAGGGGTGCCTTCCAGGACGAGGATGTACTTTCTTCAGGGGAAAACTGCCTTGGTTTTTTGTGGTTTTGGGGGTACTCATAATTTTAGGCATTTAGAGATGTTTCTATGTTGTTCCCTTGTATTAGCAAGTGTTTTTCTGAGCACGTACCATGCGCTAAGCTCTCTGCTGAGCCCTGGGCCCATGGTACATGTTTAGGATTTAGCATCAAATGCAGATTTCTCTGAGCATTTCTTCTACTTAAATTCTGACTTGGGGAGCTTGGGGGCAGCTTCCGGGCCAGGTGCAGTAGCACCTGATGCACATTTATGAGCACCTACTGTGGGCTGTTGCCACAAAGGTTTTAACCCACGAAGGGAAGGGATTGAGTCTATCAGGTATACCACGTGCATGTGTGTGTCCCTGGCCGGCACGTGTGTGTGTACATTATGTGCCACACCAGGGCCCTGACACCAAGTGAGGAGTGGATCTTATCCGGAGATGCCATGGAGGCTCAGACACGTGCATGAGGGTGAGAGCCCAGGAATCTCCCACCAGGCTTGAGCGGGTAGTGCTCTGAGTACTTTTGGGAACAAAAAGTCAAAGGATAGCAATAATGACCTAGTGCCTTGTTAAGATGTAATTTAAGCCTTTTAAAAACACTTTTAAAATTCCCTCCCATTTATTGACACTGACAGAAGGAAAGGGCTCTCTTTCCCTCTGGTTCTGCACCGTCTGGGCCCTCATACCCACAGCCCTCAGGTCCATCCTCCTAAAGCCAGCCTGAGTTCCGCTGCTCTCTGACTTCATGCACACCTAGATCGCTGCTTCCCCTGCCTCTTCTCTATCTGCTGAATTGGGTCCTTTGAGAATCATTTCAAATGCCACCTCCACCAGGAAGCCTTCTTATAGCCCCAACCAGTTATCATCTCTTCTTTACTTGAATCTTGGTAGTGCTCTGTATCTCTCTTTGCACTGAGAGTTCAGCTTCTATAATCGTTGCCACCAAAGTCAGCATCATTTTCAGTCACTTGTTTCTAACAGCCGTTCTTGCTTTCGTCTTCATGCATCTTTCTAGACTGTGAGCATTATCCAGTTTATTAAATCGTTTTCACCACTGTCAATTGCCCGCAAACACCTAGGGTTTGACAGATTCTTTCCTAATCGAAATGTGTTGTGGTGGAAAGAGTACAGGAAAGAAATTTCAAGTTACGCAAAAGCAGGATGGTGTAATTTGGGGTTATGCCTTCAGTTCTGCCCACTGATAAATGGGATTCAAGCTCTCTCTCTGAGTTGACTTGGTACCTTTTATTTTTCAGAAATGCCCTTCATCGTTGTAGCAGTGATGCTTGTTGTCATCATCTTCATCATCGTCCTGTCTGTGTCTCTGTATAAGTGCAGGAAGGCGAGAGCAGGGCGAAGTGGGAAGGAGAGCTTGCCCCTCAATGTTGCATGAAAGATCCTGCTCTTGGATCTGCCAACTCTGCAGAACTCGTGTTGCACTGTGACCAAGAACATTTAAGGCAGTAGAATACATGGAAACACAAATGAGTGTTTGGAGCTTAGAGACCCTTGGGCTCAAAGAAAGCTCTTATCTGACCTATTCTCACGATTAGCATTCTGGTTTCAACATCAGCATTAGACACGTTGGGACGTAATGAGCGGTACAGCCAATTCCAAGTTTTTTCAATTTCTATTTATTTTAATGCTACAGCACCTTTTGCACATATCATGCTCTAGACTGTATATTTTCTACACTCAAGTTGAAGCCAGATCATCTAAGGAAAAACAAATGAACAAATGCCCTAAAAAGTCCTGGGTGGATTTTTGGAGAACTTTTGAGAGGCCGACTTCAAACCATGTGGGAGAGTAAAATGGAAACTGGGTGGACTTTCTAACGTATGTCTGTCCTTTTGTAATATGGTGTTTAGGGTTTTTTTTTTTTTTGAGTACTTTTGGAGGTTCGAAACAATTAGCAAACATTTATATGAATGTGTTAAAAGCAGAAGACTTGTATTTGGGGCACATTCATAACATGCATTACAGTTTAGCACTTTAACTGACTTAAATGCTGTTGATGAAACACTTGACAGATAGCTGTATTTTTATAAGACTACTATACCAACAAATTACATAGAGTTTAAGATTTAAGGTACTTCACACTTTATGATCAACATTGTACATATTTATATAATTTGAAAAAAGGTTTTATATATGGGGATTTTCTATTTATAGAGGTAATATTGTTCTGTTTGTATATATTGAGATTATTTATTTAATATACTTTTATATAAATAAAGGTAACTGGGAATTGTGACTATTATATCTTATTTATCTTATTTAGTTATTATTTATGGTTTGGCCTTTATATTAGTTGGCTCTGCTGCAGTAACAAATGACCCTGGAATTCTCAGTGCCTTATGACAATGGTATCTTTACATTACACTTACAGTTTGGTGGCTGTGGACTGACTACAGCTCTTCTTAATGTCTTCTCATTCTAGGACCAAAACCAAAGGTGAAGCCCCTATTTGGATCAGGGCAGAGGGAAAAGCAAAAAACTAGTAGAACGGGCAGCCATGTCTTCAAGGTTTAAGCCTCCTCCTAAAACTTCCACTCCAGAGTGGCTCAGTGTCACTTCTGGTCACATGCCACTGGCCTAAGCAAGACATATGACCAAGCCTGATAACACTCTGCCTGCCGGGAGGCACCATGAGTCACACAGCAATGGGCAGGGATGTATGGTTTCCAGGGAAGGGAGGATCTTATACCATCTACTGCAGGCTTAGCGGGAGCGAGATCTTCCCATGGGCATCAGTTTGAGTTGCAGATGAGGGTTGGAGAGGAGAACAGAAGAAAAATTCTTCAGATTATTGAAAGAAAATTTGATAAAAGGACAATGTAAGATAAGGAGAGAGAGAAGTGGAGTTTCTAGAGTTATTAGAAGCAAACTAGGTTGAGAGCTCTTTGTGGGCAGGATGGGGTCACCGTCTGCTGCTCCTTGAGGGTGACCGTGCCAGTGGGCTCTTAGACATGGCTGAGTCGAACTACTTCACTTCGTCTAGAATGTAGAAATAGTTCTCCATTCAAATGCAAATAAAATCTAGCAGAACAGTCTTGATCTCACAACTGCACTGAAAGAGGATTCTAAGTAGAGATGAAAATGAGGTTCCTGGCACCTGGTTGAGCCCAGCTGTGTTTGCCTCCTGTTGTGGAAGGCTGGGCCAGTACGGCCTGAGAAAGGCTTCCAGAGGCCACCCCCGCTTGGACATGGTCCCGCCAAGGAGACACTTAGCAAGCACTGAAAGCCAAGACTCAGCTCACTGTCCAGCTGTTCATGAATTAAGTGCATTTTGTTCCTTTGCTCCAAAGAGCTCAAAGCATTGTCAATAAAAATCTAAACATGAAATGTTAGGTATAACACCATATTCTTAGAAAGAATGGGGCCAAACAACCTTTCAGGTCCTCAGAAAGATGGCAGCCTGAAAAAAATATATATATATATTTTGGAGAAATTAAGGGAAACAGACCAGTGGTTGGTTTATTGGCTGGTTCTGATGGGTTGTTTGCCAGTCTGTGTCAATGCTGGAGTGGCATTCAAGCCCGAGAAAGAGGGCGTGCATTTGCAGCAGAGTCAACAAAAGAGAGGTTGGCATGGGAGCATGTCCCAAAAGAAGTATGCTTTGGCTGTTATCTTGAATTCCTGCTCACATGGGGCTATCCAGGACAAAGAGCTTAGTGCATGGGGGTAGAACAAGCTCCCAGAGAGGGTATCTGACTGGGTGGTTCCATCAGGCTGCTCTATTCTCGGCTAGGAATAAGTACAGCGTTATGCAATTCCACGGCCTCATAATCTAAGGAACTTGAATGGTCCCACTAAAGAAAGTACTGGCAGAGTGAAAGCAGGTCTGGGTAGTAATGAGGTGTCTGGCTGTTCACAGGGAAGGAATTCATTACAGATCCAAACAAGGCTGCACTGCAATGATCGGGAATCGGGAAGCTTCAATATTGCACATTTTAACCACGACTCAGGTTTCCACCCCTGCCCTTATCGCTGAGACTAGAGCTGCTGCTCAAATCAACATCGTAATTAGCACTGGAGCAGAAAGCCATGCTCTAAATTGTTGGCTGGTATCCAGAAACTACTGCCCTCCAGTGGGCCAAATTATACTTCACTATTTATCCTGGTCTTTAAAAGTATCCCATAAAGCTAATTGTTAGTAAACTAAACGTTCATGCTTTGAAGACAGATTTTTACCATCTTAAATTATTAACCAAGTTCGACTTACATATAAGAGACTAATACTTGTGAAATCCAAAGACATTTTACCTTAGTTACAGCTGAGAGCCAATAACCTAAGGACTTGTCTCAAATAAACAAAGGAACAATTCTATCAAATAGTAAATAAACTCATTACCAAATGCAGTTTTGACCTGTTCTAAGACACGTGTATTTAGCATGTGTTATTTTTCTTCGGTGGTTGCCTGAGAAGCTTTGTGATGGTTACAAGGTGACTTTCATTCATACCACACACTTATAGTGGACTCTAGTTCTTCTTTCCCACAGCCCTGCTTTTCAACTGCAGACAGAGGTGATTCTGGCTTTGCCATTCAGCACATTCCTTCCTCATGACTGCAGAAACTGGTTTAGGGGTAATCACATGCCCTAACTTGGTCTAGGAAGGGTGAATCTCAGCGCTCTTTGTGGGAATGTTGGGATGCTCTCTTTCTTGATGAACATAATGAAGAAACATGTAGCCCCAATGTTAGCTTAATCTGATGGTTCTCAAAGTGTGGTCCTGCATCTCAGGTGATGGAATAAGAATTAGCATCACCTGAGAGCTTGTTAGAAATTCAAATTCACAACCCTGACCTCAGACTTACTGAATTAGAAATCTGCATTTTAACAAGAAGCCCTTCAAGTGATTCTAATGCCCAGTAAAGTTTCAGAACCACTGGCTTAATCTATAATCTACTGCAATGAGAGACGACAAGTAGCTCTAGACACAAATGGGGCATTCTTAGCCCTGGGAGAGGTCAGAAAGCAGCTTGCTGTGAAGCCAAAATCAAATTAAGAATACATAAAGCATAGACAAGATCCTCTGTCTTTAGCTGCACTGGAAGGTCTGTCATATATGGGTCTGTTAGGATTTTTTCTGTTGCAACGTACCGAAACTCTTTCAAGAGAACTTCAGCAAAATTGGGGAGCCTGTTTTCTCTTTTGTCAAGTGAGCTAATTGGTTGAAAGCTCTTCAATCTCTTTTAGCCTAAATTCCATGATTATGTATTCACTAGATAGAGCATGAATAATTAGCAGCTGAAAGACAACACTTTCTCTGGGAGAAATGAAAATACTTCAAAACAATCCAGGAATTTTTTAACAGAAATTGCAATTCATCTTGAATATACAAAATTTAATAAACATTTAAAACAGGGTTCTAAAAAAGCTTTAAGAAAAAAGGTTTTGACATAATCTTAGTCCAGCCTGATTTTCAAAAATCACTGGAAAACTATGCTCCATCTGCAAAGAAACTTGTCTTCTCTAAGCATGTATCAGGCCAGAGAATAAGAAACATACAGAGGGGCAGGAAAATGCTTTTCCTTTGCATAACAGCATTTAGGATGGACGTGTCCTTTAATGACTAAGATTGCGGTGCCATCTTCAGTTCCTGAGGAGCATCGCAACTTAACCAGAATTCACGAACTGGATTGCAAAAGCAAAGGAATAGTAAATAAAACCCAAAACACCTGTAAATGATTAAGAATGAAGGAACATGGTGGGAGGGGTGGCCAGAATCACTGAACCAGAGAACCTTCTCCAAGTTGCTGCAACTCTACCTGTGATGGTCTCTTTAGTCCACAGCTAGAGCTCCACCCCAGATCCTGCTACTTAAAGTGTGGTCTCGGGACAGCGTTTGAGCATCACTTGAGAGGTAGTTAGAGATGGAAATTCTCGGACCCCACCCCCGACCTACTGAACCAGAATCTGCATTTTCCAGGTGATTTATATGCACATTGAAGTATGAGAAGCTCTGTGCTTTCCCCAATCATTTAGCCCACTCTTCTGATTTCACAAAGGCCGGGTAGGGGAAGTGAGGTGGAGAAAGGGAAGAGACACCTCACCAATGGATAGAACTGCACAGCCTTGACAAGAAGTTGCCATTTATTAAACTTAAATTTTAGCACGTTATTAATCCATGCCAAAAGGAAAAGCAGAGCCATGATCACACTGTAAATACTACACATTTCACTAAGACAATACTTTGAGGACCTCTGCTTTCATCCACAGTTTTCTAAAGGCCAAAAGCTCTCCTGCCTCAATCTCACTGATTCATGTGCCCTGCTTCTACCTACCCATCCTTCAAGACTGGATAATAATTCCTGGATCTCACCCAGGAGCTTTCCTCTCCCATATTCCCAGTGCACTCTTCCTACCTCCTTACTGCATTCTCACAATTCTTTCTTACCACCCTTAGTATTGTACAGATCTTTACCTGTTATGGCCCCTTTCTAGATGGTAATTTTTCTGGCAAGAACCATGCTTATGCATTTGAATTCATTCATTTATTCTAATATTAAGCACCTACTATGTGCCAGGCATTTTGGATTTGATAAAATACCACAGGTATAATCTCAGCTCTTGCGGAGCTCATGTATTTGCAGGGTAAAACGTCAAACAAGTAATGATAATAGAACGTAATCATTATGATAGGGGAAGTATAGGGTGCTGTGGAAACTCACGTGGGGCCATCTAACTTGGAAGGGCTACCTAAAACCTCAGCTGAAGGACACAGTTAACCAGGCAGATGGAGGAAAGGGAGAGGAGAAAGTGTGAGAAGTGTTCCAGGAAGACGGAAGGCTTGATCACAAAACAATGTCTTGGACATAGGATGATGCCAAAAATAAGTATGTGTTTGAAAAAGCTTGGAGTTTTGTATTGCCTTAAGCATCCCAAATTCAAAGCCATTTGGCAAAATATCTTTGGCTAAATAGTTTGGCCGATTAATTTATGTTTAAAATTTAAATTTCTAACGGATATGTGTATAACTAACTCGCTTTGCTGTATAGCAGAAACTAACACAACATTGTAAAGCAGGCTAGGATCATTAGCTAAAAGCCCGCCTGTGACAAACTCAAATCCTCACACATCGACTGCATTAAATATTGTCCCAAACCATAATTTTAGCCGATTAGAGCCTACCTACTTTACATACCCCATGAAATTGTATTGAACATCTGCTGACCATAGATAAGACAATCCTATAGCTGTAAGACCCCAAACCACTGCTTGTCCTTCAGAGCAACTGCTGCTGAGGGACATCACCTAGACACATGAGCCCCTCTCTGATTTCCCTGTTGCCCCTGGGAGTCCCCTTGTCCTGTTCCACTTATAGGTGGTGGTCTCACGCCACCATCTCTGGAACTAATTTTTTCTTAAGTTCTGTCAGTTCTCACGTGTTGAAGGACTTCCTCTCTCATGCAATCCTGTCCAACTGCCATCCAAATAAAGTTTATGTGTTTAAAGTTTATCTTGTCTCCTCCTTGATCAACACCCAAGCCCCTGACTTACCACAAGAAGTTACGAAGTTCACAGGTTCAAGGGATGGGATTATAAACCTCACTTCTCTTTGGAGGATGTTCATACCACACTGTAAAGAGCATGTGGGATGGGAGCATCCTTGGAAAATACAATCTGTCACAAAGATCAATTTACAAAAATTAACAAGTAGAAAATAAAATATACCATACTAGAATCAACAAACATCAAATGCCTAGCAATGAAGATGTGCAAGACCTCTACACAGAAAACAACAAAATATTACTGACAGAAATTCAAGAAGTCTTACATAAATAGAGGGATCTATCATGTTGGGTGAATTCTGCAGTTGCTGGGTACACATGTTAATTAGGTCAAGTTGGGTAATTGTGTTCAATATTTATGTGGGGTTTTTTTTTCCCCCACTACTGGTGGATCAACCTTTTATCATCCTGAAATGACCTTTTTAATTTCTAGAAATGCTCATTATCTTAAACGTCTACTTTGGATTCTGACACAAGATGATAGAGTAGAAGGACTTGAGCACACCTACTCTCATGAAAACACCGAAATCACAACCATCTGCTGAACAACCATCAACAAAAAAGACTGGAACCTACCAGAAAAAGATATTCTATGTCCAAAGACAAAGAAGAAGCCACAGCAAGACAGTAGGAGGGCGTATGTGTGATATAATCAAATCCCATACCTGCTGGGTGGGTGACCCACAAACTGGAAAATAATTGTATCACAGAGGTTCTCCCACAGGAGTGAGAGTTCTGAGCCCCATGTCCGGCTCCCCAGCCTGGGGATCTGGCATCAGGAGGAGGAGCCCCCAGAGCTTTTGGCTTTGAAGGCCAGCGGGGCTTGATGGCAGGAACTCCACAGGACTGGGGAAAACAAAAACTCCACTTGTGGAGGGTGCACACAAGGTCTCATGTGCACTGGGACCCAGGGAAAAAGCAGTGACTTCATAGGAGCCTGGGCCAGACCTACCTGCTGCTCTTGGAGAGTCTCTTGGGAGGCGGGGGGTGGCTGTGGCCCACTGTGGGGACAAGGACACTGGTGGCAGAGGTACTGGGGATTACTCATTGGCATAAGGTCTCCTGGAGGCTGCCATTCTGACACCAAGACCTGGTCCCACCCAACAGCCTGTAGGCTCCAGTGTTGTGACACCTCAAGCCAAACAACCAACAGGGTGGCAACACAGCCCCACCCATCAGCAGACAGGCTGCCTAAAGTCTTCCTGAGCCCACAGCCACCTCTAAACACAACCCTTGACGTAGCCCTGCCCACCAGAGGGTCAAGACCCAGCTCCACCCACCATTGGGCAGGCAACAGTCCTCCCACTAGGAAGCCTGCACAAGTCTCTAGACCAGCCTCACCCACCAGGGGGAAGACACCAGAAGCAAGAGGACCTACAACCCTGCAGCCTGTGGAACGGAGATCACAAACACGGAAAGTTACGCAAAATGAGATGGCAGAGGAATATGCTGAAGGAATCAGATAAAACCCCAGAAGAATAACTAAGTGAAGTGGAGACAGGCAATCTACTCAAAAAAAGAATTCAGAGTAATGATAGTAAAGATGACACAAGATCTCAGAAAAAGAATGGAGGTACAGACCAGGAAGATACAAGAAATCTTTAACAAAGAGCTAGATGTTATAAAGAACAGAGTTGAACAAATACAATAACTGAAATGAAAAATACACTAAAAGGGATCAATAGCAGAATGAGGCAGAAGAACAGATAAGTGACCTGGAAGACAGGATGGTGGAATTCACTGTCATGGAACAGAATAAAGAAAAAAGAATTGAGGACAGTTTAAGAGACTTCTGGGACATTAAACACACCGACATTCACATTATAGGGGTCCCAGAAGGAGAAGAGAGACAGAAAGGGCCTGAGAAAATATCTGAAAGGGCCTGAGATAATAGCTGAAAACTTCCTTAACATGGGCAAAGAAACAGTCACCCAAGTCCAGGAAGTGCAGAGTCCCATACAGGATAAACCCAAGGAGAAACATGCTGAGACACACAGTAATCAAACTGATAAAAATTAAAGGCACAGAGAAAATATTAAAAGCAACAAGGGAAAAGCAACAAATAACATACAAGGGAATCCCCATAGGGCTGTCAGCTGATTTTTCAACAGAAACTCTGCACGTCAGAAGGAAGTGGCACAACATAAACTGATGAAAGAGAAAAACCTACAATCAAGAATACTCTACCCAGCAAGACTCTCATTCAGATTCAACAGAGAAATCAAAAAGCTTTACAGACAAACAAAAGATAAGTCAGCACCACCAAACCAGCTTTACAACAAATGCTAAAAGAACTTCTCTAAGTGGAAAAGAAAAGGCCACAGCTAGAAACAAGAAAATTACAAAGAGGAAAGCTCACCAGTAAAGGCAAACATATAGTAAAGATAGGAATCATCCACACACAAATATATCAAAACCAGCAATCGTGAGGAGAGTACAAATGTAGGATACTGGAAATGCATTTGAAATTAAGAGACCAGCAACTTAAAACAATCTTGTGTGTGTGTGTGTGTGTGTGTGTGTGTGTATATGGACTGCTATATCAACACCTCATGGTAACTGCAAACCAAAATTCTACAATACATATACACACAAAAAAGAAGAAGCAAAAAAATAAAAATAAAAAAAATATAAAAAAAGAAAAAAAAAAAAGAAAAAGCAACCCAAACACAACACTAAAAATGGTCATCAAATCACAAGAGAACAAAAGAGGAAGAGAAGAAAAAAGACCTACAAAACCAAATTCAAAACAATTAACAACATGACAATAAGAACATACATATCAATAATTACCTTAAATGTAAATGGATTAAATACTCCAACCAAAAGACAGACTGGCTGAATGGATACAAAAACAAGACCCATATACATGTTATCTACAAGGACCCACTTCAGATCAAGGGACACATACAGACTGAAAGTGAGGGGATGGAAAAAGGTATTCCATGCAATTGGAAATCAAAAGAAAGCTGGAGTAGCAACACTCGTATCAGACAAAATAGACTTTAAAATAAGGACTGTTACAAGAGACAAAGAAGGACACTACATAATGATCAAGGGATCAATCCAAGAAGATATAACAACTGTAAATATGTATGCACCCAACAAAGGAGCACGTTAATATATAAGGCAAATGTTAACAGCCATAAAAGGAGAAATCAACAGAAACACAATAGTAGTGGGGGATTTTAACAACGCACTTACATCAATGGACAGACCGTCCAGACAGAAAATCAATAAGGGAACACAGACCTTAAATGACACATCAGACCAGATGGACTTAATTGATATTTACAGAGCATTCCACCCGAAAGCAGCAGAATACACTTTCTTCTCAAGTGCACATGGAACATTCTCCAAAATAGATCACATGCTGGGCCACAAAGCAAGCCTTGGTAAATTTAAGAAAACTGAAATCATATCAAGCATCTTTTCCAACCACAACACTATGAGATTAGAAATCAACTTCGAGTTCTCATGCAGGAAGATCCCACACGCCATGGAGCAACCAAGCCCGTGCACCACAACTACTGAAGCCCGTGTGCCTAGAGCCCATGCTCCACAACAAAGAGAAGCCACCGCAATGAGAAGCACACACACCGCAACGAAGAGTAGCCCCCACTGGCCACAACTAGAGAAAGCCCATGCGCAGTAACAAAGACTCAACGCAGCCAAAAATAAAATATAATAAATTTAAAAAAAAAAGAGAAATCAACTACAAGTAAAAAACTGTAAAGAACACAAACGTGGAGGCCAAACCATATGCTACCAAATAACCAATGGATCACTGAAGAAATCAGAGGAAATCAAAAAAATACCTAGAGACAAATGAAAATATGATGATCCAAAACCTATGGGACGCAGCAAAAGCAGTTCTAAGAGGGAAGTATTCAATATATAGCAATACAAGCGTATCTCAGGAAACAAGAAAAATCTCAAACAACCTAGCCTTACACCTGCAACAACTAGAGAAAGAAGAACAAACAAAACCCAAAGTTAGTAGAAGGAAAGAAACCATAAAGATCAGAGCAGAAATAAATGAATTAGAGATGAAGAAAACAACAGAAAAGATAAATGAAACTAAAAGTTTGTCTTTGAAAAGACAAACAAAATTGATAAACATTTAGCCAGACACATCAAGAAAAAAAGGGAGAGGGTTCAAACCACTAAAATTAGAAATGAAAAAGGAGAAGTTACAACTGACACCACAGAAATACAAAGGATCATAAGAGACTAGTACAAGCAACTATATGCCAATAAAATGGATAACCTAGAAGAAATGGACAAATTCTTAGAAAGGTACATTCTTCCAAGACTGAACCATAAAGAAACAGAAAATATGAACAGGCCAATCACAAGTACTGAAATTGAAACTGTGATTTAAAAACTCCCAACAAAAAAGTCCAGGACCAGACAGTTTCACAGGCAAACACTATCTAACATTTAAAGAAAGTTAACACCTACCCTTCTGAAACTCTTCCAAAAAATTGCAGAGGAAGGAACACTCCCAAACTCATTCCACGAGGCCCCCATCACCCTGAAAACAAAACCAGATAAAGATATGCCTAAAAAAGAAAATTACAACCAATATCATTAATGAGCATAGACACAAAAATTCTCAACAAAATACTAGCAAACTGAATCCAACAATACATTAAAAGGTTCATACATCATGATCAAGTGGGATTTATCCCAGGGATACAAGGACTTTTCATTATCTGCAAATCAATCAGTGTGATACAGCACATCAACACACTGAAGAACAAAAACCAAAGGATCATCTCAATACATGCAGAAAAAGCTTTGACAAAATTCAACACCCACTTATGATACAAACTCCCCAGAAAGCGGGCAAAGAGGGAACCTACCTCAACATAAGAAAGGCCACCTATGACAAACCCACAGCTAACATCATACTCAATGGTAAAAAGCTGAAAGCATTGCCTCCAAGATCAGGAACAGGACACGTTTATTCAACATAGTTTTGGAAGTCCTAGCCATGACAATCAGAGAAGAAAAATAAATAAAAGGAATACAAACTGAAAAAGAAGTAAAACTGTCACTGTTTGTAGATGACATAATACTATACATAGAGAATCCTAAAGATGTTACCAGAAAACTACTAGAGCTCATCAATGAATGATGGTAAAGTTGCAGGATACAAAACGAATACACAGAAATCTGTTGCACTTCTATATATTAACAATGAAAGATCAGAAACAGAAATGAAGGAAACACTCCCATTTACCATCGCATTAAAAAGAATAAAATACCTAAAAATAAACCTACCTCAGGATGCAAAGGACCTGTACTCTGAAGGGAGTACACAAAGGGTATCCAATTACGTATGAAGTTCACAAACAGGCAACCTAATTTATAAGTCAGGATAAAGTGGCTTTTATGGGCTAACGATTAGAAGAAGACATGAAGGAGGCCCGGAGGCGTGACAACGTCCTATTTCTTGATCTGGGGGGTGGTAATGCACATGAACACTTTCTAAAAATCCAATGAGCGTAAGATTTGTGGGCCTTTCTGCTTATGTATTATATCGCAATAAATATATTGGCTGTGGCTGGAATACGGGCAGCAGGGGACGCCTAGAACTGAAAAAGTAAGAAGTAGCTATATAATACACTGCTTAAAAATAAAACCACCAGGGCTTCCCCGGTGGCGCAGTGGCTGAGAGTCCGCCTGCCAATGCTGGGGACACGGGTTCGTGCCCTGGTCCGGGAAGATCCCACATGCCGCGGAGCGGCTAGGCCCGTGAGCCATGGCTGCTGAGCCTGTGCTCAGCAACGGGAGAAGCCACAACAGTGAGAGGCCCACGTACCGCAAAAATAAATAAATAATAAATAAAACCACCACAAAACAGTTACAGGTTACAAATGGTTGCCCCGGGCTTCCCTGGTGGCGCAGTGGTTGGGGGTCCGCCTGCCGATGCAGGGGGCACGGGTTCGTGCCCGGGTCTGGGAGGGTCCCGCGTGCCGCGGAGCGGCTGGGCCTGTGGGCCGTGGCCGCTGGGCCTGCGCGTCCAGAGCCTGTGCTCTGCAACGGGAGAGGCCACAATAGTGAGGGGCCTGCGTGCCGCAAAAAAAAAAAAATGGTTGCCCCACTGAACAGCAGAAACGACCTCAGCATTGTAAAGCGATTATACTCCAATTTAAAACAAAAAAAGAGAGACAGAGAGAGAGAGATTGCCCTTAGGGTGTGGGGAGGGACTGTTATTTATGAATTTCTGGTACTAGATTTTTTTAAGTGGTATGCATACATTTATAGGTCAGAGCATTTCAACTCTTCACAAAAGGAAAATTACTGATGGAGGTAAAAATGTAAACAGCTTCCTACAACTAACAATGCTAAAGTCCCATCTGATAGGAGAAAACTCACTCTGCTTTTAGGCAAACTATGGTTTTAAACACCAAATTTAAAAAATTATATAAGGAAATGATAAATGCTATAATATCACCACAGTTTTAAGCCAAATGCTAATCATTAAGGGGTGGAGGGGGAAGAGGTGAAGGGTGGTAGGATTTGTCATCCCAAAATATGCCACTTTGGCATAAGGACTAGTTTGAGCTACAGGCACTTAAACAGCAGGTGCAGGAAGGGCACTCTGACTCTCCCCTTTTTCTTCCTAAAAACAGGCGATAAAACCCCCATATGGAATATGTCTTCACTACACCCGAAGGAGAATAACACTGTTATCAAGGACAGGATGTTGAGGCTGAGAGAATTCTATACAAAACTTATTAAAATAATTCTTACCTTCTTTTAGCCTCTCCACATAGTTATTTTCCACAATTGCTTGTTTGTTCAGCTTTGTAGCCTCAGGTTTTGCCACTTCTTTGGGGCTTTATTTCCTTACGAGGGCTCCCGTGTCACATAAAACTTATATTAAATAAATGTGTATGTTTTTGTCCTGTTAATCTGTCTTACGTCAATTTAATTCTTAGGCCCAGTCAAAAAACCCAAAGAGGGTAGAACTTTTGCCTCCCTTATAGAGGCAAACCCCAGATACATTTATTCTATTAGTGCATAGCACTAGTGCATCCCTATTTTCTCATAGAAAAAGTAGAAGCTTGGTATGATACACTTGATATGCAGTGTGTTGCTCATGGATGAAAGTCCTTATCTTCAGTTTATTCTTCAGATTAAACTGCCATTTCCTAGTTCAGTCTATGAACGATACTAACAGGAATTATATGGGAAAAGATGTTCCATGGTCAATCACGTTCTGGAAACACTGGATTCCTTTACTGCAAGCCTTCCTAGAACCAACAAGTTAATGTATACTGTGATTCTCCAGGAAAGGGATCTTTCTTTATACCTCATATGGTGAGGCACTTTAACATTTGTTAAATTAAAAATGGAAGAAAAAATAAAGAAAACAAAAACAAAAAAATTTTCTTGATTGCAAGAATTCATTACAGGGCTTCCCTGGTGGCACAGTGGTTGAGAGTCCGCCTGCCGATGCATGGGATGCGGGTTCGTGCCCCGGTCTGGGAAGATCCCACATGCCGCGGAGAGGCTAGGCCCGTGAGCCATGGCCGCTGAGCCTGCGCATCCGGAGCCTGTGCTCCGCAACGGGAGAGGCCACAGCAGTGAGAGGCCCGCATACAGCAAAAAAAAAAAAAAAAAAGAATTCATTACAGAGAAATAAGGAGGCAGCTAGGAAAATACTTCTATTAGTAGGCTTAGGATAACCTAGAAATCTGAAAATCTGAAACTTCCCCTATGCCATAAAATGTTTCCCAGGACTGATACTATCTTTTAAGGTTTCCTGTCTATTTGGTAGCATTTGTGAAGTACACTGAAGGTTTTTTCCTGGCTTTTCTAAAGAAGAAATTCATTCCATTAAAACCACATTTGACAAAAATTTTTTAAAATTAGATACTGGATGCTAAAAGGGCTTTCTGAATGTTTATTTTTGTATTTTTCAAGTCAAGACTGTATAACTCTGTATGAACTACCTAGGATTTATATACCAGAATAAAAAGAACAAGCAAAGGTTGTATAGGATATCTGATTCTTTTTTAATCTGAACAGAAAATAAGTAAGTATACAAGTTTGCTAAAGAGGAGCGGTAAAAATTGAATGTTATGTATTATGGAATCAGTACATCAAGTTTTAACTTTGGTAGTCAGTGATTCTTATAGTTAATTCTGCAAAAAAAAACACCCAAACCAGTTATGCAGAGACAAGAATATAAAAAGCCCCTTTCTGAATCCCAGTTTGATAAAACTGATTTCATATCTAGCTTATTGATAATACTCAATTTCAGTTCTCCCTGTGCAAATAATACACATAGTCATTAATGGTGGTCTGGTGAGATGAAATTGATTTCTCTTAGGATATAGTTCAACATAATGACCCAAATACAAAAAAGTTATTAAAGAGTCACAGAGATAAACCAGTGCCTTAGGAAACATAATTCATTCATGTGCATAATTTTATAACATATTTTTTAAACATAAAATCACAGTCAAAGACAGTGATAACATTGCATACTCAGTGCTTTACTTCATGTAGTACATTCCTATGGCTCATCTGGAGTTTAACGCCATGTAACCACCACACTTCTAATGAATGGGCTCCTAACATATACAAATCCATCCAATTCTTTAAAAATTCTAAAAATCTTATAAGACCTTGAGCTTGACATGTAAGGACTTTGTGTTTTCATATCCCATCACTGAGAAGATTAGGTGTGAAACACAGTAACCATCCCCTGTAAGCAAGACTGCACATAAAGAGGGAAGACATATGGGAACATATGTATAACTGATTCACTTGGTTATAAAGCAGAAACTAACACACCATTGTAAAGCAATTATACACCAATAAAGATGTTAAAAAAAAAAAAAGACTGCACATATACTTTTGTTGCATCACCACAAATAACCCTCAAAACAACTCAATAATGAAGATTGCGAGTGGCACATTTATTATTTAGCCAAAGAAAATCCAAATGGCTTTCCTGGATTCAAATGTACCCCAAGACATAAGGAATGAGTATAACTGTGGCAGCTAAAGACATCTGCCACAGGGTAATAAAGGCCATTACGCCAAGATGTACATTTTGATAATACACTATGATTTGTTTGTTTCCCACTATCATGGGGCACAAGAAAATGAAACTCAAGACTATCTTGTTAGAACAGGACAAGTGATGACCCCAGTTTTAAATAGGGTTCTTCATTGAAGGAAAAGATAGAGCCATAAAAGTCAAAGTAGCTGACTTCAAATGGTTTACATCCCAGGATGAATCAGGTTACACTGATTTAAGCCCAATTTAATTTAGGCAGGTTTTTAACCACAAGAATAAGGACATTCTTAGTACATATTAATAATTAAACCAACATATACACAATTAGCAATATCCTATATAATATTAAATGTTTCAACAACTTATTCGTGATTATTTTATATCTAGTTAATTTGTTGTTTTGTTTAAAAAAACAAGCTCAACTTTATTTTACAATGTACTTTGTATTTCTAATTGTATTGTGTAATTATTTCATTGAAGCTGGTTCAATACAGTTCTCTGGATTCTAAGAGCCAAACTCAACTGTATCTTCTGTTATCTGTTTGAATTCATAATTGCCTCTGCCATCCATATGCAGGTAGTACTATGGGAAAGAAGGGGGAAAAAAATCAATAACTGAGAATCTCCTTTTTGTCAGGAGTTTATGTAGAGCTTATTATACGAGAAAATGATTGAAAATAATTATTTTAAGCCACTAAAATCTTCAAAAGTTTATACTCAGAAATGCATACCATTTTCCAAGGAAAGACTAAAAGAAGATGTCCGCTGTCCGCTCTCTTTAAAAGGAGCCACAATATACAACTGCTTGTAGTGGAGATGGCACTTTCCATTAAGAGAACTAAAACACCAGACTTCATTATTATTTTTTCCTTATTATTTTAAAGGAACCAAATCTGTAAGCATCCCACAAATTAGAAAGCTTCTACCACTCCACAACCAACAATCTGATCTACAGAGGTGCAAGTGCACTAAGCACAAGCCTGTCGTACAGGACAGCCTCTAAAATACTTATTTCAGCTGGTTTCCCAGATCAGCTCAGAACCTCTAACTTAAGGCTTTTTGTTCATCTGTTCTTTGACTTAGCAGAGGAGGATGAGAACTAGAGCGTGAGCTCAAATATTTCATCCTATGAAGATGCTTAGGACAGCAGTTACAAAGCCTTCCGTCTTATTTAGTGGCTTTTTGTTTACAGAAAAGACTTCTGTTTTTCCATTTTCTATATTGTTATTTTTAAGCTATCCTGGACTCTTCAACATTGCAGTTCTTTGTGTTACCCCTCCTTCACATGATCACTGGGCCTGATGGTTATTTTGATAACTGTCTATACATCTCCAGGAGAAGAGGAGAGGGGAAACACAAGTCCTTTCACTGTCCTATGGCTGTAATGTTTATGAACTTCTGAGAAAACACAAAGGCTTGGGTATATTTTAAACTGCTTTGATTTCTAGTTATTTAGTTTTTCATTCAATTCATGAAAATGGGCAAATTATAATATGTCATTAAGATAATAAAAGTATCTTTAAAAGTCAACAGCTATATAGAACTTCATTACGGTTTATTAAGAACTTTCATACAGGCTACCTCTTTGATCCTCACGGTAATCTATGAGACAGTTAGGCAAGGAACAATACTTTATTATACGAAGGAAGCAATTAATGCCAGAAACAGTGATGCCTGAACCCAGGTTTTCTGACTTCAAATCCCATGCTCTTCATTTAACCATTTATACACTATAATCTAAACCATAAGGTTCTTGAGTGTAAGGACAGTACTCTGTATCCCTCATGACACTTAGCCCAGTATCTGGTTAAAAAGATAATCAATCAGGTATGTATTTTATGGGACAAAACACCCTTACCATGTTCCAATTTCTCTCAACCCTTTCTGTATCATTTAGGAAGGGAAAAAAAGGAAAGAAGAGAAGAGGGAAGGGAGAAAGAAAGAAAGGATGGAAGGAAGGAAGGGGGGGGGGGGAGGGAGGGAGGGAGGGAGGGAGAAAGGAAGGGAAAAGAAAAGAAAAGAAAAAAGAGAAGAGGAACTAAGCTGGGTTTATTTTTAGGGTTTGATTATTTTACATTAAGAGTTGAAGAGAACTCCCACACTGAGAATGGCACTATGGCACTGCTGGAGCACCTGTACCTATGTAAACCTCACTGTAATATCTTTGTAAATTATAGTGACCACCTAATGAATTCTGTTTATTACAGTGTGATGACAAATATAGCTGACATTATACAGTTTCCTCCTTGTAGTCCTGATCTCTACTAAAACTGTCTCTAAACTTTTTGCTACCTGATCCTTCTTAAAACTTTCTCCTTCTGTCAATACAGAATGGTAAGAAAAAGTTTGTTTGGCCATAGTTGTGATAAGATTATGCACATTTTAGTCAGTTACTATACAACAGTCATTTATAAAACTGGAGAACCACTAACTGGTTCTCTAATATCTATCACATATAACAAGGGACTGTTTACATATATTGTAGCTTTCAAAATTAACAACTACAATAATATTTATGAAAATCCTGTTTTATAAAAATGAATTAGAATCACCTTTTTCCCTTAAGTTATATATTTATAAGGGAATATACACCAAGAAATCTAAAACCATAATCACCTGAATTCATATATGAAAATAAACTCTCACTATACCATTCAATAAGAAATACAAACCTCATGGTGTTTCCAAAGAGACTTTCTATGTGACACAGTGAAGAGGGTAATGCCAACCTAATACAAGGAAAATGATCTAGGTTTATATCAATAACACAAAGTCACAAATTAAACTAGTCTATATAATTTAAGCTGTTAAGATGACTGTCTTCAGTAGCTATAGTTAAAAATCAATGCCAAAGAGAAAAAACTATAACCGATGCCAAATGTTTAAGGTAATGCAAAGTACAGGCCATTGACCACATAATAAAAACTAACAAGTATCAATAGAATCTTAAAGAAAAAAAAAAACCTAAACTAATAGGTACTAGCTTAATTAAGTGTATTATTTTGTTTTGGGCAGGAAATATATATCCTAGCACATTTTATATTTTATTGTGAAAAATATATGAAAAGAGTATAAAGGTGGTAAAAGTAGCAAAAAGTCAAAAACAGGAAAATTAAATCAATATAGTACTGCCTACAGTAAATTTGTTTTTCAAATACAGGGTCATAATCTTTTATTGGAAACCCTTATTTTGGAATGTCTTAGAATTCAGACTTTGGAAAAGTAGTATTTACCACCCCCAGAGGGTTCTGAGGCAGAATTCTGAAATCAAACACATCAATGTTTCTGCAACAAACACATATGGACATGGACATGAACATTCAGTGAGATAAATAAGAGCTTAAAAGTCTTCTGTCAGTTCAGGCCAGATCTGGCTACCCAGTGAGCTTGCTACAAAATAATGAAAAATCTTTTGGTTTTACAAGCTTACTGGATTTCAGACTGTGAATTAGGATTTACAGATTGTTCTTCAAATTTTCAAAACAACACTAAGAGATATAGCTAGTTGCTCTGGATCAGTGATTCTCAACCAGGGAGGGGAGGCAGGGGATTTTGTCCCATAGGGGACATTTGGCAAGGTCTTTTTTGATTGTTGCAACTGAGAGTGCTTACAGAAGTCTAATGAGTAGAGGTCAGAAATGCTGCCAAACATCCTACAAACAGAGGACAGCCTCCCACAACTAAGAGTCATCCAACCCACAATGTCAACAGTGCTGAGACTGAGAAACCTTGCTCTAGATCAGTGTTCCTCAAAATGGATCTCTCGAGGCTGAGATACATGCTGGGGTAGCCAGGAAATCTCCACCATGAGTTCCAATTTTTATATCCATTTTGATAATTAAAAAGAATTTTGAGTATGTTCTTCTTATCACTTCTATCATGAGATTTAAGTGCCCAAGCTTGTGTTTACACTTCTGTTGGCACCAAGTGGTGACTTAAAGTGGTATCATTTAAAACTTTTAATGTATCATAAGTTTGGCTGCCATGGGAAAGGTTTTCAAACAGGTTAGGAACTGCATGACAAGTATATGGTCCGTTATTAATAAAACATATATTTCGATGGTGCAACACATATCTGATTTTTGAAAGCTCACTTCAGATATTATTTCTCTTACAACTCTAAAATAACTGGATTAGATCTCAACTGAATGAAGGCATTCTTATAACAGAATTACTTAAGTCAAAATACCTAAGCAAAATTCAAAACATAAGATCTGGACCTCCTATTATTTTTGGACCTCAGATTAAACCTAAACCAGTGGTTTAGTTTCAGCAAAACAGTATCCCATAGGTCTCTCTAACGCTGCAGTTTTGAAACTGTGTTTTAAAGTTTTATCTGTACTTAATTTATAAGTTTATATTGGTTTTGTAGCTTTTGTAAATGAGTTTTAAGTTTAAGTTCATACTTCATTTCATGCTTATCCATATTCAAGTGCCATTATAGTAATACAATTTATCAACTGGGGGCTCCATAAGAATTTTTTTCTTTTAAGTGGAATCTATACATAGGAGAATTGCATCCTTTGTGGGGACTTGCAGCCTACAGCTAGATATAAGAGGAAACTGCATGGACAAAATTACCAGCAAAGTGCCTCTAAATCACTAATCAAGTAGAGACTACGTGGTTTTATGTGTAAGAGATTCCACAAACACCTCTAATGCCTATAAATCTGAAAATACGTATGGACAAATGGACAAAAAATTATAAATGACTAAAACTGATTAAGAACAGAAAACCATTAAAGAAATAAAATCAGTAGCTATAAAATCTTCCTAAAAGATGAACGTAGCAAATTTATTCCTTCTTCATTATGCCAATTCTTCTCAAACTTTAATGTGCATTTGAATCATCTGGGGGTTTTGTTAAAATGCAGGCTCTGATTCAGTAGTAGGGCTTGAGACTGCATTTCTAACAAGCTCCGAAGCGATGCTGCCACTGCTGAGCTATGACCAACCACACTTTGAGCAGAAGGAATTGATACTGTATATACGCATCGTGACTTTTTATATTTATTGTGAACTCCCAAAGAGCAGTTACAAAATGTTAAAAGACTCCTGTACTTCATTTGCTTACACTGAAACTCTAAAACAGTTAGGATACACTGCTCTTGTTCTCAAAATCCAACACAAGTATAGATGATGGTGACAATTCCTCACAGGAAAAAAAAACAAACAAAAAAACTGAGATTACTGGATAACTACTTAAAGAATGGAACCAATGTAGACAGCCTCAGAAAAGGCTACTAAAAGAAGCCTTGGTAAAATACTGGCCAGGCCAGAGAAAAAAATGGATAAATTAAAAGTTGCCAAATAATTACTATCGAATTTTTTTAATTAAATTTTTTTTTTGAATTTTCTTTATAAAAAAACAAATGATATTTAGGTAAAGTTGATGGAACAAATTAAGAAAATATCAGTTTACTAACTCTGAGTATAGAGAATGAGTTAAAAGGAAAATAAATGTAAACACTTATTTTATATCTAATACACGGCTAAAAAGAATTATATTCAGAACTCATTGATAATTTTTACTCATATCTATTAATTATCAGTTTAAAATATTAAAGCAAGATATCATCCTATGATAGTAATTTTGTCCCTTTATAACTTGGAATCTTCTCTTTGGGTAGATATTTGGTTGGACACAGAGTAAACTGAAAGGGGGGACTGAGAATTTATCACACTTACCTTTCGACAATGACTGTAAATGTAGTCTTCCACATCCACACTAACTGCACTTGTGCATTCATCCAGAATGGCAAACTGGGGCTTATGATAAAATAATCTTGCCATCTGAAGCATAAAAAGAAATATTCTGTACAATCATTTAGAGAGCTAAAATTAATATGCAAAAGTAGATTTACTTTAAATTAAATACTCATTTACAGTCTTCTAAAGCAAAGATGAAAATTATTCTAACTCAAATATCTACTTCTCAGAAGCAAAAACAATATAAAGAAACCTGATTGTTTTTATTATCGTCCCGAACAGAGGGAAAAATGTAACACATGGGAAATATTGTTAAGAGTAAAGCAAAAACTTTTAAGACTGATGGGAGATGAAGTTGAGTTTTAAACTAGTATTAAAGAAAGCTCTCTAAAAAAGGTCAGAGGGTACACTTTTTGATGAAATCTTAGAATTCAGACTATAGATGACTCATGCAAAAACTGACTATTTTTAAACATTTTGTTGCTAAAGTAATGTCAATATTATGTTGCCAATTAATATTCCCACCAACAATGTTTGAGTGCACCTGTTGTATATATCCCTGTGGTCAGTATTGGGCATGCTCATTTTTAAAAGGCTGTGCTAATTTTATAAGTGAAAATTAACATCAAGGTTATTATAGCTTACATCTCTTTGATTAGCAGGAATGCTGAACATTTTGCTGTTTATTTTCCATATGTATCTTATTTTCTGGGAATTATTTATTTTGATCCTTTGTCTAACAGATATTCCAAATTGTCATCTGCTCCTAACTGTGATCTCCATGTTGCATGACCAATGGACACTTTCTATCCTTGCCCAATTTATCTTCTCTGCAACATTCAACGCAGGTGACCAGTCCCTCCTTCTTGAGAAAGTGAAATCATGGTTTTAAGTTTCTTTCCATTTCTTATGCTGTTTTCTCAGTTTCTTTTCCAGCATTTTCTCTTTCACTTGACCATTAAATGTTGGGGTCCCTGAGGGTTAATTCCTAGGTCCTCTCCGCTTTTTCCTATGTTGTTCCTCTCTGAGTGATCTCATCAAATCTCATGATTTCAAATATTATTTACATTTGTAAACTCTCGATATATCTCCCTCACCCATACTTCTCTTCTGATTTCCAAACTAATACATAAAAATTCCTATTTGATCTTTCTATTTGGATATCTTACAGGACTCGCAGACTTTAAAAATCTAAAACTCAACGGATTTTCTAGATTTTTCCCTTAAATCCATTCATCCATTTCAGAAATGAAGCTATCAAACAGCTGCTCAAGCTAGAAAGCTGTGAGTCCTCCTTGATCTTTCCCTTCTCCTCCTCCCTTCCCCTCCCCCCCCATTTTTAGTCCATTCAAGTCAGTCCTGTGGACCCTACTCACTTTCCCCCAGCTCACAATCATGTCCTTAGCCCAGAGCATAATCCTCTCCTGCCTGGACGACCACAAAGAGCCTCCTGCTTCCTCTTTTGCACCTCTTTAACCCATTCTCCATGTAACCAGAGAGGATCTTCCAGAAACGTAACAGAGAATTTCATTCTTCTGCTTAAAACCCTTCAATAACTTCCCATTTCACTTAGAATAAAATTCAAACTCTCTACCATGGTCTACAAGGCCCCGCACAACCTTATTACTACTCACTCTCTAACTTCAACATTCCAGCCACCCTCTCTCCTCTCAACTACCAGGACACAATGTGTCACAGGTCTTACAGGCTTAGCACATGTCACTTTCCTTGTGTCTCAAACGCCTTACTCTGCTCCTTGCATCTTTCAAATTTCTGCTTAATGTCACCTTCTCAGACAAACCTACCCTGATCCCTTTCCCCAATCCAAGTAGGTCCCTTCTGTAACATCTCTGCAGCTCTTCACATACTGTAAATTGTATGTTGTCTGTTTCTTTGTCTACCCCTTAGGCTATAATATTCACAAGAGCCGAGACTCCGTTTTAATCACTACTGTACACCCAACACCTGTATAGTATAGGAAACATTCAAATATTTGATAAATGAATGACTAAAACATAAAAACAGCTTTCTTGGGGTTTATATCTTATTTATGAGAGGTGTGAGGAAGGGGAAGCAGCAAGGACAGACCATCAAGAAGTTCAGCTGTGCAGAGAATGAAAGGTATAGGCTACATGGGACCTTTGGTTAAGGCAGAGTTTGCTTTTTAGATCACAGAGACCTGAAAATATCTTTCTATAAGAGGACTAGAAGAGATTAAATATGGGGGGGGTGTCGGAGGGGGTGCATAACTGAAGGAGAGGGATGTGATAAAGTTGGAGGAGGGAGGGTCCAAAAACATAGATGGAGACATTTAGCCTTTCTCAAGAGGAAGGATGACATATCCTCCACTAACAGTGGGAGCAGGGAGGTCAGGACAGCCCAGTGCAAAGTTATTAAGAGGAGTGATTATTTGAAGGCATTCCACAAATGCCCCTCCTCTGTGTTCCCATGCAATGCTTTGTATACCTTCGTCACCACACTTAGCACATTATATGGAAATTTTCTCATCATGTGTCTTTATCTCTCCCACTATGCAGTCAGCTACTCGGTTTCTCAATACAAGGAGATTTTGGAGTATATGAACTCTGCAGTCATACTGCTGACTGAGCATGACAGGCCGCTCCCACCCCCCACCAGCTTTAACATTTCCTAGATATCTTTGCCTGGCAAGCCACTTAACTGTTCTACATTCTATTTCCTCTGTGAAATGGGACACTCACAGCTCTCATCTCACAGGACTATGGCGAGAATGAAATGAGATAACCTGTGTAAAGTGCTTGGCATACTGCCTATCGCCTATTTAGCACTCAATAAAAATTAGCAGTCATGTAACTGAAATAACAGCATCTCTTTTTTCTTTAAGAAGTAGGAGGGGGCTTCCCTGGTGGCGCAGTGGTTGAGAGCCCGCCTGCCGATCGACACAGGGGAGACGGGTTCGTGCCCCGGTCCGGGAAGATCCCACATGCCGCGGAGCGGCTAGGCCCGTGAGCCGTGGCCGCTAAGCCTGCGCGTCCGGAGCCTGTGCTCCGCAACGGGAGAGGCCGCAACAGTGAGAGGCCCGCGTACCGCCAAAAAAAAAAAAAAAAAAGAAGTAGGAGGAATTATTCTGCTGAGAGTGGTGGAGTAGGTAATGGGGTAGAAAGCCTGAGACTGGTAGTTTTCAAATGATTATCATGAAAAATGAGACAGAGGGACAAAAATCAGTAATAGGATTGCCAAGCTATGCTGTGAATCTCTGTAAGACTGGAAACCATGGAAGTGCAGTGCCACCAATCCATCTTATTCTCTGATTTTTTTCCAGCGGTGCTCAGAAGCCAATGTACAGAGATGCCAAGGCAAACAACTGCTCTTGGATTGGTGTTTAAATAATATGAGAAAACAGAAAGTGGGAAAGGAAGTTAAGGGGAAGGGATCATTTGTTCATTCCTTTAAGAAATATCTCCTGTGTACCTCCTATGTTCTAGGCCCTGGATTGTTAAGTCTGTGCTGGACAGGAAAGAAGGTAGTCAGAAGGGAACTGATCAATTATAGAGAAGGAATGGGTAAATATTAGAGAGACCTCAGTGAGTCTGAAGAATGGGGACAGCTGCCAATTAGGTAAAGGAAAAAGAATTAATTACAAAAATGAATTTAAAAAAACACAAAATCTTATGACAGTGGTATGTCTGGTAAGGTGGTTTGGGCCTTTCTTTACACTTTTATAAACATTCCAACTTTTCTATCATATATACTTTTTCATAATTCAATATAAAGAAACCATCACTAAAGAGGAAGAGCAAGAACAGAAGAGAAGAAAAGAAAACTATGGGTCAGAGAAATAAGACAGCCCAATTTATGATATTAGGTGGAGCAACCCTGGCTGATGTTTGGACCAGGGTTGGACTAGCTGATGGCTGGACACAAATGGGTACAATGGGGGAAAAAGACATGTCACTTGAGACTTCAAGGCACAGTGAGAGAAGAGAACTGGTCAGACAGTTCACCTGCATATTGAAGGCCGTATACTGTAATGTATTGGTTAAGAGCAAGAGTTCTGGGGTCAGACTCACCTGCACGTGGATCTCAGTTCTGCCATGCAGCAGCTATCTGGTATCAGTAAGCTGCAAGTTCTCCAAGTCTTTCCCTCATCTCTACCTTACTTCACAGGGGCTCTTGAGAGAATTAAATGGGACCTGCCATCCCAAACCAATCTTTCCCTCATCAATATTCTAGTGCATTTTCTTTGTAACTATCACTGAAGACTGCCTGCCTGGTATCACAATTAAAGGAGCATATCTGGCTCTCCTAACTAGATTATAAAGGCAGGCACCTAGCTAAGTGCCTTGCACAGAATAGATTCTTAGCTAATCCTAAACTCTGTGGCAAGCATACCATAATTAATTTTTTTGCTGTTAAAATAATGGAATAATATTTCCCCCTATATTTATGTTGATATTTTTCAAGGGACTTTTAGAAATGTGTTCACCAGATCTCCCTTTATTCAGTGGTTTTATTCCATTCCCTCAAATTCAAATCCTGATTCTCCTTACCTAAGAGTTCCTTTGGTTCATCTGTTTTATACCAACCTTCACTCATAGATTCACTGTTTTGGTTAAACCTCTCAAGTCTGTTCTTCCTAAAAACTATAATTTTTATAATTTATAAATTATAGATTTTTACAATTTATAAAAATTATGTCTTCTCTTCCCATCAACTTTTTACTTTGAAAATCTTAATCCTACCCAAAAAATGAAAGAACAATAAAATGAATACACATACATTCTCCACCCAACTTCAGCCATGTTAATATTTATTGCATTAGCCTTTTCTATCTCCCTCCAAACCCTTCTAAAGTAGCAAAACAATATGCTCTCTTTTAAACTTCACATTCAATTCTCCAAATATTGGCCTATACAGAACACACCCTGTCAAGGGCTTGGCCACGCAACCATGTTACAGGTGAGCTCTCCCCATTTCCCAGCTCTATCATGGTTCATCTAGCTTTACAGGGTTCCTTCCCCCACTCCCTATTCTTCCAAAATGACCTCTCACTCCTCTAGGCATACCCTTAAATTTCGTATCTTCTAATAAAAACTACCCTCTGTGTAACATTTATACCAAACATATAGAATTCCTTAGTTTAAGCAGATTTATTTTTCTTTCTGAGTCTCCATTGTGTCCACTTGTGAATCTTGCCTTATCCTTCCATTTTCTTTGAAGTCATGGTATAGGAATGTAAATTAGTTTTCTTGAATTGCAGTTATTTCTATAGGCATCTTCTAAACTGATTCCAGAAATGCTCAATCACTTTAAATTCTCATGCCTTCAGCCCAATTTCCACTTTGAGTATGGCTGATATCTCCTCTTTCGTTTATGATTCATTCATCACTCTAGATTAATCTCACTAGCCAGACAAATCACAATATTAAGTTGATATTAAGTTCATATAGAATGGGTATGACCTGGAGAAAAACAACATGCAAAACAATCATGGAATAGGAGGTAACCAAAAGGTAGAATATAACCTGAAGATAAACAGTAAGCAATTCTGAAATAAGTCCATTCTTCTGCTATCTTTCCTTGGCTACAGTTTTCTCTAATTTCCACAAGGTTATAACACTCCCTCACCAAAAAATTCCTCTGGATCTGCTCAAATTATGGTATGTCTAGTTAGAAAATGACTCCCTAAAAGTTATCCCCCTTGCGACTTCCCTGGTGGCGCAGTGGTTAAGAATCCGCCTGCCAATGCAGGGGACATGGGTTCAATCCCTGGTCTGGGAAGATTCCCACATGCCGTGGAGCAACTAAGCCCGTGCACCACAACTACTGAAGCCCACACGCCTAGAGCCCGTGCTCC
The DNA here is from genome assembly GCF_005190385.1 of Monodon monoceros. Taxonomy (NCBI): domain Eukaryota; kingdom Metazoa; phylum Chordata; class Mammalia; order Artiodactyla; family Monodontidae; genus Monodon; species Monodon monoceros. Next base: position 98,321,826 of record NW_021703774.1, read on the forward strand.
ACAATGAGAGAAGCCAATTCAACGAGAAGCCTGCGCACCACAACAAAGAGCAGCCCCTGCTCGCCACAACTAGAGAAAGCCCACGTGCACCAATGAAGACCCAACGCAGCCAAAAATTAATTAATTAATTACAAAAAATAAAATAAAAAAATAAAAGTTATCCCCCTTTACAGAGTACTCAAAGAATCACTCTTAATATGTCACATTTTGTAGTCATGTTTGATTGAGATAACTTTAGTTGATCATAATTGCTTTGAAATGTTTCTTTATATTAGGAAAATTTTAAAATTCTAAATAACTTTAGGTAGTAGATACTGAGCCCTGAAACAAGGATAAATATAATGATAGTGGGAAAGGATAAGAACAGAATAAAGAATAAAATGATAATAAAATTAACATCTCTAATACCTTCAGCTACTTTAGAGAGAACAGGCTAAGACAGAGAGGTGTCTATAGGGAAAAAATACTGAAAGGGATCTCATAACCCAACCAGGACCTATGTGCTACAAAGTTCCCCAAACTTTTGGAAAAACGGATTAATGGTATATAATTGGATCTGCATCTTTTCCTTTCATAGGAATATTTTTGCATTTTTCAGAATTCCAAATTTACATGCAAGCTATACTTCTTTTATCATATAAACTAAACCACACTATAATAATTGCTAAATAAAAAGATTAAAACAAAACTGTATGCCTTGATTATCAAAATGCTGGATTCTAAGAGTGACTTTATGCAACCAGCTGCATTGTTGTGCAGTGTTTTCAGAGCACACTTACTGCCATTCTTTGCTTTTCTCCACCACTGAGTACATCCATCCAATCCTGAACACTGTCCCAGCCTCCTTCACGTTCAAGGATATGACCCAGCTGGACATTGTCTAAGTATTCCTTCAGTACCTTTCAGCAAAATGATTAAAGATGAAATCATGCTTCATATAAACCAATATTCTCTACCTTGCTTTATTTTTTAAACTAGAAGGACTATAATACTATTGTCAATATCACTAAAAAAGGCACATTTCACAAAAGAATGTGGCACAAAGGTAAACAAACTCTTTACTTCCTATTTATACTAATTTTGACAAAATATATCCAGAGGCATAAAGAAAATAATACTATTGTACATAATTAAAGGACAAGGGCAATGAGAAAACAAACAATAGTGTAAAGACAAGGTTAAACATTCAACAAGTCATATTTAAGCAAAATGGTTAACGTCTTACCTCAACCTGGAAAGTTATAATTAATGATTAGGCTGTGGAAGCCTTTACAAAAGGTTAGGATAAACTACTTGAAATCTAAAATACTTAACTGATTAAGATAAAGACTCTGAAGTGGTGTTTTCAGTAAGTCTAGGAAATAAACATTTCCTTACGAGGTCAGAAATCCCCTTCTTTCTCTGATCTTCTCTTCCATCTGGATATATCACTTGGTCTCGAAGTGTTCCAAGGGTCATATAAGGTCTCTGATAGTAACAGAGCAAAAATCATTAGAAGTGATTTTTTAAAAAATAAGTTAAAAGATCTTGAAATCAAAGATTATAAAATAACTCAAACAAGGTCTTACCTGGGGAACGTAAAATAACTTTCCTCTCTCAGGTTTAGTTAGACGTCCTCCAAAAAGAGGCCATAACTATAAAAGCAAAGGAGGAGGGGGAAGAAGAGCTGTAAATTTCACAATGTGGTAGATTATATAGCAAAATAAGACTACAAAACCTTGAGGCCAATTTTTACTTACTTCACCAAGAACACGGAAAAGTGAACTCTTTCCACAGCCATTTGGACCACAAATTAGAACGTTTGCCCCAGATCGAACCTGAAAGGAAATGAGTCTATGAATTAATTAAATAGAATATACCCTCAATGAACATTTCCATAGAGTCAAATAGTTCTTCGCTAATGATAAGCTTTCTATTATGTCTATAAATGTGATATTAGGTAGAAGCAGTGGAGGGTATGGATGAAGAGACCTTTTATTTTTGTTTACTTTCAATTTTTACTCAGTCACTTTTTTTCCCACTTAAATATCACTACTGATTGATATCAACTTAATCTCAATCAGAATACAAATATCTAAAGCTTGAATTCTTGAAAACAGTAATTATGTATGTAAACACAGTCTTGTTTTAAAAATAGAATTGTACTATATATACTGCTCTACAACTTGTTCTTATTTAACAATATATCGGGTGCTGAATGGACTCATCCTGCCTAGTTGGGGAGGTCAGCAAAGAATTATGTTTTATTTTGCTTTGCTTTTGAGGTTTTTAAAATGTACTTAAAAAAAATCTAGTTATATATTGCTTACAAGAAATATACCATAATAAAACAGCTCAGGAAAGGTATAAATAAAGATTTGTACAAAATACAGATGTAAACAAAATGAATTTCATGGAAGGGATCAAGATGGTGGAATAGAAGGACGTGCCCTCCCTCTTGCAAGAGCACCAGAATCACAACTAACTGCTGAACAATCTTATCAACAGGAAAACACTGGAACTCACCAAAAAAGATACCCCACATCCAAAGACAAAGGTGGAGCCGCAATGTGACGGTAGGAGGGGAACAATCACAATAAAATCAAATCCCATAACCACTGGGAGAACACAAAATGGAGAACAATTATACCACAGAAGTCCACCCTCTGGAGTGAAGGTTCTGAGCCCCATGTCAGGCTTCCCAACCTAGGGGTCTGGCAACGGGAGGAAGAATTCCCAGAGAATCAGCCTTCGAAGGCTAGCAGGATTTGACTGCAGGACTTCAACAGGACTGGGGGAAACAGAGACTCCACTCTTGGAGGGCACACACAAAGTAGTGTGCACATCACGACCTAGGGGGAAGGAGCAGTGACCCCACAGGAGACTGAACCAGACCTACCTGCTAGTGTGGGAGGGTCTCCTGCAGAGGCGGGGGGGGTGGCTGTGGCTCACCCTGGGGACAAGGACACTGGCAGGAGAAGTTCTGGGAAGTAATCCTTGGCATGAGCACTCCCAGAGTCACCATTAGCCCCACCAAAGAGCCGGGTAGGTTCCAATGTTGGGTCACCTCAGGCCAAACAACCAACAGGGAGGGAACTCAGCCCCGCACATCAACAGACAAGTGGATTAAAGTTTTACTGAGTTCTGCCCATCAGAGCAACACCCAGCTCTACCTACCACTAGTCCCTCCCAACAGGAAGCTTACACAAGACTCTCAGATAGCCTCATCCACCAGAAGGCAGACAGCAGAAACAAGAACTACAGTCCTGCAGCCTGTGGAACAAAAACCATATTCACACAAAGATAGACAAAATGAAAAGGCAGAGTACTATGTACCAGATGAGGAAACAAGATAAAACCCCATAAAAACAACTAAATGAAGTGGAGATAGGCAACCTTCCAGAAAAATAATTCAGAATAATGATAGCAAAGATGATCCAGGACCTCAGAAAAAGAACGGAGGAGTCAAAGATTGAGAAGATACAAGAAATGTATCTTCTAGAACAATTAACGACCTAGAACAATTAAAGAACAAACACCCAGAAGATTTAAGAACAAACAAACAGAGATGAACAACACAATAACTGAAATGAAAAGTACACTAGAAGGAATCAATAGCAGAGTAACTGAGGCAGAAGAACAGATAAGTGACCTGGAAGAAATGGTGGAATTCACTGCAGTGGAACAGAATATGGAAGAAAGAATGGTGGGATTCACTGCTGTGGAACAGAATAAAGAAAACAGAATGAACAGAAATGAAGACAGACTGAGAGACCTCTGGGACAACATTAAACACATGAACATTCACATTACAGGGGTCCCAAGAAGAAGAAGAAGAGAGAGAGAAAGGACCCGAGAAAATATCTGAAGAGATTAGAGTCTAAAACTTTCCTTAACATGGGAAAGAAAATAGCCACCCAAGTCCAGGAAGTGAAGAGAGTCCCACACAGGATAAACCCAAGGAGAAACATGCCAAGACACATAATAATCAAACTGGCAAAAATTAAAGACAAAGAAAAATTATTAAAAGCAACAAGGGAAAAATGAAAAATACAAGAGAACTCCCATAAGATTAACAGCTGATTTCTCAGCAGAAACTCTACAAGCCAGAAGGGAGTGGCATGATATATCTAAAGTACAACTAAGATTACTTCCCTGGCAAGGATTTCATTCAGATTCAGTGGAGAAATCAAAAGCTTCACAGACAAGCAAAAGCTAAGCGAATTCAGCACCACCAAACCAGCTCTACAACAAATGCTAAAGGAACTTCTCTAGGTGGGAAACATAAGAGAAAAAAAGGACATATAAAACCAAACCCCAAACAATTCAGAAAATGGTAATAGGAACATACATATTGATAATTACCTTAAACATGAATGGATTAAATGCTCCAACCAAAAGACACAGGCTTGCTGAATGGATACAAAAACAAGACCCATAAATATGCTGTCTACAAGAGACCCACTTCAGACCTAGGGACACATGCAGACTGAAAGTGAGGGGATGGAAAAAGATATTCCATGCAAATGGAAATGAAAAGAAAGCTGGAGTAGCAAAACTCATATCAGATAAAATAGACTTTAAAATAAAGAATGTTACAAGAGACAAGGAAGGACACTACATAATGATCAAGGGATCAATCCAAGAAGATGATATAACAATTATAAATATTTATGCAGTAACACAGGAGCACCTCAATACATAAGGCAAGTGCTAACAGCTATAAAAGAGGAAATCAACGGTAACACAACAATAGAGGGGGACTTTAACACCTCACTTACACCAATGGACCAATAATCCAGACAGAAAACTAATAAGGAAGCACAAACTTTAAATGACACAACAGACCAGACAGATTTACTTGATATTTACAGGACATTCCATCCAAAAACAGCAGATTACACTTTCAAGTGCATATGGAACATTCTCCAGGGTAGATCAGACCTTGGGTCACAAATCCTCGGTAAGTTAAGAACACTGAAATCATAGCAAGCATCTTTTTCAACCACAACACTATGAGATTAGAAATCAATTACAGGGAAAAAAATGTGAAAAACACAAACACATGGAGGCTAAACAATACATTAATAAATAACCAAGAGATCACTGAAGAAATCATAGAGGAAATCAAATCATACCTAGAGACAAATGACAATGAAAACACAATGACCCAAAAGCTATGGGATGCAGCAAAAGCAGGTCTAAGAGGGAAGTTTAGAGCAACACAATCCTACCTCAAGAAACAAAAAAAATCTCAAATAAGCAATCTAAGCTTACACCTAAAGGAACTAGAGAAAGGAGAACAAACAAAACCCAAAGTTAGTAGAAGGAAAGAAACCATAAAGATCAGAGCAGAAATAAATGCAATGGAAACAAAGAAAACAATAGCAAAGATCAATAAAACTAAAAGCTACTTCTCTGAGAAGATAAACAGGATTGATAAACCTTTAGCCAGACTCATCAAGAAAAAGAGGGAGAGGACTCAAATCAATAAAATTAGAAATGAAAAAGAAGTTACAATGGACACCACAGAAATACAAAGCATCATAAGAGACTACTATAAGCAACTCTATGCCAATAAAATGGCCAACCTGGAAGAAATGGACAAATTCTTAGAAAAGCATAGCCTTCCGAGACTGAACCAGGAAGAAAGAGAAAATATAAACAGACCAATCACAAGTAATGAAATTGAAACTGTGATTAAAAATCTTCCAACAAACAAAAATCCAGGACCAAATGGTTTCACAGGTGAATTCTATCAAACATTTAGAGGAGATCTAACATCGATCCTTCTCAAACTCTTCCAAAATATAGCAGAGGGAGAACTCCCAAACTCATTCTACAAGGCCACCATCACCCTGATACCCAAACCAGACAAAGATACTACAAAAAAAAGAAAATTACAGACTGATGAACATAGATGCAAAAATCCTCAACAAAATACTAACAAACAGAATCCAACAACACATTAAAAGGATCATACACCATGATCAAGTGGGATTTATCCCAGGGATGCACGGATTCTTCAATATATGCAAATCAATGCGATACACCATATTAACAAATTGAAGAAAAAAACCGTATGATCATCTCAATAGACGCAGAAAAAGCTTTTGACAAAATTCAACACCCATTTATGATAAAAACTCTCCAGAAAGTGGGCAGAGAGGGAACCTACCTCAACATAATAAAGGCCATCTATGACAAACCCACAGCAAACATCATTCTCAATGGTGAAAAACTGAAAGCATTTCCTCTAAGATCAGGAACAAAACAAGGATGTCCACTCTCACCACTTTTATTCAACATAGTTTTGGAAGTCCTAGCCACAGCAATCAGAAAAGAAAAAGAAATAAAAGGAATCAAATTGGAAAAGAAGTAAAACTGTCACTCTTTACAGATGACACAATACTATACGCGGAGAATCCTAAAGATGCCACCAGACAACTACTAGAGCTAATCAATGAATTTGGTAAAGTTGCAGGATACAAAATTAATGCACAGAAATCTCTTGCATTCCTATACACTAACAATGAAAGATCAGAAAGAGAAATTATGGAAACAATATCATTTACCATTGCAATGAAAAGAATAAAATACCTAGGAATAAACCTACCTAAGGAGGTAAAAGACCTGTACTCAGAAAACTATAAGACACTGATGAAAGAAATCAAAGATGACACAAACAGATGGAGAGATATACCATGTTCTTGGATTGGAAGAATCAATATTGTGAAAATGACTATAATACCCAAAGCAATCTACAGATTCAATGCAATCCCTACCAAATTACCAATGGCATTTTTTACAGGACTAGAACAAAAAAATCTTAAAATTTGTATGGAGACACAAAAGACCCTGAATAGCCAAAGCTAGCTTGAGGGAAAAAAATGGAGCTGGAGGAATCACACTCCCTGACTTCAGACTATATCACAAAGCTACAGTAATCAAGACAATATGGTAGGGGCTTCCCTGGTGGCACAGTGGTTAAGAATCTGCCTGCCAATGTAAGGGACACGGGTTCGAGTCTGGCCCAGGAAGATCTCACATACCGCGGAGCAACGAAGCCCATGCGCCACAACTACTGAGCCTGAGCTCGAGAGCCCGCAAGCCACAACTACTGAGCCCACGTGCCACAACTACTGAAACCTGCGCGCCTAGAGCCCGCGTCTGCAACAAGAGAAGCCACGACAATGAGGAGCCCGCACACAGTAACGAAGAGTAGCCCTGGCTCACCGCAACTAGAGAAAGCCCGTGCACAGCAATGGAGACCCAACACAGCCAAAAATTAAAAATAAAATAAAATAAAGACAATATAGTATTAGCACAGAAACAGAATATAGATCAGTGGAACAGGATAGAAAGCCCAGAGATAAACCCATGCACCTATGGTCAACTAATCTACGACAAAGGAGGCAAGGACATATAATAGAGAAAAGACAACCTCTTCAATAATTGGTGCTGGGAAAACTGGACAGCTACATGTAAAAGAATGAAATTAGAACACTCCCTAACACGATACACAAAAAATAAACTCAAAATGGATTAAAGACCTAAATTTAAGACCAGACACTATAAAACTGTTAGAGGAAAACACAGGAAGAAGACTCTTGAAATAAATCACAGCAAGATCTTTTTTTATCCACCTCCTAGAGTAATGGAAATAAAAACAAAAATCAAGAAATGGGATCTAATGAAACGTCAAAGCTTTTGCACAGCAAAGGAAACTATAAACAAGACAAAAAGACAACCCTCAGAATGGGAGAAAATATTTGCAAATAAATCAATGGACAAAGGATTAATCTCCAAACTACATAAACAGCTCATGCAGCTCAGTATTAAAAAGAACAAACAACCCAATCAAAAAATGGGCAGAAGACCTAAATAGACATTTCTCCAAAGAAGACATACAGATGCCCAAGAGGCACATGAAAAGCTGCTCAACGTTACTAATTATTAGAGAAATGCAAATCAAAACTACAATGAGTTATCACCTCACACCAGTTAGAATGGGCATCATCAGAAAATCCACAAACAACAAACGCTGGAGAGGGTGTGGAGAAAAGGGAACCTTCTCGCACTGTTGGTGGGAATGTAAATTGATACAGCCACTATAGAGAACAGCATGGATGATCCTTAAAAAATTAAAAATAGAATTACCATATGACCCAGCAATCCCACTACTGGGCAGATAGCCAGAGAAAACCATAATTCAAAAAGACACATGCACCACAATGCTCACTGCAGCACTATTTACAATAGTAAGGTCATGGAAGCAACCTAAATGCCCATGAACAGGCGAATGGATAAAGAAGCTGTGGTACATATATACAATGGAATATTACTCAGCCAGAAAAAGGAACGAAATTGGGTCATTTGTCGAGACGTGGATGGACCTGGAGACTGTCATACAGAGTGAAGTAAGTCAGAAAGAGAAAAACAAGTATCGTATATTAATGCATATATGTGGAATCTAGAAAAATGGTGCAGATGAACTGGTTTGCATGGCAGAAATAGAGACACAGATGAAGAGAACAAACGTATGGACACCAAGGTGAGGGAAACGGAGGTGGGGGGCAGGGGTGGGGGGCAGGGTGGTGGTGGTATGAAATGGGAGATTGGGATTGACATATATACACTAATATGTATAAAAGAGATAACTAATAAGAACCTGCTGTATAAAAATAAAATAAAATTTAAAATAAATAAACAAACAAACAATATATCAGAGATATTCTTTCAGGTCAGTATATTCAGATTCTCCCCATTCCTCTCTTAATGCCTGCAGTGTATTCCATAGTAAGGATGTATCATAACGTATTTAAATACTCTCCTTTTGTTAAATATTTAGGTCATCTGCATTTTGCTTGCTCTTTTAATAATACTGCAATGAAGCTCTGAGAGTGCAAACTGATGCACTGGTGAGAAATACTTCTACAGATCAGATTCTTAGAAATTATGTATTGTATCAAAGTACATATGTATTATAAATATTTGTAAGTGCCACCAAATTGCTCTGCAACAACGTAAAGTTAAATGAAAAATGTCAACAGTGGTTGATTTCTAAGCTTATGGTCTTATCTGAGTTAATCAACCTGGCGATGAATCAAAAAACCTGAGTCATAATTGTAGCTCACACAGCAATGTATCACAGCAGAAAAAGACAACAGAGAGATATGAGTTACCCTGGCTGTGGAACCTGCCTTTTTTAAACTGTTGAGCCTTAGGTTCCTATTTTTTAATTCAATGAATATGTATTGAATACTCAGTGTCTGGCTCTGTTCGAGGCAATGCAGCTACATTAGTGAGTAAAAGAGACCAAAGAAACCCAAAGAACAACAAAAAAACACAACAAAATCCTTACCCTTACCAGTACACATTCTAGTGGGAGAGATATACAATAAGGAACATGCATAATAAATAAGTAAATTAAACAGTATGTTAGAAAATAAGTGCTACAGGGAAAAAATAGATAAAGGTAAAAAAAAACTGTGGGGGGGGGGTGGGTTGCATTTTTAAGGTGGTCAGGCCAGGCCTCACTGAAAATGACAACTGGGCAAAGCTGTGAAAGAAAGAGTAAACCAGAAGTTTATCTGGAGGGACTGTTGCAGTCCCAACCCTACCCACAAAAAGTAGCTACAAAGGCTGAAGCAGGAATGTACCCGTCGTATTCAAAAACCAGAAAGGATTCTGCTGAAGAAGAATGAGCAGGAGGGAAGAGTAGTAGGAAATGAGCTCAGAGAGGTCAGAGGTGGTGGCAGGGTAACGGCAGGTAAACACTATAGGGTGCTGTAAGCCACTGAAAGAACTTTTTCTGATGGAATGCAGAGCCTTCTGCGTTATTCAAAATAGTCGAAAGTGGAAGCAACCCAAGTGGATAAATGAATAAACAAAATGTGGCATATACATACAATGGAATATTATTATTCAGCCTTAAAAGGAATGAAATTCTGCTACATGCCACAACGTGAATGAACCTGAAGACACGATGCTAAGTGAGATATGCCAGACACAAAAGGACAAATGTTATGATTCCATTCACATGAGGTACCCAGAATAGGCAAATTCAGTGAGACAGAAAGTAGAACAGAGGTTACCAGGGACTAAGGGGTGGGGAGAAACGAGTTACTGTTTAATGGGTACAGAGTTTCTCTTTGCTGTGATGAAAAAGTTCTGAAGATAGAGGTGATGGTTGCACAACACACTAAATGTACTTAATGCCACTGAACTGTATACTTCAAAATAGTTAAAATGGTAAATTTTATGTTGTATATTAGAGAATGAGCTATTCTGAATGACTTTTCCAGATATTTGTCTTTTTTTTCTGAGAAATTATTTTAAAGAGTTATTTTGATGGACTTCTTCTAAATACATATTTCTTTTTCCTATAAAATTGAATATAGTGAATATTCCTAGTAATACATTATACATAATAATTGTACTCTACTATAAAAGTGTTTCCCTAGGAGCACCTTCAAGTCCAGAGAATGATTAATTAAATGGTTCCCTAGCACTCTGATTTATTTAGGTAATGTTAGCCACATGTACTGCTCTCTGCACCTAACTGCTTACTGGGGCTTTCACTGATATCCAATACCCCTCCACATTACTTGGTGCAACATGCCGGGAAACCTCAAAACCAAGTTTGTAATGATGTGTATAAATAGTAACTAGAGTTACTGAAATCCTTAGGTACTCTTCTATGCACAAATGTCTGAGACTCAGCATTAACTTTTCTTTACTCCGTGGCTTTTGATAATGTTGGACAAAACTTCCAATTATGACATCAGCCATGGTAAGCCAGTGATAATTTTTCCAAATTAAAGATTTGTAAAAACGTGTATTTTTTTTTTCTGGGTTGAATTAAGACTAAAAGCCAAGGGTTCCTTTCACTGAAAACCAGTTATTAAGTTCTTAATAACACTCTATTTTTCAATTTTTTAAATATAAATTTATTTTATTTATTTATTTTTGGTTACGTTGGGTCTTCATTGCTGCGCACAGGCTTTCTTTGGTTGTGGTGAGCGGGGGCTACTCTTTGTTGCAGTGTGCTTCTCATTGTGGTGGCTTCTCTTGTTGCAGAGCATGGGCTCTAGGGACAGGCTTCAGTAGCTGTGGAGCACGGGCTTAGCTGCTCCACGGCATGTGGGATCTTCCTGGACCAGGGCTGGAACCAGTGTCCCCTGCACTGGCAGGTGGATTCTTAACCACTGAACCACAAGGGAAGTCCCAACAACACTCTATTATTGAGGATCCTGGATTGCTTTACTGGGGCAACGAATGCTTTGAACCACCATATCATTACCAATAAAAGTATTCCCCCAGAAATATCACTTCTTGATAAATCCTACTTCCTATGAATTTACTATAATAAAACATCAAAATATTCTACACATAAATATGATTTAAATAAAAGAGAGATTACATGAAAGTATGCTGTTTATGAAGATTTACTTAGGCTTCTTTAAACATTAAAATATGCTCGCTTACTGAAAAGGTAAAAATTTTAGTAAGTTACAAAGTACTATTTTAATGCCCACATTATAACCTACAAGTAGTTATTTCTTAGGGCTTCTCCAGTCTATATAAATATGCCATTGCTGAGGGAGTTTATAAAGGAATAAGATATAAAATCTCCTATCTCAAAGAAGCTTACATTATTTGATTATTAGGTAACCCAAAAGGCACACTGATCATAAAGTAGGACACATTAATTTGTGATGGCCAAGTCTCAGTTTTATCATGCCTCTTTGCAGGAGAAAGGAATCTTTATTTTCAAGTAAGCCAGATGGATAGAAAACAATCAGATGTTACAAAGAAGTGATGGATGTTTGTTGAATTAAAAAACAAAATAAAACAATGTTAAAAAATGATAGAAAGACAAAATAAATGAGAAAAAGCCAAGTCTAACTTAGAATACCCTAAGTCAGAAAGAGACAGAAGAGGAATTTATAACAGTGGACCAAAAGTACAGAAGTCAAAGAAACAGCTCCAAGTGGAGGAGAAAACAATACAAGAATCACAGAATAGACAACAGTGATATGGAACATGGTCACAGAGTAAAAAAACTTAAACAAGCAGGGGTGTAACTGATAACTAAAATAAAACTTTCCAAAATGAAACCAAAATAAGAGCAAAAAACTTAGGTCCTTTCTGAGACTAAAAGTGAAGTTATCAGTACTGGCCAGAAGTATACTAAAATTCAAACATAGACGCTTTAAAGGGAAGGGCGGCTTTGGACTAAGATGAAAGGGACAGCATTAGTGTGGTAACACTATGACAAAGTGAGCATATCACAGACCATAATCATGATCTATTTATTCCACGTGGCTGTACACACAGATCCCAAATCTCTCCTCACTAGGCTCAAACCATGTGTGCATCTGTATTGTTGGCGTATTCTATGTCTGTGTAAAGACACAAGTGAGGGAAAGTAGGAGAAAGGGCTACGAGGATTCTTCAATGGAGAAATCTCATGGCCCTTTTTACTCTTGGGTAGTGACAATAAAAGGGTTACTGGAAATCTATCAAAGATGGAGTTTTGAGCTGTTTTATTCCTGAAATCAAGCCCTGTAGGTGGCCACCTACTTTGCCAAGGGAGCAAAGCAGCACCTAGAGCTGTGGCTCTGACTGCAGCACCTGGAGCTAAATGAGAAAACACTTCTGTAATACTTGTGCCATTAAATATTTACCAAATATATTCACATTTTCTGTACTTCCCTTTTTGTTTCCTGGGTTTAAAATAAACATGACAATATATAACACTCATTGTTGAATAAGTCCAAAGTACTTTGCATAACCAACACTTTTCATTTTTACAGTTCCTTAAAAAGAAAGTGGAGACGTACATAATAAATATACATGACTAAGAGTAGAAAAACTGAAGACTTACCTATAATTATAACACTTTGAAAACAAATCCAGTAATTATACTCCTTATTTTATGAACTATCAGACAACATTCCTTCAATAACAGCAGTTGAAGAGAATCTCCATATACAACACAAATTACAGAGGACCATAAACATAAGCATGTAGAGAATTCTAGAGTTGTGCTGTCCAATACAATAGCCACTAGTCACATGGCTATTTAAGGTCAAATTCATTAAAATTAAGTAAAATCTAAAATTCAGTTCCTCAACTGTACTAGCCGTATTTCAAGAATACAATATCCACATGTGGCTACTATACTGGACAATGCAGATATAGAACATTTCCATCATGGCAGAAAGTGCTATTGGACAGTGTTATTCTAGAGTAACGGTATCTGGAACTGGAGAGACAGCCCACATGATAGCCATCTGTTACTAATCTCCAAGATTTTCAGATGTGAACTATTCGTAAAGTCACAATAGACACATAACCTAAATAGTAACCCTTAGGTCTGCAAGAGTCTTATAAAATCATACAATAACAATAATTCTCATCTTTTGCTTTTTCTTTTTCATTTGGCCTGCCATATTCCCATTTGGTTAACAGGCTATATTGATCAGCACCACAATTCACTTGGCTCGAGATGTTATGTGTCTTGGGTGAGTGGCAATCTGCAGCGCTATTGTGCTGCTCTTCCACTGTTTTCATCAGTAATATGAAAGTCTGTGTTTTGTTTTTATAGGTACAGATCCTCCTATACCATCAAAATACTACCAAATGGTAAATTATTTTAATTTAAAGAGACTAATGTTATATTTGCATGTTTAAATATTCATCTTACATCGGAGATTCCAATTATCTATATCTTCTATGGCTTTCTTCAGATGGACTTTATTTGCAAAAGATTTTTGATAGTAGTATTTGAAACTTTAAAGTCCTGTCAAATAAGAAAAATAAATTTCTATTTCAAAGACTTACTTTTTATTTTTTTCTTCCAGTTTTATTGAGATATCATTGACATGCAACACTGTCTAAGTTTAAGGTGTACAGCATAATGATTTGACTTCCATACACCATGAAATGATTATCACAGTAAGTTTAGTGAACATCCATCATCTCATACAGATACAAAATTAGAGAAATAGAAAAAGAATTTGTGTGTGTGATGAGAACTCCTAGGGTTTACTCTCTTAACAACTTTTCTATATGACATACAGCAGTGTTTTTATATTGGTCATGTTGTACATTACATCCCTGGTACTTATTTATCTTATAACTGGAAATGTACAGTACCTTATGACTACCTTAATCGAAGGCAGCCCTCCTTTATAAAGACTTACTTTTTAAAGCAATTTTGTGGGTTCAGAAACTAAGTGAAGCCTTAAAATTATGTTAAATATTCAGACAACAGTTCTTCATTTCACATTTTGAAGATGATTTAAGCTTTTATATAACCATGTAAAAACTTACTTCAAAATTAAGGTCTCGAATCAAGATATCTCCATTTGGCGTTGCTAAAGGAACATGATCAAATCTATAGAGGAAATTAATAAAAAGAGAATAATTTTACATTAAACACTAAGCAGATGTAGCTGAAAGAGAAAGGCTACTGTGTAGTTTAACAGATATTTATGGTGCTAAAGAACCCTTTTCTGTACGTACTTTATAATGTTATCTGCATTGATGATTTCTCCAACACCAGGTATCAAGGGAATGCCTTGTGCTCCTTCAATACATTAAATGGAAAAATCAGTATTAAAGCATCATGGCATGTCAGCAAAAACTTATAATATGTGACCTAGTGCATTCATATTTACCTTTTTCCTGTTGTGAGACCATGGTGCGTTCATATTTGCCCTGATTTAAATCCTTTAGTACTTGCATTAATTCTGTAATCCGAGCAGTAAAGCTGAAGGAAAAGAGAAGTCATAATCAAAACTCCAAAGGCTATATATTTAATTTTTATTATTTATTTGAATATAATTGACATAACATTAAGTTCATATTTTTTACTTTATACAAATCTAACTGAAGTTTCTAAACTTATCATTTACTTTAAATGAGATAACTTAAAAGACATCTCATCAACATAAAGTATTAGTACACGTTTTATTATTATGCTTCAATAGGAGAGCAGGAACACGCGGCTAAGAAAAGAGGTCTCATAGGGTCCCACCTCAACAGATACTTCATTAATAGGCAAATCAAGAAGGTTCTCTGCCACTAGAATTTTAAGGAATTTTCTAGTAAATACTATAAAAGGACTAATGCTAGTGCATTCCTTAGGTCTAGGAAGCATGGACCCTGAGTTCCTGCTGGAGCGAGTTATAAAGCCTTGGATAAAGTTGGTTTTTCTCTCTGAGGACATCATTTATTTTAAGTATGCCAAATGCACACTACTTCCCTGCAAACATGGAAGAATTTGGAGGATTCCTCTCTTTCTTCCTCTGAAGAGGGAAAAAAGATGGAAGTGTTCTTAATATTAGAGAGAAATCACTGTGGTGATAGAAATCAAAACTAATGACAAGAAGTTGGGGAGGAGAAGAATGATATGATGGTCGAAGAGAAAGCACTCTAACCAGAGAAGCAAACAGGATCATTCTGTGAATAACAAGCAGAAACTTCCTAAAGGAACAGAAGCATCCCATATGCTAGGAGCTGTAAAGGCATGAGAAAGTTATTAACAAGTAGGGAGAATGTCAGCATTCTCAAGAGAGAGACTCCTCATAGTAGTTTATAACTTCTTATAACTATCTTGCCGTGAAGACCTTAACTGCCAAAGGAGTAGAGAAGAAGGAACAGAGGAAACAGGCAGACTAATCACAGGCCTGGGAAAGATCCAAAGACATCTAATTTCTTCAGATGACCTGAAACTTACGGTGCTTTTTTTTAACATTATAGTTTTTTTGACACCATACCAAGCCCTTTATATTAGACCCCGAAATTTTGAAATACTTAACTCCATTTGATGGTCTAAGAACAATTTTACTAGACACCCTGACCATATTTACAACTGGACCTACAGCTACCATAAGGTAACTTTTCACTTTTTTCATTAAAATCAACTTCATCCTTGTTTATCTTTTGCTGAGTTGCCAGGTATCAAAGACCTAAGGAAAAAGAAGTCTGGTAGGGGACAAAAAAGTTCAAACGAGAAAATTCTATTCACTAACTTAATTTTCTGTGAATCAAGGAAAGACTGCCCCAATTCGACATTTCCCAGCTTACTGAATACCAGTGTCCACAGAACAGACAGCTTGAGAACAACTAACCTAGTTTAAGGCTCCAAACAGCTATCTTAAGGAAACATGGAAAGTTCACTATCAAAGAAAAATCTTCCTAATTTTCTATCAAAACCAGCTTGCAAGAGCAAGAAATACGGGGCTTCACTGCCCCTTATCTCAAGCTCAACTGGGCACAATCATTAAGGATAACATATTTGAAAAAAATTATTCTCTGCAATTGCTCATTATTACTAATCTTAACTTACCCAGCCAATCTTGTCATTTCACGGCCAGCCAAAACTATTCGACCCAGAGCTTGAGACATTCGCAAAAGCATTCTTCCACTTTGATAGTAATCCTGACATAGAAATAAATATTAGTTTTCACTTACATCTCTAAGATTAAAACTAGCTTTTCTTTATTGTTATATTTAAAATTTCAATTGAGTACGACTACTACTACCACTTTACCTCCAGAAGTTCTGAATGTGAGCTTTTGAGATGTCGAGGATGAGACAAATCTAGGAAAGGACGACTGACAACTACGTAACCAACCACAGTGGCAAAATCTGAAACAAAACAGTTAAAAACATCAACAATACTTCACTTTTCCCACAAATTCCATTCCACTACCTCTTTTAAAGCATACTTACATTTGGCAATTATGCTATCAATGAAGCCCATAGAAAACCGAAACAAAATGAAATTATGTAGGTGCTCCACCTGGCAGAAAGCAAAAACAAAAAATATATATACTTTCTGTATATTAAAAAAATGAATCTATCATGAGGACAAAAGAAACTAAATAATTTTTGTATTCAACAAGTATTAACTGAGTGCCTATGATGTGTGATTACATTATACATCACATTTCATTGAGCGCAATGCTGATCACAGAACAGGTGCCAAACAAATACTTCATGAAACCATTTTTATGCAAACAGAATGGAAACTACTTAAAGAATATCATTGTGGTGTCCCTTGCATGTAACAGTACAATGATACTGTATTCATAATATTGTCAGATACATACTTGTTAAAACTGATCAATAATCAAAAGAAAAAGAACAGAAAGATGAGCTAATTTAGGTGAAACACCAGCTGTCTGGAAATAGCACTCAATGCTTTGCCTTAGTTGGAAACCTCTGGTCTGTGCTTTCTCTAAGAATTATATTACACTCAATTTGAACCAAGCGCTAATGATACTGCACAGCCCGAGTCTGCAGCTTTAATCTCAGCATGCATTATCTCAAAATTACAAGTCTAAAAATGTATTTTATTCTGCATTTTTAATGTTCTTGACTTTTCCGTCTATCATATTACTCAAGGTCCTGCATGATCCGGCACTGGTCTCTATCTTAAACCTCATCTGCTTCTACTTTGCTCTTTCTCACTGAGCTCCAGAAATATTGGTTCCTCAAACATGCTTCTGCCTTAAGGCTTTCCTCCTGCTGTTCCCTCTGCCAGGATTACTGTGTTCCTAGATATTTATATTCTGTGACTAACTCCCTTAATTCACATGGGTTTCTGATAAAATGCCACCTCTTTAAGAAAGACCTTCTTGCCATCCCCTACCTAAAATAGCTAGGCAACAGCCCCCATCATACTCCACCACTTTATTCCATTTTATTTTTGGTCACAAAATTCACTACAACCTGAAATCATATATTGTAAAAGATCCAGTTGTTTACTTGTTTATTGTCTCCCCCACTAAAGTGTGGATTTCCTGAGTACAGGGTAGCTTGCTCTTAATATCTTCTGTAAAAGAACAATGGCTGGAACATGTATTCAATGAATGACAGAGGTTACATACCAAGCTCAATGCTGGAGATACAACAATGAATAAAGCAGACAAGGTCCCTGAGCTCATGGAATTCACATACTCATGAAAGAGACAAACTAGTAAACAAACAAAATAATTATAAATCACAATGTATGCTTTTAAGGAAACAGATCATTAAAATGGGAAAATAACTGGTGGAGGCCATCAGAGAAGACAAGGCCTCAAAAAGGTGTTAACTTTTGGGCTGAAATCTAAAGGATAAGCATGGGCAAGCCATGTGAAGAGCAAACTAGTTAACAGCAGTCCCCTAGAACATTACCTTAAATGCATTTTATCAGTGAATACTATCAAAGTTCAGTCATGTTAAATATAAAAAAGGCAAAAATTCAATTTCTGAAATAATTTAAAATAACTTCTTTAACCTTTAAAAATCACCTCAAATATGTATTTAATTTCAAAAACTTCCACTAAAATGTAAGCTCCTTAAAGGGAGGATGTGGCCCATCACACACACCACTGCTATCACACTAATCACCTGGACAAGCACAGACACCTAGATGGTGCTCCGTATCTTTTGAATGAATAATCAATACAATTAATTAAATTCAAAACTTCCAAGCAGCAAGTAAATAAAAACCAAGGTATAGTTTTCATAAGAAACAACGTTTATATTCTAAATCAAGGGTCAGCAAGCTATGGCCCACAGTTCAAATCCAGCCTGTCACTTATTTTTGTAAATAAAGTTTTATTAGAACATAGCCACATCCATTCATTTACATATAGAATATGGCTACTCTTGAGTGGCAGAGTTGAACAGTTGCAGCAGAGACCATATGGCCTGAAAAGCCTTAACTATACATGTATTATCTTGCCCATTACAGAAAATGTTTGCTGAACTGTGCTCACAGTATTTCCATGAGTGCTACAGGAACAAATTCCTTCTGTAATAATTTATCACTAAATAAGACTCCTAAGTAACTGCTTTACAAGTACAGACAATTATTTTAATAAAACCTACCCATTTTTATAGTTGGGCAGCTTAATACATTGATTTGATAGTTTTTAGGAAAACACAGTATAAAAATTCTTCATAGTTAGTTATTTAAAAAATAAATATTTTAAAGATTAAAGGTATATGTATGTATCTTGGCAAAGGCCCCCAATTTTTTCTTCCATAAACACACGAGCCTCCATACATGTTATCTTACCAGTTTTCGGAAGACTGAGTGGATTGTCTGCTTTTCTCTTTTATTTCCATTGTAAAAGGCAATTTCTTCACTATTAAAGAAAATAATTTAGCAATTAATTTTAATGTTACCTAAGCCTGAAAAATAACTGAAATACCGTATTTAATGACTGAATATTTGTATATAACTGGACATTTTGTGACTATGAGCTTATTGGGTACATCTCAAGCCACTATCTGTACCTAGCTCAACTGATCAGAGCACAGGGATACGCACCTGACTGGATCACAGACTGCACTACCGACATATGTTGCATATGCCACATATAGCCTGGCTGGAAAAGATATGCTGGGTTAATTCTCAGAAATGTGAATAAAGAAGTAAGAAATATAATAAGAAATAAGAAGTAAGAAGGAAATTGCCATGACATATAGGAAGGCAGGACTAGGGCAGCCATTACTACAAACTGAGTACAGATCTAACCAGAAGGGAGAGGAGAAAACAACAGTTAGAAAAAAAATAAGGTAGTGATGCCATGACATGCAGCCTTTAAAAGACAGAAAAGCAAACTAAGTCCTGCCCGCCTCACAGTGCCAGCTCCCAGGAGGCCTAGCTGAACAGTTGTTCTTATTCTCGGAACCCCAGCATAGCCTCGCAACTCCTCTTTCTTTGAGCTGATTTGAATGGGTACACAGGGGCCACACGGATCTTAACTAGGAAAAAAGGGTCATTTTATGGATGAAGAAAGGTTAAATATAGTTAACTAAATTTGCAGAAGTCATGGAGCTGGCAGGTCAAATAGCTGAAATTATAACTCGTATCTGACACTAAAGTCTAGTTTTCCACTCTATTCAGTATAATGTAAACTCTCCCAGCAAAGTACCTCTTACAGCAGAGGAAAGTAAAGATTTACATAGGCATCTAGAAGGCACAGTTAAAACAGCTCTTAATAAACACACAATATTTCTTTAAAGTCTCTTTTTTCCCTTAAAAATTTATGTGAGTTTTATATTCTAGTCCAAAATGTACCTGTATTTTTTTCCATCATAAAAACAAGGTAGCCCCTACCTCAACCCATTCAAGTAAAATTAACTTTCCATAAACTTGCTTCGTGTTTGACCTGCCTTTCACAATTTCCCTTACACAATAATACAGGGCCCCAGGGTATCAGAATCCCAGTTAAACACAATTCTATACCTATAATTTGTTTTCTTACTTCCTTTTACCTCCTCTGCACATTTAAGTCAGTGGAGAAAGATGAGGTGATAATTCTACTTCTCCTGAACATTTTAGCCTAAACCTAAAACCTGAAAGAACAGAACATCCCAGAATACTGACAACTGCCTATCCAACATTTATTCTCTGCCATGTCCTCCTTCCTAAGAGAACCCCAATTTTCTTAAAGTTCTCTATCCTTTTCTATGCATCCAAATGGTTGAGGAATGGCCTCAACTCCATCCACAGGAGAAGAGTTCCCAATGGTCTAAGCCAATCACTTTGCTGTAACTGCTTTAGTGATAATTCTGGCCAATGAGATGTGAAAGAAAGTCTGTTGTGGGGCTTCTGGCGAAGATTCCTTGCTCTCTTAAAGAGACAGCAGAAATGGTCTGTTTTTGTTTCTGGACTTTTTGCAGGGGAAGAGGGCTGGTGAGATCTAAAACTGCTTTTGCCATCTTGTGATCACAAAGAGAACTAGCCAGAGGAAAAGGGTAACATACAGAGGAGGACAGAGCCAAGAGAAGACCCAGACACCCCGATCATGCTGCGCATGAACTGCTCTATCTTTAAGAGTTTTTATATGAAGTAGTAAATGTCTTTATTGTTGCAGCCACCTGAGTCAGGGTTTTCTGTTTCTTGCAATGGAAAGCATCCTAGCTGATACCATCTTTCATTCACTTGGCAGATCACCTCTCTACTCAACCTTCTATTCTTCTGTCTCCCTACAGCACAAAAACCCTATTTAGAACTGGTACTATTTTAGCAATCCAAGGAAATAAAGGAAGAGGGAACTGTTAAAAGAATAATTTCCTAAATAATTTTGTAATGCCAACAGGGTAGTAAATAAATATTAGGACCCTCAAGATGACTTAAGGTTGACAGATCATCAATATGCGAGAAAATGTATTGAGCACTTGCTACATATTAAAAACAGTGCTGGAAGCTTTATATATATTTCATATTTAATCCTCATGACAACCCTCTATTATCTACCTAGCATAAACAAGAAAAGTGAGGCTATAAATAAGTTGCCAAAAGTCATATATAACTGATAAGTGGAGAAGGTAGCTTTTGAAACTAGTCAGGCTGGCTCTAACGCCCAATACTTCTTCCTCCTTTGGATTTTTAAACTGTCTGGAAAATAGGTAGAGACACATGCAGTGAGACTGAATTAACTTTGAGTATTCCAAATACAGTCTCAAACAAAAAACATTTGTGGATAAATTGAGACAAAATTTTCTTTGAAGAAGTAAATTTGAATTTAAATTGTTTTTTGACTTTGCTTAAAGTGAAATCAACAGAAAGTTAGTCAATAGAAGGCATGAAGAGGTAAATCAGGGATACTAAACAGTTAACAAGAAACAGGGTTAGAAACGTAGAGGACTACTGCTTTATAAAACCGATATCCTTCATAATGTATATTTTCAAAAGAAGTAAATACACACAGACATAATTTCAGTGTTACTAGACTTTTTGGAGTCAGCTTACAGGACTTCAATAGCCATACAAAGGAATTTTTAGTACAGCCAAATACATTTAATACATTTGTACACACCTGTTTGTGATGAGCCGAGAATTAACGTATCTATACTCTCCTTCAAGCTTTTGCTCAGTTATTGTCATCTTACCAATGGGTCTTCTAATTCGAGTTAGGAATAGCCCAGAAACAAGCAAGTAGGCCATCATGCTTGCTGGGCCCTGTTATTATTGGGAGAGAAAGATATACAAAGGTCAAGGATATAATAAATTCACTGAATGCAACACACACAATTTATTATAATTAACTCCAGTTACTCTGAGAGAAATTTACTCTTTTGACTAATTTTTTCCCTTAATTGTTTCTTTTCTGAGAAATTACACACTGGGTCTTCTTTGTTTTTACTACTCACCTACTCCTCCTCCCACAACTCTTTCCCCAGCTCTCCCAAATTTGCTCACTTAAAAACTCCTAATTGTAGTCCTCACTCTTTCTTTTACAGCACCTAAAACTCTTCTGATGGAACTCTTCTCGACACTCTTAATTCCACAACAACTCGCAAAACTTTTTTTTGCCTTCTCTTTGAATGTTAATACTCCCTGAGGTTTCCTCTTTCACTCCCTTCTCCTCCCAAATTTATACCTCTAATCCCATCACTCTTTAAGAATCCAAGATGTTATTTCCAAATACTTAGCTGTACATCTGAAGCTTACTACTCTGTAGAACCTCAAGCTCAATTCCCCCAAATGAGCTCAATCTGCCTTTCCCTTCTCCTGTGTCTTGCTTCTAGCTGCCGTACTTTCTAATGTGGTAACGTACCTCATCATGCATTGACCCTTCTAAGAGAGAAGCTTCAAGCTTGCCTTTCCAAGCTCATCGAAGGTACTTCCCTCATTCCCATATATATATCCTATGTTCTGCCATACTGAAATAACTGTTTCCTGAACGTGCCTTTCCATGAAGTTGTTCTTATGTCTGGCAAGCCTGACATGTCTAATGGAGGCCTACTCATCATCCTCAAAGCAGTGCAAATATCACCTCCAGTTCTTCTGGACAATAAATACATTTCCACACTTCCATTACTGGGCTTATCACTTATTACAATTGTCTGAATACCTACCCTTTCACCAGATCATAATCCCTCTTGAGTAGGAACTGTGTCTTACTCATCTTTTTATTCAGACAGTGTGTATGGAATATAGTATGTATTATTTTCAAATTCAATATGATTGATTCAATGCATTTCAACAATTACTAGAAGTATGGGCAAAAGAGATAACTAAAACATAGTTTCTACCTAAGAAATACAAAATCAGAAAATAAGAACACATGGAGATATATTTAAATATAAACATAATACTTAAGTATTATAAACATGTAATAAGTACCATCAAAGTACTACAATATACCGATAAAAAGGCATTAAGCCTATTCACTTGTTTACAGTAAAAACAAGTTTTAAGAATGATTAAACCTGGCTTACGGGATATCAAAAGGTTAGGAAGATAGACAAGAAAATTAAAATAAAAAACTGCTTTCCCCAATGTTTTGGAACAGAACAAAAATCACTACATAAATTATTTATTAATCAACTACAGAAAGTATATACATACACATGTACATATACACATAAAACAACCACACTATTATATGATTGTTATAAATATATAACAATAATACTACATATTAAATGACTAAAGTTAGACTTCAACGAGAATACTCAGAATATAAAGGTCATTCTTACTATCACAAATGTCAGAGAAATACCTAATAAGGCTCATGGGATAGTCAACCATTTATATTATTATAAAATATTCTTGAAACTGTTATGGCCACTCTAAAAGTATTTAAACATTCAAATTTCATAGTAAAATAGCTATCTCCAAATTTCTTTTTAGACATTACTTTGCAACAATAAATACATGTATGTTCAATGTTTAAGCACTTCTGGTTGTTGAAGCCACAAAAATTTTCCAAGTGTCTGGCTTAAGCAAAATTAAAAAGCTAAATTAGAAAACTTTAAAAATCTCTAGTACAGTATTATTTTATAACCAGACTTTATTAGCTACACTTGTAAAAAATACATTCTTTGAGATACATAAAAATTCTTACAAACCATCCAGCTATTCACAGCACAGTACTGTAGCCATTTAAAAGACAGAATGAAAGTAAACTTACCTGAGCTCCTATTGCACTTGTTAACTTGAAGATATACAAAACTATGTCTAAAAATGGCTGTAAAATAAACATCAGAAGGTTCAGAATTAAAAAGAACTAGATTGCCTAGACTGATAGCCAATAAACATGTTAAATACAAAATGCTATTCGACATTTAACACATAATTGTCAACATGCAGAGTTCCCACTATGTATAATGTACTGTAACAGTATGCAGCTCAATGAATACATAAAAGACACAGTTCTTACTCTCAAGAAACTCAAAATGGAGAGAGCCTGACCAATGTCTACTGACCATCAACTGGGAAAAGTATCTACCACTTTCCATCAACTAAGGTAGCTCTACTGTGATAATTAGCCATTACTTACTTAGCAATTTCTCAATGTAGTATAAAGACACTGAATAAAATGACCTGAGTTTTAACCGCAAATCTACTAACAGCTTTTCTGGTTTCTATATATCTTCACCTGAAAAATGAGAGACTCTTTCTGCTCTTAACGTTGTCTGATTTTATCACAACATCTATATGTTGAAATATGGTGAGTGAGCTTATGAATCTCATTTTCTGACCTAAAACTCAAGCTCCTAGAACTAAAATAATACATTAATGTACTGCTCCTCACACAGAGACAACTCAACTGACATACCAAAAGCTGTACATATTTTGAACTGTTTTTCAAGAAACCCAAACTGTGTTCATTTACTTTAAGTCCATAGCCACTCCTTTCTGACTATATTAGGATAGGTGGCTTCATTTATTAATTGGCTTGTACTAAGATGAACCTTTTCTTTCTTGTCTTACGAATTATCAAGAAGTTAGATATATTTAGACATATACTTAGATATATAAAATTCAAGTACACTTAAGTTACTGACAAAAATAATGACTCAATTTAGTCAGAGTTCAAACAATCAGATATTTTATAAACTAAATATACTGTCGTATATAGCACCACTACAATCAATTAATTTGATAATATTTTTCTTTACTACAGCTGTGACAAGTCCTGAGCTATGGACTTACTCAAGTGCCAAGATGTAATAAAGAATACACAACGATGTCTACAAAATTACACGAAAAATATTATATACAGCACCTCCCCCCTACACACACACACACACAGAGAACAAACTAAAATGTGGTGATGGGTGGAGGGAAAAAAGCAGCTGAATTACTGAACAACTTGCAGCTGTCTGAGTTTCTAGAGTTTGGATCAGTAAAGACTTAAAGAGAGCTAAATAAAGAACAAAGTTTGGCATGAAGTGAAAAGGTGTCCTAGCAGTGGGCCTATCAAGAGGGATACAGATCGCTTTTCTTAGAACTGCCTATCCTCCTTCCATCCACATGGTTGAAATGGGAGCATTCCTATTCTTACAATGTGACCCAGCCCCTTGTGGTATATAGTTTTTTGTCTCAAGACTGGATATTTGGATCAATTGTGGTCAGAGGCAAGATACTACAAATGGTCCAATTTGAGACAAGCTCCAACCACAAACCAAGAGCAGTCATGTGGACTGGATGGGAAATGGGGCATCTAAGATGAAGAGTGGCGGGGGAAATGCTGGGCAGACAGTCTTATAGATGCCCTCTACATGTGCTAGCCAACGCAGGAGGTAATGGCAAAGAAGATGGCTTAATGAGAAGACCACAGCAAAAAACTGTAAGGGTGGTGAGATAAGAAGAGGAAGTAAGAGCTGACATAATCAGCAGGAAGAAAACTAGTTAAGGTCAGAGTCAAAAGCTTTGGCAATATTCTGGAAAGGGGGGAAAAACAGTAATTAGAAAAAATTAGAAATGTACTAGTATCTTGTGAAAATTTTTTGACTATTACTTAAATGATCTATTAGAGATACTGAAGCAGAGAATTGGGCAAGAATATGTCCTAGCCTAGGGTTATGAATGTAGAACTAAAAATAAATTGACCATGAATTTCTAACAACTGCCAGAAGTACACAGGTCAAGAGATAAAAATCCAAGTTTCTGTCGTTTTACTGAAACCAGCCTGCAAAGTTCTTATAACATCTTTATAAGACACTAAATTCTCAGTTCTTGGCCAAAGCACCTCACATCAATAATATAAAAAATTAAGTAACTGTAGTTAAAACTATTATAACAACTCTATAACTTTCTTATAAAAGCATTAAATACTTATATGCTGCTGTTATGTGCATCAAATCAATTCCATATAAATTTGCTTAGATTCAAAGATAAGCAAATTAACAACAATAAAAATAGAAAAACTTACCTTACTAAGATTTGAATACAGATCAACTACACTGTTACAAAACTTTTCTACATCTTGTGTAAGCAGCTGGTCTGGATTAGCTATTCTGTTGTCCAGATTTCCCATTTTATAATACGTGAAAGTTCTAAAATAACAATAAGAAGATGACTTTAAAACAAATGATTTTAAAAACAAAAAAATTCACATTATACTATGTAGTGCAAATTCATAGAAACAGAAAAATCTGGAGCTGGAAAAGACCCTAAAGATTGTCCTAATTTGTTTTAGAGATGCAGATGCAAGTCTGGAGAAGGATCACTGGCCAATTAATGGAAGAGCCAGGATTAGATTCCAAATAGCTGATGTCTTTCTCTATATGCTTCTGGGTCTAAGAGCAATCCTCTTGAAAAACATATCAAATAAAAAAGAAAAACTTCTACATCTCAATATCATAAGTATTATTGTTTAAGTATTTTTAATATAAAAATAGGTTATTACTTACTGGAGATACTCCTCATAGAGGTACTTAGTTAGTCTTACTCGGAAGCACAGTTTGAGCTCATTTAACCCAAACTTCAAGAAGTTATTAACCAGAGAAATCTAAAACAAACAAACACATATTATTGGTTTTGCTTCATTTCTACTTACTAAATTGTAATTTATTTCCCTATCATTGATTTTGTCTCCAAATCCTATAAATTTTTTATAACTGATAGTACAAATTGATATAATTCAGTTCTGTTTTACTAAACATTTCCAAAGACACAAAGAGAACATGCTAAATCAAATGCAATTAGCTATACTACCCTTTACTTGGAAATTAATTTTAGAATATATTATTAATTATGAGAAGCACCTTGTTACCTTTTTAATTTTTTGGGGGGGGAGGGAGATATAAACAAGCCAAAGAGCAAATCTGTCACCTTTCTATCCAGTGTAAAGAACTTACTTTAGGAGTACTGACATTTATGCTTAGTATATCTTCTCTTTCCTGCTACCAGCACTACAACCCTAGACAACGGAACTCTATACCCACTGTATTTGCATTTGTTAAAAAAATTACTACAAGTTTTATACCAACTAATGCCATCTTCTAGATTATTTCTGGAGTCAACTTTACTACTCTTTTCCACCACTATATTAAAATTAATTCTTCCATAGTTCTGAGGTCACATTTATATAAAAATTTTCTCAAGGAAACACTGGTCTTCTGCTGAATCTCCATCTTTGATTGACATCAATGCTGCTTTTCTCAATTTTCTATTTTAAAAGGTCTTCCATGTATGTCTATCCTCAAGCTTTATTAAATCTGACATATGTTCTAATTAATTAAGTTCTATAATTAAGCTCCTCCCTTTTACTCCCACACATACAATACTAAAATTCTTATCGTGCCGATAAAATAGAATAAAGGTAAGACTCAAGCTAAGAAAACTACTTATGATTTGGACCACTTAACGTTTATATTTAGTAAATTCGGACAATAAATTCCAATTAAATTACATTACATTACGTTAGTGGTTCAAGTTACTGTAACAGTTTATGGCCTACAGCAATGATTCTCACCCAGGATTTCTGCCCTCAGCTCACTGCCCCACAACCTCACGTTAGCCCCCCACAGGCCACTTGGCAATGTCTGGAGACACTGAAGACATTTTTTTTGTTGTCACAACTGGGGGAGGGGTACTATTTCCATCTAGTGGGATGTTACTAAATATCTGAGAAACCCTGGCCTAATGGTCAAATAAAAAATCATCTACACTTGTATACACCTACATATGTATGCAAAGAAACTGATCCAAACATAATTCCTTTAAATTTTTCTATCTAGTGTAAAGGTTTGCGCACTGAAAAACTCCACTATAAGTTACAAAACTAAACTTGAAAAAACTTAGTATATAAATCTTCAAAGAACTTAATAAGTAAAAATCCTAAAAGATTTCAGTAAGATGCAATTTTTTCCCTATGTAAAAATCTTTAAAGAATTAACACTTACGAGAGGCATGGCAGCGATGAAGTTGAATAAGTATTTCTTGAAATCTTTTCTGCTACGACCAATGATACCACTGCAAACCACCACATGCAATGCATTAGTTGCAAAAGAAGCAATATTTAACACTAAAAAAACTTCTCTAAATCTCTAAAGCTATTTTTGGAAATTTTCATTGAATCAAATGAATCAATAAGAAAAAAGATGCTAAAAACATTTTCTTACAAAAACATTAACTTTTGAAATTTTGTCATTTTAAACAGCTTGCTTGGAAATCACTCTACAAACGGCAAAATTAAATAAGAATGATAGCTAGTTCTTTCCTTCGTAAAAACGGTAATTAAACAGCAGGCTTGGGCTTCCCCGGTGGCGCAGTGGTTGAGAGTCCGCCTGCCAATGCAGAGGACGCAGGTTCGTGCCCCGGTCCGGGAGGATTCCACATGCTGCAGAGCAGCTGGGCCCATGAGCCATGGCCACTGGGCCTGCGCATCCGGAGCCTGTGCTCCGCAACGGGAGAGGCCGCAACAGTGAGAGGCCCGTGTACCGCAAAAACAAAACAAACAAACAAAAAAACCAAAAAAAACCCAGCAGGCTTATACTTAAGCAGTCACAAAAGGGTTTGTTTTTTTTTTTTTTTTTTTCTGTACGCGTGCCTCTCACTGCTGTGGCCTCTCCCGCTGCGGAGCACAGGCTCAGGACGCGCAGGCTCAGCGGCCATGGCTCACGGGCCCAGCCGCTCCGCGGCATGTGGGATCCCCCCGGACCGGGGCACGAACCCGCGTCCCCTGCATCCGCAGGCGGACTCCCAACCACTGCGCCACCAGGGAAGCCCCCACAAAAGGGGTTTTATATGATGAAACAATTAACAACTTTATAGACCCAGGAATGGATTACTGTGGATAAAACAAAGTACTATTTCTTTGTTTGCCTTTAGATATTTTAACATCCTGTCATTTGTATGAACTAATGGCAAGGAGACAGACTAATGACAGATGAGCAAATTCTTACTATAAAGGGCCAAGAGCAACCATTTTAAGCTTTGTGGGCCATAAGGTCTCTGTTGCAACTACTCAATTCTGCTATTGTATAGCTAAAACAGCTAAGAATGAGATTGACTGTGGTCCTAAGAAAATTTTACCAAAAAAGATGGCAGTGGGATTTCAATGAAGCCAGATCTTTTATCTATTTTTAATCTATTTTAAATATTTATCTGTTTTTAAAATATCCACTAAGAACTTATTTAAAGGGTTCCACTACTTTTTTAAAAAGCTAGAAAGCCATTATATCATTATAAGTAAAGGATCTCTGACTACCAAACGTCTGTGGTCTAGTGCAAAGATAATGTTAATATTCCCAGAAGTAAATTAACCATATTTTGAAAAACAATGCGCTAAATGATTCAAACCTAGCTCTACACAAAAAAATGACTGGTATACATACTGATAAATAATTTCTTTTTATGAGGGAGTAGATGAATAATGCCAAATAATATGAACTGATCTTTTAGAGCAAAAAAGTTCCATGGTCAAATAAATTTCCAAAAACCTGAGTTAACGCTAACAAATGTCTTTACCAAAGGCCCTCTCAAAGCTCTAATGTATAATATGCATTGTAAAACTCTCTGAGAGGGCTTTGTAGCACTAGCATTTCCTCCATCATTGCTAAGATTCCAAAGAACATACTTTGGGAAATGTTACTCTAGACCGATAGAAAAATTAATAGTCCAATTTTGACATAGCTGCTAAAAAGTGTTAAAAAAAATTTTTTTTAAAGCTGAACTAGAAAAAAGTTAAAATAGAGCCACACAAAAATGTTGTTTACAGCAATAAGAATATTAGAGACAAAAAGTAATTAAGTACAAAAGTTTAGAGGTTTAAATTAAAATTATTTGAACCAAACTTTACATAAAACCAAAGTGCTTTAGTGCTGCCCAAGCTGTGAAACACACAAGATTATCAAACTTTGGTAAAGCACATGCCATCATTCAGCAATGGTTTACCACTGGAGTAGCAGCTACAAATTTAAAAAATGGTTTCTTGAATAAAGCTTTATTTCTGCTTATTATCCCGCTGCAAAAGAAAAATAATCATCAATAAAGTAATTTTAGAGTAGTCCCAATCATAGTTACTTCTAAAACATACAGGAATCTTAAGATAGTTTGGTAATTTTAAAATGCTACTTATAGCCAAGCGGTTAAAAATAAAATATATATTTATGATTACGTACGGCAGTATAGGGGAACAAACTTTGCCACCCCAAAACGTGTTTCTTTGGCATAAGGATTACTTTAGGCTGATTATTTTTAAGAAACAGAAGCCTCAGGAAGTCTTTCTTTTTGCCTCCCCCTTAGCTGCCTAAAGAATTTAGATAAAAGGGCCTGCTCCCAGAATAGAGCTATGACCAGAGATATCTGCAAAGCATATGGGCTAAGCGTGTGTGGGGAAAGTAGGCAGGACCTAGAGATCAGAGTCCACGCTGTGTCCCAGAGTCTCCACGTAGCCCAGCAAACAGTTGTTTACCAAACATTTGCTTTTCCATCTTCATGTGAATTGCCTTCCTCCCCTGTGAAGTCCCAAACCCCTACCCCCAACATCCTCTCTGTTGTTAGCTGAAGATGGTATTCAACATGAGGGCTTTGGCTATTCTGGCGAGTTACTAAGTTCTCCTGGGCCTCTCCCATGTACACATGTTATTAAACTTTTGTTTGATTTTCTCCTGTTAATCTGTCTCACACCCATTTAATTCTTAGACCAGCCAGAAGAACCTAGAAGGGCAGAGGGGAATTTCTTCCTCCCCAGCAGCAGCAACAAGATATGAAATATTACCTTCCATATCATAGAACTGCCAGTTTCTACCTTAAAGAAGGGGTCTGCCCTATTAAAATCTGCCCCATTCCGAAGTCATTAGTCACTGCTAACAAGTAAGCCTAAAAGATGTAACGGATATTAAAATTAAGTACATTAAGGACCATAACAAGTCTCTTTGTGACTCTATTTTAGCAGAAGAACATAAATCTAAACATACTTTGCAAGAGGCAAAATGGAAAAGACAAAGTTTACGATGTAGCTTTAGTAGCAAGTTAGAGAAATGTGTTAATTTTTCAAATAAAACTGTTCTATATTATGAATTCACAATATTTTAAAACTTTTAATTTGACCAAATATCAAAAGATCTCATGCACAGCAGAAGCTCAAAAATCTTTATTCAGGAGAAAATAAACAATTAACTTTTGCTTTTGTTTTTTTGGGGGAGGAGCAGAGAAAGGTTTATTGCAGGGCCAAGCAAGGAGAACAGGTGGCTCGTGCTCAAAAAAAACCCAAACTCAACAATTAACTTTATTTATTTATTTATTTTGGCCACACTGCACAGTATGCGGGATCTTCCCTGACCAGGGATTGAACTCATGCCCCCCGCAATGGAAGTGCACAGTCTTAACCACTGGACTGTCAAGGAAGTCCTCAACAATTAATTTTTAAATGACTGCTTCAGGGATTTCCCTGGTAGTGCAGTGGTTGAGAATCCACCTGCCAATGCAGGGGACATGGGTTCGATCCCTGGTCCGGGAAGATGCCACATGCCGCAGAGCAGCTAAGCTCGTGTGCCACAAGTACTGAGCCTGTGCTCTAGAGCCTGCGAGCTATAACTGTTGAGCCCACGTGCTGCAACTACTGAAGCCCATGCACTCTAGGGCCTGCGTGCTGTAACTACTGAGCCCACTTGCTGCAACTACTGAAGCCCACACACCTAGAGCCTGTGCTCCACAACAAGAGAAACGACCGTAATGAGAAGCCCGCGCACCACAACAAAGAGTAGCCCCTGCTCGCCGCAACTAGAGAAAGCCCACGCGCAGCAACGAAGACCTAATGCAGCCAATAAACAGACAAACAAATAAATAAAATGACTGCTTCAGAATCGTGAATTTGGGTTAAGAGTACAAGGAAGCTCCCTGTACTATTCTTGCAGCTTTTCTGCAAGTTTAAATTATGTCAAAATAATATGTTTCTTAAAAACTCTTAAAATTTTTGTTTTTTTAATTTTTTTCTACATCTCATAACTGAATTTTAAGGCTGAGTACCCAGCAAGTTGATTAGTCTAGTAGAATTATAAGTTGGCTCATGCTACATAATAACTTTCCTCTTATCCATCATTACCAATTAAATTAATGCACCACATACTCTTAGTGATGGATTTTCTCTAGAGCATTCAGTCTTTGAGAAAATTAAAATAAGCACCTATTTAATTAAAGTTGGAAATCCCTAGCTTAGAAAATTAAATATTATTCTTTTAGGTTACAAAAACATGAAATCACAAAATATGAATAAAAGGGAAAAAACTTTAAAAGATAATCTTCTATACTATACCATGATTGTACAGGGTTCTTTATATGTATCATGTGACTGACTGTACACAGATATCTAATATAATGTTATTCACAGTGGATGTAACCTGTTATTTTTGTCACAGGTAATTAATAACACTACAGTTGGGGAGCCTGTATTTTTATTAACAGATACGGCATTTAAATAATAAGTAAAGCCATCAAAGGAAAAAAATATAAAATTCTATAATCATGTAAAAGGACTTACATGTCTTCTCTATATTAATCATACAAATGACTCAAATTACTTGTACACAAAGCTCATAGAAAGAGAACTTAACAAAACTGATCCTGCTAAAGCTGATGTGCTAGCAGCAATGAACAAACACTTCAATTAATCATGCTTAACTTCTTAGAATTCCTTAGAGGATTCCTCACTGGGGCACAAACACACAAAACTGACCAGACTCCCCCTACAAATTCCTTTCAGGGAAACCAGACAATCAACAATCCCACAACTTGGCTTCTAGCAAGTTAAATATGAATACACAGCCAGAGTGACTGCTTAAGGAAAGCTCTAAACTGAATGACAAAGATCAGAACAACAAAGGACACTGAAAGTCACAGACTTGAAAGAATGACTGCTACAAAAATGAACATTCATACAAAAAGATAGCTCCTGGAAATAAAATTAAAACAAATAAAAATTCACTGGATGATAAAGTTAAAAGAAATCTCCTAGAATATAATATAAAATGTCAGAGACGTAAACAGTAGAGAAATTATAGTCAGAAGATCAGTCTAGGAAGTCCAACACTCAACTAAGATTCCAGAAAAAGTACAGAAAACACTGGAAAGGAAGAACTTTTTTAAAAACACAAGAAAATTTAATTCTTCAGAATGAAGAATGAGTTTCTAGATTGAAAAGAGCCCACCTAGTGCCTAGCACAAACACACGGAATGAAAAAAAATTCACACCAACATTCAGTGAAATTCCCATAACACCAGCAATACAACATCAACAATAAAGAAATAATAAAAGCTTCCAAAGCAGGTAAAAGAAGATCCGCTGCTAAGGGCGGGCAATCAGCACAGGAATGGGACTCAACACCAAATGTGGAAGCTAGATCAGTAGTTTTTAACCTTGGCTGGGATCAAGGTTAGGATCACCTGGGATGCTTCAAAAAGTAATGATTGATTGAATCATTAGTAGGTCTCAAAATTCCCCAGATGATTCTAATTATACTGCAGCCAAGGTTGAGAACCACAGAGCCCTACAGAAGACAACAGGGTGATGCTTTCCAAATTCTGAAAAAAATTGATTTCCAATTTAGAATGAATAAATACAGCTAAATTATCAATCAAGTGTGAGAGAAGAAGACTTTATCAGACCCACAAGGTCTCAAAATTTTACTTCCCTTGTAACCTTTTCTCAGAAAAAGACTGCATCTGCCAAAATGAGAGAGTAAACTGAGGAAGAGGAAAACAAAAGATCCAGAACATAGGAGTTATTTAATGCAGGAAAGAAAGATGAAAAAAATTCCTAAGATCACGATAAAAGTAAATTCAAACATGACTGCTATTTAGTGAAGCTAAAGCACAATCAATCCTAATGAGAGCTGGAGGACAGAAAAGTAACAAGAGGTATGAGGTGGTAATAGATAAAAATCAGTAAGTTATCTAGTGTGTTTGACATATTACAATACTGAGTTTTGTTTTGTTTTGTTTTGTTTTTGCGGTACACGGGCCTCTCACTGTTGTGGCCTCTCCCGTCGCGGAGCACAGGCTCCAGACGCACAGGCTCAGCGGCCATGGCTCACGGGCCTAGCTGCTCCACGGCATGTGCGATCTTCCCGGTCCAGGGCACGAACCCGTGTCCCCTGCATCGGCAGGCGGACTCTCAACCACTGCGCCACCAGGGAAGCCCCCAAATACTGAGATTTTATAGTGTTGTCAATAAGCTTGAGCTGAATTAGTAAGAAGTAGGCAAAAAATTAATGTGCACAAAAACCTGCAATTTATAAATGCCGGGAAAAGAAGTTGTATATAAAAGAAACTACCAAAGAAGAGCATTTGGCTCAGCTGTAAACAAAGTCAAAATCATGTAAACAATAAATTCTGATTTAACAAAAAATTGTGATATAACATTGAGAGAATGAGCACAGACATGGGTAGGAGTGGAAAAGAGCTAATTCTCATCTTCCAAAAGAGAAATAAATACACGCATAGTCTCTAAGACTGAAAAATCTAGAGACAGTAACATAAGTGTGTTACAATGAAATGCAGAGACAAAATAAGAGATGAAACAGTAAAAAGAACAGAAGACAACTGGCTCCAGGAATGACAGTTACAGGTGGGAGGAATGAGGCACAGAACTAATGTTTTTGTGATTAAGTCCTGTATGGCTATTTGATATTAAACTATATTCATGTTTTACTTTTTAAGCTTTTCATATATTACTTTGATTGAAATAAAAAGGCATGGGACTGACCGAAGGATTCAGGGCGCCCTGAATTGAATATTGGCGTCTGTACCATTTACACATATTCAGAGGCACGTGGTCGGGGCTTTAATCCTATGCAGATAACCTTCTTTGTTCTTCTAGAGAGATGAGTCAGAAAACACCTGCATAAAGCATTCTGCCTCTCCTACAAATCCTCTAAGCCACACACAAATCAAGGATGTCAGAAAAAAACTTACAAAATTTGGGAGCATTTAAAAATTTTAAGTACTGTCATTCAAACAGTTACGTTATACTAAGTACTTTAAGAAATTTTCTGATAAAATACTGCATGCCAGGAAACAAAATTCCAAGAAAAAATTTTTTACTGACATTCTAATCGGTATCATGAGGAATAAATCCTTTATTAACAGATAAATGTTAATATCCCAACTGTTTTTTTGTTTTTAAATTCCAAATCATCAATTGCAGTGATTAATACATGTACAAAGACTATAATGAAAAAATATATAAAGCACTAACTTCAGAAACTGAAGAAAATGTCTAAGAATTTTTTTCTGTTTAATAAACATTCTCAACATGATTCCCTGAAATGCTTTGATATTTTCCTCAAATTATCTCATTAATTTCAGACATCCAGCTTGGTGACTTTTTAAGTTCCAACTACAGCATTTATTATACTGCATATTAATTTTCTTTCTTTCTTTCTTTCTTTTTGGCCGTGCCCCGGGGGCATGCGATATCTTAGTTCCCCAACTAGGGATCGGACCTGTGCCCCCTACAGTAGAAGCGTGGAGTCTTAACCACTGGACCGCCAGGGAAGTCCCATAATTTTCTGTTTACTTGTCTCTGACCCTCTATAAACGGCCAGCTCTGCAGGGCTTCGTACAGGGTCTCTCCTGTTCGCTCATGGGTACATCCCTATCACTGCCTGTGGCACAAGGGAGACAATAAATACCTACTAAGTAAATGAACAAAGACATAATTTGACTTAAGTATTTATACCTAACTTAGAATCTATTTCTTGCTTAAAATAACACTTAAATATGACACAAATTAGTATTTCATACATACAGGACAAAGATGAAAAGTACCTTTCAATGAGTGTCCCGTTCTGAATCATCCAAACATCACAGTATGTTCGAGACACCAGCATAACAGCAATAAGTATCAAGTAACCTGTCTAAAATAAACCAGGTACAGTAAATTAATTAAATGCATTTTAGAAAGTTAAAAGAAACATTACTTTGGTAAAGATTTTTGGTTTCTAAATTCAAAGCTTTATTCTAGCTTTAATGTAGTTGGCTGACATTTTACCTACAGGTTATTTTTAAATATAATTTTGAAAGAAGTTTAAAATATAATGTAAATGGAAAAGGCCTTACAGATCATTTAATCTAATTTTTCATCCAGATTCAAAAGTGAATCCCAGGCAGGTCAAATGACTTGTCTTCATATAATTAGTCAATGACAGAAACCAGCAGTATAACTTAGACTACCTAAATCACAGTGTATTGTGATTGTCCTATGTTTTTAATATACAACTCTAATAAAGAAAAATGACAACTACCAATATACAGTTAAGAACAAATACTGAAGCCTAAAATTTTGCTTAAGTAGAATAAATTTGGTTCTGTTTGTTAGAAAAATCTCTTAACAGTGTCCCTGCCCTTGCAGGGCTTTCAATTTAGTTATTAAGGCAAGATTTACACATAAAATGTAAGAAAACAGACCAGTGTAGGTAAGTATATTTGCATCACTTCACGTGATACGTGGCAGGATCGAAAGGTCTGAGGTAGCAAAAAAGGCTTATGACATTAGAAATACATTAAATAAACCAAGTAAAACAAAGGAGAAAATGAGGATTATGAGTAAAAAAAAAAAAAAAGATGAAAGATTTAATGGAAAATAAAAAATAGATTAAAACCATATGAATTACAGTATTGCACATCCAGCAGAGCTTATAAAACTACTGCAAGCTTTTAGGTAGAACAGAATATTAAAAAGTGTTTACAGAGCATTACTTAAGCAATGCTGGGCAAGATGGATCATCGTGGGGGAGAGGTGAGAGGCTGAGTGGCTGGCTAGGAGTCAATTGTCTTTGTGTGGGATGAAAATCTACCCTCCAGCCTCCAACTGCAACACACACCCATTCAAAGGTGACCTTAAACTTTCTAAATGGGAAAAATATGACAGCAGCATAGAAGCTAAAGTCAGAGAAGAGGGTGTGTGGCAGGGGCAATGTTTGTTGGATAAGGTGTTTGATTTCAAAGTTATGGAATTGAGAGGCAAATGCATCTATGACTTTTGTAATTTTTGCAAAACAAATCTTGTTTTATAAAAAAGGTGAAGGTACTGAAAATACAGCCCTTAAGTGAAAGACAAGGCAGGGAGTCATAAACACGGAAGTAATAAATGAATCCATAAGAAAGAAGACAATGTCAAAGAAAGTCTACACAACTGAGTTGTGACAGCTGCTCCCCCATCGTTTGCCAGAGTTGTCCATCAAGGAAGATACCATCTTCCTACCCTCTCCCACCATCTCGAAGTTAGGTATTAAACTGACAACAGAAGAACCTACTGATTTTAATAAATCCTATTTGTAGATGACACTTTAACGGTAATGCTAACTTTTAATTCAGACCTTAAGTACAGCCTCAATCCTAAATTAATCATTTGAGGAATAAAGGTAACATTAGACAAAGATAGTTTATTTTTTCCTTTATTTTATATACTTTGCTTAATTTTTTCTTTAAATAAGTATCAAGTTTATTATCTCATTTAGCAAAATCTGCCGAACTTTGATTATTGACAGTCCTGAAATGCCTTTTTATGCAAAGGCTGTCCTCAGAATCACCATAATTCCATTACTGGGTTCGTAGAATATGTCAGAAACTAAAGATAGGCTTGATTTAGGCAGTCCCTCACCTTATGATACAGATGAACTTCCATATGTTCATATGCAGCATTTTTATTTCAGAAATTGATTAAATTAATCTCTCTATCTCTACCTCCTATTATCTGTGATTTCTACTGGAGTTTATTTCACTTTCTTGAACTGGGGTTAAGCCCGGATTTGTATATCCCTCAAAGATGGTTCGTAAAATGGCTCTGTGGCATGGATGCACCTTGACAGAACTGGGAGGTTGGCCAAGTTAGGCCCATCTACCTTCTTACTAACTCCCAGAGATCTATTCAATGTCTCACATTCACTTCATATTCAGCAAACCTCTGCTAAAAGGTTAAATGAACATTAAGCTGTTAACTGATAAGGGGGGGGGGGGTAATACACAAATCTTTCCAGAGAAGAAGCTTGTATTTTAAATAAAGATTCTTCAAAGTCAGGTAGATTGTAGAATGAGAAAACAATTAATTATATCCAGAGAGTCACGGGATGCCTTCACAAAGAAGATAAAGAGCATTAAGCTGTTTTTTAAACATATTCGTTTTTGTTGGGGGTGTTGTCACAAACATGGTGCCATGAAAGTACGAGGGCACAAGGCCTGGCTACAAAACAGCAAAGGACCTTCCAAGTAGATGGTATGCAAAGGAAGAGCAAAGTCACGTGATTAACCCTATAGGAGAAAAGAAGCCAAATGTTCTTATTCGGGTTTTAGAAAGAAGACTAGTTAGAAAAGGAGAAGAGATTATAATAATCCAAGCAAGTGAGAACGGTACAAATGGAAAGTAAGGGACTAATCGAAGAGAAACTCAAGGATGCTTGGAAAAAACATTTAAAACATAAGGGACGAAGCAGATTTAAAAAGTGCATTTTCCAATTTTTCTTCAAGAAACACATAGGATCTCTATCTAATTAGAAAAAAAACAAATGTTATTAAATTATTTTTTAGAGTCTCTTTTAAGGGCAGAGTCAACAAGACATGACACTGAAGTGAGAGGAAGGAGAGCAAGTCCAGTGTGATGGAGGAATGTGCCTTTCCTTTGAGAATTATAGTGCTTTTGGAATGTCTTATCCTTTTCCTGCTATCGATAGATTACAAGCCTAAAGCTTTTTAAAATTTGAACAGTGGGAAACAATTATGTTTGAAGAAGACAAACTTGACAGAAAAGATTTAAAAAGGAGAGATTCGGGCTTCCCTGGTGGTGCAGTGGTTGAGAGTCTGCCTGCCGATGCAGGGGACACGGGTTCGTGCCCAGGTCCGGGAAGATCCCACATGCCACGGAGCGGCTGGGCCCGTGAGCCATGGCCGTTGAGCCTGCGCATCTGGAGCCTGTGCTCCGCAACGGGAGAGGCCACAACAGTGAGAGTCCCGCGTACCGCAAAATAAATAAATAAATAAATAAAAAGGAGAGATTCTTTGAAATGAGACTAATTAAAGAACACTGTAATATCTAGGTAAGAATATTTAAAAAGAAAAATTAGCAGATAGCAGTGACTGAAAGGATGATAGGTAGGTATGGGGAGGAGAAAGAGTCAACAGTGATAATATTTCTAGTTGTACAAAAGGAGAATATTAAGGTAATTAAAGATGGAGAACACAGCATTATGTTATTTTTAATCATTAAAATACTTAATAAATCATGACAAAGATAATGTTGACAAAAGAGTAAATGAAAGAATAACAAAACTTTATTCTTACAACCAGTTCACTTCCTGAAAATACTTGAAGAATTCAGGTATCTTAAAAACATATTTAATCAAATATGAAGAAGCAACTCTCAAACATATTCCATATCAATGCTACTTGTTAACATCGTAATGTAATAAAAAGGTCTTTCTAAATTTAATCTCGTTTGCATTATATTATAATAAAGCAACACCATTTAGGCTGGCCGTACTGAAGTACTCTAGTATTTCACATAAAATATAATAATATTTCATAAACAAGAGAAAATCATTTAAAAACTGGCGCTGAACAACAAGGGTACTTGCATGACAGGCAATGACTTAGACAAAAATTTAGTCTTCATTACCTACAGAGGAGACACTTGACCTGCAGTAGAACAAAGCCTTTATAATTCTATTGTTCTGATCTCACATAAGCTTTAAAGTTGAACACTTAATATTATCGTTTCATAAGACTTACCTCTTTACAAAATGTTCTAGGGACCATGATTTTCAGAATTCGTGTGAGCCTTGAAAAAAACACCTTGTCCACCACAGCTCGTTCTTTTTTCCCCTCTTTCTACATTAAAAAAAAAAAAAAAAGAAAGAAAGCTCTTAAAATAGTTATAACAAATTAGATTAAAGAACCATGTTTCATCTAAGGCAACATAAACAACTACTAAGATGGATACTGCATTTGAAAAACATAGTCTTGTACTGCTCTTCATATTCAAACATGCTTTCAAGAAACTAAGATGTTACCAAAAACTGAATAAGGAAGTGAGAACTTCCTTTCAGAAGTGAAGCTGCAGAAATAGCTGGAAAAAGAACACTGCAAACAGAAGAAACAACAAATGCCAAGGTAAAAGCTCGTTTAATAACAAAATGGCCAATCTGGCTGGAGCTGTGAGCAAGAGAAAGTAGTAGAAGATGAGGTCAGAGGACAGCTAAGAAATGGCCATTATCCACCTCATTACTGTTTGTTCATCATCCACTTCCTTACTAACAACAGAATTTTAAATAAATCCTGAACAGGAGCTTTCCTGCTATCAGTTACAGGAAACTTTTGGATTCCTAGATTTATCATTTAACATTTCTAATATGCACTCTTCCTTACAAATTCAAAGACAGACAAGGTTCCCTCACTCATACAGTTCACATTCTAGCAGGGGAAACCCAGATAAAAATAAACCAATAAATAAACCGTTACAGATAGACTAGGCAGGGTCAAGAGAAAAAGAATGATCCAGAGAAGTATGAGAAGAAAGGTCTCTTTGGGGGAGGGTAGTAAAGCACAGGGAACACCAAGCACAAAACCCAGTTCAGGAATCAAATTGGTATGCACACTGAAGAGCAAGATGACAGTGCTGCTAGAGCAGAGGGGACAAAAGGAGAGAAGCTGAAGAGATGCGCAGGACCTATAAAAAACAGAGCCCTGAAGCCATAGAAGGATTTAGAGTTTACTGTCAGTGTAGAGGGAAACCACTGACGATAATTAAGAGGGGTAAATCATTTTATTACCCTCAGATATTTCTTCATTTTCACTGGCCCAAGAAAATAGAGCTATAAAACCATTTGCAAGGATAAGGAAAGAGTGACACGAACTGGGTATAGTGGACGTTATTTACTTCATTACCCTTGGGCTGTCTGGAAGAACAGGCAGAAGAAACTCCTCAATAGGCAAGACTCTCCAGAAGGACCCCAGCCCCAATTGAGCTCCTTTCCCCAACTCCTATAATCACAGCTCACTTATGTATTAACTACTACGCTCTTGATAAACAAATACCCATGGTATAGTAAATTCTATTAGTTAGACAAACTTTGCTGTAAATATGCTTTAATTAAATTAATATCTAACTTGATAAACCTTAAGTGAGCTGTTTGTGTACTGAATTAGAATAATAAGCTACCATCCATATGTCACACACTGTGCTAAG
Organism: Monodon monoceros; assembly: GCF_005190385.1. Lineage (NCBI taxonomy): Eukaryota > Metazoa > Chordata > Mammalia > Artiodactyla > Monodontidae > Monodon > Monodon monoceros. Next base: position 98,363,243 of record NW_021703774.1, read on the forward strand.
GGCTTTATATATGTAATCCTAATAAATAGATACTGCATGTCGTACAGAACTGTAGACAAGAGATGAAGGCACTGGGTGTGTAGAGTTAGATCAGAAAGACTAAGACAGAAAGAACTGGATAAGAACCAACCTACCGTGTAACTGCTGGAACAGAGTTCAGGTCTTTCAAACCGTACAAAGGTTGTAAACCCCATCCCACTGAGTCACAGGCCCAGTCTACTTCATTCACACATGTATGTATTCATTCATTCAATATTTACTTGGCCCAAGGCACTGTTCTAAACCATGGGGACACACCAGTGAACGAAACACAAAATGCCCTACTCACAGTCTATTTACTCTAGCTAGGCTATTCTCCTCAAGCCAAACCTTACAACTTCAACCTAAATATCCCCTTTCACCTCCCCAAACTGAGAAAGTATAGGAAGAAAAGAATAAAGAGAAAGCAATGTACATCAACTACCTTTAAAGAAAGTTAGACTTCTACTCTCGTTTCCCTCCTGTCACTGCCTCCCTACCTCACTTCATCCCACCTGTAGTCAGTACCTTCTCCATCCCTAGCTTGAGCCTTAGACAGAATAATTCCAAGGTGAAACGGCCACCTTCTGACTTAAACAGAGGATAACTATTTCCAGCTGTTCTCAAGAAATGATCTAGGGCAAACAATGAGGAAGGTTTTAAAAAAAGTTATAAGAAAGTAACAACGAAGCACGTCGTATATAATTAGCAGTTTACCTGGTATTAATTTCTCCTCCTCTTTTTCTTCTGTCCCTGTTGTCACTGCTCCTATTTCTTAAGCTGTCTGAAAGCTGACTTTATTATTTTCATTACATTTGAATCCATAAAGGGAACGATATACTTCCTAAAGTCAGGAAACACCAAACATCTGGGCTGGAGGGCTGACTCAGGCTGAAGAAATAATCAAGATGCTGTACCATTCTTTTTTTAAAAAAAAAACATGGAACGCTTCACGAATCTGCGTGTCATCCTTGCGCACGGGCCATGCTAATCTTCTCTGTATCATTCCAATTTTAGTATATGTGCTGCCGAAGCAAGCACTGTACCATTCTTGATACATAATAAAAGTCATACCTGAAACCAATCTAAATGCAAATACTTACAGAGACAGTACATCTCATAAACACTACTAGCTTCTCCTAAGAATTCATTTTAACCACAATTAACTTTCCCCATCTTTAAACTTCCCAGTAATTTTTTAAAAATATAAAAAATACTTTTATGATATAAATCTAACATGCAAATCATAGGAAAAAAACAACCATTAAAGACCATTTAAGAAGCTAAAGTGATAATGCAGTCAGAAAAAAAAAAAATGTACCTAACATTCAGGAGGCAACAAGGTCAAAGGGCAACGAGAAGTTCCTATTGATGTGTCAATCAACTTAGAAAGGTGACATGAACCAGAACTTACCAGAAAAGACAGATGTTTGAAATAGCAAATAAAAGGTCATGTTGTGCTGACAAAAGTGTAAGCATTTCTGTATATTGTTAGAGGAAGTATAAATCAACATAACTATTATGTTGCATCTATCAAAATATAAAACATACACTCATTGCAAAATGTAAAACAATCCCGCAAATTTACTTTTAGAAACTTATCCTAGAGATATTCCTGAACATATGCTTAAACACATAAATGAAAAAACTTGCACATTGTTTTATAATACTATAAAATTAAAAACCTAAATGTACAGCAATTATGAGATACTACATAAATCATGGTAAATTTATGCAATGAAGATTCTACACAACTGTAAAAAAGGAAGCAGCTCATATTCATACAAGAGAATACTATAGAGTGGTTAATTAACTAGATCTATAGCTATCAACATAGATGGATCTTAAAAAAACATTATGCTGAAAAAAAAGGAGAACGATGCGTACAATGACTCAATTTATAAAATTTTTCAATAAGCAAAATAATTCTACCTATATTGTTTATGGAGATATATGCACACCCCAAAAGTACAAAAATATGCATGGGAATGCTGAAGACCAAACCCAGCACAGTGCTACCTTTGTATATTTTGAATTTTATACCCTGTGTATTACATCAAAAAGAATAAATATTTTAAAACAAGTCAACTATCTCTTTATACTATTCTCTATCTAAATTTTTTTCTCCTTAAATCTAATGTCTTATGAAACTTGTCTCACCTCAACCCATCCCACCAAAGATTATAAAAAATTTCAAGAAAAAATTCTTTTCAATTGCATCCCCTCATAAGTGACACACATTCACTGTCGTAAAATTAGAAAATTCTGATGAGCAAAAATAAGGAGCCTATAGCTACCACTGAGAGACATCAACTGTTAATATTTGGCATATCTCTTACCAAATTTCATTTCAGCATATGTCTGTGTGTGCACTTCCTATAGATTTCACAAATGTGGTATCAGGATGTACACTGCCTTAAACCTTTTTTTTTGGCCAACAATTTGATCTAAACTAAATTTATTTTGCTTACACTATATGACTAGTAAACAAGTGTATATATATATTTAAATGTACAAAAAAAATAGGAAGAATTAAAATATGAGTGAATGAATACTGCTGTACTGGATAGTTTCACCGATGTCCTAGAACTTTCAGATACGGTGGTATACAAATAGTAGCTATAACTAAGATAACTAAGGTTTGATTACTCAGGTATAATTTAGATATAAGAGATTATGAAGATGGAAATTTGCCAAATGACTGGAGATAAGCATATCTTGTCCCATTTTTCAAAGATTATGGAAACTGGAGAACAGCAATTTTGATGTCCATCTCCAGGATATTCGGAGAATAGACATTAATATTGAGGGTTTAGGAAGACCTAAGAGACGCTAATCCCTAGAAGCCAGCAGAAGTTTACTAGGAAGAAGTCATGTCAAAGCCTTCTAATTTCCTTCTTTGTTAAGGATACTGTGCTAGTATATTAGCTGACATGCACAACATTAAGCTCCATGAGGGTAGGAACTTCTGTTAACTGCTATACACGCAGAACCAAGAACAATGCCAGGCATATATGAGGGGCTCAATCAATATTTTTTGACAGGCTGACTTAATAAATGAATTAACAAATTAATCAAGGAATTTGACGTTTCTTATAAAACTATTGTGGCCTTAATGGAGAAATAAAGACCAGATTTTTCTGCAGTTGGATATAGTCACAGCTGAATAAACCATAACCAAAAAAACAAAGATTAAGAGATGCCACAGAGGAATTTTCTGGTCCTAACCTAGTCAATACTATCAGCAATTGTGAGGAAGATAGAGAAGACAAATTAAGTTTGTAGATAATACCTTCCACTTAACACACTAGATGTTAGAATTATATTCAGAATTATACTAGGGAGTTCCCTGGTGGCCTAGTGGTTAGGATTCCAGGCTTTCACTGCCATGTCCCGGGTTCAATCCCTGGTCAGGGAACTGAGATCCCGCAAGCTGTGCAGTGTGGCCAAAAAGAAAAAAAAGAAAATTAATAGAGTAATAGAATAGACATATTATAGAATAGACTAATAGTATAGACCCTATAGGCTGACATTTACAGGGAAACAACTGAGTTACCATATGACCTAGCAATTCTACTCCTAAGTATATACCCAAGAGAAATGAAAACATGTGTCCACACAAAAACTTGTACATGAATGTTCAATAATTTGGGCATTATTCATAATGATCAAAAGGGGGAAACCACTTAAATTTCCCTCAACTGATGGATAAATACATGTGGTATATCTAAACAATGAAATACTATTCAGCAATAAAAAAGAATGAAATACCGATACATTCAACAATACATATGAACCTTGAAAACATCATGTTAAGTGAAAGAAGCCAGTCACAAAAGGCCACATATTACATGATTCTATTTATATGAAATGTCCAAAATAGGCAAATCAATAGAGCCAGAAAGTAGATCAGTGGTTACCAAAGGCCAGGAGGAGAGGGTAATGAGGAATGACTGCTAATGTGTATGGAATTTCCTTCTGGGGAATTGAAAATTTTCTAAAATTAGATAGTGGTGATGGCTGTACAACTCTGTGAACATACTAAAACCACTGAATTGTACACTTAAATAGATGGATTTTATGGTATATGAATTACATCTCAATAAAACTGTCATTAAAAAAAGAAATAAAGAAATCAACTGATGAATACAGACGTCTGTCAAAAGAGCTGTTCATCAGAAAGACACCTGAAGGCTTACAATTTATCACAAACTCCACTTAATATAAACAGAAGTAATGGCTAAAGAAGTAAAAGCAACTTTAGGCTGAATTTCAGCAACATGATGTTCATATCAAGAAATGTAGTAGTGCTGATGCATTCCACACTAGTCAGACCACGTCTACATTAGACTACATTCTATAGACCACAGACTACATTCTATCCTAAACTTAATGTCTAGAGGAACTAACTAGTATAGATCCAGAGGAATGTATACATAATTTACGAACAATTAGAAACCATGTCACCTGAGAAACACTTGAAGGAATGAGGATTGCTTAGCGGGGGAAAAAGATTCAGAAAATACAACCATCTTCAAACAATATGAGAGTCTGTTAAGAGAAAATAGAGTAAACTTGTCCTGTGTTTCTACAAATGACAAAATAGAGGCTTAGAGAGGGAAGATTAATTCCATCATGGACTTGAACTAATACAGTTATGGCTATCTCCTAGGTAGTACTTTCCATCAAATGAACAGATTCAAGTAAATACGAAAAGTCACCTACCAAGGATTCCTATTTTAGGAAGAATTCCTATAATATGTAGTGGATTAGAGATGATATTTAAGTTCCCTTCTAATTCTTAAATTCCGTGATTTTATCCTAATTCAAAAATATATAATGAAACAAATGAAATAAATGCACGAAATCCCAAAGAGTAGACAACATAAATTTTACCTCATTGTTCCGTAATGGTGGTTTTCCATTTTTCTTACTGCAGAGAAAAAGAAAAAAGAGCAAGACAGCTTTATTTGCAAACTGTTCCCATCATAAAATATTATTTTAAGATATCAAAAGAATATATCAAATTCTCCAAATGAATTTCTTCTTTTACATTTCATACTGAGATAGAATATATTAAATACAATAGTCCAATTGTATAATCCACAGTCCTCTTACTAAGTATAAATCACAAAAAGTGCTCAATAAATGTTAACTACTACTATAATATATCAGGCATTACGTTGTAATTTTTTCATACACACACAACTACACTTATTTTACAAATTCTCCCATGGAGATGCAGAGTCTATTTTTCCATCCTTGAATCAAGGCTTGGCCAAGATATTAGCAAATTGACACAAGGAAGGCCTTGAAAAACGTTTGTGCATTGGGCTCACTCTCTTGCTGCTGGGAATCTTTTCCCAGCCATGTGAGCAATCCCAGGTTAGCTGCCTAAAGGATGGGAGACCACGTGTCATTTCCATGTTACAAATGAAAAAACTGGCTTGGGGGACTTCACTGGCAGCACAGTGGTTAAGAATCCGCCTGCCAATGCAAGGGACACGGGTTCGAGCCCTGGTCTGGGAAGATCCCACATGCCGCGGAGCAACTAAGCCCGTGATCCTGCACTCTAGAGCCCGCTCACCATAACTACTGAGCCCGCTCACCACAATTACTGAAGCCCACGTGCCTAGAGCCCGTGCTCCGCAACAAGAGAAGCCACCGCAATGAGAAGCCCGCACACCGCAACCAAGAGTAGCCCCCGCTCACCGCAACTAGAGAAAGACCCAACGCAGCCAAAAATAAATAAATAAATAAATTTAAAAAAAAAAAAAAAAAAAAAAGAAAGAAAAAACTGGCTTGGAAAAGTCAGTACCATGCCCAAGGTTCACGCTACTCAAAGTAGTTAATCTAGCACCCCAAAACAATATAATAACCAGGCTTGGCTTCTTTTTATACACACTACCATAGCACCCTATGCTTCTATATAACATTAATCACATATTAAATCTCTTGTTTAACATATATTTCCTCCCACTATATTAGTTCTATGAGATCAGGAGCTATTGCAGGTTGGCTTCTCCAAAGTAGAGGCGAGGTGGTGTTCAGAGTACAAAATGTTTATTAGAGATCAGTATCTGTGAAAGGAAGGCAAAGAAAGAAAGTTTGGGCAGAACTCAAACTGTGATATAGGCCAACAAAATTTCAGCCAACCAAGTGGGAAGCCCTGAATCAAATACTGTCCATCATAGTGCTCTGTGATGGGATGAAATGGTCAGGTCTTTAAACCTCTTTCTAGCTCAGCATGCAAATGTATGCTGCTCCAGGGAGATCATGACCTTGAGGGAGGTAGCTCTGCAGGTAAGGCAGACCCTAGAGATGTGTGCAGAAGGGGCTACCTGGTAATCCGCACTCCTCATAGCTGGATAGTGAGTCCTTCTTTGAAGGGGAATCTGGGTAGCATATCTCCTTGTCTACTACAGGGGTCATATATTACCCAACCCTGTATGTTCAATACCTAGTTGAGCCACAGCAATCTGTACAACAATCAGTGAACATTTTCAGTAATAGGATACCACGTCACTGAATAACGCTAGAAAGGCAAACAACTATTGATACAATTCGGTAGATGCTATCATTTTTAAAGTGCTTAGGTTTATTACTGTTTCTAGTTTCAATTATACTGCAGGATTGTTCATCTGTTTTTAAATTTCCATGAGACCGCAAAACTGTTTCACAGAATGCCTTTTATATATATGTTCAAGCATGCACAGTTAATTATGAGCCCCTTTTATAAATAAGGCTTTCTAAATTCCTCTTTTTAAGAATTCTTTAATGCTTCCTCAATTTTGAAGATACCAGCTATATAAATACATATAAATTACTTAGGATAAATTAGAGCAGTATACTATATTTATGAGCTAAATCCATTAAAAGTATTCAACATGTTCAAAATATATTATCAATATGCACACAAAATGGCGAGGTATCTATAATACCTAGAACAATCACTAAATATCAGTTATCTTGTCACATTTCAGGGTATAACCAACTGAAGTTATTTTTAAATCTAATTTTGTGACTATGTGAATGATGACCTTAAACCAGTCTATTATACCAATATCAATGTCATGTTCAGTCACGAGCTGCTCATCTATCTTCTTCTCACTCAATAAATCAGCACACTTTCCAAAATACGATGGCACTCCTGCATCAATCCTTTTCATTGCCTTGCCCAACATCCAGGCGTGGGCAAAGGCAAGGAAAAGAGAATCGCAGTACCAGGATAAGATATATAAAAGCAACTTGGTTGCTAGAGTATGAAACAAAGGCACACAGAAAAGATACATTATCAAGTGCATGTGGTACTGAAAAGACAGGTAAATTATAAAAGTGACATGGTCAAGAAGCATTCAAACGTCTACTAATTGCTTACTACATGCTAGACACTATTCTAGATCAGCATTTCTCAAACCTCGTGGTCTCAGGATCCCCAAGAACTTTTATATATTTGTGTTACATGGATATTTATCATATGAAATTTCAACCTCATAAATTTTAAAAATACTTATTTACTCATTTAAAGACAACAAATACATTACATGTTAAATAAAATTTTTATAAAAATAGCTATATTTTCTCAAACAAAATAATTTAGTAAGAAAAGTGGCATTGTTTTTACATTTTGGCAAATCTCCTTTATGTCTGGCTCAATAGACGACAAATGGATTCTCATATCTGAGTCTGTATTCGTTCTATCTACTGCAATTCAGATAGGCAGTTGTAAAACAGTATTCTAATAACTGTGGATATTCTTCTGTGATACTATAATGCTGCAATGCAGTCTGATAATTATATCAATGAACTTGTACTCTGATACAATAAAATTCACTGGTCTATATTATATTACACTTTAAAAACAAATAAATTTATTTTATTTATTTATTTTTGGCTGTGCTGGGTCTTCGTTGCTGTGCACGAGCTTTCTCTAATTGCGGTGAGCAGGGGCTACTCTTCGTTCCAGTGTGCAGGCTTCTCATTGTGGTGGCTTCTCTGGTTGCGGAGCACGGGCTCTAGGCACATGGGTTTCAGTAGTGGCAGCTTATGGGCTCAGTAGTTGTGGCTCGCGGGCTTAGTTGCTCTGCAGCATGTGGGATCTTGCCAGACCAGAGATGGAACCCGTGTCCCCTGAATTGGCAGGCGGATTCTCAACTACTGTGCCACCAGGGAAGCCCCTATATTACACTTTCAATGGCTCTTTTAACCCACTCGAAATTTTCTAAGATCATGCATTAGTCATTTGGAAAATGCTGGTTCACTGAGTTATATAGTAGGCCTTCCAAATGTAATACATTTTATTATACAATATTTTTTAAATTATATTTGTTAATATTACCACCAACCTCATCAGAAAGGTCTTAAGCACTGGGAAACTAGCAAGCTCATGGTAGCAGACAAGATTTCCAAATTCTAATTTTCACTTGAAAGCTTAAACTGTAACATCAGCAACAAACATTGCCAGTTGTTTTTCCTTGAAGGCATTACAAGAAAATGTCTGCAACATTCAAGGCTGAATAACCAGAGTTATTCAGTCTTTCTTTCAAGTAAAAATGATGTTCCACCAAAAAAACAAAAAAAAAAAAAGTGGCTAGTTCAGTTCACAACTCAAACAACTGCACAGTGCTTTCCCTCAAGACAACCTCTGTATTTGATATGCTACGAGAAGTGCTTCTGCAAATTTCTCGTTTTTCTTTGGCAAAGACATTACAAAAAAGAAAAGACAAGAGCAGTAACCAGCTATAAAAAGTATAGGAAGGTTTTATCCAAGAAATGTAAAGTCAGGTTAACATTTGAGAAAACAAGGTAATTCATCATATTAACAGTCTAAAGAAGAATAAACATATGATCATATCAATAGATACAGAAAAGGCCTATAAAACCTGACACTTACTCATCCTAAGAACTCTCATCAAACTAGAAATAAAAGGAACTTCCTCAGTCTGATAAAGGACATCATCAAACACCTACAACTATCATCATACCAATTAACAAAAGACCGAGTCTCTGTAAGATCTGGGACACTGCAAAGATGCCAACACTCACCACTTTTATTCAATATTGTTACTGAAGGACACAGTGCAATAAAGTAAGCAGAACAAACAAAAGGCACATAGAATGAAAACGAAGAAGTAAAACTATCTTTATTGCAGACTCCATAAACACTATACAGAAAAGCCTAAAGGAATCTACAAAAAAGCTAAGTGAGTTCAACTGGTTTCCAGGATACAACATCTATATATAAATACCAATTGTATTTCTACATATGAGTGAAGAACAATTGGAAACTGAAATTTTAAACATACCATTTATAAAAGCATCAAAAATATTAAATACTTAGGGCTAAAATTAAAAAGAAAAAAAAAGACGTGCAAGACTTGCATGCTGAAAACTACAACACATTGCAAAGAAATGTTCAAAGAAGACTAGATAGATATATATCATGGTCATGGATCAGAAGACTCAATATTATTAAAGTGTCAATTCTTTCCAAATTGATTTAGAAATACAATGAAATCCCAATCAAAATCGTACCAGACTTTTCTATAGAGAGTAACAAGTTGAATCTAAAATCTGTACGTAAATGCAAAGGACCTAGAACAATCAATAAATTTTTACAAAGAAGAACAAAGTTGGAGGAATTGCACCTAATTTCAAGGCTTATCATAAAGCTATACTAATCAAGAGTTTGATACTGGAGTATAAACAGAGATCAAAGAAACAGAAAAGTCCAAAGTAGACCTACACATATAAGGTCAATTGATATAAGACAAAAGTGCCATGGCAACTCAATGAGGAAAGGATAATCTTTTAACAAATGGTACTGGATCAACTGGACAGACATTTGCAAAAAAAATCAAAAGGAACCTCAGATGTTATTGCACACCATATACAAAAATTAACCTGTAGTGAAACAGAGACCTAAATGTAAGAGCTAAAACTACAAAATTTCTAGAAGAAAACAGAAGATCTCAGTAATCTTGAGTTAAAGACTTGTTAAATAGAACAAAATACAAACTACACACAGAAAAAAAAAAAAATCAATAAACTAGAATTCATCAAAATTCTAAATGTTTGTTTCTCAAAATATACTACTAAGAAAATTAAGACAAGCCACCAACTGGGAGAACATATATGCAAAATACATACCCAAGAAAAAACTTGTATTCAGAATACATAACAGACCCTTACAATCAAATAAGGTGGCAATTCATTTAAAGATTTAAACAGACACTTTGCCAAAGAAAATGTATGGATGGAAAATAAACACAGGAAACATGCTCCAAATCATTAGTTCTTAGGGAAATTCAAATTAAAACCACAATGAGAAACCACTACACACATCCACTAGAATGGCTAAGATTAAAAAGACTGGTCATAGCAAGCGTTATCAAGGATGTGGAGCAAATGGAATTTTCTTATACTGCTGATGGGAATATAAAATGGTACAATCACTTTGGAAAACAGTTTCTTAAAAAGTTAAAGAGGGCTTCCCTGGTGGCGCAGTTGTTGAGAGTCCGCTTGCCGATGAAGGGGACACGGGTTCGTGCCCCGGTTTGGGAAGATCCCACATGCCGCGGAGCGGCTGGGCCCGTGAGCCATGGCCGCTGAGCCTGCGCGTCTGGAGCCTGTGCTCCGCAACGGGAGAGGCCACAACAGTGAGAGGCCCGCGTACCGCAAAAAAAAAAAAAAAAAAAAAAGTTAAACATACACCTACCATACAAGCCAGCCATTCCACTACTAAGTATTTACTCAAGGAAAATAAAAGCATATTTCCATACATAAACCTTACACAAATATTCATAGCTGCTTTATTTTTAATAGCCAAAACCTGGAAACATCCAAATGTTCATCAACAAGTGAATGGATTTTAAAAATTGTAGTTATTTCCATAAAATGTACTCAACAATTTAAAAAAACCTATTGATGCACACAACATGGATGAATCTCAAAATCATTATGCTGACTAAAAGTAGCTAGACAAAAATGTACATAGTGTAGATCCCACTTAACATGAAATTCTAGAGCAGTCAAATCTAATCTACAGTCATAGAAAGCAGGTCAGTGGTCGCTTCAGGCTGGTGCAAGGGAGAAGACTGACTACAAAGGGGCATGAGGGATCTCTGGAGTGATGGAAATGTTTGCTATCTTGATGGGTGTGATGGTTTCACAGGTGCTTACATGTCAAAACTCATTAAGTTGTGTATTTTAAACATAAGCAGTTTATTGTACATCAGTAAAGCTTCAATAAAACTATAAAAGAAAAAGATGACCAAAACCTAGGGGAGGACTTTTTCCTAAGAACACAATAGAAAAGTACATTTTCTTTGTTCTTTATTGTTGGAGGGGTGAGGGAGAAGGAGATGGAGTTAACTATTCCTTAATAATGCCAACAAAATATGTAAAACTAATAAGCAGAAACTTCCCCCAACAAACTATGAGACTAGGTAAAAGAAATTGACAAAAATTAAAAGAGAAGTTTTCAGATAACTTTCAGACTAAGTAAAAAAAAAAAAGGAAAACAATTCTGAAAACTTTGATCAGAGTTTTGTTATCCAGAACAATAATTCTGACCCTAAAATTTCTCACTTAGTTCATTTTTCTAGGCCAGTGTTTCCTGGACTTCAGATAATATACGAACCTCTCCTGAAAGAAAAAAAAATTCTTACAGACCCCAGCGTTGACTTAATTTGGTGCTTCCTTAAATATGTATAAGCGGGCTTCCTTGGTGGTGCAGTGGTTAGGAATCCGCCTGCCAATGCAGAAGTCACGGGTTCAAGCCCTGGTCCAGGAGGATCCCCCATGCCGCAGAGCAGCTAAGCCTATGCACCACTGAGCCTGCGCTCTAGAGACCACGAGACACAATTGCTGAAGCCCGGGCGCCACAACTACTGAAGCCCATGCACCTAGAGCCTGTGCTCCACAACGGGAGAGGCCACCGCAATGGGAAGCCCACACACCGCAACGGAGAGTAGCCCCCGCTTGCCTCAACTAGGGGGGGCCCCGCGCGCAGCAACGAAGACCCAACACAGCCAAAAATAAATAAATAAATTTTTTAAAAATGTATAAGCATAAAATTAAGTTAATTGACCCTTAAACGTGAAGACTTAGGAGCACTGACCCTCACTGCAGTTGAAAATTCACCTATAACTATACAGTAGGCCTTCGTATCCGAGGCTCCAGATCCTTGGATTCAACCAACCATGGATCATATAGTATGGAAGTACATATTTAGTGAAAAATATCCACACAAGTGGACCCTCGCAGTTCAAAAACATGTTGTTCAAGGGTCAACTGTATACATTCCTTTTGTTTACAGCTCTTCTACAACCACAAAATAAAATTTATCACTTAAAAACTAGCAAAAATTTTAAAGCCAATAAAAATGGAATCAACATTCATTTAAAGTGATAGGTGAGATAACATTGCTACAACTAATCACCAGTGCTGGGGTAAAAGAGTAGAAGGAATTATTTATGTGTTGTATGTTCCAGTTAATAGCCAAGATTTTTAAATAATCTTCATTATTTTTCTTTTGTAAACAGTGAACTGGCTTTAAATCACTGCTTCATTAATGTTGATGGGATAATCAATTTATTAGTATACCCCAAAACAAAATTCTAAAAATTAAAATACTCAGTGAAAATGTCATAGAACTTACTACTAATAATACTACTAATAATAAGTGTTACAAATTGGTATTTATAGAGACAAATGGAGATCCATGCAATGTAACTGCTCACAAAAATATAATTTGCATATATATATAAAACATACATACATACATATATACACACATATCCACCCACAATATATATACATACACACACCCACAATGGGCCACATGATCAGCCAGCTCTCCCATCACTTTTCTCTCTTCAAGCTACCATGAAATACCTTATTCAGAGTATACCATGACATCTTATAAGGCCTTCACTTGGCGTAAACACATAATCTACATGTCAGCCCTATGTTCTTTTATCAGTTTGTGACAAAGTAATACACTACTCAGTTGCTCTACGTCTTTTTCATGATTTCAAACCAAAGCTTCGTTATAAGATTTCAGTTACTTAGAAATTCTATGGAAACACCTTTCACCCATAATTACCACTACAAAAGAAAATTTTAATAGCAAAGTAATTCAGTATGAATACTAAGGTTGAAGATGATTTTCTTAGTTTTACATTACTACACTTCAGCCTGATGTAGGTTCTAATGCAGCAGATTTGTCTACCATACACGTGGTCTCTTTCGATGATCACTTAAGCAACAATTCAAACACAAATACGGGCACAAAAATCTGCAATACTATGGTAGTCATTCAGATGATCCAGAATGTGCTTATACTAATTTATTTATAATTTATCACCAAGATGAAAACACAAAGTTAGAAAATTCTCAAAGAACTTTAGGACCCTGAAGAATGAATCATTAGATCCATCATCTCTAGGTCCTAGAGATACTACATTAGAACACCTCGGTCAAAACCATGATATCAGCTATCACCCATTCTCTAACGACTCCCCAAATCTCTAGCTCCCTCATCTTTCCTAAGCTCCTGACTTGAATAATCTATTTTTTTAAATAAGGTATCTGTACCTGGATCTACTGAAATCATTTTAAACTCAACATGCATTGTATGTCTGAACTTACCTTTCCACCCCAAATCTACCCTTCCACCTTCTCATTCTGAGCTGGGCCCTAACTCAGTGAATGTACCTTCTTCTATCCAATCACCTAAGCCACAAACTTGGGAATTATTCTTAGATATTCTCCCTTTCTCATACTCTCCCTATCCAATCTCTCTCGATGCTCTCCTTTTCCTCTACTGCAACTACTTCAGTTCAGGCTATCAAAATGTCTCATGTAAACTAACAATTTTCTCACCTGCTTTCTAAGTAGGTTCCTTATCATTTCTATTGTCCCCCAATTCAAGTCCTTAGCCATATCAAATATAGCTGTGTGTGTGTGTGTTTGTGTGTGTGGGCACACATGTGCACACACACAACCAAGGTCAATCAGGGCCCAAAAATGATGAAGACCTGAACAAAGGTGGTGGCTATGGAAATGGAAAGATGAAACAAAATTGCTAGAAATAACAGGGTGAGGGAATAGATAAGAGCTAAGACCTAACTGAATATGGAAATGAGAGGAGAAGAGCAAAGACTTAAAGAACTATGTAAAGATACAGGAGGTATTAGAAACCTTCTGCTCCAAACTTATGCCCTGAAAGGCAAAGATCATTTTTCCTCAGGTCTCACAAACAGTTTGCACCCGAAGCGACCCGAGGACAGTCAGTCCATTTACCATAATAAAGAATAACAGTAGAGGCATTCAGGGAAATAATAATTGGACTCATTATAAATATGTTAAATTTCAGGTTCCAATAAGATAACTATATGGAATTGTCCAGGAGATTTTTTTTTAAGTTTAGATTTGAAGTTCAAGAGTGGAGATGTTGATTTGAAAGGAATTAACATGACAATACTGTGAATATACAATGATATAACTCCTTTGGGAAACAAAAATATGAAGTCTGAAATGTGAGTCTTATACCTGTTTATTAAGCTACTGTACTAAAAATTTTAGTATGTGCTCTTAAGAAACTTGGTTTAAGTTGTTCCCTGACTGATACTGCTCCCAGGTACTTTAACAAGTAAACTTTCCTCTTAAAATGAAAGTATGTTTACTATAAGCCTCAAAATTATTCCTACAAGTAATTTTAAATAAAATGTCTAGACCATAATCGAAAATAACCAAGCACACAGGAAACTACACTCCATAACCAAGAACCAGTAGAAATGACAGAAAACAGGAGCAGACCCAAAAAGATTTCAGATGTTGTAATTTCCAAACATACCTTATAAAACAATGCAGACTATATTTAAAGAAATAAACAGATAAAATAAAACAAAGATATCTACCAAGATAAGAAAATAATAAAAAGCTACACAGACTTAAGAAAACCAAATGGAATTCTTAAAAATAAAAATACAATAATATTAAATATTTAATCAAAAGGTTTAATAGATTTCACACAGCTGAAGAGAAAATTAATAATCTAGCAGCTAAGTCAGAATTGACTATACAGAGTATAGCAAGGAGAAAACAAAAAGACAGCAAACAAAGAAATAAGAGACAGTGGTTACAATAAGACTATCTCAGTTGGTGTCCAGGAAGAATAAAGAAAGAAAACGAGGCATAGGTAATGGCCGAGAATATTCCAAAATGGAAGAAACAGACCAATCCACAAAAATTAAAAGGCCCAGTGAATTCTAAGGAAGACGGATAAAAAATAAATCCACACCTAACCAAATCATAGTGAGCTTCAGAAAACCAAAGACAAACATAAATCCTTAAAAGCCTCTAGGGGAGCAAAAAAGAATGATTACCTTCAAAGCAGCAACAGTTACAAACTAACAGTTGACTTCTCAACATTAATAATGGAAACCAGAATATGGTGGAATCAAATCTTCAATGTACAAAAAGAAAATTACTGCCAATCTAGAATTAAACATTCAGGAAAAAAGACACTTACATGAATGAAGGCAAATAAAGACATTCCCTGGCAATATGGAGAGGGTTCACCATCAGCAGACTTGTACTAAAGAAATTTATAAAGGACATATTATGGGGGAGAGGAGGGTTGATCTCAGTTGAAAGGTATAGATTGCAAGAGGGAATGGAAAGCAAAGAATGTGGTAAATATATAACTCTAAGTAAATATTATATAAAACAATAATAATAATGTCTTATAGTACTAAAAAAAAAACCCCACAACAAATGCATCTAAATAAGGACGAAAAGTTAATGGGGTCACTGCTCTGAAGTCCTTTTACTGCCTGGGAGAATTACGAAGTATTTCTTATTGATTAATATTTAGACTTGAAAAGGTAAACAGATGGCAAAATTTCTAGGGTAACCAGTAAAATTTTTTTAAAAATTTATATAGAGAATAACTTCCAAACAACTAAAAGAGGTAAAAATAAAATGAGGGAAAAAATCAATACTCTAACCACAAAGCAATTATGCTGGTAATTAACAGCAAAAAGAAAAATACAAGAAAAATTCCCAAATGTTTTGAAATGCTGGTATATTAAATACTGAGACAAATTCCTAAAAAGGAGGAATCTTTTTTCCCACCCTTGAATCTGGGCCAGGCTTGTGACTTGCTCTAGCCAACAGAATGGGTGGAAGCCTTTCTGCTTTCACCCTGGCTTCTTGGAATGCTGACCTGAGACCACCAGGTAAGGAACTGGTATAGCCTACTGAATGATATAATCACTTAGATGAAAATCAAGGCATCCCAGCCACCAGCCAGCACCAACTACCAGATATGAACCTTCCAGTGCAGCCAATCCTCTACTGGGTTCCTCATAAGGGAACCCAAACAAAACAAGCAAAGGAACAACCCAGCCATCCATAGAAATAAGGGGGAAAAATAACTGTTGGGGTGGTTTGTTATACAACAATAGGTAACTGACATAAATAAAGAGATTCGCCTTGGTTTGTGAAAAGTCATGGGTCAAAGAAATTTTTAAAATATTTGAAACGAATGATATACATATCAAATTATATGTTTACAACATAAGAGTTTACATATCAAAAAAACTGTGGGATGCAACTGAACAGTGCTTAGAGAACTTTATAACCTTAAACGAATACATCAGAAAAGATGGAAAATTCATCATCTATGTGAACATTAGAAAAAGAACAAAATTAACTGAAGTATAAAGAATAAAATACAGATAAAAGCAAATAAAAATGAAATAAAAGACACTCAACAGAGGTAAAGCAAAACTGAAAGTCAGATTTTTAAAAAAACTGACACGTTACAAACTCATGGCAAGATTGATCAAAAAATAAAGGGCACTATAACCAATTTTAGAAATTAACCTATAAATTAGATGAAATCCTCATCAAAATCCCAACATGCTCATTCTAAAATTTAGATAGAAATAAAACCAATGCAAGAGTTGATACCTGAGGCACATTTCATATTTTTATAAGATTCACTGCATTCATAAAGGTTCCTCCAAAGCATCTATAAGAGAGCATTAACTACTTATTTACAAGTAGTCAATCATTAGGTTCATAATGACACTTAAGAAGAATTCATTGGTCACCTCCAGAGAATAACAAGAAACTGATGTATAATAAAGAAGCAAACATCCATCCTGCCTTTCCTAACTGAACTGTACCACTGGGGAACCAAATAGATGAAGAAAACTTCCTTTTTACAGAAGCATTCCACCTTATAAATGAAGTAATAACCGAATTCAAATATCACCATTTTGTAAGACCTAATAAACTCATTATTCTAGGTATCAAATATCAGTGGCTGCTCAAATCACAAAAAGAAACCACCAGACATGATACACCTTGTGACAGAGACTATACCACATCAACACCTAGGAAGCATTCTTGTCCAAAAAATAAAAACAAAATCTAAACTTTAGATCCAACTAGCAATTTACAGGAAATAGAGAATGAAGAAAAATTATACAACTGGCATAATCCAAATTACAGAATATGTATAGGTGAAAACACCTGGTTGCTTCAACAAATAAACTATAACAAAGGGGAAAGAGAAATGGCATGCAGACTCATAGATTAAGAGAGACTTGAACAAAAAATCCCACAAACACATCTGAATTATAGTGCTTAGGAGCGCACCTTTGGGTGATAAAATTATAAAGAAATGCAAAAATGTAATTACTATAGAAGTCAGGACAGTACAGGGAAGGGGCTGCGACTGGGAAGGGGCATGTGGCTTCTGGGTAGATGGCAAAGATATTTCTTGACCTGGGTGGCAGTTACAAAAAAAGTCATTAATTTATATACGTGTTTTATGCACTTTTCTGTATTTGCTGTATGATATACAATAAAAATGTTTTAAAAATCTTAAGAGTATTTCACCATGACTATATTTTAAAATTAATATACTACAATAAAATTGTTAATCTAACAATTAACATAACTTTGAATTTAACATAAGACTTTTTCTTAGCCCCTCAATGATTCTTGACTGTTCTTTTGAATCTGAAACCGAGTTCCCTTACTGAGTTTATGATTACTCTCTCTATCCAATTCTTTATTCCCTTTTTTGTCCCCTCTGACCTCAATCCTGTGCTAACTGAACACTAATCAACCAGAGTCAGATGACGAAGACTGCTACTGTCGATAACATCGTTAATGTACTAAAATTGCTATTATATATATCATCATTAACACACAAACCCAGGTTGTTTCTCCAGGGCAAGATGAGCTAATGGACCCCAAGCCATGGACCACCTGGTCTGAGCCTCATAAACCAGAACATCCCGACTCCCGAAACTATGATGAAGAAATGTCACAAGATGATGATTAGCCCCAGCTTTCGTTCTTCCCCTTAAAAAAAAAAAATCCCTAACTCAAAGACCAAGATGGAGTGGATCTGAAGCTTGTCTCTCTCTCTTGCTTGGCGCCGTGCAAAAAACCCTTACTTTGCTGAAAACACCTGCTGTCAAGAGTTTGGCTTTCTGTCCAGGGGCGCATGAGGCCTTGCTTGGTTACAAATCTAAGTATATCTGAAGGGTCTATAAAAATGTTTTATTCTGTCTTTTACCCTCCACATGGCTAATTCAAACGTAAGAACTCTTATAATCAGGTACCATTTTTACCTTTCTGATTACTCACCGATAAAATAAAGATAATAAAACAACTATCTCAAACGACTGTTGTCAGGAATAAATGCAAAATATTTAGAACCTATAATATGGCAAGTGCTCAATAAATAGTTAATAGTAAGGTTACCAGCTTCATGTCTTTGCAGTCCCTTCTTCTCAAATCGTAACTCCACTAACGCCATGCCTTTGCTCATGCTACTTTCTCTACCTAGAATGCCTTTTACGCCTTATCTCTTAAGATCAGGCACAAAAGTGAAACCTCCCCAGGTAACAACCAAAACAATCAAACATTCCCAATTCAGTGCTCCCTCCCACAGAATTATTATTAGACCACAGGTCTAGTCATACTGACTTGTACGACTTTTCTATATATTTGTATTTCCACAAGACAGGGGTTAGAAATAATGTCCATCAATTTGGTATCTCAATGCCTAGCTTAGAGACATACAAGAAGCATTCAATAGAACGTACTGGATAAACATTGTATTTCCTTCCACATTGAAAGTTTCTTCACTGAAGTAAGGGGAAGTAGCTATTTTGTTGAGCCGGTGATAAAATACAGAGAGAAATGTATTCACTCATCAATAGTTAAATTGGAAATTATCTGATACGTTAAAAATGGGATCCTTTCATTGATTCTGTCCTACACTTGCCTCCCCCAGTGCCTCCACTGTTTTACTAAACACATCTTGGGCATTACTGCAGGGAAAAGAAAATGAATACCATAGTTGAAAACACCTTAAATCTAATTTCCTGATGCAACAAAATTGTACCACAGGTAAATGGAGAATAATATTTTAAATAAAATATACCAGGAGTTTCTTTTCTTAACTAGAAATTTGGTGTGAAACGTCCAGACACAGGATTCCCTCTTTTAATAGTCTGTGGGTTTCTTAACAGCAAAAATCTTGCCTATTTAATTTTTAATCTTCCCAAGTGCCCAATACAAAACTAAAATGAAATGGGTTCTGTCTTCTCTCACTACAGGATCCATCTAGGAAACAGACCTACTCTCATTCACTACTGTGTGTTCTCAGCACCTAGCACTAAATGTTGAATGAAGGTACAGACTTGTATCATACCCCCCAACGCTCGAGAATAGGACCTTTTTTTCATCTCTATAAACACAGCATCTGACATGTAGCAAGCACGAGATGTTTTGTGAGTTAGTGCATGATCTTTGGGTCCCTTTCTTTGAGTGGTTCATTGATTCCCATGCCACCCTACTTCCTCCAGTCCTTGCTCTGGAATGAGGAAAAGATCTGATTCTACCTCAACTTAAGTTAACTTAAGTTAACCTCTAAGATATAATGAAGAAAGAATGACAGTAACACTGAATATGGAGTCAGAAGATTGAGTTTGATGTAAATTACCAAGAAGCATTTTTATAAGCAAATTAAAAACATGCACAGTAAAACGGAAATGTAACAATATGCCAATACCATATTAATCAAAGCTAAGATGCGTCGGCTGTAAATTGCATCCTAATTTCAGAGAAGCTGAAATGTAAGAACGTCCTACTCACTAAAGTATGATAAATTTATAGGA
Organism: Monodon monoceros; assembly: GCF_005190385.1. Classification (NCBI taxonomy): domain Eukaryota; kingdom Metazoa; phylum Chordata; class Mammalia; order Artiodactyla; family Monodontidae; genus Monodon; species Monodon monoceros. Next base: position 98,383,477 of record NW_021703774.1, read on the forward strand.
CCATACTTTTTCCTTCTGAGGAGACACTATGTGTCTCATTGCTTACTTCATAGGTTTATGAAAGTGTAAATGTTTTAAAGAGCAACATGCAGCGACCTACAGACACAGTATGCTGATTAAATAACCAAATTATGATTTACCTAGAGAAGCTGCCTCATTCCGCAGAGTACATTTATTTTTAATGCCAACAGATAACTATTGGCACTAAATTAATGCCAGTAACTTCTTAAGCAGAGAGTAAATCATACAACCCACGTTTATGTCTATTATTATGGTACCATTACAGTGGTATGTGAGATTGTTACGTCTATTCACAGATACCAAATTAGCTGAATGCTTTGATGAGCTTTATTTTCAATTTTATACTTTATTAATTTAATTGCAATCATTCAGGACTGCTAATTAGCCAAACAACAAATGCATGTTTTTTTTTAAAAAACACCTTTACCACACTCACTGGTTTTATCTAACAAGGCTTCAAACTATCTTAATATGCATAATAGTTCCCAATGAAGAGCGCAACCATCAGTTATCCAGACCATTTTATCCTAATGCTTATGGAAGGCTATATTCTTAAAAGAGATGCCTAAAACAAAAGTTATTTCCTCATAAAAAGAATGTTATGACAAAAGCCATATTCTTAAGCAAGGGCCTTGTGTCTAATTTTTTGTAGAAATGACTACAAATGTCATTTATAAAAACTCTAACATTCTGTAAAAAAAATCACTCCAAAAAAAATAACAATAGGGAAATACAGTACCCATTTTGCATAAAATTTAATTTGCCATATATAACTCCAAAGAAAATTATAAAGAGCGCCTTTCTTCTTCATAACTCCAGTTTAGGGAATTCCCTGGAAGTCCAATGGTTAGGACTGACTCCATGCTTCCACTGCAGTGGGCATGGGCTCAATCCCTGGTCAGGGGACTAAGATCCTGCAAGCTGCGTGGTAAGGCCAATAAAATAATAATAATTCCAGTTTATATTTTATTGCAACAGATTAGAAGGTGGTGATATTCATCATCCATGACCTAAAAAGGAAGACCATTTCCCACTGACTCCACAGCAGAAACATCACAGAGGAGGAAGGATTCTGACTGGCCCAGTATGGATCAAATGCCTAGCCCTACCGTCAGAGTGCCAAATATCACCAGAAGGAAAGGTGTGAAAAGGTACCAGGTAAGTTAAAGATGAGAACCAATACAACCCCCAAAAGGTATCATTTAAAAGAAAGGTTATAGTGACCTAAATACATTGCTCTATACTTAGTCCTGTCCGATAACTTATTGACAAAATATATAGAAAGAATACTAATTAAATGTGCAGGATCTACTGTATAGCACAGGGAACTCTACTCAATGTCTGAGGTGACCTAAATGGGAAGGAAACCCAAAAAAGAGGGGATATATGTATATGTATAGCTGATTCGCTTTGCTATACAGTAGAAACTAACACAACACTGTAAAGCAACTATACTCCAATAAATTGTTTTTTTAATGTGCATGATGAAAAAAAATTTAGGAGAAAGTGATGTGCCCAAACAAAGATAAGTTGTAAATACCCACACCCAGGTTTAAAAAAAAAAAAAAAATCAAACACAGCAAGCTAAGAAGGGGAAAGGAAGGGAAAACAATTGTGCAAGCTAAAATATGAGTGAAGAATACTGACTGTCACAAAAATGAATGTAACCTCACCTATTTTAACAAAAGTTTTGGATTTACAAAGCAGGTAACAGCCCACTCCATTCTGTCAGTCAGACCACACTTAGAATAATGAATTCAGTTTCAGACCTCCCTTTAAGGGGTGGAGAAATAGAGTATCATATTCAGGAAGCAACAACTGAAAAAACACAGAGGACTGAAACCATGTCACATAAAAGTAACTTAAATACTTTCCAACTCTGAATAAGTCTATCAATTTGAAAGGTTTCTTTAGGGAGATTTTCGTGGGCATATTTGAGGAAATTTTTATGAAGGCTCAATAGTTACTGAGTACATAACAATGGGATGTTTTGCTGTCCTTTGGCAAGCACAGGGAAAGCTAAAGCTATCTTCTATTTACTGAGCTTTGTTCCAGCTACTGAGTTAGGACATTTTCTCATTTGATCCTCACAACTACTGATTAAGTAAATACTATTATCCCTGTTCTACAGATGAGAAAACTGAGGCTGAAAGAGGCTGAGTAAATTGACCAAGATCACAGGTCTAGCAGATGGCTGAATAAAAACCTGAACCCATATCTAACACCAAAGACCATGTTTTATACTATGCTGAGTGCCTCCATAATGAAGACAGGTTTCTGCATATAAAAATATGCATTCTTGGAAATTAAAATAATCCTGAAACATTATTTTACATCTCTAAAGTAGTTCCCCCTCCAAAAAAATTCAAACATCCCTTAATGATGATTAGAGAATTATATTAGCACTCATTCATAGCATTCTATGGCACAATTCTTAAAAAGTAATATGTGGAATTTGTGTAGCTCCAGAACGTTTATGTTTTCCTTTTCCACAAAAACTAAAGAAAGCTTATAACCTTCATTCATTAATCCTAATTCTGGCAATTTATTCCAAGGAAATAATTCAGCAGAGACAGAAATGTTCACTCACAAACACACACAGTATTATCTGTAAAAATAACAGAAGCAATCTAGATACCAAATATTTAAGGGTAAAATAAATTATGATATAGTCACACAAAGGAGTATTTATGTATTTCTTTTAAAATATAGTAATGAGGTTCATGTAGAAACACAGGAATGATGTCTATGCTTTAAATGAAAATAGCAAACCATGTATATAACTGTGTAAAAATATATGCATATAAATAATAAAAGGAAATAAAAATAAAACAATATGTGTGTTATGGTGATGACATTATGCATGATTTTTTAATAGATCTTTATTGGAGTATAACTGCTTCACAATACTGTGTTAGTGTCTGTTGTACACCAAAGTACATGATTTTTAATTTCTTAAAATTGTCTTTAATGTTTCTACTCTATTGTTAACTGTCAAAAGCAGGTTATAAAATAATGATACTATTTTTATAAATTTCTAAGACTTGCTTTACCCATGCATATAGAAGGGGCCCGGCTCCTAAAGAGCTCATAATATACTTCAGGAGACAACATTTACATGTGTAGCAAGAAAAAAATTGTTATTTAAAACAAACAGTAACCACAGCTCTAAGAAAAATGGGAGGGAAAACAGTGAGGATGTATGGGGAAAGAGAATTCCAGGCAGGGGAATAGCAACTGCAAAAGCCCTAAAATGGAATGCCTGGCCAATGATGCTAATGTGCCCAAAGCTGAGAAGTTTAATTATAATAATTAAAAAGTCAGTACCCAGTTACCCCCAGCATACCACAGACAGCTGCACAGTTCTGAGAACATGACCTGCATCAGTTGGTTTCTGTACAGAGCTGCTTTTCCTGGCAAATCCTTCAAGGCCTTCTTTACCTATAGCTGCTTAAGCATCTCCTTTTTATTCTGAGGATCCATATGGCGATGAACCCTACAACATCCACTCATGGTTCAACCTAAGGGTCTCATGCAACTCCAGCCCCTCACCTGACACACGCCTGTACTTTGCAGAACATTCAGTGGGCCTGTGAAACTGAGAAAAGTGAAGCCAGCCCCTTCTAAAGCTTGATATGAAAGGGGCAGATCTCAAGAAGGAAAGCTGAATTCAGTATGCAGGAAAGCTGTAGGGAGGTTAGTGGGGACAGAGTACAGGGAGTAGAAGCTAGAGATATGGAAACATCCAAGGGGTACAGAAAAGACCCAGCAACAGGCCACAGGGCTGAGGCTCAGGGGAAAACAGACAACAAATTTCCAACAGTGGGAATGTACAAGAAACTTGTAAATAAAAGAACTTCTCCATTTTAAGCTGTCCCCTATGTTGCAATATAATCCCTGCCACTACTCCCAAATTTTCAGTAAAGCTCTACTACAAATACTGCTTTGTGACTGATGCTTTGGAGGAATCAAGGCAGATACCAAAATGACAGGCTCAAGAGACAACATACAAGTGGGTTCTAAAATAGAGCAGAAGCATAGAAGTAAGGCATGACTAAGAGAAACACAAGCTCCCTGAAACTCTCCAAAAATATTTGGTTATTCCTACCATCTATAGATTGGGGATTTGAAAAACGACAAAGGAGGACCCCATAAGCTGGTGGACATGGCTACACTCCGATGGCTAACAACTAGATCATACCCAGTCAAACAATTAATAGATGAAAAAAGAAAAGCACCTAAATACATGGTTCATAAGATTAAAAAGGGGTTGTTTAAAATTACTTCATGGAAAAGGTGACCTTGACGTAACCCTTAAAGGATAAGAGTTGAAGAACAGAGGATACAGGAAGAGATATTCCAGGTATGGCTAATATCATGAATAAGGCTCCAAAGCCAGGAATGAGTGTGGCCTGTTCAGAAAACAGTGCAGAAACTGGCCTATTTGGAACAGAGAGTAGTCACTGGCAGGCAATGGAATAAAAGATTAGCCAGGTAAGGTGAGACCAGATAAAGGAAGGTTCTGAAATCCAGGAAGAGAAATCTGAACTTTGACAAGCATTCATGGGAAGAGAAAGAAAACTGCTTTGTTCTGTTTTTGTTCTTTGTTTGGTTTTATTGAGATCATAAAATAGTTTGGCAATGTAGACTGGTCTCTTCACTGCCTTCTAATACTGGCCCACTGATTTCCTACCCCTCCCTACCCCCCCGTTCCTGTTATATAATCTCAGGTACACAACTATCACTTCTCTGAAGATAATGCCTTTACTCACGTTTGAACTAGTACCCCATCTCCAACTGCCTGTCAGACAATTACCCTTAAAAATTCTTCAGATGGGCTTCCCTGGTGGCGCAGTGGTTGAGCGTCTGCCTGCCGATGCAGGGGACAGGGGTTCATGCCCCGGTCCGGGAAGATCCCACATGCCGCGGAGCGGCTGGGCCCGTGAGCCATGGCCGCTGAGCCTGCGCGTTGGGAGCCTGTGCTCCGCAACGGGAGAGGCCACAACAGTGAGAGGCCCGCGTACAGCAAAAAAAAAAAAAAAAATTTCTTCAACTATCCTACATCATTTGTCCACCCTATAAATACTTACTGAATGTCTATCCTATGACTAGGAATTTAAAGATGACTCAGTCCATGTCCTCCAGAAACTCACAGTCTGATGCAGGTAGAAGCCAAGAAAATAAACTACCATACAGAGTGGTAACTAGAGTAGGGGAATGCTTAGAGCAGCCTGAGAGCAGAGGACAACAACATCAGTTTGGAGATCACGAAAAGACAGGAAAGTGCTAACTGAACTGAGTCTTGAAGGAAAATAAACATCAGAGGGTGGGAAGAAGTGGTGGGGATGACAGTGATTACAATAAGACTGTAACGGATGGGCAGAGCCTGTCCTACCCAGAGTGTGTTAGTTCCATATGGCTGGCTGAGTCGAAGTAGCAAAGGACCAGATCGTGAACATCATTCACTCATGCTAAGAATTTTGTATTTTAGAATAGCTGAAAGATTTTAATGAAGAAATAACATGATTATATTTGTGTTTGGACTGAAAGAGTACCACCAAGCTTCTTCCTCCCATAAAATGCAACAAAAATCTGATAAGGGCTGCTACTGACATTCAATTTATCTCATTATTCATTCCTACCCTCTTTCTAGGCTTAGCTCACATCCTTCATAAAACCTTCCCTAACTCTTCCCAAACACATTAATCTCTTCTTTCTCAGAATTTTTAATATATGACTGTCTGTACACTGCACTGTCATCACCTTACATTTTTAACTAATTGACATTTAAGATGCCATATATTTTTTTAATGTATGTGTAACACATACACGCACACACACACACACCTCTCCATCCCATAGCACCTAGTAATACAACATTCTGAAACATACTTCCTTTGAACTGAAATATGTGGTCTCCTTTATCCATGAGTAAGAAGATTCCACTATTCCCCATATAATAACAAACAAAATAAGATGTATGATTAAGCAAAACTAGGCTGAAAAAGGTTAGTACGGTGGTCATGTAGAATGAATACAAGAGAACTCTCTGGGGAGATGAAAATGTTCTAATTTATGAAAGGGATGTGTTATACTATTGTATCCATTTATTTTAAAAATGTACAAGATGTGTACAGCTCAATATATATAAATTTTACCTAAAAATCTGTAAAAATCAGGGGTGGGGAGCAAGGAGCTATAAGAAACAAGAATGGTAAAATGTTAATGGTACTTCTTGTGTGAAGTGTATAGGAGGTCCATTATACTATTCTGCTTACTTTGAATATGTGTGAAATTTTCCATAATAAAAAGTAAATTTGACCCAGTCAAATCATATGTAACTAAAAAATTATTCAGAACATTAAATTACTCATTCTCCCAATGTCTGGAATAAAATGACACTGTAACTTTTAAAGTGATTTTATTATCTTGATTAACTATCTGGTTCTAAGGAATATCTTCTAAGACAAATCTACTGTCAATAGCATAGACAAATAAAGGTCAAGCACTCACAGGTTCCTTCATTAGGCACCAGATAGTAAAATTAATTCGCCCTGTTACCACAGTCACCCGAAAAGCCAGTAAAATATAAAGTTAGAATTTTCTCATCTTCAAACTATGATGCCAAAGATAGCAACTGAAAGATATCCAAATGATTATGGAAGTATATTATCTACAAAGATAGATTTGACACCATTCTTAATGGTTTTATAGTAATGCAACCATTTTACCTCAGTAATTTAAACATCATGCTTATCTGCTCATAATTTGCACTCTCCTCCCACAAACTGACGTGTAAAATAAAGATTTTCCTCACTACTGCCAGTGCAAAAGATTAACAACAACCTTTTGTTCAGTAAATTAACTGTTGCATAATTTAATCCCCCAAAAAGTTTACAAAGTTTCTCAAGAAGAGGTTTGTAAAGCATTTTATATAATAATGAATAAACACTTAAATTATTTAATAAAACTGATTGCATTATACCATCTTGCTATCATTGCTACTATTTCCCATTAGATTATGTTTCAAATTTCCCTCGATCAATAATCTATGGCCTTATTAATCAGTAACTACTTTAGCTGTGACTGGAAGGGACTTGAAAAGAGCTTCTGGGTTGCTGATAATATTTTTATCTGGGTGCAGATGACGGTGATGATTACATGAGTGAGTTCTATTTGTGAAAACTCTTCAAGCTCTACACTTACGTTTATTTTTCTACAACTATGTAATACTCCAATAAAACAAAGTTTTTAATTAAAAAAATCATAAAAGCAAGCCAGAGCTGTTAGGGCTGTCCTCAAATCCCCCTCTCCCATACTAAAACACCTGTTCTATGCACTAAAACACTTCTCTATAAAAATGTAATTCAAAGTTATTTTATAGCATTCAGCATTTTCTATTGGCATATTCCCAGATAACAAATAATTTCCATTCATTGGCAACTGGGAGATCAGAAAGCACACAATCTAACAGAAAATTTTGTTTATATCTTCCAGAATAAATCATTTTAAAAGCAAACTGAAGAGAGGAAAAGTGAATAGGTACTGTACCGTCCTGACAAAGAAGCAAAGCATTTTCAACTTTGTTAAGCAGATTTAGGCAGGAAAAGAAAGACCACTGCTTCAGACTAATAAGATAAAGAAGCCAGGGGAAGGTTAGTAAGAACTTCATGGGAAGGAAGGCCACTTGTCAGTGTTTTAGTCCAAAATCTACTACTACTAAGATATATTAGGCAAGTCAAAACAGAAGGCAACAGTACCTGCCCAAAGAAATGAAGTAAAATGGATGAAAGCACTATGCTAAGATTTAATATGAAATATCCAATAGTAGCAAGAATGCGTTGGAAGTAGCCTTTTCTCATTCATTTGCTGAAGGAAAGTGACTCCCAGCAAATAAAAAATTATGTCTTGTAACGCCACAACAGTAACTCAATTCTCTCTCTTCCTTCTCTAATCTTATAATCTCCCAAAGTTAAATTTAAACATTAAAATTCTCGAGGGAGAAGCAGCGGAATATAATCAAAAGGGATCTGGACCCTTATCTAGAACACACTTTCACGTTCCACCTGCGAGTCAGGGAAACGAACCTTGCCCTCCAAATACCTCGGAACCGATTCAGCTTTTCCGATGAAATGCTAGGGCGTTCACTGGCCAACTCGAAGGGGACACCACTTTAGAAAGCAACTTTGCCAAATGGACCCAAGATAGTTCACACAAACCATCCTCGCGACTTTCAACAGCAACTGCTAAGGAATGGTGCCAAACCTCACTCATCCAATGACTTAGACAACAGCCTCCAGTCTGGTGAGTCCAATCCCCTTCCTCAAATCACACATACACGTCCACAAAGCAAATCCACGGTCTGTCAGGAGATGAGATGGCAAAACAAGAATACACCCATAAAGTTGATGCAAAAAGGAGGTGGTGGTGCTGATGCAAGAAAGGGGAGGACATCGGGGCGACGGCCTCGGGGCAGAGGCACGGGTTTGCTAGCGAGCGCAGGAAAAAGATTCGCACACCCGGGGGCAGAGTGAGCAGCCGGAGCGCAGGGAGCACGGGGGACGCCCGCGCCGCGGGGACACCGGACATCCTGACATTGGAGCCTGACAGCGGCCGCAGCCGGCCCCCTCTCCGCTTGACCCCGCGGGGCAAAGGCACTCGTCCGCCGGGCGAAGAAGAGAGCGCGGGGAGCTCACGTTCGGGCCCGGGAAGGCGGCGCGGCCACGGGCCTTCTTACCCGTGCAGGCCGAGGGCGCGGCGCCGCTTGTGGAGCAGGCAAAGCAGCAGGAACGCGGCCCCCGCCAGCGAGGAGTTTCGCACGGTCAGGTACTTGCTGAAGGCCGCCATGGCACAGCCTTTGCTAGCGAGACGGGGACAGGCACGGGGACGCGGCGGCGACTGCCGTAGCGCAGGAAGCGCGGGGGAGACTGGGAGGAGAGGAGCGCGCTGGGGGCGGGCAGTGCCGGCCGCGCAGGACCGCCCCCTGGCGCGCGCCGCCGCACCGGCCGCGCGCCGGAGCCCACCTCGGACTTTGGCTCGTGGGGAGCGCGCGCGGGCGCCACAGAGGCCGGAAAGGTCCCGGGACGCGCTCTAAGCACGCGTGGACCCTCGCAGGGTCTCTGGGAACGCGGGCTCGGAGACGGCCCTGGGCCTCCCTCTGCTGCTCCTGGCTACTGCTGGGTCAGTGTGTCGCCCCTGGCTCACCCCTACCCCCCACCTCCGCGCGCACACACGCGCAGGCTTTCACACGAACTGGAAAAGCGGGCCTGGCCTGCGCCGGGGGCTTCGTGGGACCTGCCACTCCACCTCCAGGATGGGCCGTTACCACCCTCTTAAAGGAGGCAGGAAGAAGGGAAACGGCCCCGTCGCAGAGCATTTACACAAAACTGAGGGCTCAGTAATCCTTTAGATGAAAACAGCTGTCGGGAACTCTCCGAGGTGTACGGAAATGTGGAAAGAATGACTACAAATCAAAAACCTTTTGCAAAGCCGGTGTCTTCTAAACCATAGATTATAGTCTCTAGGGGATTGTGATATCGGTTTGATAGATGGAGACCACCACTTCTTTTTTTTTAATGAAATCTAGAAGAATAGAACACAATAGAACAATCTGAGAGTGCATTACATGTAAAGGAGTTGTTTTGAGAAATTTTTATACCAGTCTTTTATATCTATGTGTCCTGAGGAGTGATACAAAATGTATTTCTTGGGCTTCCCTGGTGGCACAGTGGTTGAGAGTCCGCCTGCCGATGCAGGGGACACGGGTTCGTGCCCCGGTCCGGGAAGATCCCACAGGTCGCGGAGCGGCTGGGCCCGTGAGCCATGGCCGCTGAGCCTGCGCGTCCGGAGCCTGTGCTCCGCAACGGGAGAGGCCACAACAGGGAGAGGCCCGCGCACCGCAAAAAAAAAAAAAAAAAATGTATTTCTTAATGTGGGTCTGATCAAACAAAAAGTTTGAGAGACACTGTTCTTTGCAGAGGGACATTCAGACATAACAAGAGTGCATTGTATTAATGCTGGCCTTACTCAGAATCAGAAGGGCGTTACAGATTACAGCATTCTTCTGTCAGGCCCGATGATACAGAATTTCTTATCCTTAGCATTTAGACTCGGGTATGTACAGTGACTAGCGAGTCCCTGTCTTTAGTTGAGGAAACGAGAAAAAAGCAAGTGTGTCAGTCAGAAAATAAGTACATAAAACCTTGCATAATACACATATTAAAGTAGCCCACTCTGAAGTAGCCCACAAAACAGTGGTTTCCTAGGTGTTTTCTCAATATAAATTGGTAGTTGCCTAATAAAGATTACAAGAGTCACTCAGTAAGACAAGAGGGAAAGTTACTAATTCACTAATAAATTGCATAGTACTGTGAAAGTGTTAGGGACCTTGGGAGAAAGTGACTGTATCATCTTGGAGTTTGTAGCACTGAAGGAAGGGCATGCAAGGTTAGTCCAAAACATGTCTAATTAGTAAATAGATTATATTTCAAAGAAAAGATATATTTAGGAAGTAGACTATAGTTCAGAGGAAAGATAAGAATGACTCATTGGGCAAGATATTCTAAAAGATACCCTTGTTCAAGGAGCATGAGTGGTTCTTAAAAAATGAAATTAGTTAATAGTGAGCTCAAATAATTTTAGTTGTTCATAAAGCCCATCATATAAAGACCACCAGGGACAAACCTGTAACCCAACAAAGTTAGGTTTATTAACTTACTGCAGCAAAGGAAACCCCACACAGCAGAGGAAGCAGAGGAATTGTGGGTGTGTCTCCAAAACAGGGAGGAAATGGGGATCATTATGGTATCAGGGGAAGGGAAGCATTTAGGTAGATTCTAAATAAAACAGTACTTAATAGGCTCAGAGCAAATCAGATCTGTATGTAAAGGGGTTAATATCAGACCTGGCTTGAGAAGCAGACTAGTGGTTCTATTTTCTTGAAAGATAAATTTAAGATTAACGTAGAGTATTGTGTCCAAACCCCCCCCCCCCCCCCGCACTGAAAACTGAAGCCAATTCTCTAAATCAAAGTGACCTGGAGGGTATACACCCCTCAGGCAAGAAAGGAATGTTCTGTTCTCACTAATATGAGTTCCAAACAATGAAGTTTCTGTCAACCTAGGATTTTAGAGAAGGTTCCTTAGCACTGTGTCCTTTGATAATTAACCAAAGCAATTTTTCAGATTTATACTTTATAATACTAAATGATTTTTTTAAGTGTGAATTAATTGGGAGATCTTCAGGAGCTCTGATTTTTAAAGAATTTGAACTATTGGGAATAGGGAGGAGAGGGGCATATGGAGCTAGGGAATCTAGAAAGCCTCTTGAAGAGATGTTGTGACAGCCAGCCTCCAACACTGTCCCAGATGATCCCTGCTTCCTGGTATTTATGCCTTTGTGTAATCTCCCTCATGCTAGGACTGGTCTGTGTAACCGAAAGAGTATGGCAAAAGTGATGGTATGTGACTTCTGAAACCAGATCATAAAAGGCATTGTGGTTCCCGCCTTGGTCTCTCAGATTGCTGCTGCTGGGGAAGCCAGCTGTGCAGAGAACAAATAGCCCTAGGGAAGAACTGAGGACTCCTACCAAGAGCCAGCACCAGGTTCCCAGCTTAGGAAGCAGATCTGCCATCCCCAGTCAAGCCTCAGATGACTGCAGCCTCGTGAACCATCCCAAGCCAGAACACTCAACCAAGACGCTCCTAAATTCCTGACTCACACAAGCTGTAGGAGATAATAAATGCTGGTCGTTGCTTTCAACTACTAAATTTTGGAGCAATATGTTATGCAGCTGATGTGATTTGGGCCAGGCCTTGAAAAATGGATGGAAGAAAAGGGCTTTAGGAGAAGATATAATAGGAGCAAAGCTACAGAGACAAAGCAGGTACAAAGCAGATTCAGGAAGATGATTAACTCTGGTGTGGATGGAGGTTCAAGAAGGGGTGTGAGGGCTTCCCTGGCGGCGCAGTGGTTGAGAGTCCGCCTGCCGATGCAGGGGACACGGGTTCGTGCCCCGGTCCGGGAAGATCCCACATGCCGCGGAGCGGCTGGGCCCGTGAGCCATGGCCGCTGAGCCTGCGCGTCCGGAGCCTGTGCTCCGCAACGGGAGAGGCCACAACAGTGAGAGGCCCGCGTACAGCAAAAAAAAAAAAAGAAAAAAAAATGAAGAAGGGGTGTGAAATGAGAGAAAAGGATGAAATGTTTAATGGAAGATCTAAAACACTAAGTTAACCAGGTGGGATTTTATTCTGCATGTAAGAGGGAGTATTGCAGGTTTGGGGGAAGGGTAGTGACCTCAGCTATCATTTAAGGAAGACCATGCTAGTGGCAGTGTGTAGGACAGATTGAAGGAGTGAAGCATCAAGTAGAGAAACCAGTTTGAACACTCTTGAAATAATCCAGGTAAAATGTTGTGGGCATCTGAGAGAGTGCAGCACAGAGCAAACAGGAAGGAAAGGGCTTTGTGGATTCAAATTGGGTGGGGATGGGTGAGATCATTACTTAGTAGGAAGAAAACTTTTTTATTAACTCCAGAATTTCCTGGTTGAGTGCCTGAGAGGATAATATTTACCAGAGAGCAGGGGCACACAAATGGCACATCTTGTCAGGAAAGATATTGAGGTGCAGATGAATAAATTCCTCACTGGCTCCTCATCACCAAGATAAACCCCAAGATCCTTAGCATCTTACAGAAAGGCAGGTATGATATAAGCTCTGCCTACCTCTCTGAATTCCTAACTTGGCACTCTTCCCCTCCAACAGGTATATTCTACCTCTGCCCCAGGACACACTTCTATTCCCCTCTGTGGTTTTCCCTCGAGTATGCTATTCCTTCTACCTGAAATACCAATCCCGTTCTGCCCTAACATCCTTTAAGATGAAGCTTTGATGGTCTCCAACCCCAAACTGTTTTCTGACCACTTCCCCCCACTGCCACCCCCACTCCCTGCAAAGTTAATTACTCCCCGCTTTGTACTACTTATGTTCATATGTAGTTTTATTAATGTAGAACTAGGGTGTCAGGGAGGCAGATCTTAAAACTTTTTTAAAGAGAAACAGCCAATCATTTTTCTGACAAGGTAAACACCTCTAGTCACAAGGAACAGTTCATCTTTGCTTAGAAAAGAAGCACTTGAGAAGCTCTTCTTACTGACACGTTTATAGGAGAGTTTGGTACCCATTGGGTTGGGGAAAGTATGTAACAGGACATCTGGACAAGACCATTCCTCCAAATAACCCTAGTTAGCCCAAATTGGTAATGTGAAAATTTGCCTAGGATTGCCTTCTGGGAAGAAAGACTGAGATGTCAACCTCTTTCCTTTTGAGGTTCCATATTATTAGAACCTTCTGGTAGACTAAGATAGTCCTGTCTCATAAGCTCGGGATCCTAAAGAGAAACCCCCAGGGAAAATAGGAAGCCTGGGCTGGTGAACTAGTTCAAAAACAGCCTTATGGCCACAAGGAGAACTGGTTCCAGCACAGTACTTGGCTAAGTCATGAAGGCCATCCAAATTCAGCCATCTAGGAATACCGTGTTCTTTGGGAACAGTATCCAAGCATAGAAAAACTTTGGGAGTCCATGCTTCAGCCACTCTACAAGCTGTGCACCCAGGACAACATGACAGGGGAGCAAGGATGCTGAGGAGAGCCAACTCGCAATGGCAACAGCAGCTAGTACCCAAAGAGTTTTGGCAGTAGTTCCCTCTCTTACCTGGAGACGGACAACTTTTAACTTCTCTGGGCTAAATTACTGCCTGTGGTTTTTGGTGAATTAGGTGAGAAAGGCAACCTCAAGTTTAAGACACAGGTTTCCCTAATAAAGACCTAAATTGAGCAATTAATTGGAAAAATAAATGATATGAAATGATATGTGACTATTACCCCAAACTGATGGAGCAGGTCATACTGATTAAAAGCATTCACACACACAATTGTGCTTTTTGTTTCTTTAGAATAGATATATCCTTAGGCCCTATATACTGTTGACACACAGCAAATGTTTGTTAACCTGAACAAATATTTTGGAGTGTTAAGAGGAATGCCAAGTGGAAATGCCCAGTACGTAATCAGAAAATTAAGATCTAGTTCATAGGAAAAAAGATCAGTATTAAACATTTATTCATATGAAAATATTTGTTAATGACTTACTATGTGCCAGGAACTGAGGCCATAGGTGAGAAAAAAAGAATAGTCCTAACCCAGAACAGTCTAATAGGTGAACAGATATTAAGCAAATAATCAAATAAATATAAAATTCCAAATATAATAAGAGTTTCAAAAGCACATTTAGAAAAAATATACATGGATTTAGAGGTCTTCCATATACAAAAGAGATGAATCCTTGGAACTGAATAAGAGTTAAAAAGAAGAATGGGCAGTTGAGAAGTGGAGTGTAATCCCATGAAACACCTACATTTTAAGGATAAAGGAAGGAAAAGGAGCCAGGACAGTGAGAATACTTTAAAAGGTAGTATGGGAATGCAGAGACATGAGAATCGGAGAAGTCAAGATAAAAGAGAGTTCCAGAAGGATATAGGAGCATTAATTCTGATCAGTAAGTACTGGAGATACATTCCTTTGTGAAGCCTTTTCTGGACTCTCTTTTCCTCTCTTTGGTGTCCCCAATGCACACTGTTCTGATTTCTGTCACAGCTCCTAAAATGCTAATTTATTTAAATGGCAGTGACCATTACAAGGGAAGAAACCAAGTCTTATTTTTCTTTAATCCTGCATCATCTCAATAAAAAGAATTGGATCCATACCTCATACTCCAAACAAAATAAAGAGAATAATTTCCAAATTGATCAAAGAATGAATAAAAAGAAAAAAGAAATTTAAAGAAACTATAAAACTATTGGAAGGAAACATAAAATAATTCTTCATGAAATAATTATCTTATAACCTTGGCATAAGGAAGACCTTTACCAGTATTAAAATCCAGAAACTGGGGCTTCCCTGGTGGCGCAGTGGTTGACAGTCTGCCTGCCGATGCAGGGGACGCAGGTTCGTGCCCCGGTCCGGGAAGATTCCACATGCCGCGGAGCGGCTGGGCCTGTGAGCCGTGGCCGCTGATCCTTGCGCGTCTGGAGCCTGTGCTCCGCAACGGGAGAGGCCACGACAGTGAGAGGCCCGCGTACCGCAAAAAAAAAAAAAAAAAAAAAAAAAAAATCCAGAAACTGTAGAAGAAAATAATTGATGCTTGGCTACTAAAAATAATTTCTTCATGACAAAAAACACAATAAACTGAGCAGAAAGAAAACTGTAGGAAACAAGTGCACTTTATTTCATAGACTAGTGGTTCATTTTCCTAAAAGTACATCAAATCAGTAAGAAAAAGACCATAGCTAAATAGAAAATGGGTAAATAATATGAAATATAGTTCATAGAATAAAAAATTAAAATTAATACGAAACGATGCTTTTTGTCACACATGATAAGTGATACAAAATAAAACTACACTAAAATACAATTTTCATCTACCAGATTGGCAAAGATCCCCAATTTTTTAAAACATACTATGAAATTTTTTAATTAATATTTCTGAGGGACAGGTAAATTAGAGCAAACTATAAAATAATTGATCAAAAGCTTTAAAATAGCCACAAATGCACATACCCTGTGACCTAGTAATTCACTTCAGGGAATTGATTCTGTAGATGTACTCTCAGATAAGTGAAATGTCATAGATATAATGCATCTTTGTAAAAGAAAGGAATTGGGAATATTCTTTAATTCCTATCAGTGAAAAACTGGTTAAATAAATGTAATGGAATAGTGTACATGCATTAAAATAATGAAGCAATTCTGTATGTACTACTATGGAATGATATCAAAATATAATATTAAGCAGAAAAAAAAAAAACCAGGAGCAGAATAGTATGTGAAATGTGTTAACCATTCATAAAAGGAGTGGAGAGGCGAGCAATATATACTTACTTGCTTATAGATGAATGTAATATCTTTGGAAGGATACTCATGAAGTTGATCGTATTGACTAGTTGCAGGAAGGGTAAAATTGTGGTGAAAGGGAGGAAGAAATATTTGCACTGAATAAATTTGTACCTTTTATATTTTTCACCCTGTGAATATATCATCTATTACATTTCAGAAAAAAATTTAATGAGGTGAAATTCACATAACATAAAATTAACTATTTTGAAGTCAACAATTCAGTGGCATTTAGTACATTCACAATATTATACAACTGCCGCCTGTATCTACATCTAAAATATTTTCATCACCTCAAAAGAAAACCCCATACCCATTAAGCAGTTACTCTCCACTGTCCCCTCCCCTCAGCCTCTGGCAACCACCAATCTTCTTTCTCTATGGATTTATCTATTCTGGATATTTCATATAAATGAAATCATACAATAAGTGACATTTTGTTCTGGCTTCCTTTACATAGCATAATGTTTCCCAGGTTCATCCACATTGTAGCCTTCCTTTCTATGACTGAACAATGTTACATTGTATGGATAGACCACATTTTATTTATCCACTCGTCAGCTAAGGACATTTGGATTCTTTCTACCTTTGGGCTACTGTGAATAGTGCTGCTATGAACATCCATGTACAAGTATTTGCTTGAGTACCTGTTTTCAATTCCTTTGGGTGTACACCTAGGAGTAAAATTGCTAGACATATAGTAATTGTATGCTTAAATTTTTTGAGGAGCCGCCAAACTGTTTTTCACAGCAACTGAACCATTTTGTGTTTCCACCAGCAATGAATGGGGGTTCCAATTCCTTGCCATTCTCACCAACACCTGTTATTGTTTGGGTTTTTGATCATAGCCATCCTAGTGTGTCTGAATACTCATTGTGGTAATGATTTGTATTTTCCTAGCGACTAATGATGGTGAGTACATATTCATGTGCTTGTTGGCCCTTGTGTATCCTCTTTGGAGAAATGTCTGTTTAAGTCCTTTGTCCTTTTTAAAATTGGATTGTTTTCGTTGTTGAGTTGTAAGAGTTCTTTATATATTCTGGATACTAGATCTTTATCAGATATATGATTTGAAAGTACTTTCTCTCATTCTTTAGGTTGTCTTTTCACTTTCTTGATCATGTCCCTTAATGCACATTAGTTTTTAATTTTGACCAAGTCCAGTTTATCCGTTTTTTCTTTTGTTGCTTATGCTTTCGGTGACATATCTAAGAATCTATTGCCAAATCCAAGGTCATGAAGATTTATCTGTTATATCTTCTTCTAAGTGTTTTATTGTTTTAGCTCTTATATTTAGACCTTTGATCCATTTTTAGTTAATTTTTGCATATGGTATGAAGTTGTCTAATTTTCTTCTTTTTTGTGTGGATATCCAGTTATCCCAGAACTATTTTTGAACCTATTATATTTTTTAAATGAAATTTAAGTATAAAAAAAATAAACTTAGTCTTTTCAGGCTTTCCTCCTTTTGGGGGGTGTAGAAGTTTTGGGGTCTCATACATAACTAAGGAATTGTAGAGGCCCCTTCATTTATCAGTTCTCTGTCTGTACTATCTGTGACTGAAGCGTCATTGTCTCAGCCTGCACAGTTCCTTCCATGCCAGGAGATTTTGGATGAGGCTAGGATCTTCCAACCTAGCATTTAGCTGACCTGGTATACTCTGCAGCTAAAGAACCCCTCTCTCCTCCTGTCTCGGGCAAGATCTTTTTATTCTCTTCAAACCCCAGTCTCAGTTTAAGCTTTGACAATCAAAAGTCATAAAGCCATCCTACCAAGCCCAGCTGAAACAATGAAGCATAGAGCTTGCTCCATGAATGGGAAAGGGAAAGGGGAAACGATAGGGAGAAAACATAAACTGATATTATGCTGCTACCCATGTATTGGGAGCCTACTTACAAGAAATTTGAAAGCAAAGAAGATAGTCCCCGCCCTCTTGAAATTAACAATGTAAGGACAAACACAGGCTAGGGAGTTATAAGGCGCCAAGTTTCTGATAACATTTATTTCTGTATTTACTTTTACATTTACATTCACTTCAGTTCTCTGTCTGGTCCACTGTGCCCCACATTTGCATGCTCAGTTCCAATCATTTTTAAGCAAATCCTGATTCAAATAGTAGTTACAGTATTGATGCCCTATCTGACAGGCTAAATTCTCAGTCATCCACTTGTATGTGGGATCCAGTCAACCAGACGTAGCTCCTGGGCCTCCGTAAAGCAAAGTTTGATTCATTATTCAGCTGAATACCACCATCTCTCTTTTAGAACTATTGTGCTGCCCTGACCCTGGCTGGGACTGGACGCTATGCTGAGTCTTCTCAGGCCTCCTTCACAGAAATAGAACTTTGCACAATTCCATGGCCAGCCTAGGGTCCTGCTCCCCAGTCCCTTTATATAACTATTGGCCATTGTCTGATTCCTGGATTCTCTACCACTCTGTGCTATCCACCAGAATGGAAATTTAAAAGGCTGCTAGAATTTGGTGTGTCAGGAAAACCACAATAAAGCCAGAAAGATATGAAATTAAAAAGCTATAAAAAGGCCAATGAAGTCTTTACTATTTTCATTTATATAATTTTTAAAAAACTGAAAATGCATACTGTTTTACCAGTATAGTTGACCCTTGAGCAACATGGGTTTGAACTGAGTGGGTCCACTTTCATACAAATTTTTCTCGGTAAATATAGTACCTGTGTTTTCATTTCGCAGGTCTTTAAATTAACAAGTTTGGAGGAAAGTTTGTCTTCGATAAGGGGTCACAATATATGGAATCAGAAGAAGTAGGGTTTGAGTCCTGATTCTATCCAAACTGTTTCACCTTTCATCTCAGGTGAGTCATTGATCAATTCCTTTGTTTTTGAGGCAGAGAAAGCAGCATTGATTTTCAGCTGGGCAGCGGGGTCAGTGCCCCTAACTCCCACATTGCTCAACGGTCAACAGTGTGGCTGTATATTGTAGTGATAAATTGTGAGATAAGAAAAATGTAAATTGGCTTATAATTAAATTGCAGATCTAAATTAATTCATCCTATGTTGTCTCAATTGCCTATTCATACGATGTTTCAAAGATCTATCAGGGATCTTTAGGGAAAAAGGACTGAAACATAAAACATTTAAAACTATAAGGTGACTTATTTAATGTAAAAATGAGCATAGGCAAAAATGCCTTAGAAGTTTCCAAAAGGAGCAGAATAATATGAATGGAATTAGCATGGTGAAAAGTTCTCTGTTCTCTGAATGTTCCTTTTATAGACTCTTATTCTTACATGATGGTTGTGGTATCATTTCTTATCTCTCTGAGACTATGAATGATAGTTATTTTTAAGTTGTCTTCTCTCTGCACACTCTGTTTTCTCCAAGTTATTATTTCTTTTTTAAAAAAATTTTTTTATTTAATTTATTTATTTTTGGCTGCGTGGGGTCTTTGTTGCTCGTGCAGGCTTTTCTCTAGTTGTGGCAAGCAGTGGCTACTCTTCGTTGTGGTGTGCGGGGTTCTCATTGCAGTGGCTTCTCTTGTTGTGGAGCACAGGCTCTAGGCACGTGGGCTTCAGTAGTTGTGGTACGCAGGCACAGTAGTTGTGGCTCGCGGGCTCTAGAGTGCAGGCTCAGTAGTTGTGACGCACAGGCTTAGTTGCTCCGTGGCACGTGGGATCTTCCTGGGCCAGGGCTTGAACCCATGTCCCCTGCTTTGGCAGGCGGATTCTTAACCACTGTGCCACCAGGGAAGTCCCTAAGTTGTTATTTCTATCATGCCTTTATCTTCCACATAGGAGATTTTCCTTGGATGTCTAATAACCCTTGATTGTGTGTTCATGATCCTTGATCGTGTGGAACAATTTTTAAAGCCTAAAAATTAGCACTGATTAAAAAGAAAAATACCACCAACATGTAGGTATTTTACTTTATTCAACTGACTTAGTTTACTTTATTTACTTTATGCCTTCGTGTCTATTCCTATATTTACTTGGGCCCTACTTTGTGAAACAGGTTCAAGAAGATGATTATTTAAATCATAATGATAACTACGAGGGGGAAAGCTATAAAAAGGTAAGCATGAGCAGAAGATTGTAAAGCTACAATGGACCTTTTTTTTGATGCTAATGCTTTTTTAAAATTGAAGTATAGCTGATTTACAATTTTGTGCTAGTTTCAGGTGTATAGCAAGTGATTCAGTTATACATGTATCTATATCTATTCTTTTTCAGAATCTTTTCCCTTATAGGTTATTACAGAATATTGAGTAGAGTTCCATGTGCTATACAGTAGGTCCTTGTGGATTACCTATTTTATATATACTAGCATGTGTATGTTAATCCCAAACTCCTAATTTATCCCTCTCCTTTCTTTCCCCTTTGGTAACCATAAGTTTGTTTTCTATGTCTGTGGGTCTATTTGTTCTGTATATAAGTTCATTTGTATAACTTTCTTTTAGAGTCCACATATAAATGATATCATATGATATTTGTCTTTCTCTGTCTGTCTTACTTCACCTAGTATGATAATCTCTAGGTCCATCCATGTTGCTGCAAATTATATAATTTCATTCTTTTTATGGCTGAGTAATATTCCATTGTGTATATATACCACATCTTCTTTATCCATTCCTCTGTCAATGGGCATTTAGTTTTTAAAAAACTAAAAGTAGAGCTACCGTATGACCCAGCAATCCCACTCCTGGGCATATATCCGGAGAACACCATAATTCAAAAAGCACGCCAATGTTCACTGCATCACTATTTACAATAGCAAGACATGGAAGCAAACTAAATGTCCATCGACAGATAAATGGATCTTTACATCTAGACCCATGGCCTTATTTACAGATGAAGAAACTGAGTTAAGGAGAGGTGAAGTGACTTGGCCAATGTTCTGTGACTAATTAGTGACAAAATCAGTATAATCTTCCCTATTCTGTTTTTTGTTTCTATATTCTTCCCAGTTCCTTCCTCTGTAATATAGTTACAGGAAGACAGACCCATTCAGAGTAGTGTATAAATGTTGGTACCCACTTGAATTCAAATATTTCTGTTTAAAGTTGTTAACTTGAGGTTTTAATAATCAAAGCAGGATTATTAGAAAATAAATAATGAGATTCATTAAACAAATTAAGAAATTGCCAATTAAATATAACTTTTTAAAGAAAGCTGTACATAGGAAAGTTGTCTCGATTACCAATCCGTAACCATTAAGAAGGTTTTGATTGTTTTGTTTAAATTTTTTGTTTATTTTCATCTTATGATCTATTTATTCTATTCTCTTGGTCTCAATTAATTGCTCCCTAATATCCCTGATAGCACCTTGGAGCAGCTTTGTTCATAGTTTCATTTGTGCTACAAGAATGAATGGAGGGCTTCCCTGGTGGCAGTGGTTGAGAGTCCGCCTGCCGATGCAGGAGACACGGGTTCGTGCCCCGGTCCGGGAAGATCCCACGTGTCGCGGAGCGGCTGGGCTCGTGAGCCATGGCCGCTGAGCCTGTGCGTCCGGAGCCTGTGCTCCGCAACGGGAGAGGCCACAACAGCGAGAGGCCCGTGTACAGCAAAAAAAAAAAAAAGAATGAATGGATATTTTTTCATCATGACAAAATATATGAAACTTACTCCTAAAGTCAGCTCCGAAACGAGGAAACTCTAGCAGCATTCTCACTAAAGTCAGGAACAACAGATGCCTGCTATCTCCACTATTATTTAACATTCTCTGGAGTTACTACCCAGTGTAATTAGACTACTGGAAACAATGAGGCAGAAGAAAATAAGAAGTAAATCTATCTATTTGCAGATAAGATGGTGATATACCTGGAAAACCCTAGAATAAGGGTCAGCAAATTATGGACCACAGGTGAAATTCAGCCCCTCATCTGTTTTTTAAATAAAGTTTTAGTGGAACACAGCTATGTCTACTCATTTCTGACTTGTCTATGGCTGCTTTTGCACTACAATGGCAGGGTTGAGTAGTTGCATCAGAGACCTTTAGACCATCAGGTCTAACATATTTACTCTCTGGTCCTTTACATAAAATGTTTGCTGACTTCTGCCCTAGAGAATCAATGGTAAAATTACCTCAAACAATGAAAGAATTACAAAAGGTAGCAAGATATAAATTTACCATGCAAGAATCAATAACATTCATATATACAAATAACAACCAGTTAGAAGATATAATGGATGAGAAAACCCCGTTTACAATAGCAACAAAAAAGAAAAAATATTTCAGAATAAACCTAATAATAAATGTTCGAAACCAATATGAAGAAAATTATAAAACATTCCCAAAAGACACAATAGTAGTTTTGAACAAATAGAAAGACATCCCCGTTCTTGGTTAGGATGTTTCAACATCATCGGTATGTGAGTTCTCCCTTAGTAAACACTGCAATTTCAAGAAAAATCCCAATGAGCTTTGTTTGGAAGTAGATAAGTTAATCCCAAAGTTCATATGGGAAAATAAACATGCAAGAATAGCTGACAAGAAAGCATTTAACCCTTTCAGATATTAAAATATACTATAATGCCTCTATAATTCAAAGTGTGGTATTGATACATGAATAGATAGACCAATGGAATAGTATAGAAAATCCAGAAATGAAGCCAACTGCATATAACAGTCTAGCATATGATAAATGTGGTATCTCTCATCACTGGGCAAATATAATTATTTTTTTTAATAAATGGTGTTGAGACAACTGGATAACCATTTGAAAAAAGATAAATGTAAGTCCATTTCTCACACCATACACCAGAATAAACTCCAAATGGATCAGATATCTAAATGTAAAAAATAAATTACACAAGTACTGCAAGAAAACATGAGTGAATTCCTCTATAACACAGATATCAGAAAAGTCTTTCTAACTATAGTTAAAAATCCAGATGCAGTAAAAGAAAAAGATTGATAAATATAAGGACTAAAAATTTTAAAACTTTGATATGTCCAAAAAACAGCATAAGCAAAGTCAAAAGACAGATGATAAACTAGAAGAAAGTATTTGCAACCTACATTCCAGTTAATGAGATAATATCCCTAATTTATAAATAACGTACAAAACCTGTAAGAAAAAAAGCCTATAGAAAAATGGGCAAATGACAAAACACAGACAATTTACAAAAAGAGATATAAAAAATGGCCTTTAAACATATTGAAAGATGTCTAATAAGAGAAATTAATGGAAGTAAATTTCTTACCAATAGCAAGTTACCCTCTGGCAATAATATGAGGAAAACAGACACCCTCATACATCACCGTGAGAATGGAAAAAAAAAAAAGAGGGAAGTTGGGAAATACAAGCACAAAATTATACATGCATTTACCCCTTGCCCAGAAATCCTACTTCTAGGAATTTAAATGCCCAAGGAAGTGGATCCACTTCCAGAAATACAAAAATCCATGCGCACAAAATTCTCTCTTGCAGCATTATTTGAAATTGCAAAATAATGGAAACCAGCCGAGGATTCAGGCATAGGACATTGATTGAAGAATCTTTGGTAGAGGTACACAAAGAAATTCTATGCAGCTTAAAAAAAATAATAATAGAGAAGATCTCTGTGAATTGAAATGGAGTAATTTTAAGAGGTACCACTAAGTTTAGAAAAAGCAGAAGGGCTTACATAGGATATTATCTTTTATGTACAAAAAAAGGAAAAACAAGGATACATACTTTTTTTGCTTACCTTTTTTTTTCTTAAATTTATTTATTTATTTAACTTATTTATTTTTGGCCGCGTTGGGTCTTCGTTGCTGTGCACGGGCTTTCTCTAGCTGCGGTGAGCGGGGGCTACTCTTTGTTGTAGTGTGCAGGCTTCTCATTGCGGTGGCTTCTCTTGTTGCGGAGCACGGGCTCTAGGTGCGCGGGCTTCAGTAGTTGTGGCACGCGGGCTCAGTAGTTGTGGCGCAGGGGCTTAGTTGCTCCGTGGCATGTGAGATCTTCCCGGACCAGGGATTGAACCCGTGTCCCCTGCATTGGCAGGCAGATTCTCAACCACTGCGCCACCAGGGAAGCCCATTTTTGCTTATCTTTACAAAAAGAAACACAGAAGGAGAAACTAGGTAACAGTGAAAGTGGTGGCATACAAGGATAGGAGGAAATAGGGTGGAAGGAATGTGAAGAGAGTATCGCTTCTCTGAGGATACCTATTTGCATAATTTTGATACTTGAAAGCATGTTTATGTTCTACATATTCAAAAATTAAATCCAACCACTAAGAATGGGGAGAAAATCAAAAACTTAAAGCAAAATAAAACAAATGAATCTAATTGTACTTCAAATGAATACCATAACCACACTGAGGGAAGAAAAAGGAAGGAAAGAGCCCAGGAAAGAAGGAAGCCTAGACACTTATGAACAAATATTTGACTACACACCCTGAGTCTTGGACAGGGTGAGGGCTAGGAAAGAATTACAAGTGAATCCTGAGCTCATTTTAGAGATTTGTTTATTGTAGTAGTACGGGAAAATACTGAAGCTATTTTAGAATATATTACAGGATTGAACAAATGTATTGATGTTCCTGGGAGCTGGAGATCTCACAGAGGAAGAAAGGACATACAAATATGGAATAGAAGAAGACAGAAAAGAACCCTGAGGGCATGGAATGGAACTGAAGATCTCAGGTATGAATTTATGATTTCTAAAATATGCATATGGGGTGTGTGTGCCTATATCAGTGCATGTGTGTAAGTATGTAGGTATAGGTATTTAATTCTGTCCACTGAAAGGACCAAGAAGCAAAGATACTGGCAGCAAAGATCATACCTAGTACTTAGATCTTGGTCTTTAATACCATTCTTCACTAAGACGAACCAGGGCTCCTCAAAGAAATGGCTAATACCAGGGATGGAGCAAAGCAGGTGTTAGATGAACCTGAAACATCTAGTTATTCTAGAAAATAAGGAAGTGATTTAAAAAATCATGGGGGAAAGAATGTCACAAGAAGACAACAGCCATCTTGAAGAGACTTCTCTTAGCCAAATCTGGGATAATTTGTGTGTCAAAATATATAGAGTAATGAATTGTAAGCCATTGAAAAAATAGAAATTAATGAGTTCGTACCTATAATAAATAAATAAATAATAGTGCAGAGGAAAGAGCTCTTGATTACAGTTGAATGTTGAGGGCCAACTGGTAAATGTGGAAGAGTAAGCAAGTTGGAAAATGATCATTTTGCAACAATCACAGTAAAGATTGTATCAGGTAAGAATCACCAATGATGCTAAATCTAGGAGGAAATTTTCATAAGGAATAGGATATTTTCTCAGTTCTAAATTATCTCTGCATAGTCCACCTATGATTTACAACAGAGAGGAAAATAGTAATTTTACACTGAATAAATTAGACAGCATCTTGACAGGGCAATCCAAATTAACATCACCAATGGGGGACAGATGGACAGTTCATGCCTCTAACTGTGCTACCCTGAGAAAGAGCATCTCCCATGCAGTATTCTGGTCTAGACTGCATAATATAAATCTAATTCTGAGGAAACATCAGAACAACCTGAAATGAGTAACACTTTTTTTTTAAAGAGAGGGGGGTACCAATTTGTCAAAAATGTAATGTTATAAAGACAAAAAAAGGCTTTAGAAATATTCCAGATTAAAGGAGACTAAAGAGAGGTGACAGTTAAAAGCAATAGCTGATCCTAAACTGGATTTTTTATTGGGGGAGAGTAGGGGACTTTGTTAAGGACATTATTGGGTCAATAATTGACAAAACTGGAATACAATTGATAGATTAGAGTATTACACTGATGTTAAAGTCACTGAAATTGGTAACTATACTGTGACTATATTAGAGAATATGCACATTCTAAGGAAGTATAGACCGAACTTTTTAGGAGTAAAAGGCCATAATTTTGGAGCAAAGGACCTTCAAATTGTTCAGGGAAAACACACACACACAAATGATAAAGCAAAGTTTAAATAGTTACAATGGATAAATCTGGATAAAGGGTATATGAGTGTTTTGTGCAACTTCAATTTTTCCTACTTTTGGTAAGTTTGAAATTATTTTTTAAAAAGAAGTTTTTTAAAAAGAGAAAATTTAGGGCTTCCCTGGTGGCACAGTGGTTGAGAGTCCGCCTGCCGATGCGGGGGACACAGGTTCGTGCCCCGGTCCGGGAAGATCCCACATGCCGCGGAGCGGCTGGGCCCGTGAGCCATGGCCGCTGAGCCTGCGCGTCCGGAGCCTGTGCTCCGCAACGGGAGAGGCCACAACAGTGAGAGGCCCGCGTACCGCAAAAAAAAAAAAAAGAGAGAGAGAAAATTTAAAGACATTCAAGAACATCCGTAGCAGCCTTATTCATAACAGCCTAAAACTGGAAACCCTCGTGTCCATCAACAAGAGAATGAGTAAACAGTCTGTGATATAGCCATACAATGAAACACTACTCAACAACAAAAATGAAGAACTACTGACAAATACAGCAACATGGATGAATCTCAGAAACTGAAAGAAGATACATGCACACGCACATGTGCACACACGCACACACACGCTACTTGATTCAATGAATATGAAGTGCAAGAACAGGCAAAATACTATAAACGTATCATAGAAGTCAGAAAATGGTTGCATTTGGAAGTGGGGTAAAATCGACCAGAACTTTCCGGGGTGATGAAAGTGTTCTATATTTTGTTTGGGGTCAGGGTTTTAGGGGTGTTTACAAATGTCAAAACATCAAACTGAACACTTAAGATCTGTGTCTTTTATGGTCTACAAATTATAACTCCAACTAAATGAATGAATGAATAAACAAACAAACAAGCTAATTCTTTTTTAAGGGCAATAACTTAAGGTAAATTCAGGTTCAAAGAGAAGTTAACATCCCTGGAATTTGTTCCAGTGTTAAGACCATTATGTCCTGAGAAAGATCTGGAGTTTCTAAAAATAGCAAAGGGAAATAATTTATCTTAAGAAGACCTAGGGTATCTGAAAACATGGAAGGGAAATAATTTACCTTAACCATCCCTCAAACAACCTTTAGAATATTTAAGAATGTCCTGTGGGATGTATGGTTAATTTCAAAACATAACTAACCAGTTTGTTAACCCCAAAAGATGCATATATTGCTACGCTTGTGAGGATGCCCAGATTTTGCTGCTACAGTTTTTTATTTTCTCTCTTACATGTAAGGAGTGGCATGTCTTTATAGAATTGGGGCCTGTTTGGGCACCATTCTGTGCTGGGAATGTTCTCCTGATTTGCTCACACTGGGCCCAAACCAGGGCTGCAACTACATGTGTTACCTGAGTTCCACCCAGTTCAGGCATCTATCTTTAGCAGTACATGAAGGAGTTCATTTTATTCAAATGATAAAAGGATTAGTCCACAAAAACTAAATTGTGCAATGGAAATAATGCTAGTTTAAATATCTGTGCCGTATTTCAAGTACTCACAGCTATAATCATAGCATAGCTTTAGAGTTGCAGCAGCGCCTCTCCTCTAGATGCTGGTGTAGGCTTCATCCAAGAGGCACTAGGGTGATGCTCTATTCCAGTCCTGTGGCAGCTCTGCATCTTTGGTCAGGCTGGCTCTGAGATTTCTCTCCTTGACCTCTTTTGTTCCAGAATGCCACACTGGTGCAGCTAGGGGCTCATTTCCTATTATCACAGCTAGGATACAAATTCTGAAGTTTCCCAATCTCTTCAGTTCATCAAAGTTCAGCTTCAAGGGCACAGATTTTATCAATAGTTCTTTTATCGTTCTAGAATATTGTGCTTCTAATTGCTACTGCTCCAATCTTTGCAAAACAGGGACTTCCACGAGAAAATCCTTGCTGGTGCCTTCTGTCTGTGAGCTGCTCTATGAATCCCTACTAAACCCCTGCTGTGGCCAGAGTGGAAAGGTTTTTTATAGACCTGCATGACATAACACGGAAGATACAAATCATACTCCCCCAACACATGACTGCCCCTTTATCCACAGCTACCGCAGCTGAGGTCAAAACGGTCTACTTACCACCTCATGGGTGTTTTACAAGTTGTCCATTTCACACTCATCTATATTTGGGTTGCAGATTGATCTGAGTATACATGCCTTTGAATAAAAACACCAGGAAGTAGAAAGAACAATGATCTGGTAGTCTTGAGTCTGAGATCCAGCTCGGTTTGTCATAACAAAACTTGTGTGACCTTAATCTCTGATATGTGAAATAAAAGAGTCAATACCAGTTAACTCTGAGAATGGGGCTTGGAACCATTATTAACTACTAGGCCAGATACGGACATACCAATGGAGATAAAAAGAACTACAGAAATAGTCAAACCCTTACATATTCACACACACAAACAACCGAGGGAAAGTTGTTTTCACATTATACCTTTCTCTACCATTAAACAAAAATGTGTGTGTATTTTATAAATTTTAAAAATGCAAAAAAAATTATAAAATAGAAAAAGTTTGGACAAGTTGATTCCTAATATTCTTTATTGCTTAAAAATGTTTATTATTTTACCAGAAGGTGTTAGAGCAGGGGAAAGAATGTATGAAAAATAAATGACACAACTGCATGCGGGTGGGAGAAGAGCTGACCCATCTGGGAGAAGAGTGTTTCTACTGGAAACTGTAAGACTAAAGACAAAAAGAACTGATGAAAACACTGATGTATTTTACTTGGTAGATGCGTGTCACACAAGAGCACAGTTTCGCAATTCCGATACTGCATTACAAGTGTACTAGGGTTGAACAAAAGTAAGTAAATCGTAGATAATGGAAATCATGTTTCTCATTGTCAGAGAAAGTAAATTACAAATAAGTAAAGGAGGAAAGGCTAGAATGAACCCTGTGGAGTTGAATGAGTCAAAGATATCAGCATAAACTCGCATAGTTGTTAGATAGATAGATAGATAGATAGATAGAAAGAAATGATACAGAAATAAAAAGAGCTTCATTGACCAAACTTGGAGGAATTTAAAATTCTTGGAGGAATAATAAAATTAATAACAATAGTATTGGATTATAACTCAAAGAATAAAATAAGTATCTATTAATTCATATTGATATAAATAAATCATTGAATAAATAAATGGAGAAGGGAAAACTCTTCCTTACAGAAAAATTCCAAAATTCCAAATAATAAATATAGAAGGAATGAGGGCAATAGAAAAATCACTATTTGAACACCAGAGTAATAACTACTGTGGGCAAGATTCAAGGATGTGTGCTAAAATTAGTGGGTGAAACTTTAAGGAGAAACAGCATAGTTGCACAGCCTCAATGTATCTCCCCCCAAATATTTACTAAATGCTTTAGTGGTTTTAACATATGTCCACAAATTCTTTAATACTCCTCCCTCCAGAAGGTGTCATTTATTTCCCCAGATCTTGAGTGTTGACTGGACTTAGAAAGTCACTTCTAATGAATACAGTATGGAAATGGAAAAAAAATTAGTAATTTTACAGTGTAGAAACCTGGCAGACACCACTGTAACCAAGTGATCACCAGTAATAAGTTGATTAGTACATGGTGATATCACGTATCCTTGATATGATGCAATGAGAAGGACACTTCATCTCTGTGGTATTCTAAAAACTCCACAACCCCAGTCGGATCATGAGAAAACATTAGACAAACTCAAATTGAGGGACATTCTGGAAAATATCTGGCCAGTGTTCTTCAAAAGCGTCAAGTTCATGAAACACAAGGAAAGACTGAGAACCCATCAGAGATTAGAGGAGACTAAGGAGATATGATGACTAAATGCAGTATAGAATCCCACTCAATCCTGGAGCGGAAAAAGCAGAAGTGGGGAAACTGGTGAAATTCAAATGAAGTTTGTGATTTTGTTAATAATGCTGTACCAAGGTTGATTTATTAGGCTTTGATAAATAGAATACGCAATGTAATAACATTAAGGGAAGCTGGGTGAAACATATGCAAGAATTCTCTGTACTATCTTTGTAACTTAATCTCTGCACTATGTAAGTTATCTTTGTAACATTTGTAAATCTAAATTGTTTCAAAATTAAAGTTCAGAAAAATGTCATGATAAAATGCATTCAGTGTTGATATACAAAATATATGTGTCTAATCAGGAGCCTTACTGTTGAACCCAGAAATCAAGAAAGAAACTAGCATTAAAAAAATCCTAAAAAAATGTTAAATGTAAAGAAATATAGACGACTACACTCTTTTTTCTTGGAATACCAGCCGACAACATCTTGGACTTATCAACAAAGCCTGGGCACATACCTTGCACATCATGTAAGGCTAGAACTCATTATTTTGTCATAAGCTTGCTTTTCATATCTCTAAAAGAACCTCAGGAGATCATTGAGTCCCAGGCTGGGAGACCGTTTCATTCCCATCCACACGCATAGACCCATAGAAAAACATAAGCATTAGGACAAAACAATTTAATGCTATTTTAGTTGTTAGTTGTTGTTTTTTTTTAGAGATAGAAATGTGTAACATTATATTCATGTGCATCTAAAATTAAGAAGAGTTTACATAAAATTGTTCCATAAATGTAGAAAGAAACGACCAAACAAACTTCTATCCACACTAGGAACAGTGTATGGAGTGAGAAGGAAAGGAGAGAGGAAGGGAGATGAGGATTAGCTGCCTGCTACCCTAAGATGGGCACTGACTTCATGGCTAAACTTCTTGTGGTGCCCTAGAGAATGAGGTTGGATGAGGTGTGTATGTGAAACAGCCCTTGAGAGTAGCTGCAGTCGGTGTCCTGGTAAAGAAGAGTGTTAAAGTTCACTATCAAGATTTTGTTGTCTGGTCTGAGGGGTGAAAAGGGAAAGACTGAGTAATTACTAGAGCCTCCACTTATAGGAACATATCTCATTTTATTTATTTTTAGGGAAACTAAAGCTTGGAGACAATAAGGAATTTGCCCAAGGTCACACAGTAACTGGAGAAGCCAGAACTGGAACCTAGGTTTATGTGACCTCAGAGTTGGAGCTCTTAACCACAACACAAAAGGAGTCAATAGCTGAGCAGACACAGAAACAAAGAACAGAAAGAAAGCCTGGACAGGAATAATGTGAGAGAGTTTAGCATTTGCCTCAAATACCTGAGATTCACTTCTAATGGCTGCTGGATTTTCCAGGTTGCTGGGTTATCACCGGCACAAACAAAGAAATGTCAGTGGACATAGAGACGTAAAAATGCTCCTTTCTCTCTCTCTCTCTCTCTCTCTCTCTCTCTCTCTCCCATACACACGCACACATACTCACACACACACACACACACACACACACACACACACACACAGAGAAATCTTAGCCTCACAGAGGATGTGGAATTGGAGCCACCACATGTAACCACACACACACCTACAGAAGCAGTTTTTCTCCTTTTCTAGGGCCAACCTTCCATCTGGCTCCATCCTGTGAGGGCCTTGAACTTGGCAGAGTCAAAGCTGGTTGGGGGGCTTCCCTGGTGGCGCAGTAGTTGAGAGTCTGCCTGCCGATGCAGGGGACACGGGTTCATGCCCCGGTCCGGGAAGATCCCACATGCCACGGAGTGGCTGCGCCCGTAAGCCATGGCCGCTGAGACTGCGCGTCCGGAGCCTGTGCTTCGCAATGGGAGAGGCCACAACAGTGAGAGGCCCGCATACCGCAAAAAAAAAAAAAAAAGCTGGTTGGATAGTGACTGGAAACTCTTTCACCAAGACAGAGTGGTATCTGGAAGTGGTTTGCTGCTCTCACACCTGCCAGCAAGATACTGTTTCTAAACTGGCCAAAACATCTAAAAACCTAGAGAAGAACAAAATGGTGTTCAAAGCCTCATGCTTCTTGTGATCCCCTTCCCCAACCTCTTTGTCTCAGGTGACATCTTGTGTGTCTTCCCCAGAAGGCATCTTGTGCTCAAACTCTACCCCCATGCCATCTTCCTCTCTCCTCCTCTGTGAAAACCTGACACCTTAAAATCGGACCCTCTGAGAATCCAAATGCACAACCCCTAATTCTGTTTCTAAGTTAACTGGAGCAAATAAACAACTAGAAGGAAAGATTAAAATAGCAATTACCCTTGATTTTTTATAATAGGCAAATATACTCCAAAACTCCTAGGAGAAAACTTGCTTTCTGTTTCTGTCAGTCTGTTTGTTGAAGGCTTTTGGCAAGTCACCCATTCCTTTCAAAAGGGGGAAACTTTGTTTTAAATAAGTCTACCTTAAGGGACATCCTTAAAAGAGAGGAGACAATGGAATCTATTTCTTAATTTTTAGGCAGAAGCTTCTGAAAGACAAACTGACTCCAAAAAACAGCTCTAAAAGGATCCTTACAGCCTACAAAAACAAAAACCAAACAAAAAACTTTGACCACCTGGGCAAGTAAACTTAATTTAGTTGTTGGTTTAATTAAAAACAAGCATGTCTTTGGAGTTACCAAATCCGAAAGTAATTGCAGGCATACAATTTTAATTCTATCTGGATGTATTGACCAGAGAAGTTCATGTTATTTTTTTTACAAAATTTGTCAGCCAGAAAAATAACTTAAGATGGCTAGCTGTTTGAATGTCATGTGAAACTTTTTGTGAATAATCTAAACATAATTGTTGGAAACAAATGATTTAGGTAGAGGAAAATAGAATAAGAGTTTTTGGTATAATAATTATGTTTTGAGGTATATGTGCTTGAAAAGTAAATTCCTGAAACCTTTTTGGTAACTTGAAACTTTGGAGTCTTGCTAAGATTAAATTAGATGAGTAGTCTAGATCTCTATATATGGAAATATCTAGATCATTTCCAAATAAGTTAAAATACTGAAACGTTACTGAAAATAGATTCATCAACTTTTGGCTTTCTTTACAAAGAAATTAAAGGTATTTGGGTTTATTGGTTTTTTGGTGCCACATTGGAAATTTTACTATGAAGGAAATATACTTTTATACTGGTCCACTCCTGATGACAGATTGTGAAGGATTTTTCTTTACCTATTAAGTAATCTGCTTAGAAAACAAAGATTTGTGTTTTATGAAAATAATTTCTTGCCCTTCATGTGGTATTCTTCTTTTGTCCGGGCCTTATGGCTTGTGGGATCTTAGTTCCCCAGCTAGGGATTGAAACCCAGCCCTGAGTAGTGAAAGCACAGAGTCCTAACCACTGGACTGCCAGGGAATTCCTACCCTTCATGTGGTCTTAATCAGGTGTTTGATTACTAAAGGAAACTGAATCTTCTCAATATTCAAAGAGCTAAGTTTTGCTACAACTATGTAAGCTATTTGTGTTTGCCTTTGAAATCTTTTGTTGTTACTTTCGTCAAATAGATAAATTAAGTACCATTTCATAATGATCTATGGTCCTGTTTGGTCAAGTGTCCAAAACTTTTTGATGTTTTTGACCAATTTCGCGAAAGCTGGGTTCTAAACGAAGTCTTCTTGTCCTTGAACTAACTTTGGGTTCATACAGAGAGCCAAAAATCTTAAAGAATTTGTCTCTCACCTGTAAAATGTTAAACTAATCAATATTATGTTATATACAGAATTACATGGGAAGCTTGTCAAGAAGGAATACTGAAACTTTTTTTTTAACATCTTCATTGAAGTATAATTGCTTTACATTGTTGTGTTACTTTCTGCTGTATAACAAAGTGAATCAGCAATATGTGTACTTATATCCCCATATCCCCTCCCTCTTGTGTCTCCCTCCCTCCCTCCCTATCCCACCCCTCTAGGTGGTCACAAAGCACTCAGCTGATCTCCCTGTGCTATGCAGCTGCTTCCCACTAGCTATCTATTTTACATGTGGTAGTGTATATATGTCCATGCCACTCTCTCATTTCGTCCCTGCTTACCCTTCCCCCTCCCCTGGTCCTTAAGTCCATTCTCTACATCTGCTTCTTTATTCCTGCCTTTCCCCTAGGTTGTTCAGAAACATTTTCTTTTTTAGATTCCATATATATGTGTTACCATATGGTATTTGCTTTTCTCTTTCTGACTTACTTCACTCTCTATCTGTCATACAGAGTGACAGATAGAGAGTGAAGGTCCATCCACCTCACTACAAATAACTCAATTTCATTTCTTTTTATGGCTGAGTAATATTCCACTGTATATATGTGCCACATCTTCTTTGTCCATTCATCTGTCGATGGACACTTAGGTTGCTTCCATGTCCTGCCTACTGTAAATAGTGCTGTAGTGAACATTGTGGTACATGACTCTTTTTGAATTATGGTTTTCTCAGAGTATATGCCCAACAGTGGGATTGCTGGGTCATATGGTAGTTCTATTTTCAGTATTTTAAGGAACCTCCGTACTGTTCTGCATAGTGGCTGCATCAATCTACATTCCCACCAACAATGTAGGAGGGTTCCCTTTTCTCCACATCCTCTTGAGCATTTACTGTTTGTAGATTTTTTGATGATGGCCATTCTGACTGGTGTGAAGTGATACCTCATTGTAGTTTTGATTTGCATTTCTCTAATGATTAGTGATGTTGAGCATCCTTTCATGTGTTTGTTGGCAGTCTGTATATCTTATATGGAGAAATGTCTATTTAGGCCTTCTGCCCATTTCTGGATTGGGTTGTTTGTTTTTTTGATATTGAGCTGCATGAGCTGCTTCTGTGTTTTGGAGATGAATCCTTTGTCAGTTTCTTCATTTTCAAATATTATTTCCCATTCTGAGGGTTGTCTTTTGGTCTTGTTTATGGTTTCCTTTGCTGTGCAAAAGCTTTTAAATTTCATTTGATCGCATTTGTTTATTTTTGTTTTTACTTCCATTTCTCTAGGAGGGGGGTCAAAAAGGATCTTTCTGTGATTTATGTCATAGAGTGTTCTACCTAGGTTTTCCTCTAAGAGTTTTATAGTGTCTGGCCTTACATTTAGGTCTTTAATCCATTTTGAGTTTATTTTTGTGTATGGTGATGGGTAGTGTTCTAATTTCATTCTTTTACATGTAGCTGTCCAGTTTTCCCGGCACCACTTATTGAAGAGACTCTCTTTTCTTCTTTGTATATCCTTGCCTCCTTTGTCATAGATTAGTTGACCATATGTGCATGGGTTTATCTCTGGGCTTTCTATCCTGTTCCATTGATCTGTATTTCTGTTTTTGTGCCAGTACCATACTGGCTTCATTACTGTAGCTTTGTAGTATAGTCTGAAGTCAGGGAGTGGGATTCCTCCAGCTCCGTTTCTCTTTCTCAAGATTGCTTTAGCTCTTCGGGGTCTTTTGTGTTTCCATACAAATTGTGAAATATTTTGTTCTAGTTCTGTGAAAAATGACATTGGTAGTTTAATAAGGATTGCACTGAATCTGTAGATTGCTTTAGGTAGTATAGTCATTTTCACAATGTTGATCCTTCCAATCCAAGAACATGGTATTTCTCTCCATCTGTTTGTATTATCTTTAATATCTTTCATCAGTGTCATAGTTTTCTGCATACAGCTCTTTTGTCTCCTTAGGTAGGTTTATTCCTAGGTATTTTAGTCTTTTTGTTGCAGTGGTAAATGGGAGTGTTTCCTTAATTTCTCTTTCAGGTTTTTCATCATTAGTGTACAGGAATGCCAGAGATTTCTGTGCATTAATTTTGTATCCCGCTACTTTACAAAATTCATTGATTAGCTCTAGTAGTTTATTGGTAACATCTTTAGGTTTCTCTGTGTATAGTATCATGTCATCTGCAAACAG
Organism: Monodon monoceros; assembly: GCF_005190385.1. NCBI lineage: Eukaryota > Metazoa > Chordata > Mammalia > Artiodactyla > Monodontidae > Monodon > Monodon monoceros. Next base: position 98,419,021 of record NW_021703774.1, read on the forward strand.
TGACAGCTTTACTTCTTCTTTTCTGATTTGGATTCCTTTTATTTCTTTTTCTTCTCTGATTGCTGTGGCTAAAACTTCCAAAACTATGTTGACTAATAGTGGTGAGAGTGCACAACGTTGTCTTGTTCCTGATCTTAGAGGAAATGGTTTCAGTTTTTCACCACTGAGAACAATGTTGGCTGTGGGTTTGTCATATATGGCCTTTATTATGTTGAGGTATGTTCCCTCTATGCCTGCTTTCTGGAGAGTTTTTTTCATAAATAGGTGTCGAATTTTGTCACAAGCTTTTTCTGCGTCTGTTGAGCTGATCATATGGTTTTTCTCCTTCAATTTGTTAATATGGTATATCACATTGATTGATTTGCCTATATTGAAGAATCTTTGCCTTCCTGAGATAAACCCCACTTGATCATTGTGTATGATCCTTTTAATGTGCTGTTGGATTCTGTTTGCTAGTATTTTGTTGAGGATTTTTGCATCTATATTCATCAGTGATGTTGGCCTGTAGTTTTCTTTATTTGTGACATCTTTGTCTGGTTTTGGTATCAGGATGATGGTGGCCTCAGAGAATGAGTTTGGGAGTGTTCCTCCCTCTGCTATATTTTGTAAGAGTTTCAGAAGGATAAGTGTTAGTTCTTCTGTAAATGTTTGATAGAATTGACCTGTGAAGCCATCTGGTCCTGGGCTTTTGTTTGTTGGAAGATTTTTAACCCCAGTTTCCATTTCAGTGCTTGTGATTGGTCTGTTTATATTTCCTATTTATTCCTGATTCAGTCTCAGAAGGTTGTGCTTCTCTAAGAATTTGTCCATTTCTTCCAGGTTGTCCACTTTATTGGCATAGAGTTGCTTGTAGTAATCTCTCATGATCCTTTGTATTTCTGCAGTGTCAGTTGTTACTTCTCCTTTTTCACTTCTAATTCTGTTGATTTGAGTCTTCTCCCTTTTTTTCTGGATGAGTCTGGCTAATGGTTTATCAATTTTGTTTATCTTCTCAAAAAACCAGCTTTTAGTTTTATTGATCTTTGCTATTGTTTCCTTTATTTCTTTTTCATTTATTTCTGATCTGATCTTTATGGTTTCTTTCCTTCTGCTAACTTTGGGTTTTTTTGTCTTCTTTCTCTAATTGCTTTAGGTGTTAGGTTAGGTTTATTTGAGATTTTTCTTGTTTCTTGAGGTAGGATTGTATTGCTATAAACTTCCCTTTTAGAACTGCTTTTGCTGCATCCCATAGATTTTGGGTTGTCATGTTTTCATTGTGATATTTTTCTAGGTATTTTTGGATTTCCTCTTTGAGTTCTTCAGTGATCTCTTGGTTATATAGTAGCGCATTGTTTAGCCTCCATGTGTTTGTATTTTTTACAGTTTTTTTCCTGTAATTGATATGTAGTCTCATACTGTTGTGGTCAGAAAAGATAATTGGTATGCTTTCAATTTTCTTAAATTTACCAAGGCTTTATTTGTGACCCAAGATACGATCTATCCTGGAGAATGTTCCATGAGCACTTGAGAAGAAACTGTATTCTGTTGTTTTTGGATGGAACGTCCTGTAAATATCAATTATATCCATCTGTTTAATGTATCATTTAAATCTTGTGTTTCCTTATTTATTTTCATTTTGGTTGATCTGTCCTTTGGTGGAAGTGGGGTGTTAAAGTCCCCTACTCTTATTGTGTTACTGTCGATTTCCCCTTTTATGGCTGTTGGCATTTGCCTTATGTATTGAGGTGCTCCTATGTAGGGTGCATAAATATTTACAATTGTTATATCTTCCTCTTGGATTCATCCCTTGATCACTATGTAGTGTCCTTCTTTGTCTCTTGTAATAATCTTTACTTTAAAATCCATTTTGTCTGATATGAGAATTGCTACTGCAGCTTTCTTTTGATTTCCATTTGCATGGAATATCTTTTTTTCATCCCCTCACTTTCAGTCTGTATGTGTCCCTAGGTCTGAAGTGGGTCTCCTGTAGACAGCATATAAATGGGCCTTGTTTTTGTATCCCTTCAACCAGTCTATGTCTTTTGGTTGGACATTTAATCCATTTACATTTAAGGTAATTATCGATATGTATGTTGCTATTACCATTTTCTTAATTGTTTTTGGTTTGTTATTGTAGGTCTTTTCCTTCTCTTGTGTTTCCTTCCTAGAGAAGGTCCTTTAGTTTTTGTTGCAGAGCTGGTTTGGTGGTGCTGAATTCTCTTAGCTTTTGCTTGTCTGTAAAGGTTTTAATTTCTCCGTCAAATCTGAATGAGATCCTTGCTGGGTAGAGTAATCTAGGTTGTAGGTTTTTCCCTTTCCTGACTTTAAATATGTCCTGGACTCCCTTCTGGCTTGCAGAGTTTCTGCTGAAATATCAGCTGTTAACCTTATGGGGATTCCCTTGTATGTTATTTGTTGCTTTTCCCTTGCTGCTTTCAACATTTTTTCTTTGTATTTAATTTTTGATTGTTTGATTAATATGTGTCTTGTCATGTTTCTCCTTGGAATTATCCTGTATGGGACTCTCTGTGCTTCCTGGACTTGATTGACTCTTTCGTTTCCCATGTTAGGGGAGATTTCAATTATCATCTCTTCAAATATTTTCTCAGACCCTTTCTTTTTCTTTTCTTCCTCGGCAACCCCTATAATTCGAATGTTGGTACGTTTAATGTTGTCCCAGATGTCTCTGAGACTGTCCTCAGTTCTTTTCATTCTTTTTTCTTTATTCTGCTCTGCAGTAGTTATTTCCACTATTTTTATTTTATTTTATTTTATTTTATTTTTGTGGTACGCGGGCCTCTCACTGTTGTGGCCTCTCCCGTTGCGGAGCACAGGCTCCGGACGCGCAGGCTCAGCGGCCATGGCTCACGGGCCTAGCCGTTCCGCGGCACATGGGATCTTCCTGGACTGGGACATGAACCCGTGTCCCCTGCATTGGCAGGCGGACTCTCAACCACTGCGCCACCAGGGAAGCCGTATTTCCACTATTTTTATCTTCCAGGTCACTTATCCATTCAGTTATTCTGCTATTGGATTTTAGATTTCATTTATTGTGTTGTTCATCATTTGTTTGCTCTTTAATTCTTCTAGGTCTTTATTAAACGTTTCTTGTATTTTCTCCATTCTATTTCCAAGATTTTGGATCATCTTTACTATCATTACTCTGAATTCTTTTTCAGGTAGACTGCCTATTTCCTCTTCATTTGTTTGGTCTGGTGGGTTTTTATCATGCTCCTTCATCTGCTGAGTATTTCTCTGTCTTCCTATTTTGCTTAACTTATTGTGTTTGGGGTAACCTTTTCTCGGGCTGCAGGTTTGTAGTTCCCATTGTCTTTGGTGTCTGCCCCCAGTGGGTAAGTTTGGTTCAGTGGCTTCTGTTGGCTTCCTGCTGGAAGGGCCTGGTGCCTGTGTTCTGGTGGGTCGGGCTGGAACTTGTCTTTCTGGTGGGCAAGGCTGCTTTCCGTCGTGTGTTTTGCGGTGTCTGTGGACTTATTAGGATTTTAGGCAGCCTCTCTGCTAATGGGTGGGGTTGTGTTCCTATCTTGCTAGTTGTTTGGCATGGGGCGTCCAGCACTGGAGCTTGCTGGTCATTGAGTGGAGCTGGGTCTTAGCGTTGAGACAGAGATCTCTGGGACAGACCCGCCATTTGATATTAGAGGGGGCCGGGAGGTCTCTGGTGGTCCAATGTCCAGAACTTGGCTCTTCCACCTAAGAAGCTCAGGCCTGACACCAGGCTGGAGCACCAGGACCCTGTCAGCCACATGGCTCAGAAAAAAAGGGAGAGAAAAAAAGAAAGAAAGAGAAAAAATAAAATAAAATAGTTGTTAAAATTTTAAAAATTTAAAAATATATTATTAAAATAAAAAATAAAGAAATAATTAAAAAAAGAAGAAAAAAAAAGAGAGCAACCAAACCAATAAACAAATCCACCAATGATAACCAGCACTAAAAACTAAACTAAGATAAACATAAACCCAGAAACAAATTAGATGCATAAAGCACATCCCAAGTCTACAGTTGCTCCCAAAGTCTACCACCTCAATTTTGGGATGATACATTTTCTATTCAGGTATTCCACAGATGCAGGGTACTTCAAGTTGATGGTGGAAATTTAATCCACTGCTCCTGAGGCTGCACAGAGAAATTTCCCTTTCTCTTCTTTGTTCGCACAGCTCCTGGCGTTCGGCTTTGGTTTTGGCCCTGCCTCTGCATGTAGGTTGCCCTCTGATATCTGTTCTTTGCCCAGACAGGAAGGGCTTAAAGAAGCGGCTGACTAGGGGGCTCTGGCTCACTCAGGCCAGTGGCAGGGAGGGGTATGGAATGTGGTGCAAGCCTGCGGCGGCAGAGGCCAGCGTGACATTGCACCAGCCTGAGGCGCACCGTGTGTTCTCCCGGGGAAGTTGTCCCTGGATCACCGGACCCTGGCAGTGGCAGGCTGCACAGGCTCCCTGGAGGGGAGGTGTGGAGAGTGACCTGTGCTCGCACACAGGCTTCTTGGTGGCTGCAGCAGCAGTGTTAGCGTTTCATGCCTGTCTCTGGTGTCCGCGTTAATAGCGCGAATCACACCCATCTCTGGAGCTGGTTTAGGCGGTTCTCTGAATCCCTCTCCTCACGCACCCAGAAACAATGCTCTCTTGCCTCTTAGGCAGGTCCAGACCTTTTCCAGGACTCCCTCCCGGCTAGCTGTGGTGCACTAGCTCCCTTCAGGCTGTGTTCACGCAGCCAACCCCAGTCCTCTCCCTGGGATCTGATCTCCGAAGCCCGAGCCTCAGCTCCCAGCTCCCACCTGCCCCAGCAAGTGAGCAGACAAGCCTCTCAGGCTGGTGAGTGCTGGTCGGCACCGATCCTCTGTGCGGGAATCTCTCCACTTTGCCCTCTGCACCCCTGATGCTGCGCTCTCCTCCATGGCTCTGAAGCTTCCCCTTGCCACCCCGCCCTGTCTCCGCCAGTGAAGGGGCTTCCTAGTGCATGGAAACTTTTCCTTCTTCACAGTTCCCTCCCAGAGGTGCATGTTCCGTCCTTATTCTTTTGTCTCTGTTTTTTCTTTTTTCTTTTACCCTACCCAGGTACGTGGGGAGTTTCTTGCCTTTTGGGAGGTCTGAGGTCTTCTGCCAGCATTCAGTAGGTGTTTTGTAGGAGCTGTTCCACATGTAGATGTATTTTTTATGTATTTGTGGGGAGGAAGGTGATCGCCACGTCTTACTCGTCTGTCATCTTGAAGGTCCTCCTAAAACTTCTTACCTTATATTTGTATAGGTACATGTCAATATAAGTGTTCTAAAGTTGTGTGAAATCCCTGAAACTTTAAGTTGTCCTGATATAATCTTACTGGCCATAATTTTAAAGTGTATGCCACAGAAATGAGCAGATCCCCTTGTCAATCTCATTATAATGAACTCTCAACATACCTTTAATAATGGGCATCTTCAAGTCTTTTTGTCATTCACAGAGTTATTTCTTTACTCAGATGCTTTTGCAAATGGGTTTCATCTTCAGAAAAATTCATGGAAAGGATTCTGAGAGACATTCTGGAATACAGGGGTTTTTTTTGATAACTTTAAGATTATAACACTGAACTGGGTAAGAATTTCTAAAACTCCAATAGAAAACTGATTACCTTAATGTTTTATGTTCCAGATGTAAAGGACCCCTCTTTCTCTTCTCCTGTAAGCTATCTGTAACTTACAGCAATTTGCTAAACTATATCTTCACAACAAAGGTTGAAGCAATTATTTTTTTCTCCCTACCTGATCTCTCAAGAGTTCTGAAGCTCTTGTTCAATATTCTTGTTTTTCATGACAATGTATGTATTTGCATACATTGCAACCTACATACATAGGTTCAATGGGAGGCTGTTCTCCTTGTAATGGGGTGCCCAATGCACTTAGTTCTACATCTTTTCATCTACAACTGTTAAGGGGAGACAGACTTCTACACTGTAAATGCCTAAATTGCTTCTGCTAAAAACCATCTTGCTCCAGTAGAGCACTCTTTTTGCAACATGCTCCCAGAAGACAAAGACCCCAAACATCCCCCCTATAACCTAGAGATTTTGTGTACTGGAAAAGGCACCTCCAAGAGGACTATGTCCAGCATTGCTGGAAGGGCAATTATCAGGTTCCATTAACTAACCCCTATGCCACCAAACTCCAGGGAGTAGACTCCTAGATCCACATGTCACACCAAAGGAGACACCAAACCCCAACTGGACCTGCACACTGCATGGCAACCTGAAGATAAAGCTCAGTAGGATCTGAAGCAGATGACATCTGAGGCTGACAGCTTTCCCAAGATGTCCGTACCAGGCCTGTATACCTTTCTTTCAATAATCTTTTTAAACTTATTTTCTCACTCCCTTCCACGGAAGGACAAGGCCCTTGTCCACATTTCCCAGTCCCTTCTGAAAGAGGGAAACCTCTCCAATTGCTGGATCTCCCATTGGAAACCTCAGTCCATCCAAGATAGCAATGACCCTTTGGTTCACTCTGTCCAAGATTGCAATGACCCTTTGGTTCACCCTAGAAGCAATTTCACTGGGGTTTCAGAGGCTGTTATCTGTCCAGATTGTTCTGTGGTCACATTTTATAGAGTCAGTGCCTGCCTAAACTTATTCCTTGCTTCAACTTGACCCAGTCCTGGAATGGGAAAACAAGATCTTTTGAATATTTATATGAAAGGTTCTCCAGAGTTGGCAATGCAAGTTGGATTATTTGTAAACTTGTTGACATATCTGAACATCTAGGTAACCTCTTAGAGTATAACAACATAATATCTAAGCCTTGGTTAAGTAATGTTAATCCCTCTATGCCAATGAATGGATCCATAGGTACTATCCCTTCTGCAGGCACCTTATGTACCCCCACTGGTTATACCTTCACATGTAGAAGTCTGGGGAGTGGTCTTTATGCTTGGGCAACCCATTGCCTTGATAGCTGGAGAATACAAGGACAATGTGCCTCTGTTGTATTCACTGTCCTATTCTCCCTACATAACTGAACAGAAGCCTCTCATTGGTCTGTACCATTAAGCCTCTATAACTGCCTTAAGTGAGAACTTCTGGGAGGTGTACATAATTCTGGCTTTGTCTCCACAGGGAGAGCTTTCTTCCATGGATTGGAGTGAGTGCCAATGAACAAACGATCAAGAGCCTCTCCCTGATATTAGGAAAGTTAGCTTACTCTGTAGCCAACGCAGTTTCAGCTCAGCAATTATCCTTGCTAAGTCATTGGCTAAAATGGTTTTAGATACCCACATAGCCCTTGATAACCCATCTGCTGAGCAAGGAGGTGTCTGTGCAATAGCAAACACCTCTTGTTGCACTTGGATAAAAGCCTCTGAGATAGTAGAGACCCAATTACCTAAAATTAAAGAGCAAACACACTGGTTAGAGCAACTTTTACCAGACAACCTACTGTCTTTTGATTTATTCACCTGGCTACCTTCTGGTCTGGGTTCCCGGTTTAGAACCATCATGCAAACTGGGTTTATTATGTTGTTTTAAATTCTGCTGTCTATACTTGCTAAGTTCTGCATCTATTGCTTGTCAAGCCTTTGTAAAAATGACATGCCTAATAAGGTGACTCTAGCTCATCGCTTTGAGATAATTTCTAACATTTACAACCTTGACTTAAAATGGACTTTTAACAAAAACCTCCTGAGAGTTCTCCCTACTACTTTCCTTGTTACTCAGATGCAGGCTAATGAGGTTTCTGACTTGTGTACTTTCCCTTTGATATGGGACATGATACTAGGGAAGGTCCTTCCTGGCACAAAGGACCTTCCTGGTCCTTCCTTGACTACATGCAGAGGTCCTGACTCAGTCAGCAATCCTGAGAGGAAAGATCTTAACCAAAAGGAGGAAACGTAGAATTAACTAAAGAAGCTTCAGCTATAATTGGAGTTGGAACAGGCCTGTACAGTGAGCTCTCACTCTCAACCATGCATCATAAATTACTCCAAACAGGAAGAGAGGTACAGGTACACCTCTGACAGGAGAGTGTTGACTACTTTACTACCCAACAGGCAGAATAAAACTTCTCTCCACCCAACAGCCCAGTCAATCAGAGGCTATAGCAGCCCGACTAATGAGAAGCTTCTAACCTTGTACTCCCAGCTTTCTCCAATGGACTATTTGGTTATACAGCCCATCCCAGCTCCCCCTTTTCCCTATAAAAGCGAGATTCCCTTCCTTGTTCTCTGGATTTGCCTGTGGTCTGCCATAGTTCTCATATCCCAAATTGCAATTCCTCTTTCAATTCCCAAGTAAGCTTGCTTTTGCTGGTAAAATAACTGGCCATTATGTTATTAAAGTTGACAAGGTATAGCAGAACAAAGGACCAGGAGCAAGAAGACGTAGATAATAATTCTAACCCTACAGCTGAACTGTTTGTAATTTTGTTCAATTCATTTACCCTTCCTTGGCCTTGTTTACTTGTCTGACAGGTGAATATACTTATCAAGATGTTCTTTTCATTCCCTCTGAGCTCTAAAATTCTTTAGACCATGGACATTTAGACATTTAGACATTTAGACATTTAGACATTTAGAACAAGGGTTCTAAATCCCTGTGCTATGGAATGTGAAGTACCTTATAAAATGTTCCCTTCATTCTATCCCCACTGCCCAGTATGATAATTCTAACACATAATAGGTATTTAAAAAGTGTTTGTAAATCAGCATTTACCTCATTGAATAGTCGTAATAATCCTCCAGGGTAAACAGTATTCTTCTCCTTGTGCATTTAAGATGATCTTATAGAGGTTCAATTTATATGCCTGATAAGTAAACGAATACCATGGTCTGTCTGCTCCAAAGTCAAGACACACTTTCTGATACATAGGCAAATTAACTTTAATCCAGAATGTCTGTTACAATTCTTAGCAACAGGATCAACTTTAATCTAAAAACAAAACTAGAACATTTTTGCAATATTCTGAATTATGGAAAATATTTAGTCAAATGACTATTTTATAAGAGACAGTAATAGGCATGGGGTTGTTTATTGAAAAATTCGTTCTCTGGTCCTTCCCTTTGAAAGACTTTCAGATTAGTTGGGAGACAAGCAGTATATATGTGAACAATGAGAAACATATATAAAGCATGTTACAAAAATATGCAAGATTACAGGGCAAATACTGATTGTTGTCCCTGAATTCTTCACCCTTTGCAGATGACCCTTTGCAGATGTCAGTGATTAGACATCTTGGATGATATCCGATCAAACTGCTTTCACTAAAAGAGAAGATAATATTTACATTGTATTAAAAACCAGATTAAGTAATTCTGGTATTTCTGTTCCAATCGGACTGGTGACCTTACAAACTCCCTCCTTTACCATAAGCAAGATTGTTCCTTTAGTATGTGTTAATATTTAGGTCTTTCCTTTGGTTCCTAGACCCATCTTTGTCCAAGACACTGTCTTGGCTCCCCTCTTTATTCCAAATTCTGTAACTTAAAGCTTATTTCACCCCATTCCAGCTCCAAGCAAAAAATTTAATTACCTAGGTAAGCCCTACCCCGGTGTCACACAGTAGGGAACTGATTCCCTCCTAGCAGGGAAAGGCTTAAGATGGCATCACAATACTGAATTCTTCTGTGGAGGGCACAAATGTTCCCAAAACAATAAGTCCAAATAGCTTTTCTTAAACTGCTTTCAATACAACTAAATTATTGAAAAGAATGTTTTCAGGCAAATTCAGCAAATTCCTCAATATCGAATGCTTTCAGTTAAAATACAGATTGTGTATAAAAATTGTATACAAATTCTTCCTTAAGCTAGATTTTAAATGACTTCAAGCAAATTACCGTATACACGGAATTCTAAATTCACTAAATTTTATTCATAGCTGCTCACCTGTTTACATACATAGACATCCACAAACACATTGCCTTCTCCACGTGGTTGGGAGTTACTATAGATTAGAGGGCTTATTAAGGGGGACTGCTTCTAGAAGAGCTGTCAAGGAAACTTTGACTGTAATTTCAATGAAAAGCACTTCCATTTCCAAGAGTCCATCTTTCACCAAAATGTAAAAAATGTAGTCAAACCCTTCTGCTTACTCAGGGTCTTCACCTTGACCCCCATGTCTGAATAAAATGACTCCACTGCAAGGTATATTTTAGTCTTATCTGTTTGGTGTCCTCTCTTTTGTGGAGTATTTTATAAGTTTGATTATATATATTTAGTTTGTTCTTATGTTAGGATTTTATATTCTTTTTTTAACTTCCCACATGGCACAAACCTTACCAGGAGTATTGGATGTCCATGCCAATGTCCTAGAGAGCCGAACCGACTTCTCACAGATCTACAGTAAATGGGATAGACTGCTTTTTTCCATAGTGGCAACTGGCACCAACCCTCTCTTCACTAGTTCTTGACCTTTGTAGAAGAAAGCAACATTCCCTTGTCTGGAGACACTTGAAAAAAATCATACCTGAGGCAGGTTCTTCTCAATGTTACGCTTATCTTCCTCAAGGTCTGATCTGCTTTCCCTCATTGCCTTCAGACCGATTACTGTAGTAAGAGCTCAGCTAGTCCCAGAGCAGAAATACAGTTCTTGCTTTGGGAGGGAGTAGACTATGTGCCAAAGAAGTTTCAGGACCTGGTGAGTATGAATATTTCAGGAGAACACATGTATAGGGATCTTGAGGATACTGGATCTGGGATGGTGGTGGCAGGTGGGGATATAAAGCTGCGTGGAGTATAGTTTATTGACACGGGAGCACTCCTCCATGACTTAGAGCTCAAGGTTCTGGCAACGACACAAGGAGCCCACCTAACATGCTGCTAAGATGGATCTTTGAAGCTTGTGCATGATAAGAGCCTACTATAAATGAGGTGGAGATGCTGGAACCGCCTTGGCAAAGTACTGAGGAAAGAAGCCAGAGATTCAACGAGGTAAAAATATTAGAATAAACTTATTATGTATGATCAGAAAAACTGGCCCTTGACAATGTTCTCTGGGAGAACCGAGAGAACACTTCTTTCACTAAAGCAATGAGGAATACATTGCTAAGGAGCACCAGTTAATTTAAGAAGCTCTGCGATAACTAACCCATTCAGGCTGGGGTTGAGAGAAGAAGGTATTGCGAGGGAACTGAGATTACTAATATCAAGGAGATGATAGGATTCTGGAATGGCAGAGGCCAATGACAGCACTTAACTCAGAATAAAGGGGACATAAACCTTAATGGGCATCAAGGCTACCTGTAACAGGAGTCAATATGCCTTGACCCTCAGGAATCGGTAGCAATAACTAATAATATTCCCTGGGTAGAGGGAGACGGAGAGCCAATCATAATGTTATTTGACTTGCAAAAAAAAGAAAAAATCAAAAGCGGGTGAACAGAAAAACCTTCACCAGCTTTCACTTCAGAGGAAAAGAGTCCCTTACCCTGTTTCCAAATATGTCATTTCACAGACCCAAAGCCCACTCATTGAAGGAGAGGTGGATCCCCTTGAGGAAAGACAGTGCAATGCTACTGCAAGTACATATGGTAAACATTCCCATGATCCTTCCCAAAGGGGATCTAAGGTTTATCAGGGTTAATATATACTGACAAAAAGGGAATCCTCAGACTTTTAAAGAACTGCTGGATATAGGGACTATGGTTCTGTGTTCATACTGACTCAAGGGTCTTGAAGTACCTTCATTATCCTCCAGTTGAAAGGGGTCATAGGGAGGCCAGGTTAGAAATGGAGTTCAGTATGTCTCAGATGGGTTTGGTGGATCTATTGGATCTACCCGGTGGTTATTTCTCCGTTTCTGAGTATGCAGTTGGGATGTATACAGTTAGTAGCTGGGAGAACCCTCACATTGGTTTCCCAACCTGTGAAGAGCCATTATGGCAAGAAACTTGAAACTGTCCCTTCCCTCAGGCAAGTTAGCATGCTAAAATAATAATACACACTGGCAGAATTGTGCACCAGCTACCCAGTGTGGTTGCTAAATCAATAATACATCATGGAATTTGGGGGTTATTTTTTTCCTTCCCTGTTTTACTCCTCCAGACCCTCAATCTTGCTCCTTGGGATTACTTCTCAAATAAACTACCTGCATACAAGACTGATTTGGGGGAGACTTGGGATAAGATGATTCCTCAGTGGCCTTGTCTGTGTTATTCCACTTATTTGGCGGAACTATACCTTTACCTTCGGTGGCCACATTATTTGAATGGAAGCTGCCATATTCTTAGGGAACTTTGTTTTCCTGGCCATGGTAGTTTGTCAAGGGATGGATATGGGACACAAAATGGGCCAAGTAGAGTTCTTCTCCAAATTTTCTCCATCTGGAGTTATTGGAAAAAATAGCCTCAAGCCTGGGCACTACTAGCCGAACAAAGAGTCTGGCCAGACCTGCAAAATCTCGTATCTGCTAAAGCCGCCATGTCTGTTTACACCTCTTTTGGAAGAATGCATTTGATCTCCCCTCCCTTTCCAAAATATTTTGAGTGTATCTTATTGAGGCATTTAAATTACATCCAGAAATATAGTTCTTGAGCTTCCAGTCCCTTGAAAGCATAGAAGAGGGTGGAAATCAATGTCGATTGCTAATAGACAGTATCAACATGGGAGATAGTGTATATTTCATAGGATTGGGAATGATTAAATGAGATTATATGCATATGGCTGGTTCAGGGTAGGAATTAAATATATGACAGCAAATTCAACTCAAAAAACAGGAAAAGCTATATTGCCTTGGGGAGAGACTATATCTATTATGGCCTATTTCCCTTTAACAATTCTAAAGGGATAAAATAATCAGCCATTTCTATAAACAGGTAACATAAAAGATGGATCATCTTTTGTGCCATTATATTATTGCTGTAGGTATTATTTAATCTGTGAGATAGACATTATTATCTCCATTTTACAGATGGAGAAACAGGCTTTGAAGAACTATGTATGTTGGTCTCGTTTGCGTGGTAAGTGAACAGAAATAGGCCTTGAACCCAGTGTTTTTTAGCTTCAAAATTTATGGTCTTTTCTCTGTAGCATGATGAGTTATTACAGAAGTACAAATGGCCTTTGGAGTATAAGTGAATTAATCCGAGTTGGGGGAATCTGGGAACCATTTTGGAGGAAGCAAGCCTTACGTCTGGCCTTTTGAAATAACCAACAGGTGACTATGGGGAAGGAAAATACATTCCAGTTGAGGACAAGCCTAGAGAGAAGAAAGCATAAAGCCTATCTGGAGAGTGATGAGTGGCTTGGGGTTCAGAAGTCAGTGGGGGGGCAAGAAAGCATGTCCCAGATGAAGCTCAGCGAGGTCAGTGACTGGATCTGGTGTTGCTCACCGTTGTGTTCTCAGGGAGCAACAAGCACCTGCCACAGAGTGGACCTAATGAATATTTGTTAAATAAATTGACTGACGATAAGTCTAGAAGTGTGGCTGAGGTCAAGATTTGAAAGTTTTTGAAATAAGAGATCTTTTAGTAATAAATTCTTCCTTTAAAATTATTTTTAAATGGAAAACATCTTTAGAAAAGTTTAAGATATATCTAGGATAAATTGTTCACAAGTTATTTTGCAGATATCCTTTTATGAACACGGATTCTCTATAAAAAGTGAATATTGTACACACTTGACAATGTCCACTTGACACCTTCGCCCATGCAGATTAAAAGTTGCTATTTTTTCTCCTACAACAATGTTTTATGAATACTTGATCCTGTATTTGAATTTTTTTGTGTGAGTTAAGTACCTTAATGGGTTTTGCTTTGCAAAGGTAAATTCAAAACTGAATTTGTGGAAAGTGTTCAAGAAATGGAATTGTTCTTCAAAATAGGAGAGTTTGGAGTTCTTCAGGGAACCCAGAAGGGGAGGGGTGGGGTGAGGACGAGAAATAGGAGGAGCAAGAGAGAGAGACAGCAAGATAATGGTCATAGCCTGGTGCCATATAGGGTGAAGAGAGAGCTCTAAGAACTTGTACGGACAGAAATCGTTGACTTTGCATCTTTTTTTGTTGTTGTACTTCCCCCAGTGAAGCCACCACCACCACTTCAGGTCTCCAACCAACCAATAGTAAATAAATAATATGAACAACGTCAAACCACTCAAGGCCTATTGTTGTTTTTTTTTTTTTTTTCTTCCAAGGCCTATTGTTAAATAGAGGCTCAGAGAAATGCAGTGACCCACCCAAGATGACAGTGTTAAGTGGTGTTGTCAGTGGCATGCCCAGGCTGTCTTACCCCAGGACTTGACAGAAACATTGGCGAGGGCATCAGACTTTCCTTAAATTGTGAAATGGACGTTCAAGCATATCTTAGTAAGATAAGGTTCACATAGAAAAAAAAGTTTGCAGGTATAGAACGAAAGGCAAATAGTATATCTGAGCACAACTACTGAAAAGAAAATGTTAGCACATCAAAGAACTAGTTAAAGTTCTTATAGCAGCTCAAAATGATCATCATAGAATTTCTGAGACACTGAACTCTGAAAATTAAATCGAATAAAAGAAATGTTGCTCATAGAAAACCTTAATTGTTCCAGTGAATTTTTTTTGTGAATTTCTTTAATGTAATGATAAAATACTTGACTGCTTAGAAAATCCAAACAGTTATATTTGTAAACCTCCTAATGACTCTGAAGGATTCAGAAAGTATAAAAAGTTATTATGAGCATCCTATAGCATTATAACTGCCTTTGCTGAATTGATTGTATTCTGATCTGTGATATTGTTATTTATGTACTTGTATTTTCTCTTCCACTAGATTTCAGTTCAGCTTTGCACTCCTTCAAACTGTGTTGTATATAGTAACTGATGAATAGATGCTGAATTCAATTGACAGTATTCCCAGTGCTAATCACGTGTAATAGAAGAGAATAAAACCTAAGTTATCTTAGTAATTTAACATTTGCTTGAAAAGGGTAAGAATGTGTTTTTGAAACTCTTAGAATTTTATTGTTTGTATTATGAAATTAAAATATAATTTAGGAGCACCTGAATTATCACACCTTTCTTCTAAGGAGCTCATTGCTCCCTGTGGGCTTCAAGGCCACCATTTAAGTAACAGACAGCCATTGCTGATCCCACAAAGACTTCTACCACCCCTGGCTAAGAGAGAGATGTTTTGTTTGGAATGGAGAAGCGGCTCCTGCATTGGGGGGTGGAGGGGTGGTGGTGGGGATACAAATACTTATTAAATACGAAGAAGAAAATGATTATAACCTTTGTAAACATTTTGGTGAATCTTAAGATTCTTTTTTCCTGAACTTTTATTTCATAGTTACAGTTATATACTATATGGTCTATTGGTATCTGTGTGTGTGTGTGTGTGTGTGTGTGTGTGTGTGTGTGTGTGTGTTTGTATTTCCTCACTGTTCAAGACAAGTCCTTAGTGACACAGATAAACATCTCCTGAAGTTGGATTAGGGTGACATTTCTCAAGTTGTAGGTAATGACTGATAGAAGATTCATAACTCAGACAAAGAGGCTTTGAAATGTAAAGTTATTTGGAAGATTAGTTTCAAATATTTTCCATGGGCAGGAAAATAGAATTTGTCCCTGTTTGAGGCAGTAACTGATACATAACAGAGTACCTTTGTACCATCAGGTGCATGACAGTGAAAGGAATGTTGACAGATGGCAGAGGATGGGTGACAGTGGCTGCCCATCAGGTGGTAAGTACTTTGTGTAAGAGCGTGTTTATAGTTTTCTGGCCCTCTTTTTTCATAACTGCTCCACTTCAAGTGTGGTCTTTTGAACCACAAGGGTGTTTGCTACCCTCCTTCCTTCTTGGCTTGCTCTCTCTCTCTGCTTTGTATTCTGGAGTCACATCAGGGGCTGTAAAATCAAGGTCTCGCATTCCAGTCCACGATTACATTTTAGTTGGCCAAGACTTCTAGACTTCCTGGAATGCCAATTCCAAGAGAATTTCCTTTGTTTGCCAACACTCACCTTGAGGTATGACCACTTGCCCTTCCCCTGGGCTAAGAGAGAATGCCTCAATGCTCACTCTGGAATAAACCCCCTAAGGTGTTTCAGGGACGACAAGATTCAACGTGCCCAGATCTGGTTCCTGCTACAGAAAAAAACTCAGTTTTCAGGGCTTCATCTTTGTGGCTTCCACTCTGCTTCTTCTCCTGGATGTCTTCAACATCATCCAGAGTGGCCACCATTTTTTTTAACCAAGCTCAGTCTCTGAGCAAAGTACCTGGTCTTTACATGTTCACTGCCCTTTAATGCTGGGTGGGCCAATAGCTCTACTGCTCCTGTCTCTCAATTCACTCCGGACTTTAGAGAGAGACCCAGGCTTTTGGCTCTATCTTTGCCTGCATTGCTTCCACTAAGGATTCTGAGCAACCATTCACTCCGAAAAGTGGTTGCCTGTATTAAGAGGCAGCTACCTCTGAGTTGAGAAAGCCTCTTTTCTCACTCTGCTGGGCTTTTAGAATCTTCCTGGTATATCTGAGACTGCTGGGCCTGGGGAGCAAAGAAAGTCCCACAATCCTCCTGAGATGTTATGCTCTTAAGACATTGTCCTTCATTGCAGAAATGCCCACAGTAGTCCAGGGATTGGCATTTGCTTTAACCGAGGGCTTCCCTGGTGGCGCAGTGGTTGAGAGTCCGCCTGCCAATGCAGGGGACATGGGTTCGTGCCCCGGTCCGGGAAGATCCCACGTGCCGTGGAGCGGCTAGGCCCATGAGCCATGGCCAATGAGCCTGCGCGTCGGGAGCCTGTGCTCCGCAATGGGAGAGGCTACAACAGTGACAGGCCCGCGTACCACAAAAAAAAAAAAAAAAAAAAAAAAAAATATATATATATATATATATATATTTGTATTAACTGCTAATTATTGGGTTCTCAGGTTGGGCCATGTTCTCACATATGTTATTTCATTTTTATCATCACAGAACATATGGGAAAATAGATATTATTTATCCTATCACAGGTGAGCAGAAGCTGAGAAGACTGATTGACTTTCCAAAGGCACAGAGTTAATAAATGGCAAAACTGAAACTCAAATCTAGGATAGACTGACTCCAAATTCTGGCTCTTAGTCACCATACTAACAGCCTCCCACAGAGAAAACCCTGAGATCCACTCCATTAGCATGAAAGCATGGGTCACGTTATTTTAACGCAGGTTATTTGGAATCTGCACTAACCAGTCAGAGATCCACAGGGTCCAACTGTATGCAAGATACAGCACAGGCGCAGTGAAGGACAAGCCAAGTATGACACGGTCCTTGCTCTGAAGTTGGGGAGGTGGCATCAAACTGAGTGCAGAATCGAAACGCAAGCGCTAAGAGAACATTAGGCAACAATGTAAGAGATACCGCAAATAAAACAGAAAATGTACTATGTATCAGACCCTGTTCCTTTAAAAACATTTTTATTGTGGTATAATATACTTTTTTTAACCTTTGTGTGGTACAATATACATAACAAAATTCACCACTTTAACCATTTTTAAGTGTACAATTCAGTGACATTACATACATTCACATTGCTGTGCAATTATTACCACTTTCCATCTCCAGAACTTTTTCATCAACCCAAATTGAAGCTCTGTATCCAATAAACAATAACTCCCCTTTCTTTCCTCCCTCCAGCCTCTGGTAACTCCTGCTCTACTTTCTGTCTCTATGTATTTTACTATTCTAGGGACCTCATACAATATTTGTCCTTTTGTGTCTGGCTTATTTCACTGAGTGAAATAAGGTCGATCCATGTTGCAGCATGCATCAGAATTGCATTCCTTTTTAAGGCTGAACAATAAATATTCCATTATATGTTTCTATGACATTTTTTTTGTCCACTTGTCTGTTGGTGAACATTTGGGTTGTTCCAAGCACTTTTACAAGGGTTAACTTAACCTTTGAGGTTATTAATATTATCCCCATCTTCAGATGAAAAAACTGAAGCTGAGATAGATTAAAGAACTTGCCCAGTAAGTAGCAAATTTGAATCCAGAAGCCTGAGTAAAGAGCCTCAAGTCTTAGCCGTTACGCTCTGCTGTCCCTATGTTTTTAAGTGAAAGGTACAGTTAACTTAATTAAGTACGTCTGAGGAAATCCCCACAGGTTGGATTAGGAGAGGAGCTCTTCATGGCAGCTGTGGCTCTGGCTCTGAACCCTATAGGAAGTGAAAGATCGAAATAAACAGTGGGCTACAAGAGCCAAAGTGTGAAAAGGTGGGGACAGGGTCTGCCTTGAGGGGAAGAGTTACATAAGGACCTGCAGGGTGAGTCATTTTCCACAAGGGAGACCGTGTGCCAAGAAAAACACCTGCTGAAAAAGTAAGGCAAGCAGTGACCCAAGCAGCTCCCCACAGCCTGCTTGGCAGACACAGCCTTGTCAGGACTGCACTTCCTTAAACACAGCCATTGAGTCCAGAGGATTAAAGGGCTTTGAAAGCTGAATATACATTTCCCCCCAAACCTGTAGTACATTTAACTTTTTAAATCAAATGACATTTTAAGTGCACTAGAAAGACTGGCTCTTAAATATGTCATTCCTTTTTATTGTAGCGTGGAGTACAGACCATTTCCTTACGTTATATTTCATGGAGTCATTCATCAACACTGTCTAAAGACAATCCACCTTTTCACTGTTTTACCTCCTCCAGTGATTCTTTCAGCTGAGGTCTGGGTAGATGACAGCAGGAGCAGTTAAGAATTGGCCTGGAGCCACCAATGTTTAAATGAGGCTTTAAGACTGAGCTCCTTGAAAGCAAAATCTCTGGCTTCTTTTATCTCTGTCTCCCTTGGAGCCCAGCACCAAGTAGTCATCCAAAACTTTGAAAATACAGCCTCTTGGATGGAATGGAACCAAAAGGCAGGGATGCTTGGAGTGAAAAGGAAACAAACCCCTGGTCTGGACTCAGCCACTCTGACATTGTGACCACCAGCAAATTACTTAAATGTTCTGGACATCAGCATTCTTAGTTGAAAAATGGAACTCATCATGCCAGTTTTTGAGAATAAAAATATTTTTTTGTTTCTCTTTTCTTTTTCAGCCCATGATTCCTCAGCTTAGATGTCTAGCCACTCACTGAGAAACCAGTGGCCCAATCCAACACAGCTAACATTGTTTTACTAAACTCACAGCTTCTAGTTCCTAAAGGGAGAACGCTCAGGCAATCACACAAAAATGGTTAATGACAGACTAACGCTATCCCACGTCAGAATGGGATAAACTCAGCTAAGGCAGGCAAAATGCTATGGGATAGGGGAAATGGAAAGTTATTGTTTAATGGGTACAGAGTTTCAGTTTGGGTTAATGAAGAAACTCTAAAGATGGTGTTAGGACTCGGGGGGCCACCCCAAAACATGCCACAGTGGCATATTGATTACTTTGAATTGAAGTTGCTTGAAAAGCAGCCAATTCAAGAAGGAGACTCTGACCCTCCTCTGTCCAGCTAAAAAAAGCAGGAAATAAATCTCTCATATGAAGGGTGTATCCTCTACATCTGGAGGTAGGAGGATACCCTTATCACCAAAGATAGGGAATTTGGAGCCAAGAAACCTGTATTAATAACTAACATTGTTACTTTAATTTACTACCTCAAGCCCAAACTCTATTTAGATTCTTCACTAATTAACCACCCAAAACCTAAGTTTCTTTGTCCTGTCAAGTCCTCACAAATTAAAAAAATTTTTTCTAAAAAGCATAAAAGCTGCCTACTTTGGCCACTTCTTAAGTCCATTTCTATGGGACTTCCATGTGCATAAATTAAAATTTGTTTCTTTTTCTCCTGTTAATCTACCTTTTGTTAATTTTATTATTAGTCCAACCACAAGAACTCAAGAGAGGTAGAGGGAGAATTTCCCCCTCGCCGACAATGGGTAGATGATTGCACAACAACGTGGATGTACTTAATGCCATTGAACCGTACACTTACAAATGGTTAAGATGGTAATTTTTATGTCTATTTTTCCACAATAAAAAAATGCTTTAGGATGCCTATACAAATGGTATATTTTCTGAATCTTTTGAGATTATAATAAGGATTACAAATATAACATTTGGGGTTTTCTAAGCTTTATCAGAGATAGCTGTTTTATGGGCTGATCGGCAGCTTACGACATGACTCAGCACAAAAAGATGAAATGGAACTCTCTCCTTCTCTCCCCCTCTCTCTCCCTCTCCCTCTCCCCTCCCATCTCATTGGGAAATAGTGAAATAGGTTTTGAGGACAGCAGAAGTAGATGTTGAAAGGAAGCACATGGAGCAGCCATGATGTAGTAACTGTCAGGGCGACAAGGGAGGAAACAAAAGTAGAGAGGGCTTGAGTCAGAACAAGCCCTAGCTATTATCATAAAATGGAAACTGTGAGCAAGCAGGTGCTATAAGGTAGAGGAGAGATAAACAAGGGACAAAAATAGGCAAGTTTCAAAAACCGCTAGATCCCAAGAGGAGCAGACAAGTGAGGCAGAGCAGAGTGAGGTGAGCAGGAAGCCTTGTAGAGTAGGTCCCTGAAAGCCTGCTGCTCCCACTGTGGTCTTCATGCAACCCAGAGACTCAGATTTTCTGTGTCCACATAGTTAGGATATTCATGGGGGTCCATGCACAAACATCCCTGCAGAAAGAAACCCACCATACCAGGCATTACTCAGACCTCTTTTATGTTACTTATTCCATTTGTGAGGGGTTCTTCAGTTTGAGGTGTAGAAATGAAACACAATATAAAGAAATGCAGTAAAAATGAACATGGATTGTGAATGGTAATCTATTGGGAACTTTGCTAAAAATAGGATAATTTCATTTGAAGAAAATATAGCTGAGATGATGTTAGTAAATAAGACCTATAACAATCATCACTGCTACCACATTAATAGCTACTCAGTAACAGGTCTAAAGAGGAGTGCTGGAAGGTTGTTGCTAGCAGTAGAGCCTGAGACAAAGGCTTGTGTACCCTGAGTTGATGTAGAAATGTGATACTTAGGAACACGGAATGAGGGATGAGAGTAAAAAAGGGAAGAAGAGAAAACCAATACAGGAATGCATTATCCCTATGGGTTGGTTACTCCTAAGGGTGACCAGTTATTTTGAGAATCTTTTGAGAATCATGAAGCATGCCTCAAAACTATTCACTTGGGACTTCCTTGGTGGTCCAGTGGTAAAGAATCCGCCTTCCAGTGCAGGGGACGTGGGTTCGATCCCTGGTTGGGGAACTAAGATCCCACATGCTGTGGGGCAACTAAGCCCTCACACCACAACTACTGAATTCGCGAGCCTCCACGAGAGAGCCCGCGTGCTGCAAACTACAGAGCCCACGTGTCCTGGAGCTCGCGCGCCTCAACTAGAGAGAGAAAACCCGCATGCCGTAACTAGAGAGAAGCCTGCCCGCCACAATGCAGAGCCTATGCTGCAACGAAAGATTCTGCATGCCTCAACGAAGATCCCGCAACTAAGACCCGGGGCAGCCAAAAAAATTAATTAAATAAATAAATTTTTAAAAAAGCTAAAAAAAACACCCTATTCACTCAGGGGAGGAAGAGGGAAGCATTTATGCATAGGTTCCTGGCCTCTTCTGAACAAAGGTTGCCACTTGGAGAGTTAACAGCCCTTCATGGAACAAGTCCCCAGGGGTATCAGCATCAGAGAAGCCCTGACAAAGCTGATTTAAGCTTGCAAGGCTTTCATCGTGGCAGCACGGCTGTTTATATAAGACGTGTCTGATACAGCGTATCTGCTTCTTTTAGTCCAGGCCGGCCCCCTTGACCACAGTAAGCCCAGAGACATGGGCTTTTCTAAGGGAAGTTAGGGAGAGAGACCTCACTAAGGTAGATACCAAAGGCCTCCAACCCCAGCTATCCAAAACTTTCTTCTGACTTCAATTCAAGTTCAATACAAATACTCTATCCATAGTTTAAACTCATTTCCTAAAGAATATTATAGTAAATGAGAAAGCAAAAAAGTCACAAGGATGGCACATACACATTTGTATGAAAGACATTTATTGTGTCATGATCATGGATAGGAAAGAAAAATTTGTGCCCTCAAAATGTCTCTTCGGCATGCAGGCTTTTTGGAGCCGAAGACAATCAGAAAACAGAAGACTCAGGAAGTCTTTCTTAGTCTTTCTTTTTGCCTCCCCCTTAGCTGCCCAAGGCATTTAAATAAAGAGCTTGTTTTTGGAATAGAGCTATCACCAGAGATATCTGCAAAGAATATGGGCTAACTGTGTGTGGGGAAACTAGGCAGGTCCTAGAGATCAGAGTCCACGCTGTGTCCCACTGTCTCTGCATGGCCCAGCAAACATTTATTTACCAAACATTTGCTTTTCTATCTCCATATGAATTGCCTTCCTCCCCTATGAATCCCCAAACCCCTACCCCCAACATCCCCTTTTGTCTTTAACTGAAGATGGTATTTAAGGTGAGGGTTTAGGCTATTTTGGAAGTTACTCAGTTTTCCTGGGTCTCTCCCTTGTATACATGTTATTAAACTTTTATGGGATTTTCTTCTGTTAATTTGTATTATGTCAATTTAATTCTTAGACCAGCCAGAAGAACCTAAAAGGGTAGAGGAAAATTTCTTCCCAACACATGGAAAGGAAGGAAATCTACCCCTCTGAAATATGTTCACATCTTTAGGATTATATCTTTTTCAGTGTAAGTAATAATATACTTATGTGGAAGTAGGAGAAGTAGTCTGGGGAAAGTTGTATATAACATATGACAATGATACTTCTTTTATTAGTTTCTGATTGTTTAAATTATAAATTTAGAAACTCATTTTTAAGAGCCCTTACTAAGAAACTTGGGGCTGACTCCAGTTCAAGATAATATAATAGGGACTTCCCTGGTGGCGCAGTGGTTAAGAATCTGCCTGCCAATGCAGGAGACATGGGTTCAAACCCCGGTCTGGGAATATCCCACATGCTGCAGAGCAACTAAGCCTGTGCGTCACAACTACTGAGCCTGTGCTCTAGAGCTGCAAGCCACAACTACTGAGCCCACGTGCTGCAACTACTGAGCCCACGTGCTGCAACTACTGAAGCCAATGTGCCTAGAGCCCGTGCTCCGCAACAAGAGAAACCACTGCTGTGAGAAGCCCGTGCGCCGCAATGAAGAGTGGCCCCTGATCGCCACAACTAGAGAAAGCCCGTGCACAGCAACAAAGACCCAACACAGCCAAAAAAAAAAAAACGATAATATAATAAATGACATGGCAGAACTTGGAGACTTCTATTATAAGAGATTCATTTCAGAGATTTCAGTCAGAAAATAGCAATATTGAGAGGTGTCTGGGAAGTGATGATTTATCCAGTGAAGTAAGCACTTGCCCTTGCCCTATGTACTTTCAGTGCTTGTCCTTCCCAAGTGCCTGGCATAGTCATATCAGCTTATCACTCCATAGGACAAAGTTCATGTCCTTATTTTAACTCAGTCGCTCTTCACAGTCTGCGTATTAAAACAAACACAGGCACAAATGTCAGAGCTACAAAATATGTGAAGCCAAAACTGATAGACCTGCAAAAATAGACAAGTTCACAATTACAGTTGGAGATTTCAACACTTGTCTCTCAACAACTGATTGAACAAGTAGACAGGAAACTAGGAAGGATACAGAAGAACTCAACAAGACCATTAACCAGCAAGATCAAACAGACATTTACAAAACACTCCACTTAACAACAGAACACATATTCTTTTCAAATACCTATGGAACATACACCAAGATATATGCTACCTAGAGTGGTAAAGATACTATTACACACCTATTAGAATGGCCCAAATCCAAAAATCTGACAACACCAAACGCTGCTGAGCATGTGGAGTAAAGGGAATTCCTCAGAAAGTTACGCACCTGGGCCTGGAGGCAGGTAGCCTGGATTGAAACCTGGCTATGCCATTTAAAGAATGTGTGACCTTGACCAAATCATCAACTGTCAGAAACTCAGACTCCCCATCTGTGAATGGAAATAGTAACTATTTTCTCTTTAAGCTGTTGCAGTTTTTAAGCTACACTGAAGTTTCACAAACTTAACACACCCATGTAACCAGCACGTTGATCATGAAACAGAACATTTCCCTGACTCCAGACATACTCCTGTGCTCTCTTCCTGTCCTTATGTCCCAAAGTACTGACCTTTCTAATGCCTAATGGCACAGATTAGCTCTGCATGCCTTGTACCTCATGTCAATGGAGTCATGTAACACGTACTATTTTGTATTTGGCATCTTTCCTTAACACTATGTTCAGAGATTCTTCCATTGTATGTAATTATAAATTCTTCACGCACATTACAGTATAGTATTCCATTGTGTGAATATTCCACAGTGTGTTTAAAATTCAGTTCTTTTTTTTTTTTTTTTTTTAAATTCAGTTATTGATGGGCATTTGAGATCATAGAGATGTTTTGGGGATTAAGTGGTGTGTACTGAACTTTCACACGCTGAACACACTCAAGTAACCAGAAGTCAAGTAACAGAAGTCTTCTTCCTCTTCCCTTCCAGTCACCATGCCCCAAAGGTAACTGCTATTTTTATTTCAAATACTACATAATTTTTTAAAGTAGTGCCTGACTATTATTGCTGTTGTTGAGGTCAGAAGAGATCTGATGTTATTTTTTCTCTTTAGCAACAGCTGTGCCAGAAAATCACTTGTAATCAATGAAAGTAGGCTCCCACTCTAAGAGAGGGTATTAGTGCCTTGAAATCACTTGTGCAAGGGTGACGCTGGGGCTTTGCTGAAGGGTCCATCACTTTAAACCACTGAGCATGACTTCCTGATTCTGGGAACAGGGCCCATGGCCTCTAAATGTAGCCACCTAAAGAGGATTAACCTTATTTCTGTTGTCCGAGGAAATGGGCATAACCAGACCCTCTGTGACTTTCAGGTTTAAATAGAAAAGCTGGCCAAACAGGGAAATCAGCTCGGTGCTTTGTGACCAGCTAGAGGCGTGGGATAGGGAGGGTGGGAGGGAGACGCAAGAGGGAGGAGATATGGAGATATATGTATCCGTATAGCTGATTCACTTTGTTATAAAGCAGAAACTAACACACCATGGTAAAGCAATTATACTCCAATAAAGATGTTTAAAAAAAAAGGAAAAGATGGACAAAGTTTAGATCAATGTTTTTCAAACTATAGGTGTTGAACCATTAAGGGATCACCATCAGTTTTTTAATAGAATGACAGAGTAAAGGAAGAATGTATCAGTATGGATCGTTTATACTAAGGGTAACTTTTGTGAAACTTTTGTTTCAAATTCATCTATATAAACATGTGTGAGTGTGTGCTTGCCTGTATTGGGTTGAGTAAATGTATTTCTCACTGTGGGTTGAGATACCCAATTTGTTTTATTTATTTCTTTTTCTTTTTTTTAAAATTAGTTATCTATTTTATATATATTACTCTATATATGTCAATCCCAATCTCCCAGTTCATCCCACCCCCCCACCTCCACTTCCCCCCCCTTGGTGTCCATATGTTTGTTCTCTACATCTGTGTCTCTATTTCTGCCTTGCACACTCGTTCATCTGTACCATTTTTCTAGATTCCACATATATGCGTTAAAACACAATATTTGTTTTTCTCTTTCTGACTTACTTCACTCTGTATGACAGTCTCTAGCTCCATCCACGTCTCTACAAATGACCCAACTCCATTCCTTTTTATGGCGGAGTAATATTCCACTGTATATATGTACCACATCTTCTTTATCCATTTGTCTGTCGATGGGCATTTAGGTTGATTCCATGACCTGGCTATTGTAAATAGTGCTGCAATGAACATTGGGGTGCATGTGTCTTTTTGAATTATGGTTTCCTCAGGGTATATGCCCAGGAGTGGGATTGCTGGGTTACATGGTAATTCTGTTTTTAGTTTTTTAAGGAACCTCCGTACTGTTCTCCACAGTGGCTGTATCAATTTACATTCCCACCAACAGGGCAAGAGGGCCTTTTCTCCACACCCTCTCCAGCATTTGTTTTTTGTGGATTTTCTGATGATGCCCATTCTAACTGGTTTGAGGTGATACCTCATTGTACTTTTTATTTGCATTTCTCTAATAATTAGTGATGTTGAGCAGCTTTTCATATGCCTCTTGTCCATCTGTATGTCTTCTTTGGAGAAATGTCTATTTAGGTCGTTGGGCATTTTTTCATTGGGTTGTTTGTTTTTTTTAATTGAGCTGCATGAGCTGTTTATATATTTTGGAGATTAATCTTTTGTCCATTGATTCGTTTCCAAATATTTTCTCCCATTCTGAAGGCTGTCTTTTCATCTTATTTATGGTTTCCTTTGCTGTGCAAAAGCTTTGAAATTTCATTAGGTCCCATTTGTTTATTTTTGATTTTATTTCCATTACTCTAGGAGGTGGGTCAAAAAAGATCTTGCTGTGGTTTACGTCAAAGCATGTTCTTCCTATGTTTTCCTCTAAGAGTTTTATAGTGACCTACATTTAGGTCTTTAATCCATTTTGAGTTTATTTTTTGTGTATGGTGTTAGCAAGTGTTCTAATTTCATTCTTTTACATGTAGCTGTCCAGTTTTCCCAGCACTACTCATTGAAGAGACTGTCTTTTCTCCATTTGTATATCCTTGCCTCCTTTGACAAAGATTAGTTGACCACAGGTGTGTGGGTTTATCTCTGGGCTTTCTATCCTGTTCCATTGATCTATATTTCTGTTTCTGTGCCAGGACCATATTGTCTTGATTACTGTAGCTTTGTAGTATAGTCTGAAGTCAGGAAGTCTGATTCCTCCAGCTCTGTTTTTTTCCCATCAATATTGCTTTGGCTATTTGGGGTCTTTTGTGACTCCATACAAATTTTAAGATTTTTTGTTCTAGTTCTATAAAAAATGCCATTGGTAATTTGATAGGGATTGCATTAAATCTGTAGATTGCTTTGCGTCGTGTAGTCATTTCCACAATGTTGATCCTTCCAATCCAAGAACATGGTATATCTCTCCATCTGTTTGTGTCATCTTTAATTTCTTTCATCAGTGTCTTATAGTTTTCTGAGTACAGGTCTTTTATCTCCTTAGGTAGGTTGATTCCTAGGTATATTTTTCTTTTTGTTGCAATGGGATTGTTTCCTTAATTTCTCTTTCTGATCTTTCGTTGTTAGTGCATAGGAATGCAAGAGATTTCTGTGCATTAATTTTGTATCCTGCAACTTTACCAAATTCATTGATTAGCTCTAGTAATTTTCTGGTGGCATTTTTAGGATTCTCTATGTATAGTATCATGTCATCTGCAAACAGTGACAGTTTTACTTCTTCTTTTCCAATTTGTATTCCTTTTATTTCTTTTTCTTCTCTGATTGCCGTGGCTAGGACTTCCAAAACTATGTTGAATAAAAGTGGTGAGAGTGGACATCCTTGTTTTGTTCCTGATCTTAGAGGAAATGCTTTCAGTTTTTTACCATTGAGAATGATGTTTGCTGTGGGTTTGTTGTATATGGCCTTTATTATGTTAAGGTAGGTTCCCTCTGTGCCCACTTTCTGGAGAGTTTGTATCATAAATTGGTGTTGAATTTTGTCAGAAGCTTTTTCTGCATCTGTTGAGATTATCATATGGTTTTCATTTTTTTTGTGGTACGTGGGCCTCTCACTGCTGTGGCCTCTCCCATTGTGGAGTACAGGCTCTGGACACACAGCCTCAGCGGCCATGGCTCACGGGCCCAGCCACTCCATGGCATGTGGGATCTTCCCACACTGGGGCATGACCCTGTGTCCCCTGCATCAGCAAGTGGACCTTCAACCACTGAGCCACCAGGGAAGCCCAATCATATGGTTTTTATTCTTCAATTTGTTAATATGGTGTATCACGTTGATTTGCATATATTGAAGAATCCTTGCATCCCTGGGAAATCCCACTTGATCATGATGTATTATCCTCTTAATGTGTTGTTGGATTCTGTTTGCTAGTATTTTGTTGAGGATTTTTGCATCTACGTTCATCAGTCTGTAATTTTCTTTTCTTGTAGTATCTTTGTCTTGTTTTGGTATCAAGGTGATGGTGGCCTTGTAGAATGAGTTTGGGAGTGCTCCTCCCTCTGCTATATTTTGGAAGAGTTTGAGAAGGATGCATGTTAGCTCTCTTCTAAATGTTTGATAGAATTCACCTGTGAAGCCATCTGGTCCTGGACTTTTGTTTGTTGGAAGATTTTTAATCACAGTTTCAATTTCATTACTTGTGATTGGTCTGTTCATATTTTCTATTTCTTCCTGGTTCAGCCTTGGAAGCTAATACCTTTCTGAGAATTTGCCCATTTCTTCCAGGTTGTCCATTTTATTGGCATAGCGTTGCTTGTAGTAGCCTCTTATGATGCTTTGTATTTCTGTGGTGTCTATTGTAACTTCTTTTTCATTTCTAATTTTATTGATTTGAGTCCTCTTTTTCTTTTTTTTTTTCTCTCCCTCTTTTTCTTGATGAGTCTGGCTGAAGGTTTATCAATCTTGTTTATTCTCTCAAAGAACTAGCTTTTTAGTTTTATTGATCTTTGCTATTGTTTTCTTTGTTTCTATTTCATTTACTTCTACTCTGATCTTTATGGTTTCTTTCCTTCTACTAACTTTGGGTTTTGTTTGTTGTTCTTTCTCTAGTTCCTTTAGGTGTAAGGTTAGATTGTTTATTTGAGATTTTTCTTGTTCCTTGAGCTAGGATTGTATTGCTATAAACTTCCCTCTTAGAACTGCTTTTGCTGCATCCCATAGGTTTTGGATCATTGTGTTTTCATTGTCATTTGTCTCTAGGTATTTTTTGATTTCCTCTATGATTTCTTCAGTGATCTTTTGGTTATTTTGTAATGTATTATTTAGCCTCAATGTGTTTGTGTTTTTTTACATTTTTTTCCCTGTAATTGATTTCTAATCTCATAGCATTGTGGTCAGAAAAGATGTTTGATATGATTTCAATATGCTTAAATTTACTGAGGCTTGATTTGTGACCCAAGATGTGAATTTTCCTGGAGAATGTTAGTGTGCACTTGAGAAGAAAGTGTAATCTGCTGTTTTTAGATGGAATGTCCTATAAGTATCAATTAAATCTGGTCTATTGTGTCATTTAAATCTTGTGTTTCCTTATTTAAAGATTTTTTTTTTTCTTTTTTTGCAGTACGCGGGTCTCTCACTGTTGTGGCCTATCCCATTGCAGAGCACAGGCTCCGGACGCACAGGCTCAGCGGCCACGGCTCACGGGCCTAGGCGCCCCGCGGCATGTGGGATCTTCCCGGACCGGGGCACGAACCCGTGTCCCCTGCATTGGCAGGTGGACTGTCAACCACTGTGCCACCAGGGAAGCCCTTGTGTTTACTTAGTAATTTTCTGTCTGGATGATCTGTCCATTGGTGTATGTGAGGTGTTGAAGTCCCCCACTATCATTGTGTTACTGTTGATTTCCTCTTTTATAGCTGTCACCATTTGTCTAATGTATTGAGGTGCTCCTATGTTGAGTGCATATACATTTATAATTGTTGTATCTTCTTCTTGGATTGATGCCTTGATCATTATGGAGTGTCCTTTTTGTCTCTTGTAGCATTCTTTATTTTAAAGTCTATTTTGTCTGATATGAGTGTTGTTACTCCAGCTTTCTTTTGATTTCCATTTGCATGGAATATCTTTTTCCATCCCCTCACCTTCGGTCTGTATGTGTCCCTAGTTCCGAAGGGGGTCTCTTGTAGACAGCATATTTATGGGTCTTGTTTTTGTATCCATTCAGTGATCCTGTGTCTTTTGGTTGGTGCATTTAATCCATTCCCATTTAAGGTAATTATCAATATGTATGTTCCTATTACCATTTTCTTAATTGTTTTGGGTTTGTTTTTGTATGTCCTTTTCTTCTCTTGTGTTTCCCACTTAGAGAAGTTCCTGTAGCGTTTGCTGTAGAGCTGGTTTGGTGGTGCTGTATTCTCTTAGCTTTTGTTTGTCTGTAATGCTTTTTTGATTTCTCCACTGAATCTGAATGAGATCCTTGCTGGGTTGAGGAATCTTGGTTGTAGGTTCTTTCCTTTCTTCACTTTAAATATATTGTGCCTCTCCCTTCTGGCTTGTAGAATTTCTGCTGAGAAATCAGATATTAACCTTATGGGAGTTCACTTGTATGTTATTTGTCATTTTTCCCTTGTTGCTTTTAATAATTTTTCTTGTCTTTAGTTATTTTCAATTTGATTACTATGTGTCTTGGCATGTTTCTCCTTGGGTTTATCCTGTATGGGACTCACTGTGCTTCCTGGACTTGGGTGGCTATTTTCTTTACCATGTTAAGGAAGTTTTCCACTCTAATATCTTCAAATATTTTCTTGGGTCCTTTTTCTCTCTCTTCTCCTTCTGGGACCCCTGTAATATGAATGTTTGTGCGTTTAATGTTGTCCCAGTGGTCTATTAGGCTGTCTTCATTTCTTTTCATTCTTTTTTCTTTATTCTGTTCCTCAGCAGTGATTTCCACCATTCTGTCTTCCAGGTCACTTATCTGTTCTTCTGCCTCAGTTATTCTGCTATTGATTCCTTCTAGGGTATTTTTCATTTTAGTTATTGTATTGTTCATCTCTGTGTGTTTGTTCTTTCATTCTTCTAGGTGTTTGTTCTTTTATTCTTCTAGGTCTTTGTTAAACATTTCTTGCATCTTCTCAATTTTTGCCTCCATTCTTTTTCTGAGGTCCTGGATCATCTTCACTATCATTATTCTGAATTCTTTTTCTGAAGGTTGCCTATCTCCACTTCATTTAGTTGTTTTTCTGGTGTTTTATCTTGTTCCTTTATCTGCTACATAGTCATCTGCCTTTTTATTTTGTCTGTCTTTCTGTGAATGTGGTTTTCATTCCACAGGCTGTAGGACTGTAGTTCTTTTTGCTTCCGCTGTCTACCCTTTGGTGGATGAGGCTATCCTGAGACAACCATTTTAGATGGACCCAGAGGAAAACAAGAGATTCAGGGCTCAGACCTGACACAGCTCTTTTAGGGCTAGCTGGGACCCAGAATGTGGCTGTCCACATAATCTGAATATGTGCTCGCTCTATGTATCTATCATCTATCATCTTCTATCTATCTATCTATCTATTTATCTTTCTACCTTTCTAAGTGCTGTCTGCCGACTTACTTAACAAAATGTAACAGTGAAGTGTAAATACTGGCATTATAAGCAAATTTCACTTGTCTATAAAAACAGATGCTCAACACATATTTGTTGGGTGAATAAATGAATGACTTTTCTTCTGTGTATTTTCCATTCAAGTCTAAACTCCATGAGAACAGAGACCATGTCTGTTTTTGTTTGGTATTGCATTCCTAATGCATAAATGCAGTAGGATCTTAGAAATATTTTTTGTTTCAATGAAGTGTTTTTTTATTCTCTACATTAAACATACGTTGCTTTTTAAAATTGAAATATAGTTGATATACAATATTATATTAGTTTCAGGAGTACTACATATTGATTTGACATTTGCATATATTATGAAATGAACACCTGTAACCATCTGTCCCCACACAAAATTATTACAATATTATTGATCATATTTCTTATGCTGTAAATTACATCATCATGGCTTATTTTATAACTGGAGGTTTGTACCTTTTAATCCCCTTCACCTATTTCACCCCTCCACTATGGCCCTCCCCTCTGGCAACCACCCGTTTGTTCTCTGTACCTATGAGTCTCTTTTCATTTTGTTTAGTTAGTTTGTTTTTTTAGATTCCGCATGTAAGTGAGATTATATGGTATTTGTCTTTCTCTGTCTAACTTATTTCACTTAGTATAATACCCTCTAGATCCATCCATGTCGTTACAAATGGCAAGCTTTCTCTTTTGTGTGGCTGAGTAATATTCTACTGTACATATACCACATCATCTTTATCCATTCATCTATCGATGGAGTCTTTGGCTGCTTCCATGTCTTGGCTATTGTAAATAATGTTGCTATGAACATTGGAGCGTGTATATGTTCTCAAATTAGTGTCTTTGTTTTCTTTGGGTAAATACCCAGAAGTGATATTGTTCGATCATATGGTAATTGTATTTCTAACTTTTTGAGGAGCTTCTACACTGTTTCCCACAGTGGCTACTATGGAATTTACAATCTCACTGACAGTGCATGAGGGTTCCCTTTTCTCCACATCCTCACCAACACTTGTTATTTGTTGTCTTTTTGAAGGTAGTCATTCTGACAGGTGAGTGGTGGCATCTCACTGTGGTTTTAATTTGCATTTCCCTGATGATTAGTGATGTTGACATCTTTTTCATGTGTCTGTTGTCTATCTGTATATATTCTTCAGAAAAATGTCTATTCAGGTCCTCTGCTCATATTTTAATTAAGTTTGTTTGTTTTTGATGTTGAGTTGACTGAGGTTTTGGCTTATGTTGGAAATTAACTTCTTATTGGATATATCATTTGTAAATATCTTCAGTAGGCTGCCTTTTCATTTTGTTGACAGTTTCCTTTGTGCAAAAGCTTTTTAGTTTGATGTAGTTTCATTTGTTTATTTTTGCCTGAGGGCAGTCAGTACAAGCTGTCCCATTTGTTCACACCGTCAGCTGGGCAGCGTTTGCCTATCAGAGGAAACAGCTCAGTTAAGAAACTGGGGTAGGGAAAATATCTGGAAGTGTTAACAGATTTTTTTCTGAAAGATACAGGAACTGGGGATATCGTCTGTTGTTTCTGACTGACTTCTCAGTAAGGTTAGAGGAAATGGTGGTCAAATCATGGTCAGAGGCATCTGGTAGAGGATGACAGATCCAGGAGTCAGTAAAATCTAATGCACATGCAGTGGTTTGGGAGAAACTTACCAGGAGGTTTTCCTTCATGAAGAAGCCTCCAGGGGTGATTCTGAAAAACAAAGATCATTCAAATCCATCTCTGCTCTGTGTCTCTTGGGGTCTAAAGTGCTCCCAATCCCAAGTGCTGCTGTTGTCAGCCCTCCATTGCTTCAAAATTAGTGTTTCCAATTGCAGTACTGATAATTTCACCTTTTTTGCAGTTATCCCTTAATCACACCCAGACCTTCCATTCAGGAAAAAAAAAGGTGCAAGACTTGGACATTTTAATAAAAGTTACAAACCCATTATGGCCCCCGCATTGGCCTGTGTGGACCACTGCAGGGGGATTTGGTGATAGTGTGATCAGCCAAGTGGCAATTATCCTTATGATCTAGAACCAAGTCCATCCAACTACAGAATCCAGGTGGCTGAATCAGAATTAAATTTGAATCTCCCAGGCTCCATTTCAGCTGAGCTGCCATCTGGAGGGTGTACCAACCAGGCTGGCCTGGGATTGCTATTAGGGGAGAGAAAGACATATCATGCCCAGGAGTGGTCAGGAGAAAATCTCAGTTTTTCAAAGTGAGTCTATATCAACGCCCACCCCTTTTGTCCTGATCATTACCCAGAAAGTAGCCAAGAGGAAGTGACCCCTTTCTGAGGATAGCAGCATTCAGTGACCAAACTGCCTTACTAAAGTGCATGGACCAGGAGAATGTGAAGGAAGTAGAATTAGAAATTTTTTGAGTCAATTTTTGAGGAGGTCATTCCAGTGCTAGATGGTAGGGAGCATGGAAGGTCCAGCAAATATCTGTACTCTGTATGTCTTCTTTGGTGTAAAGCAATTATACTCCAGTAAAGGTATAAAAAAATAATTAATACCACACACACAAAAAATCTGTACTATCAGCAGCTGAGGTGAGGGTAGAGGGGGAAGAGGGGAGGAGGGGTACAGAGGCAAGGAGCCTTCTAGGCCAGTAAGGCTTTACATTTATTTTTAGTTTCAAACAGGGCGGTGGCTGTTCATGGCTCCATCAAGTCAACTTGCAATGCTTTGGGCTGGTTCAACAATTTAAAGTGGGTAAAGACCCTCATGGTTGATACTGCCTACTTTGGCTTTGGGAGCCCTTTGGCTCAGCAGCCATGGCCACGTTCTTTTCTGGCCGGTGTCACTGGATTTGCTTCCTTCTGCTGACTTGGGCTTGGCTCATACAGTGGCAATTTTGTTTTTTTAAAGAGACTACTTCAACCTGAGGTATTTGCTGCCCCATTTAAAAATAATATCCCTTTGGCTTCATGTAGTTCCAATGTAAATTTTCCAGGGCTGAGAATTGACAGTAAGAATATATGTAGAATTCTTTGTGTCAGTTTCTCATTCTCCAATAGGTCACCTGCATCAGCATTAGAAACCCAATCCCAGGCAGGAAGAACTCAAATGTTAGTTAATGACTCATCTATGGATTCCCAAGGGAGTTTCCCCCCAAAGAGCCACAGCTCCATTATAGCATCCAGGACCAGCTGCAAAACACCCTGAGACACTTTGCTCTTGTCTGAATGGGTCTAAGGTTGGTACCAGAGACTGTAGGAGTGACAGCCATAAAACAGTCCAGCTGTTGCCATCCAGGGTGAATATTAGTCCTAATTATCACAGTGGGGGCAGACCTGAAACTGACTGCCAGAATGATGAGAAAGTCTCCTGCACAGAGGAGAGTTAGCAACACCCCAGGCACTGTTTCACACAGTTGACCTTCAACCTACTTCCCAGTACTCAGCCTGCAACACTTCAATTCCTCCTTATAACTGGCAAAAAAAACCAAAACCAAAAACATTGGAGAACTATTAAATGCCTGATTGATTATAAAATTTAGTCAACATGGTCACTCCTAATTCCCAGGGACTTCCTCAAAATCAGGTGGCCTATGAAGTTCTCATCTTTCCTTGTTCACATCTCTCTCTACAACCCCTGTGGTCACTAAGACTGTCCAGAACTGTGAAGAGTCTGAGATTTTACCATCCTTACAATCTAAGCCAGCCTGCCACAATTTCATGGATGCTAGGAGAATACACAAGACTGGATCATAGACAAAGGATTTTGCTACTCACAGCACTAGCAGTAACCAGATCTCAGCACTTGTGCCAGTTTTGCAAGCCCCAGCTCCCACGGGCAATTCAGAGAAGGCCAGATGATACCTATACATGTGACAGACTGTGTTACAAGAGAGAAACCCTGAGTTTACGGCACCCAGACCTCTTATAATGGACAAAAGCAAACATGCACTGTCTCTGCCTTCCAAAATTGTTTGTTATACAAACATCCTTAAAAGGATAATCCATAACAACAATAATCAGTCCTTGTGCTTGCAAGAAGTACAGAAACATGAAAGGTCCATGGAGAACTGCTTCCCAAAAATGAGCTTTAGCAACTAGTTCTCTGAGTCACAGCATTCTCCTTAAATCTCTTGTGAGACATCATCTATTTTCCAACCCTGTTTGTCACAGATTGGTGATGGGATAATAGTAGATGGCATGGAGCCCACAATGGTGATGACTGGGGGAGACATTAATAGATGGAGGCAACAGGCAACACAAGATTTATTAGTTCAAAGGTTTTGGGGTTGCAAATGGCAGAAATCTACTTTGGTTAACGTAAGTAAAAAGGATAAGTAAAAAGGATAATTTATTACAAAATTATGTAATAGCTCAGAGAAATGAAGAAAAAAGTTGAACAGCTGGGTTTTTGGGAGGTCAGAAAGCAGGGCAAATCTAGGGATTTATATCTAGGAACTAATGGACAGTCTCTCCAGGGTGTTTCTGTTAGGATGACCCAGCTCCAACATTTAAATTCTTGTGTCACACAGCTCAAGATTCTAATTTTCCTGTGAGAGAGTCTGATTGGCCTCTATTGGATCATATACCCATGTCTTGGGCAGGTGAGAGTAGGGATCTTAACAGATAATTGAACCAAGACTGCATTCATTGTGAAGGGGGAGTGCCCAAAGAAATATCAAGACATTTCCCTGCTTATAAGATTCATTTTCTCAATCTTCTCCATACTGTGGGGGACATGGTTGCTAGGAATTCTGGGATCACATCTAACATCTCCATTATGAGTGAGGGAAGAGAAAGAATCACAGGAACAGCTCTGAACAGCCAGGCTGGGTCACTGCTCTGCATGTGGGGCTTGGGTGTGGGGTAGGGCATTTGGACTGGTTCCTATACCAGAACCATACAGAGAAATAAGGAGGGAACAGTTCCCTAAAGAATGGGAGTGTCACTACCAAAAGAAGGGAGTGAGTGATACTGGGCCGAGGAAAACAACAGATTTCCGTCATGGTCACCAACCCTGCACTATCCTTCCTTCCAGCCTTGAATTTTGTGAGTCCTGATGTGAGCATATCTGTAGGAGAAAGAAAACTAAAGATGTTCCTGGTGACTTTTCACAGGAGGAGCAGCCCAGGCCAGGGTGGATGGGTTCTCCCTTTGGCCAGCGTAAGGCCATAGCAGGAGGCTGTGGGATCTTGGACATTTCATCACTGGGTACTTAAGACCTTTCTAGGGCCACTGGAAGACAGAGTCCAAGCTGAGGAGTCTTCCATTAAAAGCCACAAGCTTCTCAACAGAGAGCTGAAGA
Source organism: Monodon monoceros (assembly GCF_005190385.1). NCBI lineage: Eukaryota > Metazoa > Chordata > Mammalia > Artiodactyla > Monodontidae > Monodon > Monodon monoceros. The sequence continues at coordinate 98,455,286 of NW_021703774.1, forward strand.
AAATCTACGAGGTGGACAGGGTCAGGGAGCCAGGTTTGCCATTTGGCACCTGGGGCCAAAGGGCCAGAACAGGCAAGGAGCTTACTGGACTTCCTCTCATCCCAGGCCACTCTGCAAAAAAAAGTTCAGTCTAAAATGTCTAGTTCATAGGACTGGCTGGAGGTGGGAACTAGGGTAAGGTGTCACAGCAAAACTCTAAAACCAGATCCCAGCCAAGGACCCCTAAAGGCCAGGTACCTGCAGGTAGAGTCTGAAGACATTCCTTGAGACACCAAAGCCAGGGGAGGGAGTCATTTATGGAGTCTGTGAATGGGAAGGAATAGAAAAAAAAGTAATTTTGAACAAATGATGATAGCTTTGTGAACATACAATGAAATTTTTTCTTATGTAAGAATAAGAGCATCAGGTATGTAGGTAAGTAATATAATTATATATCACATTATATAAAACAAAATTTATTATGTCACATATAATATGGTGTAAAACTTTTATTGGCGCACTTCTCCTTGGATCTCCACGCAATTACTAGGGAAGTAATGTAGAAAGTCCCAACAGGAGAATGTCTTTGCTGCTACACAGTGTTCTTAGAGCCTGTCAACATAGACCCCCAGCCGCAGAGCTGCCCACGTGGAGCATGGCTCATAGAATAAAATCTGGGGGGCTTCCCTGGTGGCGCAGTGGTTGAGAGTCCGCCTGCCGATGCAGGGAACACGGGTTTGTGCCCCGGTCCGGGAGGATCCCACATGCCGCGGAGCGGCTGGTCCCGTGAGCCATGGCCGCTGAGCCTGTGCGTCCGGAGCCTGTGCTCCGTAACGGGAGAGGCCACAGCAGTGAGAGGCCCGCATACCGCAAAAAAAAAAAACAAAAAAAAAATAAAAAAAAAATAAAATCTGGGAACTAGGGAACTGGAAAATCTAAGATTCGGCAATCATTTTCAGGCCATGATTGCAGGTTCAAGATGTTAAGCTGTCATAAGAAATGCAAAGGATTTGTCTATGGACCTTGATTCATAACCACAGGTAGTCAGCTTTTACATCTCATCCTTGTGTGACTGCGAAAATTCTTTCCTCAGGAGCTTAGCATTTAATCCATGCTGGCATTTAAAACAACTCGACAAACAATCCAAACATTCATCCACTGGGAAATGGATAAACAAAGTGTGGAACATCCATGCAATGAAATACCACTTGGCGATAAAAAGAAACAAACTCGTGCTTCACACAGCAATATGGATGGATTTCAAAAGCAGTATGTTAAATGAAAGAAGCAAGACATAAAAGAACTACATACTTTATGATTACATTTACAGGAAATTTTAGAAAAGGCAAACTTATAGTGACAAAAAGTAGATGGTGTTTGCCATGAGGGAAGGAGATTTACTCCTAAGGGGCAAAGGGAACTTTTGGGGGTGATGAATATTTTCTATTTTTTGATTAAGATAGTGGTTAAATGACCGTATACCTTTGTCAAAACTCATCAAATTGTATACTTAAAATTGGTGACTTTTTTTTTACTGTGGTAAAATATATAGCATAAAACTTACCATTTTAACCGTTAAATGTACAGTTCAGTGGCATTACTTATCTTCACAGTGTTGCACAACCACCACAAAAAGTTTTTCTTTACTCTGAAAAGACACTGTCCCCATTAAGCAATAACTCCCCATTCCCTCTTCCCCCAGGGAGACTCTTATTGTACATAAATTATACTTCAATAAAGCTGATTTAAAAAATTAACTGCCTCCATCTAGTCCCCCTGCCTACTCCCTAGCTGGGGTAATTTTTGTAGCCTCATATTGTACACGCCCCTGTGATTTCTCTCTGTGCTCCGGCCCTGCGTGCCCAGGCCATGGAGATCATCTTCCTCTCCAGAGTATCCACAAAGCACACAAGTGCATGGCTTCCCCAGGTTATCTGAGGACTTTACTCTTTGGTCCTTATCTCGACAGCAAGACATCTCTTCCCTCTCTCCACCTCTCCTCGAAACGAATCTTTTTGCTCAGCCCAGCCTACCAGGGTCTAGCTTTGAGCAACACACACACACACACACACACACACACACACACACACACCAACAGCTTCTCCCTTCAATAGTGACACGACCTGTTTGTATGTCTCCCCCACCCGCAGGTCCCTGACCCCCTTTCCCTTAGCGATTTTTTCCTCCTTAGTAGTCAGCTAAGTCCAACTTGGACTTCACACTTATATCTTAAATAGTATAGAGCTGATTTAAAGGCCACAGGAAAAGAAAGACTTCGTGTTTTCTCCTAAAAAGACAGGAATCTTTTCTATGTCATCCTTCTATAATGACCTCTGTCTAAGCTCACCCTCCCGAGGAGAGGGAGCTTACTGCCCGAAGTGTCCTATTCTATTGTTGTAGCAAAAACTATTAGACTCTGACTATTGGTCTTTCTGTCCTTTAAAGGGACAGAAAGACCAACTATCCCCCTACTACTACTACTCCCCCTATCCACTCGCCTTCCCCCTCTTCTCCCTAAGCCTTTCTCTCTCCTTTTCCCCAAGCTAAGGGCCAGCGTGGGCTTGGTTAAAAAAGAAATCCCATCTTTTCACAAGAGGTGCTATCAAAGCAGCTGTGGAGTGTCTGCCTAAGGGAGTAGCCATTTAGAGCCCATTTCCCATTCCTGAAGCCCGAGGGGACACAATCTGATAACGGGAGACTAAGGAAAGAAACGAACACATTCAATCATGGGAAAATGAAGATGGGTGTGCCGCGTATTCCAGGTTGGACCACCTCAAAGGAGGCTGGGCTTGGCTGCCCACCCAGACTCCTGGGTGGGGTCGGAGTATTGAACCCCGCCCCCTACAGCTCTGGGGAACTTGCAAAGGCAACAGATCACTCCCGAGGTGCATGCTGCTAGGGCCCCGCTCTCCCTTCGATGTGCTGAACAAGATTTGCCAGTGGAGGTAGGGAAAGAATTCTGGGGCAAGACTGACCCCGTGGACAGGTAGCAGGGTTTCTTTGAAAAGGAGTGGAATACATGGAAAAGAGGTTAGAAGAGATTAGAAGAAAGATGCAAAGATAGGGAGTGATTTAGAGACCAGGCATGCCCATGAGGCACTCTTTATGAATAACTTAACTTTCTAAGTGGACTCTTGGAAAAATCACTTTTAACCCTCAGTTTTAATCCCCTTCCTCCACCACCTTGTATTATAACTCCCTTCACCTTGATGGAAATCCATCCCCCACTTCTCCTCTCTTGCCCACAAAGCACAGTCTGATCATCTGTACTGGCTTGTGTGATGGTATTTTAGAAAATAAAGGGAGTGTATAATAAAGTGTGGCCCGCCCCACACTCACACCTCCACCGGTGCAAGTGGAGGGACCCACTGAGAGGAGGGACTATGCCTGGGAATTCCAGGCAGGGAGCAGCTGTGAGATTTCCTGAGGTCCCCAGCAGAGCTGGGAGCAGAGGGAAGCACGTGACATTGAAGAACAAACAGTTCCTGATAGACAACTCAGGTGGAGCACAAGATAAAACCTTTCCAAATACTTGCAGAAGAAAGTAACTTTTTTTTTTTTTTTTGAAAGTAACTTTTTAAGGAGGGGAAGATGATATTTGGGCCACAAGTGGATCAGGTTGTAGACATTTTACTTCGCCCCAATGTGGGGAAGCAAGTTGCAATGGATTTGTCAAGGTCAAGGCCACATTTTCTAGAGTGGAGCTTTGGGTGAGGATATAAAATTTACACAAAACCTATATTAAGGAAGATTAAGAAGCAACAAGCTGGGATAGATGTTCCACACCAAGTGATGAGCAAAGTGTTATGATCTCAATATAGAGAAAGTACCTCCAATTCAGTGAGAAAAGACAACATAACAGAGAACTGAAAATGATAGCATTCACAAAACAGGATAAAGTGAGGAGTGTTCATTTGCAAGGGACTACTTGTAAAGTTAGGAACAACCAGTGCAGTTATCAGATATCCCTTTTCTGTGTGAAAAGTCAGAGGGAAATGTTACAGGAACCCGGACTGAGAGAGGGTCAGGTTAGAAGAGCAATGAACTCTGTTCTGAAGACACAACCCGTCAGAGGCAACCTCCCAGTAGAGGGCCAAAGGAGTAAACACTTTGACTTTATTCCCTTCCCACCTCCAATCTCCTGCCAGCCTCTCCACTGGCTGAACCCAGCAGGGGGCCAGAGGGCACCAGGGCCATGTTGATGAAACCCATGGAGGTCAAATTTCTAGGGTGAGAGCAGAATGGAGAAGGGGAAGAGTGGCAAACAGAAGATATTCATCACTGAAGGAAAGAATATGAAAATGAAATACACAGAAAAAGAAATAAATATTAAGGGCCTATTGGCCACATGATGTAGGCTCAATCTCACCAGTCATTAAAAGCTCAGATTCTGAAGTCAGACTTCCTGAGACTACCTGGTCTGCTACTTTATTCTGGAATCTTGGTCAGGTCTTGTTTTCATTATTGGGGTAATAAATGGAGTAATAATAGCACCTATATAATAGAGTTACTGTAGGGATCAAATGGAAAAAGGTATGTAAGGCCCTGGGCCGGGGGTCAGCATGGGGGAAGCAATCAATACATGATATTTTTTTCCCTTTCAAATTGGTAAATGGTAAAGATCTATAAGACTTGGTAATGGCAAGGTTATGGGGCAAAGGACACTCTCAGATGCATTTTATTGGGAGTATGAATTGGTGTACAACATTTTGGGGGGATAATTTGACAGTATTGTACTTCAAAATAGGAGTAAACAACTTCATGTCTAATGATTTATCCTACACAGTTACTTTCAGGAATTCATAAGACTATATATACAAAGATATTCAATGCCATATTGCAAGTGGGAAAAGTTGGAAATAACCTGAATTTATATAAGGGAAGTTTATGTACACATTTGTGCTGGTTATCTGTTGCTGTGTAACAAATTATTTTCTGAAACATCAGAAACTTAGCAGCTTAAAAGCAGCAAAAATTTATCTTCTCACAGTTTGTGTGGGGCAGGAATCCCTGCATGGCTTAGCTGGGTACCCCTGACTCAAGGCCCCTCATGAGGTTGCAGTTGTACTATTGATCAAGGCTGTGAGCCATCTGAAGGAAAAAGGGAAAGAGGGAGGATAAGACATAGATCAAGATAAGCCTTTTTTACTCCTGCATTGGGCTCCCCACCTGGCTTGGACGGGCATGCGAATCCTCTCTTCCTGTTGGAGTAATAAGACTCACAACAAGGGTTTGGGCTTTAGAGCGGAAGGAACCAGAGGAGGCCTTCTGTCCTGTCTTGATCTTAGCCTCTCCAGGCCAGGCTACTTTAGATAAGAGCTCTTCTCTTTTGAGAGAAAACACCGGTGGTCTAGAGTTGAAGTCCAAGCTAACTGCAAGATTTTGTTTCTCCTTGCTTTGTTCTCAGTGACTATATTTTCTCTTGGTGTCTTAGAAGAAGGGATTGGCATCTGAAAGAGAATTAAGATATCTTGTATTCCAGCAGGTCTGAGCTAAATCCACATCCCAATGTGTCACCCCCTTCAAATACATTCGACTACACATGTTATGAAGACATCCATCATGGTCCTTCTAAGTCTTCTCATCTTGAGACTAATCACTCCCCGTTTCTTACCATTTTCCCTCAAGTGAGATAGGTTTTATATCCTTTATCATTAGGTCACTCTCTAAAGTAGTTGTACTCCATAATACTTGATGGGTGAATTCATTCATTTGGTAATAAATATTCTAATTTATCAATGTCCTTCTCAAAACATCATCATGGCATGGTAGTGTTTTAAGGACAGTGTATTAGTTAAGATGCTTTAGATTACACAAAAAAGAAAAATTGACCTCGGGCTGAGTTAAACAATAATGGAATTCATTAGTTCACAAAACAAAGAGTCCAGAACTTGTAAAGATCTGACAGGATTGGAAGGAGAGATTTACATTGTGGTACGGGCTCTGGCTCTGCTTGTCTATCATGGTCTCGGCTCAGCTTCGGACCTGGTCCTCAGGCAGGGGTTTCTCCTGTTAACAAAGTACCCACAGCCATTCCACTCTTATCAAGGCAAGTCATGACCACGCAGAGAACGGAGAGCTTCCCGTTCCTTAAGCACAAAGCCGAAGGGGCTTTGGCTGGATCAAACTAACTTGGGCCACCTTCCCAGCCCTGACCCAACCACTGTCTGCCCTGTTTGCTTTGTGGAGGTGCCCACTTCTGAGCCAATGACTTGTGAAGGTGCCCACTTCTGAGCCAATGACTGCTGCCAAGAGGAGGGGCTTCCAAGCCAGTCAAATCCTCCCTTTCCTCAGCACCTAGAGGTAGGAAAGTCTCACTCATATCCCATAGCTGGGACATATAGAGCATGCTAGGGAGAGAGGAAAGGGAACTTGACTCTTCTATCTGGTATTCAGCTTGTGTTTATTCAGTCAGGACTGTGTGCCAGATCTTCTTTCAGGCCCTGGCAATATTGCAGAGGACAAAATGGATAAAGTCCCTGCTGTCAGGGAGGGGAGACAGAAAATAAACAAACATATAAATAAGTAGGTAGGGTAAGAACTCTGGACAATGATGGGGGACTGCTATTCTCTAGAGGGTAGTTGGGGAGACCTCTCAGGAAAGGTGACATTGTGGGGTGGGGGCCGTGCACTGAGGTGGCTGAGCCGAAAAGGAGCCCCTGCCGCCCTGTGCACATGCTGGGCCCTCCCATGGGCCAGCTCCTGCGGCTGTCAGCTCTCCGAGGGGCTGCTCCACCTCAACCATTCTTCAGATATCCCTCCTGTCCCACTGTTTGAAATGGCACCTTTTCTTATTCTAAATTCTAAAATATCTTTGGCCTTGGGACTTCCCTGGTGGCGCAGTGGTTAAGAGTCTGCCTGCCAATGCAGGGGAGACACAGATTCGAGCCCTGGTCCGGGAAGATCCCACGTGCTGCGGGGCAACTAAGCCCACGCGCCACAACTACTGAGCCTGCGCTCTAGAGCCCATGGGCCACAACTATTGAGCCTGTGTGCCACAACTACCGAGCCCATGTGCCACAACTACTGAAGCCCGCAAGCCTAGAGCCCGTGCTCCACAGCGAGAAGCCACTGCAATGAGAAGCCTGCGTACCACAACGTAGAGTAGCCCCCGCTCGCCGCAACTAGAGAAAGCCCCTGCGCAGCAACAAAGACCCAACACAGTCAAAAATAAATAAATAAGTAAATAACTTACTTTAAAAAGATTGCAGCCTTTTAAAAAAATAAAATAAAATATCTCTGGCCTCATTTCTGTCCCTTTCTGCCCTCCTCCATCCATCTATCCATTCAGGAGCCAAGGGCCAGGCAAGAATGCACCTGCTGAAGGCAGCCAACTGGGTGACAGGCGCTGGGGAGAGGTGGGGACTGTGGCAAAGGCGTCGGCCTGACAGGCAGCCTCGCCCGGGCTTCAGCGGACCGCTGCTGAGAGGCCCCAGGGCTCCGGAGGGTAGAGCCACTCATTTCCCAGCTAGAAATTTGGAACCACGTGTGAAATCTAATTTCTAATCATCAGAGGAGGCCGATTCGATTAGCGTTTTGTTTCTTTCAGTGACCACGTCTTCAGTGGGTGGTATGGCCTCCAGTTTGCTTCCTCTGGAGACACAGTGATTCCGAGTTTCTGGAGGGGGGGCCCAGACCCTACGCTGGGAGCCACAAAGCAGCATGTGGACTCTCCTCTCCTGGCAGCCGAGGGGTGACCCCAAGGCCCAGCCGCACTCCTGAAGCCCACCCCCAATGAGGGGACCGTCCGAAAGGGGAGCTCCCAGCCCACCCACCCAATTCACTATAGGCATGCTTCCTTTCTTTGAGACATCCAAATTTCTGGAACATTCTACAGCCTGTTAGCCCCAATAACCAATAACCCTCCCATCCTGCCTGCCACCCCATCAGGCCCTCTTGCCCTCCCTCCAGCAAGGCTCCCGTGTTCCCTGCACCCGAGCTTTCCAGCCACCAGGTGCCCATTTGAGAAGTGATTTAGAAGAAATAAGGGAGGGAGCGCTAAGTAAGCACAGAAAGCCTGAGGTGGGAGAGTGCTTGTCACATCCAAGAAGCACAAGGAGTGAGGGCCAAACATGTGGGGCCTGGTGGACCACGGCAAAGACTGAGAATGGGAAGTAGGGAGGAAATGAACCATGTCTTCAAGGCCAGGGGCCTGATTTTTAAAAAAATATTTATTTATGTAATTTATTTATTTTCTTTGCCTGCATCAGGTCTTAGTTGCGGCACACGGGATCTTTGTTGAGGCATGTGGGACCTTTTCGTTACCTGCTCGGGTTTCTCTCGAGTTGTGGCGCATGGGCTTCTCTCTAGTTGTGGCATGTGGGGTTATTTTTTCTCTCTAGTTGTGGCATGTGGCTTTTTTCTCTCTCTCTCTAGTTGTGGCACGTGGGGTCCAGGGCACCTGGACTCTGTAGTTTGAGGCACGCAGGCTCTCTTTGAGGCGCGTGGGCTTAGTTGCCTCACGGCATGTGGGATCTTGGTTCCCTGACCAGGGATCGAACCTATGTCCCCTGTATTGGAAGGTGGGTTTCTTTACCACTGGACCACCAGGAAGTCCCAGGGCCTGATTTTTAAGCTATGGTTGCCAGACCGTTGGCTGCTATGTCACTGCCATCTCTACTTGTTCCTTCCTGGCTGCAGAGTTCATCTGCCATTAATGTCTGCAAATACTAGACACTTGTTTTCCCTGCCTGCCCTGAAGCTGGGGCGTGAGCAAGTGATCCAAAATCTAAACTGTTTCCCTAAATTGTAGTTTAGGATTAGGTAGATTGGAAAGGGGAGAGACTACAAGCCAAGGGCCAGTCAGGAGGCTTTTGCCCAATTCTAGGACAGAGGTAAGTTGTGTCTGAATATCAGTAATGGTCATAAGACAAGAGATGAGGGGTGGACGAGACAGAGATGGAAATGACATGTTCTGGCAACGGGATATGAACAGAAAGGGAGAGAGAAGTGGGGTGAGGAAGCAGTGGGGGTAAAGTGGCAGAGACGGGAGCAAGAATAGTAGTGTGGCTAGAGAAACTGACTTCAGTGATGTGGTGGCAGTCCTTCTGACAAGGAGTGCATCCACACGTAGGGGAAGGGAAAAGCCTCCCATCTTTGGGGAGGAGTATCTAGAAAGCGAGAATAGAAACTATTCAGACTCATTCGCAGATCCGGTCTCTGTGTACGTTATTCATTCTGCCTGGGGGGGCTCTTTGCCTAGCAAACTCCTATTCATCCCTCTATACCCAGATTAATTGCTACCTTCTCCAAGAAATCTTCTTGAGCTACCTTAAGGCAGAATTATTTCTTTTTCTAGGTTTCTGGACTGACACCTGCATCCTATCACTTGCTACATACAATGCATTGTCATTTTTCTGTTTCCTCTTTAGTACTAGATGGCAGGTGGGCTCCTTAAGGGGCAACTTAATAATTTTGTATCCCTGGCATTTAACACTGTGCCTGAAATATAATCATCAAATGAGTGATGAATGGTTGAATAAAATATCGATGATGGAAAAAAAGGTAGAGGCTAAAAGTGGTAGCAGAAGGGGGTGAAATGTTGAAATATTAAAGTTATGATATTGAGACATTCATAGAGAATGGTGGAACAGATGAGGTTATCCTTGGAAGCTCTTAGAAGATTCTATATGTGGAAGGAGGAGATCTAAATCTTTGAGCTAATACCAAAACGGAGAAGAATTACGATCATTACCTGAGAATAGCTCAAGAAGAAATGTGCAGAGAAAAACAGATGACATATTAGATTAAGTTGAAAGGTAGAGCCCAAAGAGAACCTGAAGGTCGGGAAATCATGAGAGTGTCTTCTTCAGAATTTCTGGAAACATAACAGTGACATTTTATGATGCAGTCACACAATGCAATCATGAAAGTCTTACATACTCAAGATTGATATTTCCACAGCACGCAATGTAAGGGGGTTGGTGCATTCTCAGTCTGCAGATGGTATAAACATGATAGATTTGTGGCATTTTTCTGGGGGCCGATCTTGCAGCTGGGCCAGTGGCATTTTTTTCATTGTTTCCATTCTTCTTCCCCTGCCTCAGGACCATTTGGGAAAATTAAAGTTATGCCAGCTCTAATGACGCTTTTATTTTCTCCATTTTGTATCAACATTTTCAGAGTGTACTCTATCTCAGTGGCTCTCAAATCAGAAAGATTTGAGCCTTTCTGCTGCCCTCCTCCCAAAATGGAGACATTTTGACTGTTGCAACCGGCATCTATTGGGTAGAGACCAGGGATGCTGCTAAATATCTTAATGCACAGGAAAGCCCTCAACCACAAAGAATGATCAGGCCCCAAATGTCAACAGTGCTGAAGTTGGGAAGTCCTGTAGAGTCTGTCCTATATTAACGGCACAGATATTATGCCAGTTCCTTGGCTGGCCAGGTTTAAAATTTTGTGGTTCTTAACAAATGCAGAAAATGTGGAGCAAGTTCCTTTATTTCCATTTCTGAGGTTAAAACGACACTTTATCACTATAGCTTAGACAGCACTTCAAATTTTATCAATCTGAAGTCCATTTCAAAAGGGGAATTCCTCAGGTACTTTTCGGGCTAACACTAAGATGTGTTTAGTTTAACAAGTACTTAGGTGACATTGCTAAAGGGCTATAAAAACAGTGAAGATTAAAACAGGATGACAGTAGTCACTGAAATCATGCCCCAAGTCTCAGCAGAGTTAGAGGTAGTAGGAAGCAGGAGTGGAGGCCGGCACATGCCTGTGTCTCACGTCCCAGGCCTGGCACTTACCAGTCATTGGCCTTTGGCAGTTGCCTCTCTGTGCTTCAGTTTTCTCCCCTGGAGATGAGGATTATAGGGGAGACTTACCTCTTAGTGAAAATTAACTATTAACACATATAAAACGATTAGAAAGCACTCAATAAGGTTACCAGAACGGTGGGCACTTCTGTTTACTGGTCAGAGTGGTGCCAGCGCATGACAATGGTATGAAGACAGTTTACATTTTCTTTGGCAGGCCAGCTTTAAAATGCTGTGCTTCCTAACAAATGTCAAAATGTTGGCGTGATTCTCATTATTTCCATTTTTGAAGTTAAAGCAGGACTTTGTTGGTATGTCTTGTATTGCAGTTCAAATGGACACAAATTAAAAAGTTTGGCTGCACTGTGTTTCTTCAGGGAATCACTGACAGTTATGACAGGAGAGCAAATGTCTGCACAGTTCCTGAGACAAGAGGCATTATCCCAAAGCTGTTGTTTTCCCAGTTGTGTGATGCGCCACAAGAGGGTGCCAGAGACTTCTTTTGAAAACTTAAGGGGCGTTTGGGTTTTGTTTATATTGTAGCCAAATAGTCACTGGATGGTGCCCAAAGACTTCTTTTGAAAACCTACATAGCCAGTTGTTCGTTTGGTGTTTAAATCATGGTAAAAATAATATATGGTTATCATATTTAATTGGACCAATACAATACATGAGGTCAAGGGCAAACAGCTCAATTCAACATAGACCAGATCTATTTTCTCTGTTCTAGATCCTGGTCATAGGAAAAGTCCTGGAGAAAAATTTTCTTTTTCTATTAATCTATTAAAGGTTTAGTGAAAAAGATTTAAAAATCACACTCCACTGGTGGTGATTTAGCAGCCCCATCGCCTAGAAAGGATAGGGTCCTTAGGATCTGCTATACGAAGCCCCATGTCCCAGCTTTGCTGGATTACTGTGAAGAAAGAGCTGCGTTGGTGACTCTGGTTTCTTTTCCACTGCAAGTTTATACCTGAGCAAAGAAGCACTCTAGGAGCACAGTAGCAGGGCTTTTTGGAGTCCTGGGCTGTATTCAAAGTAAACCTCAAAATATGGTTTTAGACAGACATGCAGGGCCTTGGGCTAACAGAATCTCACAGCCCTGTCCCTGTCTCCTGCCCTGGAGCCAATCCTCTGAGACTGGGCAGGGTCTGAGGAGCTGCACCTGCAGTAGGAAGTCCCACGGGCTGGTTGGGCCCCAGGAAGTGGGGAAGAGGGACACATTCAAAATAGCACGTGTGCATAACTTTTACGAGTATAACAGCCACAGAGAAAAGGAACTCGAGGTCTTTCAGATGTCCCAATAGGACTATTCGAATAGTGAGAGTTCCTTAGAGATTGTTTTCTCAACTTATTTCACTTTCTCTCTTTCATACTCACGTAAAGAATAGGCTTAAGAGCAAAAATGAAGTAAGAGAGAGCCCTGAAAACTGGAACCAAAGAATCTCAATTTTGTCCCATCAAAAAGACTGAGAGGGGGCTTCCCTGGTGGCGCTTCCCTGGTGGCGCAGTGGTTGAGAGTCCGCCTGCCGATGCAGGGGACACGGGTTCGTGCCCCGGTCCGGGAAGATCCCACATGCCGTGGAGCAGCTGGGCCCGTGAGCCATGGCCGCTGAGCCTGCGCGTCCGGAGCCTGTGCTCCGCAACGGGAGAGGCCACAACAGTGAGAGGCCCGCGAACAAAAAAAAAAAAAAAAAAAAAAAAAAAAAAGGCTGAGAGGGTAGTAGAAGAGGCAGGAGAAGCGGCTAACGACTGATGGCCACTCTCTGCTGGCCCAGGCTTAGCGCCCACCCAAGGCTGACTCACTGAATCCTCAAAAGAACTCTACCCGTTTGGTGCCTTTACCTTCATCTGACAGATAGGCAAACTGAGAATTTGAAAAGTTACTTTTTCAAGGTCACACAACTGGTAAGAGGTGGAACCAGGAAACAAACCAGAAAGTTAAGAAATGCCAAGTAGGCCGGGGCCAGGTGCGGCGAGGGCGGTGGGCCGTGAGGTGGGGCCCGGGCTCCACGCTCACGCTGGCCCGCCGCCCCTAGGATGTGTTCCTCATGATCCGGCGCCACAAGACCACCATCTTCACGGACGCCAAGGAGTCGAGCACTGTGTTCGAGCTAAAGCGCATCGTCGAGGGCATCCTCAAGCGGCCGCCGGACGAGCAGCGGCTGTACAAGGACGACCAGCTTCTGGACGACGGAAAGACATTGGGCGAGTGTGGCTTCACCAGCCAGACAGCACGGCCTCAGGCCCCAGCCACTGTGGGGCTAGCCTTCAGGGCAGATGAGGCCTTTGAGGCCCTGCGCATCGAGCCCTTCTCCAGCCCTCTCCAGGCCACCCGAGCTGCCGGATGTGATGAAGCCACAGGACTCAGGAAGCAGCGCCAATGAACAAGTTGTGCAGCGAGAGGCCCCCCAAGCGCTCTACCCTCCCAATAAAAGAGATTTGGGTGTCAAAAAAAAAAAAAAGAAATGTTAAGTATGTGAAATTTTAATAGAGGTGGACAACTAACTCTCCATAACCTTTAGTATTTACTCGGTGGTTGTTCTCAGAGGGGCATATGGAAAGTAGGTTCTTTGCTCTCTTTCTTTGACTGAAGGAGCAATGACCACAGAAGATATGGTTGTGACTTAGGCACTGCCCAGGGGAAGGGATTCAGTCCTCTCTAAGGAGGTCCCAGGATGCTGGGTGGTCTCTGGTTCAGAGTAGAATGAGCCACCTCGATGGGCCATGGCCTACCTAGTAAAAACTTCCTGGCTTTCTCCAAGGTGGTAGTTTCCCTCTACTGTTTATCAATATGCTATAAAAAGAAAAGTGCTTGTAAACAACTTGAGTGCATGAACAATCTAATTAAAATAAAGTAATAGCTTGTGAAAAAGTAGTAAAACTAATTATTATAGAGTAGCAGTGTGGGAAGGCAAAAATTGCTGACAGTCTTTAGGTCTAAGCTGCTTCATTTGGCACAGAAGAACACAGTTTACCAGGTCCCTTCTGAGGGTATGGTTCCTCCCTCCCAGCCTAGATTTAAACTCTATTGCATCTCATCTCAACGTTTGATTTTCTTCTTGGCAGCAGCCATATGCAAGTGACCTTCCAATGGTTCTAACTCCAAATTGTTACTTAGGGTCAAATGTCTGACTTTTTTCTTTTTAACTCAGAGAATCATGAAAGTTTAGAATCTGAGACCCTATTCACTGAAGGAACATATAGACTCCTAGTAAATGATCCATGGATGTGTGACTCCCTTTGCCGACGTTTCCACGTGATGACTAGCCACTCTTTGCTCAAGTTCCTTGCAGAGGCAAGGAAATGTAGCTGTGGCTGCTCCGACTGCTGTCAAATACCCTTTTGTTTCTGTTTTAAGCTATCCTCTGTCCCTTTCCCTTTAATGTCCCACTACTCCTTGTTCTATGCCTCAGGGCCATAGAGAATAAGAAAAATGTCACTCCCAGGTATTTGAAGGCAGGACTGTGTCAGCTCATGCCTTCCCAGTATCTAGTTCCAGCACCAAACCTGCTAAGTGTTCTACCTCCACGAGATAGAACCTGGTTGAAAGGTCTCACAGTTTACCTAGGAGGGGTATTTACCTGAAACAGCCAAATACAGTCCTACAGAGGTGAGGACCATAGTCTTTGCTGGGAAGAGTAATAGTCGTGTCTGAGGGGAAATGGAACATCAAGTCAGAAGGTAGAACAGGGGACAGAAGAAAGATATCAAACAGCAAATTTGTTCGCTCAGAGGGTCAGGAGTAGAGGAGAAGCAGTAAGAAGTACAGGTACAGAAAGGCAATTCAGAACTAAGACCATGGAACAGTAAATTTTTACAGGAGCTCCCCTTTCATTACATAGTGATTCATGTATAGCCTATGGTCATGCAGGGCCAGATCCCCTCAGTTTAACACTGGTAGTTCTTCAATTATTCATCATACAACTGCTATTGAAACTGCCTTTATAATCCATGCTAGAATCTTGTTGAACAGCTCATTAAATAACATCATTAGTTGGTAGAATCCACCTGACACTTTTGGGTAATAGGGTGTCGCACAGGCATTTAACATGTATACCAGAGCATGGAGCAGACTTTCTTTGCTCAGGAAAAGTCACTATAGTGGACCCTTTTAGTTATGTAAACATAGCTTGATTAAGTACATGGAAAGCACTTAGCATAACCAATAATATCATCACACATCACCTCCCCCCTTTAGACTAAGTGAGTCTCAGGGTTCTTGGACATTGGAGGTAAGTGAGGCAGAGGTGGCTTTCAGGAGAGAGATACAGACCATATTGCAGAATCAAGCAATTTCATTAAAATGTAAAAGTGATTACATGCACCCCAATGTTCATTGCAGCAATATTTACAATAGTCAGGTCATGGAAGCAACCTAAATGCCCATCAACAGAGGAATGGATAAAGAAGATGTGGTACACATATACAATGGAATATTACTCCGTCATAAAAAGGAACGAAACTGGGTCATTTGTAGAGTCGTGGCTGGACCTAGAGACTGTCATACAGAGTGAAGTAAGTCAGAAAGAGAAAAACAAATATCGTATATTAACGCATGTATGGGGAACCTAAGAAAATGGTACAGATGAACCAGTGTGCAAGGCAGAAATAGAGACACAGATGTAGAGAACAAACATATGGATGCCAAGGGGGGAAAGCGGAGGGGTGGGGGTGGGATGAACTGGGAGATTAGGATTGATGTATATATCCTAACATGTATAAAATAGATAACTAAATAAGAACCTGCTGTATAAAAAATAAAATAGAATAAAATTCCAAAAAAAAAGTAAGAGTGATAATACTGTGGCAGGAAAGAACAGAGTGGTTGGGGCTAGGAGATTCCCAGGGACCACTGGCTGTCTTGCCCAGGAACCTGGGGGGATAGGGAAGGGCCAAGTTTAGTATCCACATCTGTGTCTGCAGGCAGCATCTCGGCACTGGGTGCCAGAAGGGAGAGAGAGCCTGGGAGTAGGCAAGAGATTATTGTAAATATTTCAGCTCCACATTATTTAATAGAAAGTGTGCAGAAGTGTAAGTGTGAAATAAACTCCTTTAAAATGAACTCCCTTTGGGAAGCAAATATACTTTGAGTCAACAAAGCAGGTCATCCTGGTTTCATATGGAATACCCCACTGACAATGTTCAATTCCCAGTTCATAGCCCTTTCCTTCTTCTAAATTTCTTAATGGTCACTAACTGGGATTTGGTGACATCATTCACAAGTTCATTGGGTAGCTGATGTAATTCATCCGGATCAGGAAATGTGTGCTCCTTTAGAGCAGCAGGTTTCGTTCATTCAGCAAGTCTCACCAGCTTCTTCTTTGCAGAGCCCTGAGGTAGGTGCTGCAGGAACAATGACCAACTCTCGGACCACCCTCCACTCCCTTCAGGCTGCAGGTCTCCCTTTACAAAGCACATTGTGAGCTTCTGGCTTTGCACCTGCTCACTCACAGCAAGATGCCTGGTTATCCTGGAAAGTCCTCCAGCTGCTGGGGCTACCTTATCCTCTAAGTTAAAAATGAAATGGGAAACCCAGCATCTCTCTTCAAATCTCTAGATATTCCCAGAAGGTTATTCTTCTTCTAGTCACTTCCAGACTCCAGCTTCCTGCTTCTGCTAAATTCTCCATCCCCACTCAGCCCCTCACCTCCTGTCTGCACTGTTCTTTTTCTACACCATGTTACCCCACCATGGAAACAGCTCCAATTCTTCCACTCCCCAGGCCCCATTCCCAAGGAAAACATCCCACTGTGCCAGTTCAGGTCCTCTGAGATTCAGTCACCAAGACACAATTAGAAATGCAAGAGATTTCTTGAGGAAAATGCTTCTGAAGGATAAAGAGGAGAGAAAGAGAGAGAGGGCAGGAGTAGGTAGGGGAAACCTCAGGCATGATCCAGGTCTGACACCTGTGAAGAGAGAAAGGGAAGGAAGGAAGACGATTGGTAGGAAGAGCCTTAGGACACAGCACAGCTCTGAGAAAGTCCTGAACAGGCAGATGGGGAGACTGAGAGCAAAGATCACCATAGGAGGAGTCCTGCAGTGGGCAGGAATAGCCTAGTCATAGTCTCTGCTGTGTTCAGTCACTGGCTGGGGCAGCCCAGGGAGGTGGTGGCCTTGGCGTGAACATTGTTGTGTGTCCCAAAGATGCAGCAGCTGGAGCCTGATTCTCCGGAAGAGAGACCTTAGTGGCATACTCCACAGCTGCCACACCCATTGACTTAGGGAACCACATAGCAGACTTTTATTGAGCTTCTAAAGTAAAGGAGAGAACGATAGGACTTACATAAAATCACAGCACAGCACAGCCAATGATGTGAAACCAAATATTGGACACCTTTGGGTTTAAAACTCACTCAGTCATTCTTAACTACTTGCCGGCTCTCTTTGTGGAGGGCCCTGACAATATCACCCCCTCGCTTCCCTTCCCTTAGCTCTTCTTTCTCTTCCTCTCTTTTCCTTTTTGGCTGCCCGTCTTCAGTTCTTGATACCTTTCATATACAAGGCAATTCATCCTTGGGGATTTCTTCTTTCATATCCAAGGTCATTTGCTAAACAAGGGATAGTCTTCTCTCTGAACAATTCTACTTCCATCTTCAAAATTAATGTTCTTAGGCCCATTACATAATTTTTCTCCACATTTCTGTAGAATTTTAATTGTAAAATTTAATTGAATTTAATTTTAATTGGTAACTGAGTGCATTTGCATTTTTGCCAAAGAATTAGATATGTCTTCTAAGATCCTTGCCATAACTGTCAATCACTTCATGAATGATTTCAACTCAGTATAATTCAACAATATTTATGCCGTTCCACTCAGTCCTAGAAACTACACTAAACTGCTTTGGGAGATTGCAAAGAGAATTGGAATTAGCTTCTGCCCCTAAGAAATAAGCTAGCTTCTAATTTCTTGAGAGAAAAGTGGGCATATGTATATTGCCATAATGACTCAGTGGCTGATTAGATGTCTAGCTGAGCAGGCTGAAGATGACTTCTAAGATCCTCACTCAGGTGTAGTGATCAAGATGTCATTTATCCAGAGAAATGACAGGACAAAATGCAGATGGAGGTGGGGATGAAGACAGGTAATTAGATGGTTTTAGACATGTTTCAGAGGCACTCAATAAATATTTGTTGAGTGGACGAAAAAATGAATGAAAAGGTAATGACATGAGATTTTCAAAAGGCAATTGGAAGTTCCAACTTCAGGAGAGTAGTGAAGGAATGACCTGCAAAAAAAGGTCATGGGCTTGAATGAGGCTGCCCAGAGGAAGTACAGTACGAGAAACTGAACAAGCTAAGTCTAGAATCCTTGGAGATAATGTGCATGAACAGTTTGAGTAAAGAAAAGAAGACGGAGAAGGAACAATGAGAAAAGAGAGAAAATGCCTATGTCAGTGTAGACAATAATATGAGCACATATCACCTTTCTGATGTAGACTGAGTGAGTCTACTTCTGAGAAGGTAAACTCAGAACCACAAGAAGCTAGAATAGAACAGGATGGAGAAAAACCTGTTAGATTCTTCTTTGGTGGCCATGAAACCAGCTGTTTAGCAGAGTCAGGGAACAAAACACAGGGGAATTTAGCCTCTGCAGGGAAGGAGGGCAGTGGGCGGTGCCACTCTGTACATTGGCGGAAAAGATGTACAAAGCCAGAAAAAACTTGAGTGTGGCTAGAGGCTGAGGGGAAGGAGCTGATGGAGGAGTTACTGCAGCTGGGACAGAGAAGTGGGCTTATTGATGAAATGTCATCCTGCAAGAGCCCCGAGGAAACTATTGAATCCCTAGTGTAAGAGAGAGGTTAGCTTTGGAAAGGAGTGAGGTCTGTGTCCTCGAAAACAGGAGAGGAGATCAGGTGTAGAAGAAATGGACTATATTTTGAGTGGAACCACCATTTCTTAGAGCAAGAGAGCCAGGTGGGACTGTGGTCCTTGGAGAGTGTGAAAGATTTGAAAAGGCAATAGAAAGTTAGCCAGAGATGATACGAAGGAAGTTATGCATTCTCATCCTCAGACTGACTACAATTCATTCACAGCAATAGCTATTGCTGGAGTTCTTATTTTTCACGTATGACCTCACTTAGCTCTCAGAACAATCCTTAAGGTAGGTTCTATTAAAATCCCATTTTTTAGATGAGCAAACCAAAGCACAGATGGGTTTGCAACTATGGAGCTGGACTTCAAACGCAACCTGTCTAGAGCCCATGCTCAAAGCTGCCTTCTCTTCTAGAATGCCTAATCTTTCCCATCACTCCTTACCACACTATGCTCTTACCAAGCCCTGCTCAGGATTCCTCAGGCTGATTTCCTACTCTTGACTCTGGGCCTTCTCAGAGGTTCTTTCTGTATCAGAAATACCCTGTCTGCCAAGCAAACCATTTGTTCCATCACCTCTCATCAAGGGTTTCCTCATGTACACCTTTTCCGTGATGTCTTCTCTTTTTAGATGAATCTGATACTGAGATTCTCTTGCCCACGCATGTGCTGTACAACGCAGGTGCTTTCCTATCGTTGGATGCCCAAGCTTGCGGGAAGCTTTGTGTCTACATTGATGTCAGCTTCTTAAGAGTGTTAGAATCTCCAAGTGGGGAGGGCTTACTTAATTTGCTCTTAATACCTTCTTACCAGTCTCTATTCTATGATGTTAGTTAACAAATAACATTTGCAGAATATGATGGTGATGCCAATAACCGTTCATTTTACCAGTCTTCTCTCTAAACATATCTCCAAAAACCCCTATAAGAATTTTAACTTAGGTAATTTTTCTTAAAACAAGATTGTTTTATTTTCTGAACTCATATGAATCTAGGCATTTTGTAATTTCATGCTGATGCTTCATCTACACTTTACATTTTTCAGTTGCTCTTGAGTTGTGAGGGAAACGCTAGCAGTTTTCTGCTCCCTCCCCTGGTCCGTTTCTAGAAATGTGCTAGATTTACTTGGCTCTGATTTCCCCAAGTACTCTGTCTTTCCAAGGAGCCATCCAAGCACTGCATTAAGGCTGCATTAAGGCAGCATTAATCTCTGCAGGTTTTCCTTCCCACTCAGGGGTTGCTCTGCTTGAATCATCTTAATTTATTGCAGGGAATTCCTAATTGCCCTTAATTTATCACTCTTGTGACACCTTTTCCATTTCTGATACATTTTACTGGCCTCAGGAAGGCAAGACAGAAAACTAGACTAAAATAAAACTTTGTTCAATTTTTCCAAGGTCCTGAATGTTCCCCCCGCACCACTTTAAGGTATTTAAAGACTCCTTTATTGTTGTGGCTTTTTCTAAGGCCATCCTTCCATTACCCTCCACTTTAGATTTTCTCAGTTCACATTTGCATCTTCTTAGTATTGTTTCGAAGCCCCTCTCCCTGTTTCTGTTTTTTGGTTTTTTTTAATCTTTTTTAAGTGTGCTCGTTTTATAAAGCAAGAGCCTTCTGTTTTTTCCATGGTAACTTTTGGTCATTCTCATGTGATCCTTCTTTATTTATTAGTTTGTCTGAGCAGTTAATTCATTTCCTGGACACAGAGGATTTTTAAGAATCTTTAATTTGCCTTATTATCCACTTTGCCCCCTCAATCAACCCTTTGTAATAGTATCTGGTTCTTCTAATCCTATTTGGCATCCTCATCTACTTTATAATAAACTCTCCCCCTTCTTTTCAATGACTCTAGCTGCTGTGGTTCATCTTTCTACTTGCCTTTCTCCCATGATTTTAACATCTTGGCTAATTAAAGTCGAGCTTTCTCTTAGCTTTCTGCCAATCAACTTTTAGGAATGAGTCAAAAACAATTTTATTTTGGCCTCACAGTAAGTCTTTTCTTCTTGTGCCAATAATCATGTGTGGTAAACACCCTGATTTAAAGAATAAGCAAATTCTTGTTTTTATAAAGCAACCGTATCTTTTTCCTATCACTTCCTACTAGTTATAGAACATTTCATCACATTGGGTTATTTTGGTACTGATAGATATTACTTTTAAACACTTTTACATGTTTTCTTTTAGAAAAAGGATTTCGTGTAACTGATTCACTTTGCTGTACAACTGAAAATAACACAACATTGTAAATCATCTATAATCCAATAAATATTTTTAAAAAAGCAGTAATGGTATATGGAAAAAAAAGGATCTCATTAATGAATACTTTTTTCTTGGTCTTAAACCATCTACACTTGCTAATACTTGTGCTATAGATATTTCTTATGGTTTCTGATGGAAATATTTTGCTTACCAATCCAAGCTTAAACTTTTGCCCTTTTCTGGGTGGGGGACAGATTTCTCTAAATTAATCATGAAGTCATTCTTATCTGGAATTCATAATATTCATGAAGCGATCTCAAATCGCTGCATGAATAAAGAGAGCTGCCTTTGAGTTTGACACTTCGAGGTACAAAGGGGTTAAGTTATGAGCCAAAGGAACCAAACAATAAGGCCTTGACAGAACCCAAAAGGGAGCCAGCATTCCTAAGTCGTTTCTCCCGGCTCCTCTCAGGCCCCCACCCAGCCAGGCCTCTTTTGTTGCTGGCTCGTTTCCTCTGATTGTAATTCATTCTGTATTCCTTCCTCATCCTCTGTCTTGGCTAATTGTTCTTTTCCCACACTACAGGGTTTTAATTTCCTCTAGTTATTGCCTTATCACCAGTGTCTACACTTCCTCCACTCTTTCTGACCCGTCTCCAGCTCACCACCGACTTTCAGTGACCCTGGCACGACTGCTTAACTGCACCTTAGTTTTCCCATCGCTGAAATGGGATTGTTATCTCTCCCTTTCCTTCCAAGGCAGCTGCATCAAAATCCAGTCATTGGAAGGACAGGTTGTCCTACCAACCTGTAGGTAGACCAACCTGTCTTACCAATAAGACACTAGGGACAGGTTGAGTTCTGGGATTTTTTTTTTTTTTAACATCTTTATCGGGGTATAATTGCTTTACAATGGTGTGTTAGTTTCTGTTCTATAACAAAGTGAATCAGTTATACATATACATATGTTCCCATATCTCTTCCCTCTTGCGTCTCCCTCCCTCCCACCCTCCCTATCCCACCCCTCCAGGCGGTCACAAAGCACCGAGCTGATATCCCTGTGCTATGCGGCTGCTTCCCACTAGCGATCTACCTTACGTTTGTTAGTGGGATTATTTTAATGAACCTTCCAATTACTGTCACTAGCAAAGCTGGATGCTGCCAGGATATGTCTTTTTTTTTTTTTTTGGTGCTGTTTGTCCTTATTTTTAAATTTGCCAGGGAATCCAGCAATACAGATTTTAATTGTATGGCACAGTCACTGACCAGAGCAATCTTCTCTGGGCTCAAAAAATACGGGTGACATTTGAGTGAATGTACTATCTCTCTTCTTTCAGGGGAAAAAATATTCTTTCTACCCGTCATGACATGGTGTTGTCCTAGGAACTCCATCAATGCACAGACTCAGTAACCAAGTTTCTCTGCATAGGAAATGTTCATTTTTGAAAATTACAACCCATGTTTTCTTAAAATCTATTGCCATTATTCCATAGGAGGAGTGGGGAATCCAACGTTACATGGAGATCATTGATCCCAGGGTGTGCAGACAGGGAGATAGCACTCAGGCTTGCTATTGTTGTTTGGCTTGGAGTTTCTTTGTTCTTGCAGATCTGATTCTTCTTTTTCCCCTTGGTGCCCGGGTTGGGGTCGGGGAGGGAGGGGGAAGTGAGCAGTCCTCTGACTGAGGGAGGAGATGGAGCGGAGGCCTTTGTTTTAAGACCACGGTTCTGATTACCCCTGACAGGACTGAAACTTGATTCCCACAGAGTTGCTCACACCTTATCTTCTTCCACCAGTGACTATTACGGCAGGAATGCAGCAGGAGCTGTCACTTTGATTCAGTTTGTATACTGCTGATTATGATAACCAAAATAAAAGTTCATTTATTTTCTTGAAATTTGCTCCAGGGGGAATTCTCCCTTCCATCTTTTTTTTTTTTTAATTGGTCAACATAGTGAGTTCTCATCTAAAGGCTAAATCTCCTGGCTGAGATCCTCTGAGTTCGAGAATAATCACATTTAATAAAAAGTCTGCCTGAGAAAAAGACCCATATAACCTGAGCTGTGGCCATGATTTTGTGGTATTTGGATTCATGTCTGTAAAAATATTTGGACACCAGATGGTGGGTTGTTAGGCGCATTCATCCCAAACCAAAAGTTAAAAAAAATTCACACATACAAAACATGGGGGGGAGGGAAAAGTCACCACTAGTTTTTTTTCCAGGCATGTTGTATGAGTAATGGTAAAAGCAACAGCTAAAACAATAAGATTACTGTGTTGAATTCTTAGTGCGTTGTCAGGAATAAAGATTTCAAGTAGTGCTGAGCATATTTTCTCCCACTGAGTAACGCATACCTTAAGCACAACTCATTTTGACAGCTTCCCAAGTGTACATATTTTCTAAAAAACAAAACCATCCTGCTGGTGGAGGAAGCTATATGGGGTGACCTATCTCCTGCACAGGACTGGTTTGGGAAGGAGCCAAGTTAAACACCAAGCCAACAGCCTAGGGCCACAGTCATTAATCCAAAATGACTTTTTCTCTGCAGGTTGATCTTGTTTTTAACTGTTGCTTCTCACCTATCTACTCTAACGGGTGGGGGGGCATAGGATGAATAAACCAAAACAGGGTAATAGAAAACTAAACTGTGGAACATATGATATATTTGTGGGAGGGTTGCTATTTATGTCACATGGTGGCCATGCTCCACGGGGATTTGGCTGTCCGTTTGTTGTTGTGGCAGAACAAACGTGCACTGTGTCCTGCAGGAAATCTGGCCCTGGCCCATGGGTACGCCTTAGTTGGCCTCTTTACAGAGGTAGGTCTATGCAGGCACCTGGCCTGGGTAGGAGCCTTTGTTTTCATTAAGTAGATGCCATGCTCTTAGTTATAGATCTGCATCTAGTGAGCAATACAGAGTTTTGACACATTAGGTCCTTGCCAGACAATTTATCCTTGACTCCCCTATTGCTTGATTCTTTTTGAAGCTTGATTGGAGAAAATAACGCGTATGGGAGGATGCAGTCCTTTGTTTCTTTTAGATATTTTAAACTTTATCTCTGGATCAAATCAGATAATTAAAGAACTTTATATTTGAGCTACATCACTTTGTTCTCTTAGAGAACTGAGTTTTTGAGGACTTCACTTTGCTGTTAGGGGCCTTAAGTTAAGGCTCCTTGAGCGACACTATAAGAAACAGCTATTGGAAACTCACTTTAAATGTTATTTATGACATCAGATGTCCCTTTGCAGGATGCCTGGGAGAAACTTCACATCTCCAGTCTCTGAGCCCCTGGTATCCATCTTACAAAACATCTTGAATCCTATGACTGGTTTGGTTCCTTCGTTGCCCAGAGCCAAATTTGTGGTCTCTCTGTAGTAACTGCTTGAATCCCTATGGTTGGAATTTCTGTGCAGTGGCTTTATTTCTTGCTTCATTTTACTGTCTTTTTCTCTTTGCTCTGACTTATCTCTTTTATTTCAATTATATTGCATGATTTTTGTGTCACCTAAGATACATTTCAAAATGAGGCAGGGGTTAAATGGATACCTTTATCATTCTTATGGCATTTCCTGAGCAAACATCCATAAGAAAATACCACTGGAGATACTCCCCAAAGTATGAATGACTATGGGAGAAACTTTTTAAATGTCTTAATTACCTCTGATAATTGAGAATTGGAGATATGACAGCTATTTTTAATCAATTTGACTGAGGCACAGAGGAAATTGAAGGACATGTTGATCTCAGACTCGATGAAGAGGAAGCAAAAATGCTCCGTCAGCTAGGACTCTCCCGCTGAAAAAACTAGGACTCACAAGAAGCGAGGAAGATACCATCTGGCCCTCACTGGATAGAAAATGGTCCTGAAAGGGCCCATCTGGAGGCCTACTTCATCTGGAGGGAAGGGTTACTCTGCTGAAAGAGCGAAGGAGGGAGAAAATTCATTCTCCATAACACAGTTTAATGCTTCGCACCTCCTTTTTTCATACTGTATATACATTATGATGAGGATGCTTAAAGCTGAGCAAACCATAACTCGATCCCTGTGTCAACCCTTAGTAATGAAGCTTATTTATGCAGATAAAGTCTATCAGATACATTCAACAACGTGCCTGGCACTGAGGATAAATGAGCACGTCAGAGTCCTTGTCCTCAACGAGCTCAGCCTTTTTAGCCCTTTTTGTTTGTTCATTTATTCAAACGAGAGGAGGTGATAAGGTACCCAGTGAGGTCATGCTGTAGGAAGGCATCTCTCCTTCTCCCAGATAGCCTCATAGTCCACGCCCTTCACCTTCTTCAAGTCTTTGCTCCAGCCATCTTCTCAGTTAGGCCTGCCCTGACCACCTCACCTAAATCGTAACAGCCCCCTTATTCCAATTAGTTTCCTTTGCGCTTATCATCTTCTAATATAGTATAATACATTATTTATTTATTCTGTTCTTTATTTGTTTCCCCCTTACCCTCTTCTGTAAGCTTCGGGAAGGCAGGAATTTTTATCTGTTTTGTTTACTGATATATTCCCAACATTCAGAACAGGGCCTCGCAGATACTCAACCAATAGCTGTTGAATGGAACTAAACTGAAAGGCAATGAATGTTTTAAGCATGGATGTAACCTTACCTCATTTATGTTTTTCAAAGATAACTCCAGATTCTGAGTGAAAAGAATATTTTAAATCTGAAAGACACTTTTCTGCATTGCTTTACATCAACACCGTAATCTAAAACCAAGACTCAGCTAGGAAGTTTTTGAACTTCTTTCCTTTTTAAATCACCCAGGTAGAGAAAGAGACGGCATGGGTATTATGGAGGCTTCAGGCACATGGGCGAGAGCTACAGAAGGAAGCCCTATGAAGTCAGGTCAAGTTAGAAGCACACCCTGCATGTGTGCCTACCAACAAAGCCCAAAATAACTGGGGTCGTTAAAGGACAGGTTACAAAAGGTGCATTTGTACCTTGATTCTCTTTGTTGGGGCTTGCTACTGCCTTGAGGAAGAAAATGTTTACTTTTCATATCAGATTTTTTTTTTTTTTTTAATTTTCAGGTTTCACTCGAAAGCAAAGCAATTTGTACTGGTTAACTCTTTTTAAAGAAGTCTGTTGAAAGTAATTGCCTCGGGATGGGGTGCTCATACTCCATTAACAGGAGATTTATTGGTTACACTGGCTTAGAAAGCCTACTCTAGGCTGATTCATTCATTCAGCAAATATTCATAGAATCTTTTCTATGTGCATGGCCTTGCTGGGGAGTTAAAAGTGCAGTTCTTATACAGGCTTCTTATAAAGCTTACCTTCCGGTTGAGGAAATGACGTATGTGCACAAGAAGTTAAATAGAGTCAACAATGCAAAATGTGCCCCAAGGCAGCTTGTGAGTAAGAGCTAAACCCGTGGTGGAGAAGCCAGTCTAGTTATTTTCACTGCCTCAGATGGTCACACAATAAAGAGAAATGCAGGCAATTTTCCTAAAGCTGAGTGTACTACATTGAAAGAACTGACTTTTACTCTGAGAATATGTCTTTTGTGCCTTTTGAGGGATAAAATGTCTTTTCTTTAGTAAGATAATTGTGGTGGTGGTGTTTATTTTGGCAAAATAAAAAACTGACAATCCTGAATTGGACTTTATTATTATTTTGAAAAGCCTTACTGGCCTGTTAAATCCCCCAAACTAGAAAGTGCTGCATTTGGGGGAAGCAGGATGGATAGGAGGGGTTCATTGACCACATGGGATAACTGGGTGGGATTCTGATGGTCAGACTGGATGCACATGGACATCCTATCCTGCCTCACCACATCTTTGCTGAGTTGAATTCAACCATACTCCAGGTGGAGGGGATGCGAACAAAGTCGAGAGGTGACAATGGGGACCGCCAGCTTGGAGTCTCCCTCCGTGAGGAGTGTGTATAGGTGATTATTGGGAAATAAGCTTGAAGAGTAAAATTGGGGTAGATTACGGAGAACCTTGAATGTCTAAGTAAGGAGGTAGACTTTAAAGAAATGGACAGCATTTTAATAGGCAGTTTTAAAGTGGAAAAGTGACATGAGGGAGTATTACCTTTAAAAGATTAATCTTGGGGCTTCCCTGGTGGTGCAGTGGTTGAGAGTCTGCCTGCTGATGCAGGGGACATGGGTTTGTGCCCCAGTCCAGGAAGATCCCACATGCCGCAGAGCGGCTGGGCCCGTGAGCCATGGCCGCTGAGCCTGCGTGTCCGGAGCCTGTGCTCCGCAACGGGAGAGGCCACAACAGTGAGAGGTCCGCGTACCACAAAAAAAAAAAAAGAAGATTAATCTTACTGTAAACTACGGACTTTGGATGATAACGATGTGTCACCGTAGGTTCATCAGTGGTAACAAATGTACCACTCTGGTGTGGGATATCTACAGTGGGGGAAGTAGTGCCTGTGTAGGGGCAGGGGAAATCTCTGTTCAATTTTTCTGTGAACCTAAATTGCTCTAAAAAATAAAGTCTATTAAAAAAAAGGTTAATCTGACATCTGAGTGCAAAGTTAATGGGGATGAGGAAGATCCTGTTTTGAGAGACCGAAAGCTTATGTGGTCTGGGGAGTCTTCTTTAAGAAAAGGAGTATAAATTCACAAATACAAAACTAGGTACAAGCACTTGAAAGGGGTCTGTCTATGCAAGGAAGGCATCCTGGAGTTTAGGATTTATTAGCTAAATGATAAATCCACTTCTAGAAGGGAGTGACTCTAAAAGCAGGGGATCCAATCAGAAAGCAATTGTAATATCCCAGACCCAAGAACAGAAGGACAGAGAACAAAGTATCAGCAAAGAAAATGGAAAATGGAGAATGAGTTTGGGCATTAACAGGGGAGGAAAACCCATAGTGATTAGTGGGATATGAGGGGAGGAAGGGATCAGCAGAAGTGACTCTAAGGTTTGTACGCAGTCAGAAAAAGGGAAATCAGGGCAGGAAACTGGGGGTGGGTGGTGCTGCCTTTAGATGGCAGCACCTCTCTGCGGGGGGGGGGGGGAGTCCATGGGCAAGCTTTCCTAAGTGCCGGACACAGTGCTAGGCCCAGGATCTTTATGGAAGCTGTGCATGAGAGAGATTTCTAAGCCAGAGAATCTGACTCTGAAGAGAGGCAGCATCCTCAATGGGAGGAAATTTTCAATCCTGTGACATTTCGATTCTGTTTTCCCGTTGGCCCCAAGAAATCTTAGAGGAATAGAAAATTGTATTACTTGCTCCAAGAATCAGAATAAAGACAGGAAGCAGTGGTTGCTGGTTACCTTTTCCGGGAGTGGCCCAGAGGATGTTTACAGGAAAGATTCCTTTCTGACCTTTGACTTGTAGATCTTTTAGACTAGAAATAGGGCCTCCAGAGTAGAAATCCTAGGGGGACAGAGCAAATACAAATAATAGATAAAACAGAAGAGGAATTTTCCAAGTCACAAAGCACCCTTGCACATCCCTCAAAAAGAAAGGAAAACAGCTGGGGAGGGGGTGTGGAGAATCCTCCTTGATACAGGATTACATCTCCATTCCTGTCACTCCCCTCTTCAGTCTCGGTCTTTCCACCCACCTCCCTCATTTCCTAAATTCCCTTCCATTGACTAAACAAGAATATTAAATGGAGGTAGGGGCAGGAAAAGCCTATATATAACTGGTTTCCCCAAATCGTAGGTTATTTTAGAAGATGAGCCATCCTTGCTGTCAGTACAGTTACACCAGCTTAGGTCACAGTATTTACCAAGTACACAACTAATCCAACTAGGACTGCAGTCAGGTTTGGCCTCTTGTAGTGATCAGTGGAGTTGTCAAGTTGTTCTCAAATATCAGGGTACAAATCCTTGCATATCACTCCCTAGTGGGGTAACTGTGGTCAGGTTATCCTGTTTCCTTATCTGAGAAGTGGAGATAACAAGAGGTGGCCATGGAAAGTAATTAGCAGAGTCCTTAGACAGGCAGGAAGTACAAAGGCAGGTCCAGATTTTATGGGGTCTGAAGATTACATAACTTTGGGGGCCCTCTTAAATAAAAAGAAGCTAAATCTTACTTTTGCAAGTTTTATATGAATACATTGCTAAGGCCCTTCCCAGGGTCTGGGAAAGACTTGTTAAAGTGGGAGGACCTGAAGCTTCAGCTTCATCAGATTCAAGGTAAACCCACCTCTGAATAAATGTTCAAAATCGATGTTAGCTTCTGCTGTTCTGTATTTATTTTAAAAATGTTTACAGAGCACTTACTATGTGCCAGGCTGTGAGGTCCTGCTAGGTGTTAGGCGTGTTACACATCTGGAAATTCTATGCCCTAGGTAAAAGGAAGGTCACTAAATATGAAAGCAAACCAAACTCCTTATCTAAAGAATGTGGTTTGATTTGACAAAACATCCCTAGCTAATAAATGACTGCAAAGCCCTTTGCAGACCTCCTTAACAGAAATACAGCACCAGGGGAATAGATGAGCTTCTTGTAATCAGTATTTAAATTTTTTTTCATTAAAAAAAATTGTGGTAAAATACATATAACATAAAATCTTAACCATTTTTAAGTATACAGTTCAATGGTATTAAGTACATCCATATTGTTGTGCAACTATCACCACCATCCATCTCCAGAACAATTTTTATCTTGCAAAACTGACCCATTAAGCCCTAACTCTCCATTTCCCCTTCCCCAGAGCCCCTGGCAACTACCATTCTATTTTCTGTCTCTATGATTTTGACTACTTAGAGTAGTCAAATACTCTAAGAGTATTTGTATCTTAGATCTGTAAGAATCCACTTATAGAGTACTTCATGTAAGTGGAATCAGACAGTATTTATCTTTTTGTGACTCGCTTATTTCACTTAACCTAATGTCCTCAAGGTTCATCAATGCAGTAGCATGTGTTAGAATTTCCTTCTTTTCTTGAGGCTGAGTAATATTCCATTGTTATGTATATACCACATTTTGCTCATTCGTTCATCCGTCGATGGACACTTGGGTTGATTCCATGTTTTAGCTATTGTGAATAATGCTGCTGTAAACATGGGTGTGTAAGTGGTGATCATTTTTACTTTGCTTTAGAAATTTTGCATCCGCACGATCACTGGTTAGAATGTACTTGGATTATTGCTTTCCTTTGTCACCTGAGAATTATATAAAGCAGTCAAATGCCCGAGAGCCAGTAATCAAACTTAAGTTCTTCCTCATAGTCGATCCCTATATTACTGCCAGGACAAGGACAGTGGGTCAGTGGAGCCGCAATCTAGGACTTAAGAGATCTGGGTCCTGGTGTCAGCAATGCAGTGAGTGTTAGTTACTTATGTGACATTAGGGAAAATTCTTTCATTTTGCTGGACCTCAGTTTCCTCATCTGTCTTGTGAGTGATTTGGACTAGGAATTCCTTTCCAGGGTGATCAGTTCAGCCTGCGTCTTGGGAAATTCCTCATTTCCAGGCAAACTAGGATGGCTGGTCACCCTCCCTTCATCAAGTACTCAAATATGACACCAGATTTTTAAAAAACGTGCTGGATTAAACAGAGTAAGGCTGTTTACCACCCTCCCCCAGGAAATATCAAAAGGGAATGCAGCAGCTGAGTCAGGTTAGGACAAAATTCCAAATGTGTAATTTTTAACAGGCCTTTTGGGAAATGGTTGATTTCAGATCCTGTTAAGTAGTCATCCCTCACAAATGTTCTGGTCAGGGAGGTTTGTATGTTAACGATTAGACAAGAGCTGTTAAAATCTCAGCTGAGCAGCTTAAAATATTTTCTACTATTAATAAATAGCTTGGCTTCTCATGGAACCAACTGTAAAGCAGGTAGGATTTTTTTTCCCTCAAAGTGCACACTTCTATGTCATGGAGGAAAAATAAAACAAACAATAATAGCAAATGAACAAAATTAAACTAAGATGTGCTCCTTGTCTGATCTGCAACTAAAAGGAAAGCTGAGCCTGGAATATGTTGTAATTCCCCCTCCCTTATATAGGAATGTGCTGATGTGCCTGCCTCAAATCCCACATGAGCCCCCTTTACTGGGAGGATAATTCAGCCAGATTCCAGCTACCATAAGCAAACAGGCAGGGCTGGTGTGAATGAAGTCAATGAAGATTTTGAGGACTGTTAACTTCTAGGAGTGAAATGAATTCCTGGTTGATTTGGGCAAAAGAAGCATTTCAGCTCAATCTGTTGGTTGCATATTTTTAGATTATTTGTGATTTCAATACTAGGTCCATGGGCAGTTATAGTGCATTATTGATTAGATCGGGTCTTGACATAGGGCCTAAATGGCAACGTTGGGCAGAAATACAAAGACCATTCCCCACATCAATTATTATTCCCTGTAGAAAATAGTTCAATGACCCTTTTTTTCCAGTCTGTCATGATAGATTCTGTATTTATAGATCAAGTTATATTTGATAAAACATTATGTTTTATAAAACAAATACATCATTCAAATTTCATACATTAAGATAATATGTGTAAGGTAAGACATTATTATCCCCATTTTGTAAATGGAGGAATGGAAGCCCAGAGAAGTTAGGAGTTTTTCCCACAGATACAAAACTGGTAAGTGACAGAGCTGGTCTCAAACCTAGGTCTTCTCAACCAAAATGAGGACTTATTACAATGCAAAGCAAAATGTGTTTTGCTTTTTTAAAATATTCCTTCTAGCCATTTTGCTAATCTTTCTCATGCATTGATACCATCTAAAGATAATGATTAACAGGAGTTTAGAGAGAGTTTTAAAAGAGAAGAGGGTCAAAAGCAATGTTGGGTAACACCTCCATTTAAAGGACCAACAGGAGGAAGAAGAGACAGCAAAGAGGTTGGTGGGGTGCTCTGAGAAGGGGCAGGGGATCCAGCCAGCTCAGTGCTGCCTCCAAAGCCGAGGGAGGGGAGAGGAAACCTGGTCTATAAGGGTAATAATTGACAACGACCTGGGGTTTGGTGTTCAGGGACGTACTGATGACCTCAGGGAGCACAATTTCTTGTAGCCAGAGTCTTGGGTTCAGTAAACCCAAATATTCACCCTCAGCCCGACAAACCCTCAGATGCTGGCTGTGTTCCCATTCCACTCCAGTGACACTGATGAGCAGCTCTCCAAGCAGCCACTGCACTTTTGAATAACTTTCACTCCTTTGGAGCTCACTCTTAAACAGAGTGCCTGCTGCGCTCTGGGGACTCTTCTAACTGCTAGGGTTGAGAGCTGTAAACAAAATGTTCAAATGCTCTGCACTCATAAACTTACCTTCTAGTGGTGAGAAATGCCTTAAACAAAACGAAGTGTGCTGTCAGGTGGGAAGAAGTGCTATGAAGAAAACTCAAGCATGCGGTGATTATGGGGAGGAAGAGGGGCTTATATCTTGCATTAGATAGTCAGGGAAGTTCTCTCTGACATAATTCTGTTTGGGGAAAGGCCCCAATGAAATGGAGAAGCAAGCCATGTGGATGGATAACTAGGGAGGAGAGCATCTCAGGCAGAAAATACAAAGTCCCTGGGGTAAGGAACAGCAGGAGGAGGAGGATAGGAGGTGAGATCAGGGAGGGATGCGATGAGGGGGAATATGGGTGCACCACGCAAGGCCTTGAGAGCCACAGCCAGCTCTGTGTCACCATGGTTTTTGCCCAGAGCAGCTAAAAAATGAAGTTGACGAGTACTGAGATGGGAAAGTCTGGGGGAGGTGCAGGCTTAGTGGTAAAGATTAGAAGCTCAGATTTTGAAATATTAGGTTTTACCTGCTCATTAGACATCTAGGAGGATATGTTGACAGGGTGAAGTCTTCAGGGCAAAGGCCCAGGCTATCAGCAAACAGACGGTGTATAAAGCCACAGACCAAACGGGGTGTAGATGGAGCAAGGATGAGGTCTCCCATTTACAGTTCAGGAAGCTGGGGCCTCCAGCAAAGGTGGAGAAGGAGTAGCCAGTGAGGCTGAAGCACTTGGAGAGAATGATGCCTTAGAAACTAATGAAGCAAGTGTTTGAAGAAGGAGGGGGCGGGATCAGATTTGTACAATGCTAATAGGTCAAGCAAAATGAGGATCAAGAACAGGCCACTGGGGGCTTCCCTGGTGGCTTCCCTGGCGGTGCAGTGGTTGAGAGTCCGCCTGCCGATGCAGGGGACATGGGTTCGTGACCCGGTCTGGGAAGATCCCACATGCCGCGGAGCGGCTGGGCCCATGAGCCATGGCCGCTGAGCCTGCGCTCCGCAACGGGAGAGGCCACAACGGTGAGAGGCCCGCGTACCGCAAAAAAAAAAAAAAAAAAAAAGAACAGGCCACTGGATATGGCAACATGGAGCTCATTGGTTATCTTGAGAGTTGTGTGAGGGGGAAGTGGAGTAATGGGGAGAAAAACCTGACTGGAGTATATGTTCAAGAGAAAATGAGGGAAGAGGAGGTGGAGACAGCAAGTCTGACAACTTTTTCAAGGAATTTCGTCATAATGAGAATCAGAGAAATGAGGCAGGAGCTGCAAGGAGATATAGGGTGAGAAGAGAGTATTTGGTTGCTTGTTTAAAATGGGAGATATTACAGAATATTTGCATATTTATCCAAATAAGCCAGTAGAGAGAGGGAGATAGATGACGCAGGACAGGAGACAATGGCAGGAGCAAGGTACTTGCATGGAGAATGCGGAAGAGAGCCAGGGCCTAGGTGAGTGTTGGCCTTGGAGAGGAACACAGACAGTTACAGGAGGAGCCTTGCAACAGGAGGAACACAGAATGCAAGGACGCAGATGCAGACATTTGATAGATTTAGTGGTACGTCTGTGGAAGCTCTCTTATTATGCTTTTATTTTCTACGTAAAATAAGAAGCAAGCCCGACAGTTGAAAGTGAGAAGGCTTGAGGAGAGGGAGAATCACTGAAAACCTGTCTTTGGAGAATGGGAGAGTCAGAGGAGATCGATGAGGATTGCCAGGCAGCAAAGGTTTGAGGTCACTTAAGATGATGTTATTGTTGGGTCACTGAGGTTAAGCCACCAGACTCCGGGCCTCCCTCTGCTCCCACTCCTCAAATGTGGTCTCTATTAAAACATATAGCATCTATTATTTTATTTGATCTACAAACATCTGTGTCACACTTAACCAAGTCCCAGGTATTTGTAGCTGCAGTCAGGGCTCGTTCTCTCCAGGGTCAGGCTCAGAGGTGGGTAGGGAGGAGAGAGGCGGGAGGGGGAGGTTGACTCCAGTAGGCTCGTTAGCTCTCATGCCCTGTGAACAGAGGGAATCAATATTCTTTGAAGGTGGCAAACTCCCTTCAGGAGGGAGGAAAGAAGCAGTTGGAAAACGTGGCTTTGATTTGAGAACTAAATGAACTTCGATATACTGAACCCCAGAATTATGCAGGCCTACCCACCCAGGCTTAAGCTTCGATGGACCTTCACAGACCTTCCCAAGGGGCCCTGTGTGAAATTTACAGCATGGAAGAGAAAAGGCAGAAAACAAGTGACCCCCTGTAGGCAACTAACTGCCGAGAAGAGAGAGGCAAGGAAGGTGTGTTTGCACCTGGCACAGGTCCAATTTCTCTTTCCAAAGTCACCAGTGAGGTACATTATGCTATCTGGTGGGGACAGAGTGGGACAGGGCTAGTTGGAGAGAAGGAGACCAGGAGTGTGATACTAATTCATGTCCCCCACATGGAAGAAAACAGCAGGTATGGGGAAGGAGGTTTCCCTCCTAACGGTCATGAATTGAAAGAAAGGTCTTGGACCATGAGAAGCTGTCCAGTGCCATGCCTGGGCCTTGAACCTCCCTTCAGCCCTGAAGCGAGCACTGGATAGGTGAGAGGGAGTGAGAAATTTGAGGGTATAAACAAGGAAGTGATTACCATGTTGGCCTATGTAATCTGAGCTAGCCAACAAGGGAAGTGAGATAGTGAAAAGGCGGTAGGGCGGCCAATCAATTGGAGGCCCAAGTAAGTCAAAGAATGGTTGGCTTCGAAGTTTCAGAGGGAATGTGCTGGAAAGGTCGCAGCCTTTCACATACCGAAAAACCACTGCTATGATCCTCTTGAGTCTTTTTGCTGGAATTAAACGCACCCAGTTCCTTCACTGGTCCTCATGTAAGAATGTTTCAAGTATATTTATAAACAGACTGGTTGTTTTCCACTGCACATGTACCAGCTTGTTCCTTTGAAAGTGTGGCACCTGGAGACCACTACAAGACTCCATCCAGCGGAAGTAGGCAGGAGCCCATCTCCTCTGGCCATAGACGCCCTCCCTTAACAGGTACAGGAAGCCAGGATTTCATTCCTCTTTCAGTGTTTCCATCCCCCTGCTAACTCACCTTGAGCTGTCTGGCTACTGCAACACCCATGTTTTTTGGTTCAAGTACTGCTGCCAGGTAAGGGTTTTACCACCCCATACCTAGCCAGCTGGATTTTTTAGACCTTGTGTGTATATTTACCCATATTAAATAGCAAAGGTTGGAGGAGTGACTTATTTGTGGGTTATTTCAACTCACTAAAATTTCTTGCTTCATGACTTTTTTTTTAATCCATTTCTTGATGATTTAGTATTAGTCTCAGAAATTTTTGGTGGTGAAGGGAAGTATATAATTTATTTACATGTATTTATTCAGCAACTGCAAATCTTTATCAAGAAACTTCTAAAAGGTCAGTATTGGGATACAGCAGTAGACAAATCAGACATAGCCCCTGCCTTCATGGAGTATGCAGTGTAGGATCAGAAGAAGGACCTTTCCTTTTGGTTTGTATTTTTAATAAGGCAGATCTCAACTTACTTAGAGACCTGAACTTATCTATTGGAATTTCTTCTTTTCTCCTCTAGCTATAACAGAAGAATTGACCCTATCCCTCCAAAAACCAGTCTCTTTACTTCTACTTTTGGATTCATCCCTTCTCACCTATTTCCTCTCTCTCCTGCATCATCCAGCTCTTTCTCTCTACCAGGTGATTCCATTCAGCACAGGCATCTGCTCAAATATTTCTCACCTTCAAAAACCCTTTCCTTGACCCACATTCCCCTCTCCAGCTACTACTCTATTCCTTTGTGTCCCTTCATAACAAAACTTCTTCTTCTTCAAAAAAATCTTCTACGCATGATGTATCTGAGGCTGGAAACAACGTGGATGTATTTGGAACAG
Source organism: Monodon monoceros (assembly GCF_005190385.1). NCBI lineage: Eukaryota > Metazoa > Chordata > Mammalia > Artiodactyla > Monodontidae > Monodon > Monodon monoceros. Next base: position 98,491,094 of record NW_021703774.1, read on the forward strand.
CTGTAAGTGTCATGGCAGAGAGCTGATAAGTGACGAACGGTACTTTCCAGAGTGGTAGGCACTGAGAGCAAAGCCCTCTGCAAATATTTTGATGGTAGGTGGCTGTGTCATAGCAAAGCAGGAACTGACCTCCCCTCGGCAGACCTGTGCTGAATCCTGGTTCTACCATTCTCTAGCTGATGTGACCCTAATCAAGTTACTTAACTTCTTTGAGCCTCAGTTTCCTCATCTACCAAATAGAAGTAGAGATATTGTTCTCATAAGTTTGTTGTGACAATGAAATAGAATACCTGAAAGTGTGAAGCAAATGTTAGGAGGTATTATCATACAGTAACATTTAAAAGAAGGAGGTTCACCCCAGTGGCACCTGGGTTCATACCAAACCAGAGCCTGAGACAAAGGCTTGCATGCACGACACCCCTGTTGTACATTTGGAAATGTGGTTTTGAGGAGCAGGACTGGGAAGAGGAGTGAAAGAGAGAAGGAGGGAGGGAAGGCCAGTACGAGTATGTGATGGTCAGGGCTGCGGGTGACAGGTGCTCAATGTCACACAACCTTCTGAGGAGCCTTATGAAATGCATCTCTGAACGGTCCCCTGAGGAACTAAAAGGGGGCGCACGTATCCAGAGATTTGTACCTCTGTTGGTCAAGGGTGGCCCGCTAGGCATTGACTCCCCATCTCTTCAGGGCTGCACACTTGTGAGTGCCAACTGGACCCCAGGGGAGGAAGTGAAAGCAAAAGGTGCAGGATGAGGAAAGGCCATATCAGGTTGTACCTTTGACACTCAAAACGGGTTCCTGCAGCAGCAGCTGGAGTAAGGGAAGGGATCAGGAGGGTTTGAAATGCGGCAGAAGATACAATCCCAGCTGACAGACATGAAAACAAAGAAGATGATGGCATGCCTTGGCTTTAGTATTGAGAGCAGTTATTATATACCATCTCTCTGCAGAAAAAGAGGGTAGATCTTAGACATTATTTTTCCATCATATTTTCTGAGGAACTATGTATTTCTGTAGAATTAAGAAATGCAATCCCCAAATGCCCCACCTGGCTTTTTGTAGCAAATTATAATTAGAAATGTCATGACCTAATTGAAAGAAACCCAGACCAAGACCTTAGATAAACTGCTTAATTTCTCTGGTGAAGTAGGGGAAGGGGGTGTGGGGTAAACTGCTACTACTACTACTATGAGTATCTTTTCCCCTATATTCTAGTGGGGTTTTTTTGTGGGGGAGGGAAGGGAAATTCCTCAAATAATCTATGTAAAAATATTTTGTAAACTAGGAAGGATTATTATCATTTGGGCATTATTAAGCATTAATTACTAAAATTATTTTCTAATATATTTTATTATAATCAAAATAATTCAAATTCAATCAAATCCACAGACCTAGAGCATAAACTTTGTGCCAGGCCTTGTGTAATCCACTATGTATTCAAAGATGCATAGAGAGGAATGACAAAGAGTTACATTCACTCTTGAGGACTACACATGGGTACTACTCTCATTGCAAGAAAAAGTAAAAGCATCAATGCTTTGCCAGATGGAAATGTTCAGAAACAAATGTCTTACAAATGTTGAAAATGTGTATATGTTGTCCAGCAGTCAAAACAATATAAATAATTAGACAACTTATTGTGTCATTCTCTAATTTACCAAATCTAGCATTTGTTTAATAGGGGGTAAAGGCTGGCAATGTGCTCTTGCCTAGGAAAATTATTTAAAATTACACTCCTAAATTCAGGAGCACTTTTCCTTTCAAAATTATTTTAAAACAATTAAATACAAACATACAAGATTCATGGCAGCAAGAACGACTGAATATGATCAGGAGTCAGGAGACCCTTGGTCCTTTATTCATTCAGTCAATGATTATTCATTAGCACCGACTGTATGCCAGGTACTGTGTTAAGTGCTGGGTGGGTGTAGAGTGGGGAACAACACAGACGGTTAGTGTCCACATGAGAATGGCTGGGATTGCCTAGGGAGGGGGTAGACTGTGAGGAGGGAAGAGGGCACAGGACCAGCCCCAAAGGATGCTAACCTTTCAGGGTCAGGTGGCCCACAAATGAGAAGCCACCCAAGGAGAAGAAGTAGGCAAAGAGGCAGAAGGAAAAGCAAGAAGGAAAAGGAGAAAGTACATTCTCATAGAAGCTAAAATAGAATGTATGAAGAAGAAACGAGTAGCCTATCCTTATTGTAGACTATTGCTGAGACATCAGAGCAGGTGAAGGGCTGTGAAAGATCTCTCCACAGGAAGGTTATTGATGGCAGAACCAGAGCAGGTGTGTTAAGAAGTGACTGGGATGTGCATCTTCAAATGCAAACCACTCATTCACAAACCTGAGTCAACAAGACAAGAGCTGGATGGATGTGTGAAGATCAGGGAAAATTTTCAGAGATGGAAGATAGTAGATTATGTTTGGAAGCCGATGAAAAGAATTCATGAGAGTAATGTTACCTAAATCGTTTTTTAAGATGCAACTTCCAGTAAGAAATATATCTTACACACTGGGACTCAGTATGTGCTCTACACACATACAATTGAGACAAATGTTTCAGAAAACAGTAGTTTAATGAAATAATGCTTGCCTTTATTATGTGCAGTGGCCCTGATAATTTCTATTCTATTCATTTTAAATTAAGTTTTTAAAGTATAATTGATTATATGCTCTATGTAATAAATTCAAACAAAACAAAAGTAGTACAGTAAAACTAAAATTTCTCCTTCATACCTGCCATCCTTCCAAATCCCATTTCCCAGCTCAGAGGAGGAATGGGAATTAACAATTTGATGTGTATCCTTTGAAAGCATTTTCTGTGCATTTAAATAAGTATGCACACACACCACAAAGTTGTTTTGTTTTGGTTTTTACGAATGTGATCATACATACTCTTGTTATGAAACTTGATTTTTTTTCTCTCTCTCTCTCTGTTGAAGGGATTTTTATGTCAATACATTATTTTCCACCTCATTCTTTAGAAAGGCTTGTAGTTTTCCATATGAATGTACTGTGATTTATTTAAAGCATCCCTCTATTGCAGGACAGTGAAATTGATTCTAATTTTTTAGTTTCACACAGTGCTACAATGAACATCTGTCTAGAGATGTGAATAATTTTAAGGAAGAGAATCTTGGAAATAAATAAATAAATAAAAAGAATAGGAATATTTTGATAGATATTACCAGATAGGCTTCTTTAAAGGCCAAGGTCAGTGTACACAATGACATATGATAATCAATGATAGTCTATTGTCAGTGATAGTCTATAATCAATTTCTCCATTTTTTGGGGTCTATTTCTTGATTTTGTCTTGCCTTGTAAGGACTTTCTCATTATGAAAATCATAAACACTCTCCTATATTTCTGTTTATTAATTTTATAGTTTTATTTTGTATTTAACCTACATCTTTTAAAATGTATCCAATTTTTTAAATTGGTGAGAAGGGGAAATAAAACTATTTTTTTCCCACATGGACGGCCAATTTTTCCAACACCATTTTGTTAAACATTATAACCCTTCCCAATGTTGTAAAATCTACCTTTGTCTTATCTGTATTCTAATCTGTGGTCTCTGGTCTGTGCCATTGATGTATTATCTATTGCAGCAACAATTCCACATGATTTAATGAAGCTTTATGGTTTATTTGATAACTGGGAGGGCAATATTGCCCCTGTTGCTTTTGTTTTTCTCATTTTTTGGTTATTCTTGTGTACTTACTTTTAAGGACAACCTTTACAGTCACTTTATGTTCCATTATAAAATCCCTTTAGGGTGTTGGCCGTGATTTGCCTATATTTTCTGTATGAAATGTTATCCAAAGTCATCCATTTACAGTAAGGCATAGAGGATCAGATGTTTGAGGAGAGTGAGGGTTTGAGATCATTGTAATGCAAACTAGAAGAGGGGCTTCCCTGGTGGCGCAGTGGTTAAGAATCCGCCTGCCAATGCAGAGGACACAGGTTCGAGCCCTGGTGCGGGAAGATCCCACATGCTGTGGAGCAACTAAGCCTGTGCACCACAACTACTGAGCCTGCGCTTTAGAGCCTGCGAGCCACAGCTACTAAGCCCGTGTGCCTAGAGTCTGTGCTCTGCAACAATAGAAGCCCTCACCCGCATGCAGCAACAAAGACCCAATGCAGCCATAAATAAATAAATTAATTAATTAATTAAAAAATAAAAGTAGAAGAGCTGGCTTAACAGAGTGTCCTACAGAGGAGAAAACAGCCAAGAATTTATAAGAGTGTCTATCTGCAGTCTGGGTGATTTTTTCATCCACGCTCAGCTGCTCATGAGCAAGCATGAAGAAGGATTTAGCTGAGTTCATGCTGGGATTGGGTGTGGCTAAGACAAGCATAATGGAGGGAGAGAAGAACAAAAGAAATGAAGACATTTTTATCTCTTTGTCTTCCTTTTGGTAAAGATAGAACACAAATAATTTTGTTTTCTATTCATCAAATGGGAATATGTGTGAACAAATGAAGAGAGGTGCAATTTTTTTGTTTTGCTGTTGCTTTAAACATGTTTGTTAGTAAAATAAACTTGTGAGCAAGAAAGCTAAATTACAACTGATCTTAATATTGTATAAATAATTTATCATACGTATATAATCATGTTATACTTGAGATACTTCCCTTGTAACAGGAGAGCACTTTTGGTGTGAACTCCTATTTTTTGAGTGTGTATATATTTCCCTAACATTTTCTTTGGTACTAAGCATTCTCAAATGTGTTCCCAGGGGTATCTGGAAATGTTGGTACATATCCATTTGGCAGTTTAGGGATTTTTTAGAGTGTGGGAAAATTCCGAGGTTATTTTCAGGTTACAACAACTGAATACTTCTTTACAGGTCCAAAGAATAATTTAGTTTTAAAACTGTAAGGATACCTTAGTCTTGGTCCTCACTGAGAGGAGAAATTACTTCTATCTTTGAAGAAATATCATTCAAAAGAAAATCCTGAGTTAGAAAATTGTAGACCTAAATCCAGATGAAATTTAAAAATCTACTAATATTTCAGATTGCTTAGTGGTTTATTATAGTTTCCTTTACTTAGACAAGTAAAGTTAAAGTACTACTAAAGAAGGTAGTCATAAAGGATAAGACCATGGATATGATGGATTCACCATGGATGTGATGGATATCACCATGGATATAAAAACCCAATATTTTTACACTTTTCCTCTCTGTGAACCCAGTTTTCAGCAGGGTGATTTTCTGTTCCACCCTGAGGAAATAACTCAGAGTCATTCCTTTGGGGCTTTCCAAACTCTTGAGATGCTCTCCATTCTCATCATAGCTCTTTCAGCCTGACTGCCTTGTAGGTAGGGAAAGATCCAAAAAAGCTATAGCAAATCCCACGGATACCCAGGGCTCAACTACTGCAAAGAAGAGGACATGATGTCCTATAAGTTGGTTAGGAAATGGCCTCATCTGAAGGCATCTGGCTGCTGTGTCCATAGTTTCCATCAGCCTTCAGAATATTCTCCGTATCTCCTTCAGTCATGGCAAGCCTGGACTCATACTCATAAATTTAAATGAGTTGTTGTTCTAGTCTAGACTCTCACTGAACCAAAATGTGGTCAGATGGGGTGACCGCATTTTTCAAGAGTTGCCAGAAACCTCACATTCAACTGCCCTACTCACGTATCCTATGCATGATCAACCACAACTTATTCCCTGAACTTTGAGGGAAGGCAGTGAAAATAAACATGAAACTTCAGTGTATTCTTGGCATGTTCCACCAATTAGAAAATTCGCATTTCAGATTCCGACTCCTTTTGACACTGTCTCCAACCAATTATAAACCCAGTCGATTTTAACTCAAAATATATCTCTTACATCATCCCCTCCTATCCATTGGCACTGCCAAGCCCTTGGTTCAAGTCTTCATCATGGCTCATCTGATCCACTCTAAAGCCAGTCTCTCTCAGCTTTTGAAAAGGTACATCTACTCATAGTACTCTCCTATCAATTCTCTGTGGCTTATATACCCAAATGGTTGATCTGAATTCTTTCAAGTTCTGGTCCTTACCTATATGTTTCCTGCCTCATCTTCTGTCATTCTCTCATTAATGTTCTGTGCTCCTACCACATAGAACAGCCTGCACTTCCAGTGCTGTTCCCCTTGCCCAGGGATGAAATTAAAAATACTTAAAGAACACGAACAAGTCAATCAGAACAAACCACATGACCACTGAGAGCTATTCATTAGGGCATTCTGCTGAACATCAGCTCAGACTGCTGTTTCTAGCACCTTGACCATGATTCTCTGGGGGACTTCTGCAGATCCTTTACATGGTCCACAGAAGACTGGCCATTAAGCAGTGGCTGGAGGTAAAAGACAGCATCATTTAGATGGTTTATGGACATGAAGACACCGTGATTAACATTTCCAGCACCTAGGTAGAGACCGAAGTATTTGCACAGTTAGCACTATTTGCAGAACCTGAAATGACCTTTTCTGTTTTTTGAGATGTGCTCAAAAAAACCACTGCCTCATCTCTGGTTGCCTTGTAGATAGTTTTGCCTGCTTCTGTTTTTCAGAATTTAATCAGCCAGAGACATGTACTTCTCACACAGGCCCACCAGCAGATCATTTTTTTTTTTTTTAACCAGGATTAATCTTTTTATTTCCATGCTGACTAGGAAACATTATGTCCTGAACTGACCTAAAAGTACAAGGAAAAGTTCCAGGATCTTCTCTAACAAGAAAGAAAATAATACACGTTTTTCTTCAATCCAAATAATGGTTGTGCTAACTAGTTGTCATTAATCATATTTCCTACACCCGCATTGTTAAAAAATTACTGTATCTTCAAGTCACTGCTCAATACAAAACACTAAACTAACACTGAGAGGAATTTTAAAGAAGTAACCGGCACAATCCACACTCTCTGTGAGCTGACAGTCTGCTGTGGAGATAAGAAATGAACAACTGAAGTCATCATTTTTATGGAAGCAGTACATGGTGTGCTGCTCACAACTAATAAACACTATGTCAGTCAAGGGGAAGAACTGACTATGCCTCTTTTTCAGTTAGGTGAGGCTTCCTGGAGGAGTTGGGTCTTGAGCTGAGCACTGAAAGGTGGGTAGAGATTCAATACTGTCCCAGCGGGAGAACCAGTATGTGCTATGGACACAGATAACACGGGGCAGGGTAAAACAGGGCCTAGACCTTGAGATGAGGCTAGAAGTCAGCGAGGTCAGACTGCAAAGATTGTGCCAGGAGGAGGCATTTGGGGTTTAGACCAGGAGTAAACCTCTTAAAGCTTTGTTAAACAGGAACTTGACATAAAGCAGCATTTAAAATACTCATCAGTGTGCTGGGAAGGAGCATGGAACAGCAGAAAACAGCAGCGGCTCTGGGGTCAACCATTGGGTTTGAGTCTGGCTTGGACACCCTCTAACTAGGTGGGGTTGGACCAGTTACTTAACCCCTAAGTCTCCATATAACCAGTGATAAAAATAGAGAGTATACCTCATTCTAAGGATTATTATGAGAATAATAATATTTTACATTTATGCCTGTTGTCTCATTTCATCCTTACATCACCGTTCTATTATGGTAAAATATAGATAACATGAAATTTACCATTTGAACCTATTTTAAGTGCACAGTTCAATGCCGTTAAGTACATTCACATTGTTGTGCAACCATCACCACCAACCATCTCCAGAACTTTTCTCAGCTTCCCAAAGTGAAACTCCATATCCATTAAAATACAACTCCCCGTTCCCAGCTTCCAGGCCCTGGCAACCACTCTTCTACTTTTTGCCTCTGTGAACTTGACTACTCTAGGTGCTTCGTGTAAGTGGAATCACACAGCGTTTATACTTTTGTGCCTGGCTTCTTTCACTTAGCACAATGTCTTCAAGGCTCATCCATATTGCAGCATGTGCCAGGATTTCCTTCCCTTTTAAGGCTGAATACTATTCCATTGAGTGTCTTACATCACTGTTTTATCACAAGAAAATGGGACTTAGAGAGACTAACTTGTCCAAAATAGCATAGCTAGTAAAAAAAAGAGGTAGGATTTGGACTGAAGCAATCTGATTCCACAGCACATCCTCATTTCCCCTGTATATCTTGCCTCGTGTAGGTAAAGGACCTACCACTGCACCTGGCACAGGGTGTATTGCAAGAAGATATTTAGTTGTTCTTGATTATCTGTCACCGCTTCCTCAGCTCATCCTGGTAACACAATTCCTCTTCTCCTTGAGGAGCTCTTTCTGTGATTGTATCACCCTCCACACAAGGTCTACAAGGTTGAGCATGTTACCCAGGCCAGGCCAATCATAGTCTTGCCTCTTTCCCCCAACAGGAACCTATTCAGGAGTGGTCACAAGGGTGCAATCAGAGTCCTCTCTGCTGCTATGAGGAGCTTGTGAGCCAGGGGTTGTGGTCATCAATTTCCCAGATACATGATCCAGTATATTCCTGGTTTTTGCTTTTAAGCTAATTAGAACTGAATTTCTGTAACTTGCAATAGAAAGGAAGCTGACTAATACACTGGATCAAATGGCCCTCAGGGGAATGGAAAGGAAGAAACTAGCAAGAAGCATTGTGAAGGTGTGTGGTGTGAGGAAAAGAGTCCTTCTGAGGTTTGGATTCCTGGTGACCAAGAATAATTTATTACTGAAGAAGTGGAAAAAGTTGCTATTTTGGGTATGGAAGAGAAAATTACTGGTACTCCCAGGAGTCTTGAGTGCTATCTAGCTTCCAAAGGTAAAATGCACATTACTTACGATTACTAGCCACTTCATCCCCTTCTAGGATCTCAAACTCATGAAGTGTTCAAGGTCTGATTGGGGTAGGGCTTTTGGACTCTCACCTTTATCCTCCATCCTCACTTAGTAACCTAGTATAAATTCTCCTTCCAAATATAATCCATTCACTAATGTGCTCATTCATTCATGTAACACATACTTGCTGAGGGCTTGCTATATGTCAGGTACTGTGTTAGGTGCTGAGACTATAGTGATGAGAAAATAAACATGGTCCCCTCTCTTTCAGGAGTGTGTAATCTAGTGGAGAAAGCAGGCATAGAATGGATTATCACACAAATGAATAGAACTAGAAATTGTGTTAAGTGCAATGAAGAAAATGGAGTTTCATGAGAGGTATGTTGGAAGGATCTAATTGAGATGGAGGAGAGTGAGGGCATTAAGGGATAGCTGCTCTGGGGAAATAACGTTTAAGCTAAGGCCAGCCCAAGGTGAGAGGTCAACACTGAAATGAAAAGTAGAGGTGGGAACCAGAGGTGTTAGTCTCACCTACCCAGAAGAAACAAGTGATTCACCCACCAGGAATGTGAGGCAGGAAGGCCTGAAACTGGTTTCTTTGAAGTGGAGCTACACAGGGCCTTAGAGAGGGACTGGCAAATAAATTAGCTATTGTAGGGGCCCCACTGCCTGTTGCCCAGTCCCCTCTCAGTGACTCTGCTCATTCATTTGTTCATTTATTTACTCATTCAAGAAATATTTATGGAATACCCACGGGGGGGGGTATTTTGCTAAATGATGAGGATTCAGGAGCAGGAAGACAATCTCTAGTCTAGTGCTCAGCAGGAAGGCAGATGCACTGGAGGGCCCTCCCTCAAAAGGCTCCAAGAGACACCCAGATCTTTCCCTGAAGGAACCATTAGACACAGGCTTATGTGCATGTTTGCTAAGACTTCTTTCTCTAGGCACTCACCCCTAGCAGACTTGTACACTTTTGTTTTTCCTCAGAGATTTATATCTAGCCCTTCCAGCAGAAGCAAAGCTCCTTTACCTACATAAAGCAAAGAAAGAGATCATGTGGGGCAACATGGCAGAAAGACACCAACCAGCGGGGCTGCGCAGTCCCTCCAGATAAACATAAGAAAAGGTCATCCAAACACAGGAAGACAGCCGTCCCCTTCCCTTTTCCTTTACCCCCTCCCCTTCCTCCCTCTGGCTCCCTTATCCCCAGAGGGTGGACCCAGCCTTTCCCAAAGTTTATTCTGAGACCTCCAGGCTCCCACAGTGGAACGTGCTGTGGACATGGGAATACAACAGCCCAGCCAACAGGGAAAACCAAAAATATAAACGGAGAGATTTAATAGATTCCTTTCTCTCTCTCCCTCAAAGTTAAAGCAGAAATGCCTGCTATTACTGCTTTTACTATTCTTGATATATCAGTCCTTTCAGGGAGGAGACCTTCTGATGTTTATTGCAGTTGTCAGCAAACACTTTGCCCAGAAAAAAGTTAACGTCTGTTTTAGGATCTCAGTGCCACTGACTTGGTCCATTAAACAAATGCAATAAACTGTTAGGAAGCAAAGTCCCGAAAGCCTTGCATCTCAAACCCTGACAATGATTTTATGAATAACACTAAAACTGCAGGAAAAAATTTATAAGGCTAAATTTCCTCTAAACCCAATATTGGAATTTTATAAATAGGAACCCTGAGCCCATAAATAGGAAGTCATTTTGTCTTTAACAGACATATTCTGACCAAACCAGTGGTGAGAATATAAGCTTTGGTTTTTATTCTCCACTTAGGAGTAAAAAGGTTAATACTACAGGATTGTGTATCTCAATGTTATAAACCAGCATTTGTGAAGAAATGTTCAGTACCAATTTCAAAACAAACACAGTGTTTGAAAGAAAAGCATAATGGTGACCTTTCTCATTAGCTGTTGCTCAAACAAAGATATGTTCCAGCAATATCCGATGCTTCCTTCCTGCCAGGGCCTCCACCCTGTGCAATTTAAAACACTTGTGTTACATTCAAACCAGAGCTGAGGATGTGGTGGAGCTGAGTTTCAGCAGCATTGTGTTTACAGTTTATTATTACTTTCTAAGTTTTTTAATGCTTTGTTTTCATAAGTTTATTGTCATGAGTTGGATTTGCAAGATTAAGTCTGTGAAACCATACAAATGAACTCATTATTTACTTATTCACTCTTCTTCTTCATCTCTCTATTTTTTTGTGGCACATAGCATCATAGGTCCTTTTTTATTAATATAAATTTATTTATTTATTTTTGGCTGTGTTGGGTCTTCATTGTTGCACACAGGCTTTCTCTAATTGCTGCAAGCAGGGGCTACTCCTCATTGCGGTGCACGGGCTTCTCATTGCAGTGGCTTCTCTTGTTGCCGAGCACGGGCTCTAGGCACACGGGTTTCAGTAGTTGTGGCGCAAAGGCTCTAGAGCGCAGGCTCAGTAGTTGTGGCGCATGGGCTCAGTTGCTCTGCAACATGTGGGATCTTCCCAGACCATGGATCGAACGCATGTTCCCTGCATTGGCAGGCGGATTCTTAACCACTGGCCACCAGGGAAGTCCTGCATCATAGGTTCTTGACCATAAGGACAGATAATTATATCATTGCTCTCTGGTAAATGTTTTTATGAATACATTGTAGGCAACAAACAAACTAAAACAAAAATAATTTTTAAGGACTATGCTTAGCTTGTCTTGTGTAAAATGCTATAGATCTAAATAATCACAAATCTGAGAATGAAAGAGAGAGATTGAGAGACTGCTTTCATACAAGTAATCCTTGTGTTCATCATGACCAATGACCCTAAATTAGGTAATATAAGTTGAAAATCATCGAAATCAAGGTGATTTTCCCATGGAAAACAGATAATGAAGAAGTGTTCTTCTGGTCCAAAGACCTAATGCTAAATCTTTATAGAAATGACCACAAACACTAGGTCCAACTATAAATGACATAAGCCATTTATATTTTTTACAATGGACATAATTTTATAATAGAAAAAATTGAATACATGTTATTCTAAAAGTAATTTTACTTTTTTATATGCAGTATAAATTATTCTAAAGTATATGTACATGTGTTAAAAAGAGCTACATACTAATAAATCCCATGAAAGACCAGGGAGGTGAATATCTCTGCTTAGCTTAAAACAGTCCAGGACTCTCCCTGCATCCAAGAGTGGAATCTGTCATCCTTTAACAATTTTGCTAACAATGGGGTAGTTCCTGTTTCCCCCATGGAAAATCTGGACATTACTAGGAAAGGGGAAGGGAGAATGGTCAGTGGAGAGGCAACCAATGACCATCCAATTCAGTAGTTCACAGGAATTGTCATGAAAATTAAATAATACTGTGGATATAAGAGAGTTTGCATAGTGCCCCGTGCACGTGAGTGCTCAAGGGATGGGCTGAGACCTAAGCAAGGTCAGCCTCATTCCTTCCAGAAAATTTGGTCTATGGACACTGGAAGAGTCTCTCTTCCTAAAGGACCATGAGGTGCTGTCAGGTGAGCTTAGAGCTGCCAGTAAACATAGTTCCCTAGGGGGCCCTATGGAGAAAGTCTGTCTTCTGTAAGAGAGATTAAGGAATAGAAACCTCTAAGAAACCTTAGAAATGAAAAAAGAGAGCCTTGATAGTGTCCTCCAAACCCATGGATCCAGATGTGTCTGAGGCTACCTCTGCCCTTGCCCTTGGACCCAGTTAAGTGAGCCAATAACTTCCTTTTTATTTTAAGCTAGTTTGAGTTTAGTTTCTATTACTTATGACTGAAAGGGCACAGGCCAATGCAACCTTCAAAATCATGAGCTCAAGAATCTTGTTTTTCCCACAACTTGTCATCTTTCCAGCTAGTTTGTTCGATTATGCCTTATTAGAGCACCCAGCGCTCTATCAACTCCTCTATTTTTCCTTATGGATTAGTCCTCTCCTGCCTTTACTTCCCCGCCTTTGCAACTTAGATTTATGGTCCATCATTTCAAAAATTCCTTTGCCTCCATGTGGCAAAAATTCCATCCATGGAGCCTAACTACCTGCTTTCTCCATACTTGAACATGAGCAATTAAACAACACTAGAGAAAAATCACACAAAGAGCAGACTGATTTCACCTTAAGTTCATGATCATACCTCAAATGACCCTCAGTATGGTTCAGCAATCCTGCTACAATTCTCTGGTTGGCTTTCTCTGATGTTCCCCAATGGTAACATCAAACCTTTCATCACTCTCATCTCTTCCTCCAGTCATCTCAATTGATGACCTCTGCTTCCTAGACAAAATGGAAACCATAAAACCATCTGCTACGATAGCCCATCCTCTATTAATTCCCTCTTCTTATAACAAAGGAATTATCTTTCCTATTTAATTCCCATTCTTTTATCTGAGACTGGGATCTCATCCCCTCCCACCCTGTCAGAAATCCACACTGTTGATTTGCCCTCCTCTAGCCTGTATCTCTAACATCACTAAGCTGAGTCGCGCTGTTTACCTCTCTAGAGGCACTTTTATCTTGTCTACCCTGCTTGTGCTGGGGGAGGCTGAAGTCTGTATGAACTGTATCAGCAGGCTTCTTTGCCCTCTACTCCCTGGAGGTGTGGCCAATGGGAAGCCCCAGCAGGAGATCTGAGAGAGGGAGGACCATGAGATAGGAGTATTTATTTCTCTGACTTTTCTTCTCTAAGTCTTCTTGGGTTTGCTGTTTCTTCTGACCAAAGTCACTGTCCTCTCAAAACAGCCCTCTCGGGCTTCCCTGGTAGCGCAGTGGTTGAGAGTCCGCCTGCCGATGCAGGGGACACGGGTTCGTGCCCCGGTCCGGGAAGATCCCACATGCCGCGGAGCGGCTGGTCCCGTGAGCCATGGCCGCTGAGCCTGCGCGTCCGGAGCCTGTGCTCCGCAACGGGAGAGGCCACAACAGTGAGAGGCCCGCGTACCGCAAAAAAATAAAACAGCCCTCTCCTTCTCGTTTCTGGGAATTACTGTGTCCGCCCCCCTCGCCCCCCTTTAAATCTAAGGTAATGGTTCCACTGGTTTTTTGCCGCAGGGTACTTTACAATCCCCTGTTGGATCCCTATATTGTAACTACACCATTGTAAATAGTCCCTTCCTCAAATTAAACTGATGTGAGTATGTCATCTGTTTCCTAGTGACTGACACACTCTTCCTCTCTAATGTATTCTTCTCATCAACGTATAAACATGTTCAAGTATCCTAGCCTCACAGATCCTTAATCTTTACCTATTACCTACTTTTTCTATTCTACATTCTTGATTACACCCCAGACCTCGTCATCAACTGGAATTGTTCCATCTCTGAAATCTTAAACTCTATTATCTGAGCACCATCTCCTAACCTTATCAATGCATATTTTTAAATTGTATCAAAAGCGCGAAGCCCCTTGACTCCTCCACCCCACCTCCAATTTCTCAGTCTCATCTTGTCCTCATTTCCTTCTCCAGGCAGTTTAAAAGACAAAGGTACACCCTTTCGATCTCTCTCTTGCCTAATTGATACTAGCAATTCTATTTCTCCTCATTCTTTTACATACCCATCTGAAAAAAACCCAATCCTGGGTCAACTCAACTAACCACTTTCTCCACCTTATACTTAACACTGGTGGAGAAGAACATGCATTTGTACATATTGGAGTCACTATTTTTTAAGATCTCTAACCTCACCTCTGACCCTTCTAGGTGTCCCTAGTCAACATCTTCCCTTTTTCCCCAAAACAATGTAATTTCAAATCTTCTTAAACTGAAAGCAGGGGTCTATGCTTGCCATTTTACCTTTCTCACTCTTTTTCTCTCCTTAATTCACTCCAGTACCTTTCAGTTTCACATTGTCCACTGATGTTGCTTTTGGCATGGTCAGCAATGAATTCCTAATTTCTCAATACAATTGAATTTTCAGTCTTTGCCTTATCTGGCCTCTTGAAGAAATTTGACACTGTTGTCAATTTCCTTCTTGAAACTCTCTCTTGTCTTGCCTTCTAGAACAATATTATTTCCTGCCCTCCTCTTTTTCTTAAATGTTGACATTTTCCTGGGGTTCCTTTTCCCTCTTCTCATCTCCCCCTTCTCAGTTAATGCTCTTCTCATCTCTTCAAGTATTCTTATCCACTGTCAATGGTCACTAGCATGAACAATCTGTACACCGATGGTCCCTAAGTCTAGAGGTCAAATTTTGTTCCTAACTTCTAAATCTAATTTGCTGAGAGTTTTGACTGTATATCTGACCAGTACCCAGAACTCAATGTATTACAAATTAAATGATTACTATTTCTCTCCGTGTTACAGTCTGCTGCAGCCCTGCTCCTTTATTGAATGGCACCGCCTTCCATTTTCCCAACTTTCTGCAATCATCTCTGACTCCTAATGCGCCAGTTCTTACCCCTTCATTTGATCACCAAGCCCTTGTTGATCCTATTTCTTTCTCAATAGTTCTGAAATCCAATCATCCTCTCTATTCCGTCTGACCTCATTCTTTCTTTCTTTTTTTTTTTTGGCTGTGTTGCGTCTTCATTGCTGCCCAGGCTTTCTCTAGTTGCAGAGAGTGGGGGCTACTCTTTGTTGTGGTGTGCGGGCTTCTCATTGCAGTGGCTCTCTTGTTGCAGAGCACGGGGTCTAGGTATGTGGGCCTCAGTAGTTGCGGCACTCGGGGTCAGCAGTTGTGGCACGTGGGCTTAATTGTTCTGCGGCATGTGGGATCTTCCCGGACCAGGGCTCAAACCCGTTTCCCTTGCATTGGCAGGCGGATTCTTAATCACTGAGCCGCCAGGGAAGTCCCCTGACCTCATTATTTCTTGCTTAGAATATTACAACAACCTTCTAGCCAATCTCTGTTATTCTAATCTACTCATCTTCCATACCACCAAAAGAATGGTCATTCCAAAACAAAAGTCTTATTATGTTAATTCCCTTCTCAGACCCCTTCAGTGACTCTCCATTGTCTTGAGGGTAAAATCCAAACACACTATCATGATGTAATAATCTCTAATAGTACAAATTCCTTTGGTTGCAAGGAACTGTTTTTTAAAAAACTTCTGGCTAAGTCAAGAAAAGAGAGGCTAGTTTATTGAAATGATATTGGAGAAGCTTGTGGAATTGGAGGAATTGAACAACCAAGTGCCAGGAAGAACCCCAACCAGGGCTGCTCTGAGGGTGTCAGCAGCAGAAGTTGGAAAACCTTAACCAGGGCTACCACTTATAATTGTGCACTGTTTGTGGTGGTCCTTCTTTTTATGGAATTGTCATTAATGTGACTCAGCTTAAAGATTCCCAGGCTCTGTGTCCCTCACTTATAGTTTCAAAATTCCCAGGAGTAATATTCTGATTAGCCCAGCATGGGTAAATCAGTTAATCTCTATACTCTCTGAAGGAGCACACGGCACAGGTGTGACCACTGGGGGCTCCCTTCTGTGTATAAGGCATTCACAAAGAACTGAGAATCACTGTGAGCTGAAAGAATATATAATGGGTGTCTGCTATACTCTGCACTTTTCTTTCTTTCTCCACTATTCTTCAAATTGTACCTTACTTTTCCAGCCATGGTGTGTGTTATGGACTGAATGTTTGTGTGCTCTCAAAATTCATGTGTTGAAGCCTTAACCCACAATGAGATTGTTAGAAAATAAATCACTGTTGTGTAAGCCACCTGGTATAGGCTATTTTGTTATGGCAGCCTGAGCTAAGACAGTGCGCTACTTGTCTCCTGGAACAAATCATGTTCTTTCAGACTATCTTGTCTTTGTGACCTGCCTGGCTTTTTCACTCACTGTTCACTGGGGTATGAAATAATTTCTCCTTCTCTCCACCAGTACATCCCCTTTCATTCTTCATAATGCAATACTCACTCATCTGTTAGGAATCAACTTAAGGATCACTTCCTCCGGAAAACTTTCCTTGATTCTTCCAGGCTGATTCATATTCCTTCTCTATATACCACAGCTTCCTGAGTTTAACTTTATCACAGCTGTTATTGTAATTCCCTATTATCAAATCCGTCTCTCTCACTAGCTTGTGAGATCTTTGAGATCAGGAGCTGTATTTCTTAAATTTGAATCTGCGAGGCAAACGTAGGACCCAACTCATTGTTGATACTCAACATATATTTGCAGAATGAATGAATGAAACTCATGGCTTCCTAGTTCCACACTCTGTCTGTATTCAACAACACACTCTCTCCAACCCTCTACTCATTGCCTTGTGACCCAGTTGCTTGCGAATATGTGACTCTCACTCATAAAATCATGACTAGCTAGGAGCCAATTATTTCTACCTTTTATTTTTGTATCATCCATGACATCTCATTTTGTACATGTTAGATGGACAATACATTTTTGTTAAAAAAATAAGTATGATTGATCCCAAAACAGCTAATGCACTTTAAGCCTTATTAACAGATGTTCAGCGTCAAAAGAGTATTTGTATTCCTAATGATCCTTATGTGGATCAGATCACATCTGAAGCACTGTGTTCAGTTCTGAGCAATAAATACGCATTCTTCCATCAACAAATATTTATGGAGTGCCGAGTTTGTGCCAAGCACCTTTCTGCTATGTCCAGGGCTTGAAAATTAAACAGACTTAGGTGTGAATCCTAGTTTTGCCACTTGCTATGTATATCCATCAAGATAGGCTAGGTTTTGCTGCAGAAACCAATAATTCCCAAACATTAGTGCCTTACCACTTACCAATTTTGTTTCTCATTCATGCTACATGTCTATCATGGACTGAGTGTGGCTCTATTCCACATAGTCTTCACTCCAGGACGCAGACTCCTTCCACCTGCAACATTGCTGTTTTCATGGCAGAGAGAGAAAGCACAATGAACCATGAAAGCTTCTGCCAGAAGTGACACACATCATTTCTGCTCACACTTCATTGGCTGAAGCAAGTCATGTGACCACATGTGGATTCACACAGAGAGGAGCATAAAAGGGTGAACCATACCCTTATTTGTATGTATGGTACCCACATACCATACTATGTGTCCTAACCTGTTCAAGTCCTTGTTTTATCATGTGTAAAATAATAATAATAAAGATAATGATAATAATCTCTGCATTGAAGACTGAGGTAAGGATGCAAAATAATGTATGTAAAGTGTTTGATACATTGAAGTCTTCTGTCAGGAAATGGTGACTATTTCAGTTTAAAAGTTTAAAAATCCTGATATTCATAAGTAAAGTTCTCCAAGCACTTCAGAATAAAGTAAACTAGTTAACTCTTCCTTTAATTTTTTCTTTGAAGACCCCACTGAAACAGTCTGAACCATGTTTCCAGCACTGGCTTCATGTTTTTTTCCATCAAGCCCATTCTTGTCAGAATCAAGATGATCTGTGAAGAATTAGGTTGGATAAAATTTCTATGATTTATTTTTCATTTTTTCATGTTTGAGCTCTGTTTTCCAAACAGAATCGTAAGCAACTGGAACAGGGCCACGTCTCATACCTTTTTTGCATCACTAGAAACTCACACAATTCCCCACCCAGAGGATTTCTTGGTGCTGATAAGGATATTTGAAAGTAGAATTGGGGTTTTATGTTGTCATTTCACAGTATCCACTGATTTTCTAAGTTTATAGTTACATTTTGAAGATAATTCTTTTTAAAAGCATCTTATTGACTTGCTAAATTTATACACTGTTTCCTACCAAATAATGTCAGAGCAAAGAGCATGGCTGTCTGATTTGGCATATAGGTTGAGTTACACAAATCCTGGTACAATTGCTTCTGGATATACCCATTAAAAACTAAGTAAAATAGTAATTTACCACTTTTTCATTACTCTTCCTAGAGTGACATAAATTCTATGTATGTATAGAGTTGAAAATTCTTTCCATGAGGTAACTGATTCTAGTTCTCTTAAATATTTGGTAACCAGGGGAATTATCAAATGTGTTTTTTGAAAAATTGTGCAATTGGGGCATTCGAAAGTGAGACTTTGAAATATATTATATATCTTCCACCTCAACCTCTTAAGAAATCTCATTTGAAATGAGGGACAGGAGTGATGCTCCGAAGTTTCACGGGTGGTGCCTTTGCAGACTTCTCTAAACCATTCAGCCCTATGAACCATGTGTACCTGGCACCAGGCTATCCCTCAGCAATGTCATCTTATGAAGAATATTCTTCATGACCATGCAGTGCTTAAAATACAGAAGCAGTGGTACACAGGCTGCCATTCAAATGGCTACCTATTTGGTACAAAACGAGAACCCACCATGTTTGTAATCTCATTAAAGTAAACTCAGTAATAACAAGAACCTTATAGAGTTGGCAATGGAATTTAAAACAATGCTTTTATGCATTTTTTCTTAAGCTTTAAAAAAAGGTTGCTGATCACTGTGTCTTTGCTAAACTTTTTAACTTGGTATTTATAGAGCTTTAAATACTAGGCCTATACTGTCAAAGGAGAGAAAAGTGAAGGAAGGACCATGTCCACAGAAGGGGAATGGATATATCCTCCCTTACCCATAGAAGGAGAAATACTGATTTGAACTAGACCTGAGTAATTTAGATTTGGTCAGATGTTCAGTCATAATTGTTGCCTGGGGACAAACCACACAGAGAGGAAAATCATCTTCATCAATTTACACAGAGCCCGTTCTTGGTTCTTTTTCTTTAGCATGAAGCAGTTCATCAGTCTCCAGGTTGCAAGGCTTCCCCTCTCATCATGCAGTAAATACTTCAGAGCCATGGACATTCACACAGCAGAGAAGAGCACTGAAGACCCTGAAGAGTGTTCAAATCCCATTCTGCCATCTTTCTCTTCCTCTTATTTTTCATTTTTTACCAAGAATTAGCAAAAATGGACCATTACTTAAACCAATGGTTCCCAAACCTATTGGATTACAAAAAGTTCCACTGATTTTCTAAGTTTATAGTTACATTTTGATGTATAGTTTTATAGTTACATTGGATTTAAAAAGTTCCACCCATGGAACTTTTTAAAAGGACAGGGTTCTGGGCTCCAGCACAAATCTTCTGAATCAGAATTTTGGGGTGGTAGGGCCTAGGAATCTGTGTTTTTAAAGAGTTTCTTGGTGATCGTGATTATCTGCCAACTTTAGGAAGTATTAACAGGCTTGCCAGGCTATGGGTTACTTTGGTCTCTGTCTTTGGTAAAAGAGCTGTACCTGGAGCTCGGATCATTTTGGCACTAGAGAGACCTGGTGAGTTCCATAACCCCCCTCACCACCTGTCTGCACTGCCCCCTCCCACACATATGCCATGCTCTCATAAACGCTGAGGAGTGTAAACCTATGGACCAAAGAATATTCCATGCAGAGGCCTCAATAATTGCATGTCCACCCGCATGGCAGTCCTAGGACATGACATACCCAGGGGAAAAAAATCCCCCAGCAGTGCTGCTAACACTGCACACATAGCTCAGAAGTGATTTTCACCAACCCTAGCTGCTCTGTAGAGCATTTGTCCAAGTGTAGGTAGCTAGTCGCTAGTTGATTCTATCCAGAACCCCCTTTTCCTTGAGTTCTTGTAAGCAGTACCTGCTGCAGGAACTCATTTAAAAAGAGAAGCCTGCATGTACATAATTCAAATTCTACAGTTCCCAGTGATAACACTATTATGTGTGATTGCAATTCTCTAAATTCTTTCAGCTCATTTCCTGCCACCAGAGTGACGAATGCTTTGATACATTCCTGAATTTCTGTGATGCGCTGCCATGAAGTCCTGTAACTCGTCTCACTGATGGTGTTGATCTCAGGGTTAGCTTTAAGTGCTGGGCTGTTTCCAGAAAGAGCAGCCTCTAACACACCTCCTGCCTTGTGCTTGCCCAGAGAGATAGCACAGGGGCCTCAATTCCTTCCCTATCATGCTGTCATATTTGGCAAACATAAGGATTTAGAGTAATTTTAGAAAATTATAAATCCTTGTTTTAGAAAGTAAGTTTAAATGTGTATGCATATATACCTACATGAATATTTTGTAAATGCATGTGTTTGGACACGTGTGTGTATGGGTGTGTATATGTGTGCTATACAGTGCATGCGTACACTAATATACTATAAGACTCAAATTTTCTACTGTTTCTTGTCTCTCAAAGAGCAATATTATAGCTAACTCTATAGCTAATAATCATAACAGGGCACAGCTGTCAACTGTGGCAATATGATTAACCCTTGAAGGGAGTTGAAATGTTTCTATGTCACTGGAAGTCATTATTCAAAGTTGGGAAGTGATGCCTAGAAACCCAGGATTGATGGAGGATGTGACACAGGAGAATGGAAGGGAGGACATCAGCTTTCTCTACTTATCCTGCCATTGTTCCATCTTTTAGGTAATTTGACAAATCCATCCCGTTCTCCTGGTTACAACAGCTGGAGACTGGATTGCAGTTTACAGAAGAGTCGGGATAAGCTCTAGACTTTCATTCTCTCCTTCCCAAAACAACTCTCCTTCCTGCTAGTGCCCTCCAAGTTGTCTTTTATTCTTTATTTCCTTAACTCAAGGGCAAAACATTTCTTGTTTTTATTGGGATAAAATATAAATAACATAATGTTTATCATTGTAACCATTCGTAAGTATATAAATTCAGTGGCATTAAATTTCTGTACTTAATGGTGAAATGCATGCATCAACTGTGCTCATTGTGACCAATTTATGTGGCCCGTGGGAGAGGTTAGCAAGGGTATATATGCAAGAACTGTGGAAGCCTCCAACCTTCCAATCTTCCTCTATAGGTTTCTTAAAGGTTTGTTAATTTTTCAATTCAAGAGATTTTTTACTGTGGGAAGGTTATCTATAGAAGACTATGCCAGGCTGGGGACTTCCCTGGTGGCACAGTGGTTAAGAATCCGCCTGCCAATGCAGGGAACACAGGTTCGAGCCCTGGTCTGGGAAGATCCCACATGCCGTGGAGCAACTAAGCTCATGCGCCACAACTACTGAGCCTGCACTCTAGAGCCCACGAGCCACAACTACTGAGCCCGTGTGCCACAACTAATGAAGCCCATGTGCCTAGAGCCCGTGCTCGACAACAAAAGAAGCCACCCCAATGAGAAGCCCAAGCACCGCAAAGAAGACTAGTCCCCGCTCATCGGAACTAGAGAAAGCCCGTGCACAGCAACAAAGACCCAACACCGCCAAAAATAAATAAATAAAAATAGGGCTTCCCTGGTGGCGCAGTGGTTGAGAGTCCGCCTGCCGTTGCAGGGGACACGGGTTCGTGCCCCGGTCCGGGAAGATCCCACGTGCCACGGAGTGGCTGGGCCCATGAGCCATGGCCACTGAGCCTGTGCGTCCGGAGCCTGTGCTCCGCAACAGGAGAGGCCACAACAGTGAGAGGCCCACGAACTGCAAAAAACAAAACAAAACAAAACAAAAAAAACGACTATGCCAGGCTGCCTGGGAAATACAACTTGGCAGACCATTTCCTGTCCTCCAAGAGCTCCTCATTTGCTGGAGAAAAAAGCCAAACCAAAAAACTAACCATCAAACAAAATACAATTAAAAACAAACAAACAAAAAAAGACCTCCAGAAAACAAGTGCTAAGAGTGAGAAGGAGAAGGAAAAATTAGGTCTAAGTAGGGATGATCAGGAGATGAACAGAATTCCTAAAGGAAGAGAAGGGTGATCTTGGTAGAACACAGTAAACAACAGTGCTTGGCATATGGTAAGTGCTCTTTTTGAATGAATAAATGAAATGTAAATATGTGTAATGAATAATGTGAATGAATAAATGAATGAGGTCCAAATCTGAGCCAAGGCTGGGAACTGTGAAAGTGTAAGGGAACTGTGATGAATGGTGTATAATAGCTAGATGTGGTCAAGATGTATGGTGGAAGGTGGTATCAAGAGGCTATGAGACAAAGTTAGAATCAGATTAGGGAAACCTTGGCCAATGCTCACGAAATTTCCATTAGAATAAATGGAAGGAAAGACCCTGAAGGAAAGACAATAGGTACAGTGAAAGTTCAAGTCAACAGTACCCTTTCATGTGCTCTCAGGACACTGGGGTGGGAATGAGGGTGGAAGTGGGGCCCAAGAATTAAGACAGAAATTTAGACCAGAGAAGAGATTCCATGAACACATCTATTGAGTGAGCCATAAACAGTGAAGCAAAGGCATGCATTTGACAAGCATGGACTAAAGGCCCACACAGGCCATCCCTGTGGCCACAGAGCTAAGCAAGACAGTCACTGTCTCCAAGGCCTCCATTCTACTTTTAAAGATAGGAAGGTAAATTAGCGATTTTGATAAGATCTGAAAGGTGCTAAAAGGTGCTATAACAAGCTTATGTATGTGTTAAAAGAAATGACATAGAGTGGAAGGAGAGATTTGTACCACCCCTCGAGGTCAGGCAAACCTCCTAGACAGATGACATTTAACCCTAGTCTTTGAAGTATAATGTAGAAGCTCATGAGTCAGAGAAGAGGGGCAGGGCTCTTCAGACAGAGGGTACAGCACAGACAAAAAGGGGCATGAGGGGCATGAAATTTCATGGCAAGCGAAGCATTGCTTCATACCATAAGCAGCTGCCCACTAATCTATGAAGAAATACTGAGACTGCTGGAGATTAACCATCTGGAGGACCCTCACAGCTGCTCTTTGAGAGCCACGGTGTTAACGGAAAAAAGGAAACCATGGGAAATACCAAACCTGGCCAAAACAATCAAAGAAGCTAGAAAGTAGGATACTGTTGTCTGACACTCATATGAATGTAGCTGGATTAATTACAAGTTGCTCGTCACCTTGATTTCTTACAAATGCACACTGTAATTAGTCTTCTTTGACTCTTTAACAAATATAAATTGATCAATATCACTACCATCTTATTCTCCTACACATCATAAGTTAGTATTTTTCCTAATGGTCACATCTGTGCATTTACCCAATAAGCCTGACTACAGTCCTTATCACTCCTCTTCCTCTGAAGCTTGTGACAAACCGAAGCAGCCACAGGAGCTCTCCCAGGCAGCTGGCCTCGTGCTGTGGAGCTGCTAAGCATTTGCTCCTGTCTATTAACAGGTTGATCCAAAACCCATCTTTCCAGGCTGGCATGTCTACGGAGTAATTAAAGTGAGGCTTTTATAGGGCTTAAAATATTTTAATATGACAGTGCCCTGAGGGTCCTCAGCAAAGGGTTTGGTTTAACAAATTTAATAACTAATTAAGACACCCTCAGGGCTTCCCTGGTGGCGCAGTGGTTGAGCGTCCGCCTGCCGTTGCAGGGGACACGGGTTCGTGCCCCGGTCCGGGAAGATCCCACGTGCCACGGAGCGGCTGGGCCCGTGAGCCATGGCCGCTGAGCCTGTGTGTCCAGAGCCTGTGCTCCGCAACGGGAGAGGCCACAACAGTGAGAGGCCCGCGTATCGCAAAAAAAAAAAAAAAAAAAGACACCCTCAATTTCAGCCTCTATTAGGTTAACTTTTTAATGAGTTTCAGAATGTCTCTCAGGATATTTCTTCCCTGGATGTGGTGAGAAACACAGGCATGCGCACATACCAGGCATGGATTTTAGCCTTTGATGAATCTGGTACTAGCTGTGAAACTTTGGGAAGAATCACTGAACCTCTCTGGGATGCTTTTTCCTTATCTATAGAGAAAAAAGTTTGGACAAGGTATTAAAAATCCCTTCCAATTCTTACCTTTTATTAAGGCAACAGTTGAATGGCTCTTCTCAGTACTTCCCCTTTAGGGAGGCAGAAGGTCCTAAACTGTACAATATATAGAGTGTGTGTGTGTGTGTGTGTGTGTGTGTGTGTGTATGTTTGCACATGCACACTTAAATGAATAGCAAACATTCTGATGGCTTTGTGCAAATTGTAGAATTAGGACTGGGTGTATTATCGGTGCGCAGAAGGACACCTTGAAAGATTTTATTAACTGGCCGATGTACAAATAAAATTTGGAGACAATCTGGAGTTACCAAGATGTATTTATTTTTCTCAAACTACTTAACCCTTCCACTCCTGAGGGCTTGAATTGCTTTCTTTCCAGGAACTACTTCTTGGAGGAGGACCCATCAGCAATTGATGGAGAGGAAAAGCTCTAACCAACCTGCCTCCCTCCAGTAGGGATCTGAGGCTAAAAGCAAATCACCAGCCTATGCTTTTCACTTCCTTTCACCTATCACCATGTCAGGCAGATCATACTGTGGGATATTTACCTTGATGGGGTAAGGAGGAGACAATTTCAGAGAAAGGGGAAGGGGAAAATTAAAATATCAACTATTTCACTGCTACAATGGAATTATCCTTTTTCCCAGGTTGGGGAGTATAATCCCTTATTTTTTGTTCTTCCATTCTAAGACAAAACACACACACACACACACACACACACACACACACACACACACACACATACAGGATGGAATCAAATACTGAATTTGATCCATCTGGTGCCTATAAAAATAATTGGTCCTTTAAAAAAATAACTAAAGTTGTTTAAAATCATAGTCAAAATGAGCATGTTCTTTCTCTTGGAGCAGTAGTTTAGGAGAGCATGATCTGAGGAAAAACAAGGTCTGAATTATCTCATTCAGTACAGCCAAATGTTGATTATCCAAATCCATGACAAATCTGCCTTTCAGTTTCATTGTGACATTATTCCCTCCCCCTGCATATTTAACTTATCTTTAAGAATGACAAGTTGGCTTGCTCTCCAATTTCTTCAGAGCTGGATCTTCCCAGAATGGCAATATTATTTTATTTAAAGTCCATTGAATTCCCAGAATTCTAGAAACATCCCTATTCAAATGTTAGAATAAAAAGACATTCCAGAGCAAGAGGAAAAACTCTGCTCTAAAGCATGGAAAATTAAGAGTTGACTTTTGGGGAAAGTTTCTGCTGTGTCAAAACCTGTTGAAAGCATGTCTATTTTCATTTTTAGCATTCAAAAAGGCCTCAATAACAATTTGGGGGTCATAGCTAAGACTCTTAAGACATAATTATTCATTAAAGTTAGCTGGCCCTTTACAGTGCTCAGGAGCAGGGTGACAAATATTACAAAAAAGAAATTGAAAAACATACAGGTGGACTATTTTTTTCCAATATACCAATATATCAGTAATAGGAACTACAATGACAGTGAAGAACTGGGACTCATGAATTTCTAATACCTATGTTATATGTTTTAAAATCTCTAAAATCAACACTACACATGAACAATTGGAGATTAATGTGATCATTTGCTGCCTTTATAAGACTGTCCCTATGAGATCATTTATTTACATTTCTAGAGTCTAACAAGATGCTCCCTTCCCTACACCCTCGGAAGAGACAAATGCAATCATTTAATATCCAGGATGGCTTCCAGAAACTTTTTAGGTTGAAAATCCTCCTGCTAGGTGTGTGGCTTTGCTTCTACCCAAATGCTCTAATTTAAAATAGAAGCTGACAAAAAAGGGGAAATTGACAGTAACACAACTATAGTAGGGGACTTTAACACCACACTTCCACCAATGGACAGATCACACAAAATGAAAATAAATAAGGGAACACAAGCTTTAAATGATGCATTAAACAAGATGGACTTAATTGATATTTATAGGACATTCCATCCAAAAACAACAGAATACACTTTCTTCTCAAGTGTTCATGGAACATTCTGCAGGATACATCATATCCTGGGTCACAATTCAAGCCTTGGTAAATTTAAGAAAATTGAAATCATATCAAGTATCTTTTCTGACCACAACGCTATGAGACTAGATATCAATTACAGAAAAAAAAATCTGTAAAATATACAAGCACATGGAAGCTAAACAATACACTACTAAATAACCAAGAGATCAATGAAGAAATCAAAGAGGAAATTAAAAAATACTTAGAAACAAATGACAATGAAAACACAATGACTCCAAACCTATGGGATGCAGCAAAAGCAGTTATAAGAGGGAAGTTTATAGCAATACAATCCTACCTCAAGAAACAAGAAACATCTCAAATAAACAACCTAACCTTATACCTAAAGCAATTAGAGAAAGAAGAACAAAAAACCTCCAAAGTTAGCAGAAGGAAAGAAATCATAAAGATCGGATTAGAAATAAATGAAAAAGAAATGAAGGAAACAATAGCAAAGATCAATAAAACTATAAACTGGTTCTTTGAGAAGATAAACAAAATTGATAAACCACTAGCCAGACTCATCAAGAAAAAAAGGGAGAAGACTCAAATCAACAGAATTAGAAATGAAAAAGGAGAAGTAACAACTGACAAGGCAGAAATACAAAGGATCCTAAGAGACTACTGCAAGCAACTCTATGACAATAAAATGGACAACCTGGAAGAAATGGACACATTCTCAGAAATGCACAACCTGCCAAGACTGAACCAGGAAGAAATAGAAAATATGAACAGACCAATCACAAGCACTGAAATTGAAACTGTGATTAAAATCTTCCAACAAACAAAAGCCCAGGACCAGATGGCTTCACAGGCAAATTCTACCAAACATTCAGAGAAGAGCTAACACTTATCCTTCACAAACTCTTCCAAAATATAGCACAAGAAGGAACACTCCCAAACTCATTCTACAAGGCCACCATCACCCTGATACCAAAACTAGACAAAGATGTCACAAAGAGAGAAGACTTCAGGCCAATATCACTGATGAACATAAATGCAAAAATCTTTAACAAAATACTAGCAAACAAAATCCAACAGCACATTAAAAGGATCATACACCATGATCAAGTGGGGTTTATCCAAAGAATGCAAGGATTCTTCAATATATGCAAATCAATCAATGTGATAAACCATCTTAACAAATTGAAGGAGAAAAACCATATGATCATCTCAATAGATGCAGAAAAAGCTTTTGATAAAATTCAACACCCATTTATGATAAAAACCATCCAGAAAGTAGGCATAGAGGGAACTTACCTCAACATAATAAAGGCCATATATGACAAACCCCCAGCCAATATCATTCTCAATGGTGAAAAACTGAAACCATTCCCACTAAGATCAGGAACAAGACAACGTTGTGCACTCTCACCACTATTAGTCAACATAGTTTTGGAAGTTTTAGCCACAGCAATCAGAGAAGAAAAAGAAATGAAAGGAATCCAAATCGGAAAAGAAGAAGTAAAGCTGTCACTGTTTGTATATGACACGATACTATACATAGAGAATCCTAAAGAGGCTACCAGAAAACTACTAGAGCTAATCAATGAATTTGGTAAAGTAGCAGGATACTAAATTAATGCACAGAAATCTGTTGCATTCCTATACACTAATGATGAAAAATCTGAAAGAGAAATTAAGGAAACACTCCCATTTACCACTGCAACCAAAAGAATAAAATACCTAGGAATAAACCTATCTAAGGAGACAAAAGACCTGTTTGCAGAAAACTATAAGACACTGATGAAAGAAATTAAAGATAATACAAACAGATGGAGAGATATACCATGTTCCTGGATTAGAAGGATCAATATGTGAAAATGACTATACTACCCAAAGTAATCTACAGATTCAATGCAATCCCTATGAAACTACCAATGGCATTTTTCACAGAACTAGAACAAAAAATTTCACACTTTGTATGGAAACACAAAAGATCCCAAATAGCCAAAGCAATATTGAGAAAGAAAAACGGAGCTGGAGTAATCAGGCTCCCAGACTTCACACTATACTACAAGGCTACAGTGATCAAGACAGTATGGTAATGGTACAAAAACAGAAATATAGATCAGTGGAACAGGATAGAAAGCCCAGAGATAAACCCATGCACATATGGTCACCCACCTTATTTTTTGATAAAGGAGGCAAGAATATACAATGGAGAAAAGACAGCCTCTTCAATAAGTGGTGCTGGGAAAACTGGAGAGCTACATGTAAAAGAATGAAATTAGAACACTCCCTAACACCATACATAAAAATAAGCTCAAAATGGATTAAAGACCTAAATGTAAGACCAGAGACTATAAAACTCTCAGAGGAAAACATAGGCAGAACACTCTATGACATAAATCACAGCAAGATCCTTTTTGACCCACCTCCTAGAAAAATGGAAATAAAAACAAAAATAAACAAATGGGACCTAATGAGACTTAAAAGCTTTTGCACAGCCAAGGAAAACATAAACAAGATGAAAAGACAACCCTCAGAATGGGAGAAAATATTTGCAAATGAAGCAACTGACAAAGGATTAATCTCCAAAATTTACAAGCAGCTCATGCAGCTCAATATCAAAAAAACAAACAACCCAATCCAAAAATGGGCAGAAGACCTAAATAGACATTTCTCCAAAGAAGATATACAGATTGCCAACAAACACATGAAAGGATGCTCAACATCACTAATCATTAGCGAAATGCAAATCAAAACTACAATGATGTATCACCTCACACCAGTCAGAATGGCCATCATCAAAAAAATCTAGAAACGATAAATGCTGGAGAGGGTGTGGAGAAAAGGGAACCCTTTTGCACTGTTGGTGGGAATGTAAATTGATACAGCCACTATGGAGAACAGTATGGAGGTTCCTTAAAAAACTTAAAATAGAACTCCCATATGACCCAGAAATCCCATTACTGGTCATATACCCTGAGAAAACCATAATTCAAAAAGAGTCATGTACCACAATGTTCATTGCAGCTCTATTTACAATAGCCAGGACATGGAAGCAACCTAAGCATCCATTGACAGATGAATGGATAAAGAAGATGTGGCACATATATATGATGGAATATTACTCAGCCATAGAAAGAAACGAAGCTGAGTTATTTGTAGTGAGGTGGATGGACCTAGAGTCTGTCATACAGAGTGAAGTAAGTCAGAAAGAGAAAAACAAATACCGTATGGTAACACATATATATGGAACTAAAAAAAAAAATGGTTCTGAAAAACCTAGGGGCAGGACAGGAATAAAGATGCATATGTAGAGCATGGACTTGAGGACACGGGGAGGGGGAAGGGCAAGCTGGGATGAAATGAGAGAGTGGCATGGACATATATACACTACCAAATGTCAAATAGATAGCTAGTGGGAAGCAGCTGCATAGCACAGGGAGATCAGCTCGGTGCTTTGTGACCACCTAGAGGGGTGGGATAGTGAGGGTGGGAGGGAGACACAAGAGGGAGGGGCTATGGGTGTATATGTGTATGTATAGCTGATTCACTTTGTTAGAAAGCAGAAACTAACACACCATTGTAAAGCAGTTATACTCCAATAGAGATTTTAAAATAAATAAATAAATAAATAAATTTGATTAAGTACCAGGGTGGGGTGGGGGGGAAATAGAAGGTGAAAATTCCAGGTCTTTGGAGTACCAGAGAACTCAAAACTCAATAATTGGATGAATGTTTAAAGCAGAATCAGGAAACAGGAGAGTATCTGCCACTCTAACATTGCTTTTCTTTCTCATTGCCTTCTAACACTCCCTCTCTTGTGTGTTCCTCATCCGTTACCCTTTTCCTTCCCCTGCGTATAGCTTTTGCCAACAGGCACTCAGTGACCCTGTGTGACATTAAACCAATTTGGGTGCCAAGAAGACCTCCAAACCCCAGCCTGTCCAGAACCTGGGGCAGAAAAAGTCTTGCTCGTGCTTTGCCAGACTTGATTTATACACAGGTGCTGCTCTTTTGCTATGTAAAGCACACCTGAAGTAAGCACACAGGCACTCTCCATCCAAGATTCACATTTTTGTTCTGTTACCTACCAAGGAGGAACTCCTGACCGTTCTTCAGCATATTAGGGCAACAAATTTGACTCCTCCACCACAGCCTATCACACAAATCATTGTCCCTATATGGCAGTGATGGGAAGGTAGAAACGGTGGTAAACATCCCAAAAGCCAGTTAGATTTTTCCTTCCTTCTTGGTAGGATGTTTGTAAATGTAGTCATGGCAATAAACACAGAATAGCTGGCTGGAAAGGTTAAAAGCAACTTTAGAAATCCTCCTGACCAGCAGTTTCCAAACATAGCTCATGCACATCAGAATCACTTGTGACGCTTGTTAAAAGACTGGATTCTCAGACACTAAACCAAGAACTTCTAAATCACAGTCTCTAGGATTAGGGCCCTAGAACTTTATTTCAAGTAAGTATCTCATAGACAGTCAAGTTTCAGAACCACTGGCAGGCCAATCCACAGTTACTCATTTGTCCTACATGCTATTCTTTGGGGGAGTGAACAACAAATGAGAGTGAGCACGATGGCTTCTCAGAGAGGGTCAGGGTTCAAGGCAATGTTGCTAAGATCCTTAAAAATTAACTGGGGATTTCTTTTACCTTCGGGTGACAATGTCAAGCCCTGGTGCATGGGACATTTACACTCTAAAGAGCCTGAGACTACAGCAAGCTAAAGCTATGCTCCAGCTGTTTTATTCAAATAACCTTTGCTCCTGGAGAATGGAGTTGAGTGGTGGGAGCATAGAGTTGGCATTGGATCATTGGCCCATTCTGCCAGAAAGCCCCGATTCCCCAGGCCAGGTTAGTTGCCCTTCCTCTATGTTCCCTTGGGGGCCTAATCCCTGCCCCTATCATACAGCACTCGTCACAGTCTATTAAAACAATAGTTGTCTATTTACTTGTCTTTTTTCCCACTGTAAATTCCATCTAAGTTATCTGTTATCACTGTATTGCCAACATCCCAGCAGTAAGCACTCAGCTAGTATTGGCTGAATTAATGACTTTGTATTTTAGATAGTTCCAACTTGATTAGAATTTTCTCTGCAGGACTCCAATACATTTATTTTGAAAAACAAGCTGTATGCCTCACAATTTAAAACACTTTCACCTGAGAACAGGGAAAAAGATTCACAGAGATTAGACCCACTTGTCAAATCCAGATGACCTGTTTTTGTAAATAAAGTCTTATTGAAACACAGACATGCCCATTCATTTACATTACCATTTATAGTTGCTTTCATGATGCAACAACAGAGCTGAGTAGTTGCAACAGAGAGACAGAGACTATATGGCCCATAAAGCCCGAAATATTTACCATCTGAGCCTTCACAGAAGGGTATGCCAACTTCTGCCCTAGAGTTGTATAGATCTGATTGTGTGACATTGGACACATTGCTTAATCTCTCTTGGTTTTCTCATCTGGGTACTGGGGATAATAATGACATTCTATCTTATAGGGTTCTTGTTCGGAATAAATGGGTTAATCCTTGTAAACCTGCATATAGTAGGTGTTCAGTAAATATTAGCTGTTATTTTCACAACTTTAAAAGACTTGCCTATATTCTTTCTTGTCCTTTTTCTGCTATTCCTCATCTGCTTTAAAAAGTTGTTTAATAAAAATAGAGCCAGAGCATCCTCTAGCTTTAATAGAGGCATTGCCATTTGAAAGAACTTTGGGTTCAACCACATTTTTAGTAATAAACTGCTCAGCTCCTGAGAACAAAGACTAAAAAATTTATTAATTCTATAAAAAAAATCTAAGGCAAAATCTTTGGGTATTTAATAAACATGTTTTGATATAAGAGGTTTGTTTTACATACCTTTCTATCATAACAAACAAAAATGGGGCTTGGCTTTTCACATGTTTATCCCCTAATTTGGGATCTGTCCAACATATTACTCCATCGTCTCTAAAACCAAACACCCACAGCACTCCTATTAAATTTCTTGAAAGTGTGGAGGCAGGGGTGGAGCACTAAATATATAAAAGGATTTTTCTTTTTCTAGCAAGAAATGTCTGAATGATAAATAAAAGATCAAGCCAAGAATCCCCAAAGGCATCTGTTATTTAACTTGTAACCCTCATAGCTGGAAAGCCTGCTGACCACTCTTGTTAAAATAAATTGCTTAAGTCCTTTAATCAGACAAATGTCCTGCAGAGTGGATTGTAGCTCTTGCAAAGGAGGACAGCTCTCTGACTCACCTAACATGTTATTTATTAGTTTCTCTTTCTGATCATGAAGCTTGAATGGAATTTCAGTTTTTCCTTTAGCATTCAAGATTTCCAAAGTCTTGGCATTGACCAAGACTCTGCCCTACAGGAATTGAGAGCAGTCGGCCACTCCTACCTTGACTCCAGTCAGTAGTCATCTACCCATCTGAGGAGCCACCTGCTTGGGCACTGTGTCTAATTGCCCATAGCAACAGGAATTGTACAGTTTTTGTTAATGTACCAATCTGTGCTCTGAAAGTTGGACTGCAGTGTGGATTTGTATCTGGGATGCTCACGCATTGGATTAAAATCTATCTAGATTAGGAAATCTATTTTGGAATTTTCCCCTGAACTCCGAGGGATAAGCTCACTGCTTTGTGTCAGTCCTGGTAAGGACGTAGAAGCAGTCACTGAGAGGGAATTAGACATGCCCAAGATCTACTGGGGGCAAAGCCCATGAAGGATACAAGGGGCAAGAAAGCAGGAATAGATAGGAAGAGACTTCAGACTGTGATGCAGGTCTAACATAGGTGAAAGGAGAAAAGAGGAGGGAGAATTGGGTAGGGGGAACCTCCAACTATAATACAACTCTGAGGAAGTCGCAGCCAGGCCAGCGGAGAGCTCCAGAGCTAAGATTGCTCATCAGAGGAGAGCAGAAACAGCCCAGCTCCAGTACCCCCTCATCTCAGTCATTGGCTGGGGAACTGTGGCCTCAGAGTGAACACTAGAGTGCATCCAAAGGCTGGAGGCTGCACTACACTCCTTGCATCTGGTTCTCTTGAAGGGAGATCCGACAACCCGCTTCCATGGTCACCACAGTCACCCCATGTGCCTCACAGACCCACTTCTCCACACAAGATCAAAGAGCAGCTCCTCTGTGGTTCCCATAGTCCTCTCTTCCTCAGGAAAAACTTAGAAAAGGAGGTTAGTGGGACAAACTATAGTCCCATATCTGCAGTTAGTCTTAGAGTCAAAACCGGTACTCATCCTTTCCTACTTCTACTATCCATTCTAAATCTCCCTCATCCTCAGCCTTCACTTTGGCAGGTACTGGTGGCTCTCCTGGTGGTTGAATTCAAACCCCCATCCTTGAAGGGTATTCATATTCTTTCTGCACCAGGGCTGCTGTATGTGACTGTTCATAGTTACAATTGGGTAGCAGGTTACCAAGAGGTGGCCAAGTAGATAATCTACATGTGTTCATCCCTGACCCCATCATATAAAAGCATCCCTATTTCTCTCGCTGATCAGGGTCAATTATTCCTGATTTTACTTTTTGTCTGCTGGTCTCTGGATACAAATGTTCCAAAGTGTCAAGGTGGGAACTATACTTTGCAATTCAATGGGACTCCTTGCTCTGTCCCCTGGCTAGAGGGCACTTCCTTTGAGGACCAGTACTTTTAACCCTGCAGAGCCCAGAATTAGCAGGATAAGTCATTGGGAGTAACGGTAAGTGAGATTATGCCTGCTTCTACTCTTTGTATTTTTTGTAGAGGGGATATAGTCTCATGAAGAGGTCTCTAAAAGCTATGTCCCGAAGAATGGCGCTGCATCCATCCTGTAGCGTATTGTCACCAAATTGGCACTGCAGCTGGACCTTCAGGACGCCATTCTAATGCTCTAATGGGCAGTCACTACTGGCCATTGCCCAGGAATCTATTGTGGAAAGCAGTTTCTGAGATGGCTCCTGATGGTCTCCACCCACGGTATTCATGCCCTTATATAATCCCCTTCTTTTGAGTGTGGGCAGAACCTAGTGACTTACTTTTAACAAACAGAACACAGTAAAAGTAATGGGATATCATTTCTAAGATTAGTTTCAAAAATGCTGACTTCCATCTTGCTTGCCTTCTCTTATTCTCTTACTTGCTCATTCTTATAGAAGCCAGCTGCCGTGTTGTGATTTATCCCATAAAGAGGTCCACGTGGCAAGGAACTGAGGAAGTATTTTGGCTAACAGGCCCTAACCAGGACCCCAGGCCCTCTGTCTAACAGCCTGTGAGAAACTGAGTCCTGTGAACAAGCACATGAGTGAGCATGGTTGCAGATCCTTCCTCAGTTGAGCCTGGAGAGACTCCAGCTTGGCTGAAATATTGGTTGCAGCCTTGTGAGAGACCCTAAGCCAGAGGATCCAGCCAAGCCACACCCGATTTCTAACCCACAGAAACTGTGAGATATGTGTTGTTTTAAGCCGCTAAGTTTTAAGGTAATTTGTAATGTAGCAATAGATAACAAATATACATTCTTACCTTGGGCCATTTCTCCTTCTTCACAAAGTAGATATTCAGGTGTGCTGCTTGCAACTCTGCCTGTTGGGGAGATTTTCTTTCTTCATTCTCTTTCAAGTCCATCCCTGAGGGTGGCTGTAATGTAGCTGCTGTCCATTTTTGGCTTGCTCCTATAAGCAAAGTCAACTCATCCATAATTCAAGCTCAAGCTTTTCCACTCTGGTTAAGCTAGTCATACAGGGATCCCCCTCCCCCTCTTAAGCCATAGGTAGGTGCAAGTTAAGGGAGAGATGCTGGTATAACTGTGGTGGGTGACATGGAACTCTGGACTATCTGCTCAGGAAGCTTACTTGTACCCTGTGGTGCTGCTTGACTTCAATCCTGGATGTACCAGTTCCTTCTTTTAATGGACTACTGCTGCATCTGTCTGATATTATGACTTGGTGGGCCCCAAATAACCCAACTTATAGATAGTTCTGGATACTTGGTGACCCAGGGTCAAGCATTCTGTCTACCAGGGCTCAGTAACACATCAAGAACTATTTTTCAAAAGGTGCATAATGTTTAGCTACAGATGGTACAACCATCTACATAACTCCAGGGGCCTGTATTGTGATTCTCCCACTGGGACTTACCATAAACTCCATTTTTCCACCACTGACAACTTGACCAGTATAGGTTTGTTGGAGCTTATGGCCCAAGCAGCCCAGCTGCTTGCATTGGACCTGCTGCAGAGCCCTTTTCTGCTTTGGGCTCCACTCACAGCTGGCAATCTTTTGTGACACTGATATATGACCTGGAACAATATTCCTAGGTGTAGAATATGTTGCTTCCAGAACCCAAAAGGCTTATCAGGCACAGTGCTTCCTTCTTTGTAGTAGAGAATGTAAGATGCAGTAATGTGTCTCTTACTTTGGAGGCATATTTCAGCACACTCTTGACCACTGGACCCTGAAAACTAAATCTTATTAGGGTTTATTTCTCACCCTCTGGTGAGCATGTATCTAAACAAGGTCTCCAGCATGCTAACTATCTCTTGTTTTTTTTTGCCTGATCAGAATGATGTTATCAAGGTAATTATGTTCTGAGAGAAGTCTGGCTCTCTTTTTCAGATCATATTATGACAAGCAGGTTAGTTAATAAAGCCCTGGAGCAAAACTGTAACATTGTTGTTCATCCCCTTGACTTTCTCTATCTCCAACTTCCATGTTTTTCAATCTCAGTTATACACTTGAGGACGAGAGAAATGACCCCATTTGGATCCATGGGCCCAGTGGACCCACCGTAAACTGGGCTTCAGCTGGGACTCTAATTACAGGCACCTACATATTATTTGTTCATTTGTTTATTTTATGTCTCTGCTGTATTTCTTGTTGTTTATTCCAAAAAGAATATAAGCTCTTTGAGAGCCATGACTTTTCAGGCTTTAGTCTCTGCTCTACCTCCAGCACCTTCAACAGGCCTGACACACAGTAAGCAAGTGCTCAATAATTGCATAAATCTATTGTATTCATATTTTAATATTATTTTAATTTGCATTGCTTTAATTATGAGTAAGATTATAGTTCTCATTCTGTAAACTGCCTTTTCTTCATGATCATCATTATCATTAAAAAGGTAATATTACTAGTAGTAATAATAATAATAAAGCTTCCTCCCTCTATTCCTGGCCACAAACAATTGCCAATTCAGAGCAGACAAAACGGCTGATCCAATCTCAAAAATTTGATTGTCTAAAGGTGAACTTGGTAGTGGTCTGGATTACTTAGAGATTGTGAGTATATCCTAGCCTCTTGTCTTCCTTTAGCATTCTGTTGTCAGCTGTACAGAGGCACTTATACTGAATTATAATTGCCTTTTTACTTGTCTATTACTTCTCCTATATTATATTCCTTAAAGGAATGAACTTTGTCCTTTCATCATATATAACATCATATATAACCAGGACTTAGCACAATGCCTGACAAACAACAGGAATGAATAAGTTAATTAAAATGAATGTTCATGAATAAATGAATCAAGTCAGTCTGCCAAGGCTAAGCAGCTAGAAACAAATTTATTTTAGATAAAAACAGATTCCTTCTGAGCTTCACTCTAAAATGATGCTCCATATTCGAGCACCAACATGGTAAATGATTCCGTTGTCTAACTGGATCTTAGCTAAAACTGGACTCAACTCTGGGAGTTTTGAAAAGGAAGTTTTTCTGGACTTTCACCCCAGGACATTCATTGCTCTGTGGGATATGTGAAGAAATATCTATGTTTTTAGAAATAATCATTGCCTCAAAATAGAAAAAAAGAAAAAACAATTATACTCTTTTGACAGACTTAAAAGTTATTGCAACAAAAGTTATCTTTTTACATATGTGGATATATGTGCACTTATATGTGTATGATACATGTATATGTGTGTACATGTATATATACACATGCATACATATGTAAATAGCCATTACTAAAGTCTAGTTTGGTTTAGTAGGAAAATATGGAAAGACAAATAGAAGTTAATGGCTCAGACAAGACATGGAAGTAATCTAAATTGTCCATCAACACATAAATGGATAAAGATGTGGTATATTTATACAATGGAGTACTACTCAGCCATAAAAAAGAATGAAATAATGCCATTTGCAGCAACATGCATGGACCTAGAGATTATCATATTAAGTGAATTAAGTCGGAAAGAGAAAGACAAATACCATGTGATATCACTTATGTGCGGAATCTAAAATATGACACAAATGAACTTATCTACAAAACAGAAACAGACTCATAGACATAGAGAACAGACCTGTGGTTGCCAAGGGGGAAGAGGGTGGGGAGGGATGGATTGGGAGTCTGGGATTAGCAAATGCAAACTCTTATATATATGTACAACTGAATCACTTTGCTGTACACCAGAGACTAACACAACTTTGTAAATCAACTGTATTTCAATAAAATTTAAAAAAAAGTTAATGGCTCAGAGATTTGTCTATGTTTCTACTATGGAAGATAATCATTTGATAGTTTAAGTAGACCTACTTTAATTAAATGTGCAAGTATATTTATTTAGCAAACATTCAACTGATATTTACTGTATTTACGGAACATCTACTATATCTCAGGCACTATTCTAGGCACTTGCGATGTATTAATGAAACAGAGAGAGAGAGGGAAACCCCTGTCCATGTGGAAACATACAACAAACATAGTAAAATTACATGGTATGTTAGATGGTGATAAGTGCTATGGAAAAACAACTGAGCAAGATAAGGTTGTTCAGGGGTGCCAGTGTTTGTGTTGGTGGGGGGTTGGCAGGAGTGAGTGAAGGTGAAAGCTTGCAGAATTCAACGGGATGATCAGAGTAAGCCCCATTAATAAGGTGAGATTTGACCAAAAACTTGAAGAAGGGGGGGGAATTAGTAAAGTGGATATCTTTGAAATTAACATATCAAATGTTGCCTATAGGTCTTGCCACTTAATACAAATACTTTAATTAAACTAAGAGTTTCAATGGTCATATTCAAAATGAATATCTGAACTGACAGACATAATTTAAAAATCAAAGTATTAAACAGAACTATAATTAGTGCAATTTACTAATCATTCTTTCTGTTTGTTGGAAGAGGCCCATGTTTAATTGAGGTAAATTATTTTTACACAGTGTAAAAATAATTAAGAGAGCTAGAGAGAGAGGGACAAGGTACCAGAACAAATATTAGCATTGCCAGTATGTCAAAGAAATGCAATTATTTCATCTAGTAGCTTGAGTATTCAGGATCTTATTATATAGTGAAGACTGAGGTAGTTCAAAGGAATGCAATAATAATTAATCACTATTTGGGGGGCATTTGCTATTGGCCACACCCAGGGTTAATCCCTTTTCATGGATTATTTTTATAATTATTTCAACTAATACTCATTTTATGAACAAGAAAATCAGATACCGGAAATGTTATGTAAGTTACCCAAGGTCACACAGTTAGCAGGTGGCCAGGTCAGGATATGACCCCAGATTTGTTTGACTTCAAGATCCACCATCTTACTCTTTATGCTGGACCACCTTTCTACTACATTTTACTATTACATTCATGTCTATGATGGGAGATAAAATATAGGTGAGTTAAATCTTCACAAGAACAGAGCAGAAATGTACATAAGATTTGATAATCATACTGTATTTTTACCTGGTCCCAGAATTTTAAAAAGGGTTACTCAAGGACATCATAGCCATAATCCACATTCAAGCACTGTGACACTACAGCCTTTGGAAACCAAGGCTGTAGAACTACATCTTAAGTGAGAACACACCAACAAGAACTTTCCAGATTTAGGATTATGAACACACCTGTTCAGGATCTAAGATAGTCCCATGATACTTCAGTTCCATACTTTAGCAGATCAGAGTATTCTGAGGCTCCACTGCAGAAAGCCAGAAAGAAAATGCTGAACAGGCAACTGGCCTATTTCTAAGCTATGGAAGTAATTTCAACTCAAGAGAGTGTTGCATAAGCCAAAGATGAACAAAGCTCTGAGGAAGGCATGATAGGGTAATGAAAAGATGCCTGAACTGAAGATAGGAGATCTGAGTTCTTGTCCTGGCTCTACCGTTAACTCATGTGACCCTGGGCAAGTCACATCACCTCTGAGTCTTGGTTTCCTCATACATTTGATGCCCAATGCTGTAAAGCTTAAAGAATGCCAGTGAGTGTACTTCCTCCAAGAGTTGATGATTGGTTGCCACAAATAATTTGTTTGTATATGTGTCTCTGGAACCACAAAGTTTGATTCAAAAAGCTTAGAATGGGAAACTCCAGGGCAGGGGAGGCTATGAATACTAAGTGATAAGTTTTTATGAATTTAGGAACTAAATGGCCAACAGGTACTCCATTGACCCCGAAGAGTCCTCTTTAGAACTAGAGTTATTTAATGGGAATGAGTTGGTTCTCCCAGACTCTCTCTGTGTTCTACACCCTGAACCCCACCATGATGCAGATGAAAAGAAGCAAAGTCCACAGCACTGAGGGGCCCAGTCCATGAAATGGGGAGGAGAAAAGAATAGAGGGGAAAAGAGAAGAGAGGCAAGGAGATATTGTTAGCTCTTAGGTGGGCACAGTAAGCGCAATATTCAGGAAGGGAGAGAGACTCAGAATCCTGTTAGAAGTTCTGATAATTCCTCAACATGGTTTGGAGGGGAGAGAATATAGACTCTGTTGAGAGCAGTTTCTGGAGTAGCATGGGCTTCAGGAGTTCCTAGTCTTTGTGTAGGCAGGAGGGATAAGCATGCGGCAGAAGGGGAGGAATGACAGTGACCAGTGTCCGTTTAGTGCCTGGCATTTGAGCTTGGCTGACTTGCTTTCCTGGACATGTCAGTCAATTTGCCTATCAACCCCACTGCCCTGCTAGTTTGCCTTAGAAGGACCAGCCCCTCCTCTCATTCCATTTGCCTGAACTCTGAATAGTTTTTGGGTTCTTTTAATCAAAAGCAATTTGACCAGAGACAATGAGCCTTGAGTCAAGCCTTGAGCCTTGAGCCTTGAGTCACCATGAGCCTTGCCTGCTGGATCATAAAATAGGGCAGAAACAAGGACAATGATTCTCCCCAGTATCCCTACATCCACATTCCTGGTTCTGTGCCAAGTCTGTAACAGCTGCTAGAGTGGATAGAGAGGACCAGACTCTCCCCATGGATTTGAACTTTGGCTTTACAAATCAAGAGATAGCTCCTCACCTTCTTGGCTTTGGTATTCCTCATTACCTCTGGTAAAATAGCCCCTGGCCCTGGTGCACTTACTAAGGCAACCAGCCCCCCCACCCTTGAAGCAGTGGAATTCAGAGAGTCAGCAGCAGGTCTAAGGAAAAAGTCACTGGAACTTAGGGAACAGGCAGCAATAGCAAGGAGAGGAGATCCCAACTATGTGGTGAAGGCACTGTTGTAGCTCCTAGTAACTGATGATGTGGACTTGGGTAAGAATATCCCATAGGGGCATGATCGGGGAATTCTAGGCTATGACTGATGGCTTGTTTCTTAGAATTTCTTCAGATCTGAGTGGCTGCCCCTATTTTCCACATTCCTCCCCAAGGCATGTCCCTGGAAAGGGTTTGCTGGAAAGGGATGGTCTGAGTCTGAGCTGCCCACGTTCAAGTATTAGGCCTTAACTTTTCAGGAGAAAACTGAACGTGGAGAGGTTAAAATATCCTCTCCACACAGCTTCTGGAGCAGGGCCAGAGCCTGGAAGGAGGCAGGGCCCTCAAGAATGCCAGGTCATCCTTGCCAGGGCAGCTTATGGATACAGCTCATAGGGAAGCCAGACAAGGCCAGTAATGCCAAGGCAGGAGGGGAGAGCCAAGTAATGAATGAGAATATTATATGGTGGGCCAGGGGCCAGAGGGGAAGGTCAACCAAGATGCCAATGCCAGAGACGAACCTTAAACAAATGGGAGGCAGGAAGGACCAAATGGAAGTTGAGCAGGGAGGGGATAAGTCTGGGGAATGAAATAGGGTTTATTAAGATGAAACTGGAAAACTGCCACAGCCCTTTGGTGCACATTTAGTACACTCCCTTAATATCCTGAAGCAAGGCCTTGAAGTGTCAGTTTCTCACTGGACTTGCAGTGCAAGGGCCAGGGCATGCTGGAAACAGAGAAGAAGCCCTGAGCCAAAGTGACAGGAACTTACCTGTCAGGGGCAAAGTCAGGGGCAAAGGTAGGACAGAGGTGGCAACCCAGAGGAGAAGATGGCAATAAGAGACCAAGAAGGTATAGAAAATACTGCCCCTTTTCATAGATGTCAAAGTCAAAGGGACAACTAACATAGAGGAGCAGCTTAAGGGAGTGGCCTTACCGGCCTCTGGCCGAGACCAGGAGTAAGATGGTCTGGAGGATTGTTGGGAAGGAGGAATGTGAGATGTAAAGTTAAATCTTTTAGGGAAGTCTCTCCAATAGAGGTGGAGAAGAGTGTGAGTGGCCCAGCCCCAGGAAATGGGGCAGGAAGGGTAATGCAGGGGAAGCAGATCCCAGCTTGATGGTGGGGTATAGCGTGGGACTCCCCTGAGTAAACTCAAAAGCCTAAGTGAAGCAAGTGGAAGGAG
The DNA here is from genome assembly GCF_005190385.1 of Monodon monoceros. Classification (NCBI taxonomy): domain Eukaryota; kingdom Metazoa; phylum Chordata; class Mammalia; order Artiodactyla; family Monodontidae; genus Monodon; species Monodon monoceros. The sequence continues at coordinate 98,532,953 of NW_021703774.1, forward strand.
CTACAGAGGGGCATCCAGGGGCATTCAGGGAGTATCACTGCCCAAAGACCCTGAAGTCCCTGGGTCTTATGTTTCAGTCAGTAAACCAAAGACCATTCCAGAACTCCACTGACTAGTCCAGCAAGGGCCATTGATATTAGTTCTTCCCAAATGGAGCCTTCTCAGTCTTGAGATAGACGGGGTAGCTTTGGATGTCTGGATACCAATTACAAATGGTGGAGATGAGATGAGGATTAGCATAGAACCTAACAAAGAAAGACTCAGAGAGGACCCAGCAAGAACTCCTGAGGCTCAGTGGGACTCATGCTAACACATGGGAGAAAGAAATCAAGGGCTGCTGAGGTGAGCTGGAAATTCTGATATGCTACTGCCAAGATTATGAAGAGGTATATTCTTTCTGGAGACAATTTGGCAATACGTAGAAAGATCCATAAAAATATGCCTACCCTTTGACACAAAACTCCACTTCCAGGGATTTAATCTAAGGAAATAAGGATTGGTGTGGACTCAGCTTTATGTACAAGGAGGCTCACCATTGTGTTACTCATACTCAAGGAAAACTGGAAGCAATACAAACATTAAAAGGTAGAGAACTGACCTGGCAAAAGTAAGGAACTTCTGGAAAATGAACTATTATGTAGTCACACTAAATCATGCTTTTGAAGAATCCTAAACGGCATGGGAAAATGCGTATATTATAAAATGCTAGTGGAAAAAAGCAAAAAATAAAAATAAGCAAACAGAAGTAGAAAGTGACATATGTAGGAAAATTTCAATTTTGCTAAAACATTTAAATATATCAACACACAAAAAAAAGACTGAAAGGAGGAATACTAAGGCATTAATAATCACTATCTTGGGTAGTGATATTATAGATTATTTTAAAATTCTCACAAATTTTCTAAAATGAACTTGTGTTATTATATGCAGAAAACATAAACATATTGTGTAACACCCACGGGGAATTAGAGGATGGGGTGAAATTTATTACATTGAGGGGTTCTGCCTCCCTATGTGACCCTTCATAACTGTATCTCAAAACTACACATGTACATAGGGTCTGCAAGTCCTCTAACATCTTTTGACATTACCATTTCTGATGGCAGATAAACCAGACAAAAAATACCACAAATCTCTTACTTCTAAATTACTGAAACTTTAAATTCTATTGAGATGTAGTTATACTTGACCCACATGCATAACACTGTAAAGACAAATGAGACCCCACCTTGTTGAAGCAAACACAAGAGTTTATTACTTCATTATTAAATGGGATCAGTGTTATCAAAATCCATGTGCCTTGATTTACAAGGCATGTCAGAGCTTTTGCAGCAAGAGAATTGGGAAAGGAGAAGCAGCAGAGCTGGGGGTAAGAAGGACTAGCCAAGCTAGAGTAATGAGCAGTCCAAGTGTCAATGTCTAACAGGAGACTGGATACTCAGGATCACTGGGCTGCTATCCAAGAATTCTAATCTAATGGAATTCAGCAGTGGCAGTTGGTTGTTTCATGGCATGGTTTTTAACATTTCAAGAATAGAGACCCATTTACCTCAGTTAATGGTGGGGGAGACGGGGATAAGAAGATGGTGTGTAGGGAGGTAGAATGTAAGAAAGTCAGGGAACACTCTTAACAGCTGCACAGCTGTGCTTCAGAGGCCACACCATCATTTAAGAACTAGAAGCCACTTTAGACTAAAATGCAGTTTGGGTTATCCTCTGCGCCCCTGGGCATCTGCCAGCCTGACTCTAATGCTCTGCAAGTTTTACAATGATGCAGCTACTCTTGGTCTTTGTTTCTACGGCTCTTGCCACTTACTTCCAACTTCCTGTTTTCCTCTTTCTATCTCTTGATTTCTGCTCACTGATGGCATTTTCTACCTCATGGTTTCTGCTTTCTGTGTCTGTTTTTTCTGTGTGTCTTTTCAATTTCTGTCCATATTACCAACAGCAGGGGCTCTCCAAAGGCCCCTTATTTAAACTCTCCAACACAGAAGGTCCTATTGGTGCTGTTGCTTATCTTTTCCCTCATTGGGTAGAGCTCACTTGCCAGACTGCTTCATAGAACGCTGATAGGCCTATGGATGGGCCGGCCTTGGATAAGACATCCAAATTTGGTTGAATCAGCTGAGGTCAGAATGTAGGAGCTGTGACTAGCCTTCCTCAAAAGGGGCAATGGGCATTTTAGGAATTGAGAGTATAAGAGATTTCCCCCCAATACAGAGAGTCCCTCCAATTTGAGGCAGACCCCAGCCAGAGGCTAGAGTAAGGCAGGGATTTGTCCTTAGAGAAATAAAAGCTGGTGATGTTGTCAGAATCATAGTCCCAGGAGAGAAACTGAGTCAGATACCAGTCAGATAAACGGGGTAAATATGGCAGAGAATGTGAAAAGACTACCACGTAATGCACACTCCAGTGCCTATGACTCACCCCAGTTCTATCAGATTTCAAGCTTAGGACAGGATGACTAATGGTGGTAGATTGGTAGAGGGATTCCCTAACACAGCCAGTCTTGGTCAGGATTAGCACAGAATTGAGCCATATTGAATCAACATACTGGATGCCTTTTGTCTTCTGTAGAAATTCCACAGATGCTTTTGTATTATATAGGGAGAGAACTTTTCCTCTCTGAAGAGTTTGTTCTTTAACTAATAGTGGGTCATGAAATACTTCTTGAACTTTTGACTTGTGAACTCTGAATTTAAATATTCAATACAGATTCCTCTGCTGCATCCTGAAAGGGCATTACAGCATTCACATTTTTTTTTTTTTTTGCGGTACGCGGGCCTCTCACTGTTGTGGGCCCTCCTGTTGCGGAGCACAGCCTCCGGCCGCGCAGGCTCAGCGGCCATGGCTCACGAGCCTAGCCGCTCCGCGACCTGTGGGATCTTCCCGGACCGGGGCACGAATCCGTGTCCCCTGCATCGGCAGGCGGACTCTCAACCACTGCGCCACCAGGGAAGCCCAACATTCACACTTCTTTTTTTTTCTTTACATGTACAAGTTTCTTGTGGCTGCTGTAACAAATTACCACAAACTTAGATAGTTTAAAACAATAGAAACTTATTCTCTCACAGTTCTGGAAGCCAGGAGTCCAAATCAAAGCGCTGGCGGGATGGTGCTGCCTCTGAAGTCTCTAGAGAATAATCCTCTACCTCTTGCAGCATCTGACGAATGCCTGAAGTCATTGGTATTTCTTGGCTTACAGTTGCATTGCTCTAATTTCTACTTATCTTTATATGGCCACCTTCCCTCTGTGTAGGTCTCTGTGTCTCTATCCCATCTTATGAGGATTCCAGTCATCAGATTAGGATTATGGTCCGCCCTAATCCAGTATGACCTCATCTTCATTAATTACTGGCTGCAAAGAACTTATTTCCAAATAAGGTCGCATTCTGAAGTTCCTAGCAGAAATGAATTTGGCCAGTGGCAGGGGGTGGGAGGGTGGGGATTATTCAACCCAGTATAACATGTTAAACATTTCCCAATCTTTGGTCAAATTAATAATGGAAAGAAAATCCTATGCTTTTTCTTAGTCCCCATTAGATGACGTCTATTTGTTACTTGTATCTCTAAAATGGATATGGGATACAGAGATGACTGGGGTTATGAAACCTTAAATCTATGACCAGCTGCCTAGCATCACTATAGATTCTCAAAGGGTCTGAGTAGAAGGGGACACCTGGTAAATGAACACTGCTTATGACTAAGTGGGACTTTGGCTTTAAACTCCCTTGGGGTCCCCCATTCCCAGAGATGTGAGCTGAACCACTGGACCTCTGACTTAAAGCCCTCAATAAAAGCGAGAAAATGTCTTCTTGTAGACCCAGAGTCAAGACTATAATTTTCCCTAGTGACAAGAGGTCAAAAAGGATTTACTCAAATGAAAAATGTCCCAAGGGAAAGAGAAAGTTGATCTCTCTACCTTGGGAAGCAGCAGACACAGAGGAAAAAAGCGTGGGCTTTGGAGTTAAGTTTGTCAGGAGTTCAGATCCTGGTTTCGCCACTTACTAGCTGAGTGACTTTGTTCAACTAATTAGTCACTTAAGTCTCAATTTCCTCATTAGAACAATGGAGATAGTAATATCTTCCTCACAGACCTACTGTGAGGAGTAAATGAGATAGACTATGCAATGCGTGTAGTACATGGGAAGTGCTAGCTACAATCATTACGAAGGCCTAGAACAACAGGCTTAAGCTGCTCATATTATATGTCCTGACTCCACACTGATTTCTACTGGAACTTCATAGAGCAAGAAGGCCCTCCCACGTAGGAGGCATCTGAAGACCCTTTGTCACCAGCTACAAGAGAGAAATGTTCTCCAAAAAGGCAAACCAAAGAGCACTCTCATATCAGCCAGAGGTTTTAACCTAGAGGTTGCAAACAGTCAACTCCAGGCCACATCCTGTTCCTTATGAGTTTTCCTTGGCCTGAACAAAATTTTTAAAAATTTGGAATTTGGGCTTCCCTGGTGGCGCAGTGGTTGAGAGTCCACCTGTATAGTATAAATACACTATAGAATATCTAAAGATTAGTACTAGATCTTAATCGATCCCTGGGTATCAGTAGATGGAACTCTGTGTTTATATAAGGAAAAGTATCTTCTAAGTATTCTCTTTTTAAAAAACACTCATTCTTTAGGAATTCTGGACCAAGGCCAATGGTGTGAGAAATAACTTACTAGGAGGTTTTGGGGACAGTCTCCTCTTCTGCCCATTTGCATCTGCAAAGTATTTATTCATGTAGTATTTATAGGATAGGTACAATTTGTATGATAAATATCGAATCTCTTTACTACCTGGAATACTTGATGAATACAGAATATGTCATTTTTTTATTAAAGTGGATTGTTTTAAACTTACAGTGGATTATTTGAAACTTACAGCTCTAAACTTATTTAGAGCTGGTGGGGGTATTGGAAAGAGTCCTGCTTGAGGAGACAGTGACCTTGCTTTGAGTTCAATCTCTGATATTAGTTCATTGTGCAATTTTGGGTAAACTTACCCTCATTAAGTTACAGCTTTCTGGGCTTCCCTGGTGGTGCAGTGGTTGAGAGTCCACCTGCCGATGCAGGGGACACAGGTTTGTGCCCCGGTCCGGGAAGATCCCACATGCTGTGGAGCGGCTGGGCCCGTGAGCCATGGCCGCTGAGCCTGCGTGTCCGGAGCCTGTGCTCCGCGACGGGAGAGGCCACAACAGTGAGAGACCCGCGTACTGCAAAAAGGAAGAAAAAAGTAAATAAAAAGATACAGCTTTCTTATGAGAAATCTGAATAAAAATGATCACAATAACTCATATTTCACCGACTTATTTTGAAGATAAGTTGAGATAATGTAGCTTTGTACACTGTGAAATGCCATAGAACCAAAAATAATAGAAAAGTAAATTAACACTTATCAAGCTCTTATTATGAACCAAGCACTGTGATGAAATTATTAGTGTTAACTAGTCGTTAATACTGCTTGCAGTGGCTTAAAATTGTACCCTTAAAATTGCCACTCTCAAATCTTCCTCTACTGGATACAAATGAAGAGACCAGGGCATCCCTTCCACTCTGAGTAGAAACCAATCAGCCTCCTCCCACTGAAAATACTCACAGAACGCCAGGCTTGTAAACATCCTGCCTTCTGATTTTGATGATAATATTACAATGGATATGATGCTCCCTCCTGGCCTACACCCCAGCGTAGGAGTGATATTGACTTATTGCATCTCGTGAATATTATGAAGAAGAAATGGTCCACTTAAAGAGTTGGATTATGGCAACTTTCAGCCAGACTTGGACTTAATATTTCTATGGGGTAAGGGAAGGAAATTATCTTGGGTCCAACTAGAACCCATTAATGGTATTATTATTTGATTCCTAGAACTTAAGTGGTGTTGTCTTATATGTTTGTTATGGCTGCCATAACAAAGTACCACAAACTGGGTGGCTTAACAGAAATGTATTTTCTCACAATTCTGCAAGCTAGAAGTCTGAGATCAAGGTGTTGGCATGGTTGGTTTCTTCTGAGGTGTCTCTCAGCTTATAGATGACTGTCTTCTCTGTGTTTTTGCATGGTGTAGAACTGATCTCCCTGTATTTTATGTGGTCTGTGTGCGTCTGTGTTGTAATCTCTTCTTACAAGGATACCAGTCATATAGGATTAGGGCCTACACTAATAGCTTCATTTTAACTTAAATACCTCTTTGAAGACCCTATCTCCAAATACAGTCACATTCTGAAGTACTAGGGGTTAAGACTCCAACATATGAATTTTGAGGGGATAAAATTCAGCCTACAGCACTTTGTCTGATAAATCAGTGATCTACTTTGTTCTTAAGAAATTTTCCCAGTAATCACTATCTCCGTTATGTTTTCCTCTTCCCCATAGCCCTGCCCCATCCCCACTACCAAACCACCTACCACCTACAAAACTACAAAAAGCCCCTTCAGTTTTCATTGCACTTCAAACATTGGTTCGAAAATACAACAATGCCATTGGCATTGGCAGCTCCATTTCACTGACTTGTTGGTATTCAAGAAAAGCTTGTGTAAATTAAATACCAGTTCTCTGTGAAACACGTTTAAAGAGTCCTTCTAGAATCCACTGTTCCTTGATCCACATCCTATGCTTCTAATTTTTTAGTCCCTAAGTAACTCCAAGGTTTATATCAAGACCTCTTGTCTACTGGTCTATTCATTTCCTTAGATTCTGGTTTCTTGGTAAGCTTGTTTTATCTTTCAATAACTTTTCCAGAATGGAACTCTTTTTTTCCTCTTGGTTCTTAGTTATTACCCAGAAGGAAGATATTAAAAGTCAGCTTGATATTGTTCATTCTAACCATGAGGATTGTCTTCATCTATTCACAGGAAAGATCTAAAGCATTTCACCTTGCAACCCAGCTTGAGCTAACTCCGAAGCAAGGCAACTGACTGTCTTAATAGCTTGTTTGTCATTCCATCTGTTCTCCACCTTGCGTACACTAAGCTGATGGTTTCAGTGATATTACATAACAGGTATTTCATCAGCTTTTCGGTTAGTAAGATATACGTTATGCTTGTGACCTCCTATAGTCTAATACCATGTAGCTCCCAGGAAAATTTAATTACACTGATGAACATCCTAAACTGAGTATGTCATCAAGCACAGTAAGTATGTCAAATCTATCAGCAGCAAAGGATGTCAATCCATCAATGATTCTCAGTTACTATTTTTCAAGGTCTTTGACACAAGTTTACAGATATTTCGAGATGCCAATATTATAGGATTATTAAGTCATATAATACTCTTTTTCCTGTATTTTATTTCTTCTAATTTAAATCATACATTGTCAGCTACTGAGTTAATTTCAATATTAATTTAATTAACAATATTGAGTTTCAAAATAAAATCATTTAAATCCAGATATCTAAATGATTGAGCAATAATAGTTCTTCTGTTGCTATGGAATGTAATGTCCTCTTGAATGAACGTAAAAGGAGATGTCGCTGAAACAGGTTCTTATAACTAAATATTTTCAGCTTTTACAAGCAGTCCCTTCCCAATCCACTGGCAAGCGTGCCACAGGCAGCCATCCCTATATAAATACGCAGTTAGAAAGATAAACACTCTTTAAAGTCCCTAGTGGTTGCATTGTTTCTCAGGGTTCAGCAATATTTGCTCAGTGTGTAGATAAAGAAAGAGATTAGCAATGTTTCCATTGGGCTCTACTCCTTCCTGAAGCCAGCCAGCCTTCTCCCTAGGAGAGAGATGGTAATCTGTGCGTGTGTTCCAGAATGCCTCAGGGCAACTTTCTACTTCAAGAGCAAACCAAGCTCCTCATTGGCTCCATGCTAAGCCACCCACTTTTTAAGGGCCATCATTTTTTAGTAACTTCATAAGTCAGAACTCTGAAATAATAGGAGGAAATATGCAGAACAAATTCACATTTAAACATGTTAGTACAGCTTAAATATTTACACATAAATTAAGAACGATTCAGGTAGGGGCTTTGATCTAATTTCATAGACTTACGGATAATTTAAAAGCTTAATTTATCAGTTGGTATACAAAGAGCCCTGGTCTTGGTTCCAGTCTACTTAGGCCAATGACTAACCGTGTGATCTCTGGGAAAACTGACCTGGGCTTTTTTTTTTTTTTAATAAAATAAAGGAGAATGTAGTAGAGGAGCTCTAACATCCCCTGACTCTGAAAATTACAATATTCTTTTGGGGAAAACACATCTCATATTCCCATCTCATAAAGGTTTTATATATATATATATATATATATATATATATATATATATATATATATTTTACAACTTTATTGGAGTCTAATTGCTTTACAATGGTGTGTCAGTTTCTGCTTTATACCAAAGTGAATCAGTTATACATATACATATGTTCCCATATCTCTTCCCTCTTGCGTCTCCCTCCCTCCCACCCTCCCTATCCCACCCCTCCAGGTGGTCACAAAACACCGAGCTGATCTCCCTGTGCTATGTGGCTGCTTCCCACTAGCCATCTACCTTACGTTTGGTAGTGTATATATGTCCATGCCTCCCTCTTGCTTTGTCACAGCTTACCCTTCCCCCTCCCCATATCCTCAAGTTCATTCTCTAGTAGGTCTGTGTCTTTATTCCTGTCTTACCCCTAGGCTCTTCATGACATTTTTTTTTCTTAAATTCCATATATATGTGTTAGCATACGGTAATTGTCTCTCTCTTTCTGACTTACTTCACTCTTTATGACAGACTCTAGGTCTATCCACGTCATTACAAATAGCTCAATTTCGTTTCCTTTTATGGCTGAGTAATATTCCATTGTATATATGTGCCACATCTTCTTTATCCATTCATCCGATGATGGACACTTAGGTTGTTTCCATCTCCGGGCTATTGTAAATAGAGCTGCAATGAACATTTTGGTACATGACTCTTTTTGAATTATGGTTTTCTCAGGGTATATGCCCAGTAGTGGGATTGCTGGGTCATATGGTAGTTCTGTTTGTAGTTTTATAAGGAACCTCCATACTGTTCTCCACAGTGGTTGTATCAATTTACATTCCCACCAGCAGTGCAAGAGGGTTCCCTTTTCTCCACACCCTCTCCGGCATTTATTGTTTCTAGATTTTTTGATGATGGCCATTCTGACCAGTGTGAGATCATATCTCATTGTAGTTTTGATTTGCATTTCTCTAATGATTAATGATGTTGAGCATTCTTTCATGTGTTTGTTGGCAGTCTGTATATCTTCTTTGGAGAAATGTCTATTTAGGTCTTCTGCCCATTTTTGGATTGGGTTGTTTGGTTTTTTGTTATGGAGCTGCATGAGCTGCTTATAAATTTTGGAGATTAATCCTTTGTCAGTTGCTTCATTTGCAAATTATCTCCCATTCTGAGGGTTGTCTTTTCATCTTGTTTATGGTTTCCTTTGCTGTGCAAAAGCGTTGAAGTTTCATTAGGTCCCATTTGTTTATTTTTGTTTTTATTTCCATTTCTCTAGGAGGGTCAAAAAGGATCTTGCGGTGATTTATGTCATAGAGGGTTCTGCCTATGTTTTCCTCTATGAGTTTGATAGTTTCTGGCCTTACATTTAGGTCTTTAATCCATTTTGAGCTTATTTTTGTGTATGGTGTTAGGCAGTGTTCTAATCTCATATTTTTACATGTAGCTGTCCAGTTTTCCCAGCACCACTTATTGAAGAGGCTGTCATTTCTCCACTGTACATTCCTGCCTCCTTTATCAAAGATAAGGTGACCATATGTACGTGGGTTTATCTCTGGCCTTTCTATCCTGTTCCATTGATCTGTATTTCTGTTTTTGTGCCAGTACCATACTGTCTTCATTACTGTAGCTTTGTAGTATAGTCTGAAGTCAGGGAGTGTGATTCCTCCAGCTCCGTATTTCGTTCTCAAGATTGCTTTGGCTATTCGGGGTCTCCTGTGTTTCCATACAAATTGTGAACGTTTTTGCTCTAGTTCTGTGAAAAATGCCAGTGGTAGCTTGATAGGGATTGCACTGAAACTGTAGATTGCTTTGGGTAGTAGAATCATTTTCACAATGTTGATTCTTCCAATCCAAGAACATGGTATATCTCCCCATCTATTTGTATCATCTTTAATTTCTTTCATCAGTGTCTTATAATTTTCTGCATACAGGTCTTTTGTTTCCTTAGGTAGGTTTATGCCTAGATATTTTATTCTTTTTGTTGCAATAGTAAATGGGAGTGTTTTCTTGATTTCACTTTCAGATTTTTCATCATTCGTGTATAGGAATGCCAGAGATTTCTGTGCATTAATTTTGTATCCTGCTACTTCACCAAATTTATTGATTAGCTCTAGTAGTTTTCTGGTAGCATCTTTAGGATTCTCTATGTATAGTATCATGTCATCTGCAAACAGTGACAGCTTTGCTTCTCCTTTTCTGATTTGGATTCCTTTTCTTCTCTGATTGCTGTGGCTAAAATTTCCAAAAATATGTTGAATAAGAGTGGTGAGAGTGGGCAACCTTGTCTTGTTCCTGATCTTAGTGGAAATGCTTTCAGTTTTTCACCATTGAGGACGATGTTGGCTGTGGGTTTGTCATATATGGCCTTTATTATGTTGAGGAAAGTTCCCTCTATGCCTACTTTCTGCAGGGTTTTTATCATAAATGGGTGTTGAATTTTGTCAAAAGCTTTCTCTGCATCTATTGAGATGATCATATGGTGTTTTTTTTTTGCTAGTATTTTGTTGAGGATTTTTGCATCTATGTTCATCAGTGATATTGGCCTGTAGTTTTCTTTCTTTGTGACATCCTTGTCTGGTTTTGGGATCAGGGTGATGGTGGCCTTGTAGAATGAGTTTGGGAGTGTTCCTCCCTCTGCTATATTTTGGAAGAGTTTGAGAAGGATAGGTGTTAGCTCTTCTCTAAATGTTTTACAGAATTCGCCTGTGAAGCCATCTGGTCCTGGGCTTTTGTTTGTTGGAAGATTTTTAATCACAGTTTCAATTTCAGTGCTTGTGATTGGTCTGTTCATATTTTCTATTTCTTCCTGATTCAGTCTTGGCACGTTGTGCATTTCTAAGAATTTGTCCATTTCTTCCAGGTTGTCCGTCTTATTGGAATAGAGTTGCTTGCAGTAATCTCTCATGAACTTTTGTATTTCTGCAGTGTCAATTGTTACTTCTCCTTTTTCATTTCTAATTCTATTGATCTGAGTCTTCTCCCTTTTTTTCTTGATGAGTCTGGCTAATGGTTAATCAATTTTGTTTATCTTCTCAAAAAACCAGCTTTTAGTTTTATTGATCTTTGCTATCGTTTCCTTCATTTCTTTTTCATTTATTTCTGATCTGATTTTCATGATTTCTTTCCTTCCTCTAACTTTGGGGTTTTTTTGTTCTTCTTTCTCTAATTGCTTTAGATGCAAGGTTAGGTTGTTTATTCGAGATGTTTCCTGTTTCTTAAGGTAGGACTGTATTGTTATAAACTTTCCTCTTAGAACTGCTTTTGCTGCATCCCATAGATTTTCGGTCATCATGTCTCCATTGTCATTTGTTTCTAGGTATTTTTTAAATTTCCTCTTTGATTTCTTCAGTGATCATTTCGTTATTAAGTAGTGTATTGTTTAGCCTCCATGTGTTTGTATTTTTTACAGATCTTTTCCTGTAATTGATATCTAGCCTCATAGTGTTTTGGTCGGAAAAGATACTTGATACAATTTCAATTTTCTTAAATTTACCAAGGCTTGATTTGTGACCCAAGATATGATCTATCCTCGAGAATGTTTCATGAGCACTTGAGAAAAATGTGTATTCTGTTGTTTTTGGATGGAATATCCTATAAATATCAATTAAGTCCATCTTGTTTAATGTATCATCTAAAACTTGTGTCTCTTTATTTATTTTCATTTTGGATGATCTGTCCATTGGTGAAAGTGGGGTGTTAACGTCCTCTACTATGAATGTGTTACTGTTGATTTCCCCTTTTATGGCTGTTAGTATTTGCCTTATGTATTGAGGTGTTCCTATGTTGGGTGCATAAATATTTACAATTGTTATATCTTCTTCTTGGATCGATCCCTTGATCATTATGTAGTGTCCTTCTTTGTCTCTTCTAATAGTCTTTATTTTAAAGTCTATTTTGTCTGATATGAGAATTGCTACTCCATCTTTCTTTTGGTTTCCACTTCCATGAAATATCTTTTTTCATCCCCTCACTTTCAGTCTGTTTGTGTCTCTAGGTCTGAAGTGGGTCTCTTGTAGACAGTATATATATGGGTCTTGTTTTTGTATCCATTCAGCCAATCTGTGTCTTTTGGTGGGAGCATTAATCCATTTACATTTAAGGTAATTATCGATATGTATGTTCCTATTCCCATTTTCTTAATTGTTTTGGGTTCGTTATTGTAGGTCTTTTCCTTCTCTTGTCCTTCTTGCCTAGAGAAGTTCCTTTAGCATTTGTTGTAAAGCTGGTTTGCTGGTGCTGAACTCTCTCAGCTTTTGCTTGTCTGTAAAGGTTTTAATTTCTCCATCAAATCTGAATGAGATCCTTGCTGGGTAGAGTAATCTTGGTTGCAGGTTTTTCTCCTTCATCACTTTAAATATGTCCTGCCAGTCCCTTCTGGCTTGCAGAGTTTCTGCTGAAAGATCAGCTGTTAACCTTATGGGGATTCCCTTGTGTGTTATTTGCTGTTTTTCCCTTGCTGCTTTCAATATGTTTTCTTTGTATTTAATTTTTGACAGTTTGATTAATATGTGTCTTGGTGTATTTCTCCTTGGATTTATCCTGTATAGGACTCTCTGTGCTTCCTGGACTTGATTAACTATTTCCTTTCCCATATTAGGGAAGTTTTCAACTATAATCTCTTCAAATATTTTCTCAGTCCCTTTCTTTTTCTCTTCTTCTTCTGGAACCCCTATAATTCGAATGTTGGTGCATTTGATGTTGTCCCAGGGGTCTCTGAGACTGTCCTCAGTTCTTTTCATTGTTTTTTCTTTATTCTGCTCTGCAGTAGTTATTTCCACTATTTTATCTTCCAGGTCACTTATCCGTTCTTCTGCCTCAGTTATTCTGCTATTGATCCCTTCTAGAGTATTTTTAATTTCATTTATTGTGCTGTTCATCATTGTTTGTTTCCTCTTTAGTTCTTCTAGGTCCTTGTTAAATGTTTCTTGCATTTTGTCTATTCTATTTCCAAGATTTTGGATAATCTTTACTATCATTATTCTGAATTCTTTTTCAGGTAGACTGCTTATTTCCTCTTCATTTGTTAGGTCTGGTGGGTTTTTATCTTGCTCCTTCATCTGCGGTGTGTTTTTCTGTCTTCCCTTTTTGCTTATCTTACTGTGTTTGGGGTCTCCTTTGTGCAGGCTGCAGGTTCATAGTTCCCGTTGTTTTTGGTGTCTGTCCCCAGTGGCTGAGGTTGGTTCAGTGAGTTGTGTAGGCTTCCTGGTGGAGGGGACTAGTGCCTGTGTTGTGGTGGATGAGGCTGGATCTTGTCTTTCTGGTGGGCAGGTCCATGTCTGGTGGTGTGTTTTGGGGTGTCTGTGGACTTATTATGATTTTAGGCAACCTCTCTACTAATGGGTGGGGTTGTGTTCCTGTCTTGCTAGTTGTTTGGCATAGGATGTCCAGCACTGTAGCTTGCTGGTCATTTAGTGAAGCTGGGTGCTGGTGTTGAGATGGAGATCTCTGGGAGATTTTTGCCATTTGATATTATGTGGAGCTGGGAGGTCTCTTGTGGACCAGTGTCCTGAAGTTGGCCCTCCCTCCTCAGAGGCACAGCACTGACTCCTGGCTGCTGCAACAAGAGCCTTTCATCCACACGGCTCTGAATAAAAGGGAGAAAAAGTAGAAAGAAAGAATTAGTAGAAGTAGAAAGAGAGAAAGAAAGAAAGGAAGAAAGAAGGGAGGGAGGGAGGGAGGAAGGAAGGAAGGAGGGAAGGAAGAAAAAAAGGAGATAAAGTAAAATAAAATAAAGTAAGATAAAATATAATAAAGTTATTAAAATAAAAAAATAATTATTAAGAGAAAAAAAGAAAAAAATTTAAAAAACAAAAATAAAACGGACGGATAGAACCCTAGGACAAATGGTGGAAGCAAAGCTATACAGACAAAATCTCACACAGAAGCATACACATACACACTCACAAAAAGAGGAAAAGGGGAAAAAAATCATAAATCTTGCTCTCAAAGTCCACCTCCTCAATTTGGGATGATTTGTTGTCTAAAAGAGGGAATGAAGGAAAGAAAGAAAGAAAGAAAGAAAGAAAGAAAGAAAGAAAGAAAGAAAGAAGATAAAGTAAAATACAGTTATTAAAATAAAAAATTATTAAGAAAAAAATTTTTTAAAAAAATGGACGGATAGAACCCTAGGACAAATGGTGGAAGCAAAGCTATACAGACAAAATCTCACACAGAAGCATACACATACACACTCACAAAAAGAGGAAAGGGGGAGAAAATAATAAATCTTGCTCTCAAAGTCCACCTCCTTAATTTGGGATGATTGGTTGTCAATTCATGTATTCCACAGAGGCAGGGTACATCAAGTTGACTGTGTAGCTTTAATCTGCTACTTCTGAGGCTGCTGCGAGAGATTTCCCTTTCTCTTCTTTGTTCTCACAGCTCCCAGGGGCTCAGCTTTGGATTTGGCCCCGCCTCTCCGTGTAGGTCGCCGGAGGGCGTCTGTTCTTCGCTCAGACAGGACGGGGTTAAAGGAGCCGCTGATTCGGGGGCTCTGGCTCACTCAGGCCGGGGGGAAGGGAGGGGCACGGAGTGCGGGCCGGGCCTGCGGCGGCAGAGGCCAGTGTGACGTTGCACCAGCCTGAGGCGCGCCGCGCGTTCTCCCGGAGGGGTTGACCCTGGATCCCGGGAACCTGGCAGTGGTGGGCTGCACAGGCTTCCCGGAAGCAGGGTGTGGATAGTGACCTGTGCTCGCACACAGGCTTCTTGATGGTGGCAGCAGCAGCCTTAGCGTCTCATGCCTGTCTCTGGGGTCCGCGCTTTTAGCCGCGGCTCGCGCCCGTCTCTGGAGCTCCTTTAAGCAGCGCTCTTAATCCCCTCTCCTCGCGCACCAGGAAACAAAGAGGGAAGAAAAAGTCTCTTGCCTCTTCGGCAGGTCCATACTTTTCCCCGGACTCCCTCCCGGCTAGCCGTGGCGCACTAACCCCCTAAAGGCTGTGTTCACGCCACCAACCCCAGTCCTCTCCCTGCGCTCCGACCTAAGCCCGAGCCTCAACTCCCAGCCCCGCCCGCCCCGGCGGGTGAGCAGACAAGCCTGTCGGGCTGGTGAGTGCCGGTCGGCCCTGATCCTCTGTGCGGGAATCTCTCTGCTTTGCCCTCTGCACCCCTGTGGCTGCGCTCTCCTCCGCGGCTCCAAAGCTTTCCCCCTCCGCCACCTGCTGTCTCCGCCCGCGAAGGGGCTTCCTAGTGTGTGGAAACCTTTCCTCCTTCACAGCTCCCTCCCACTGGTGCAGGTCCCGTCCCTATTCTTTTGTCTCTGTTTATTCTTTTTTCTTTTGCCCTACCCAGGTACGTGGGGGGTTTCTTGCCTTTTGGGAGGTCTGAGGTTTTCTGCCAGCGTTCAGTAGGTGTTCTGTAGCAGTTGTTCCATGTGTAGATGTATTTCTGGTGTATCTGTGGGGAGGAAGGTGATCTCTGCGTCTTACTCTTCCGCCATCTTCCCGGAAGTCTCCTCATAAAGGTTTTTGTGAGGGTCAGTTGACATGATGTAATCCAAAGCACAGGGTCATCCACTGAATAGAATATATAGGTGAGGAGTAGCTGTATTTGCTTACTTATCTAGTCAGTATCTGGTGGAATAGATGAAAGAAGTCAATACCAGAAAATGTTCACCCCTTCACTTTAAAGAAGGAAGGAAATAATTTAAGATTCTAGAGTTATTTATGGTTCTTTCAGATAAAGACTAGGTGAAGTAATTAAACTTGGCATGTGTTAGTATGTCAGTTATAAACAGCTAATGTAAAATTTTTGTCAAAGCAATATGTTTCTCTTATCTGATTAAAACTTTCAAAATGTTAAACTATCTTTTTGAAAGATAAATCTAGTAGTTGGGCTGTACTGTTATTTTCTTTAAACTATTTTATTTATTAATTAATTCCAAATACTTTTCCAGGAGCTGGGGATACAATGGTGAACAAAACAGGCAGAGTCCCTTTCATCATGGCACTGACATTTCCACACTAGTGAGAGGAAATGGAAAATATACAAAAAAATTAATAACTATACCAAGTCAGTAGAGAGGTACATGTTATGGCACTTTATGGTAAGTGATAAGTTTGCCCAACTCAATAAAAGTGCAGAAACCCTGTGGGACATCCAGATGGACCTAAAGGACCGGTGACTTCTGGCTTCTAGGCTGTAGAAACTTAAAAACTACAGTGTGATTAACCATGAGCTTTTAGTTTTCATCCATGTACGTGGAGCAGTTTTTGCTGTTATCTTCCTAAGTATGGGAATCCGGGGTCCCAGAATCAAAGCCCAGGCTTGCTTTAATGCTTGCAAGATGAGTCCTTGAACAAATAAAATTAACTATTGTAGTAAAAAAAATAAAGCAGGGTAAGGAAGATAGGAGTATCAAAGAGGGGAATGCTCTTTTCTACAGAGTGGTCAGGGAACATGTCAATGACATGGAACATTTGAGCGGAGACTGGAAGGGAGCAAAGAGCAAGTCACATATATGGGGCAGGGGAGCCCCTTCCAGGCAGAGGGAACAGCAGAGGCAAGAGGGACCTTGGGGTATCAGGGGAACAGCAAAAAGGCCAGAGAGGCAGAGGAAGAATAAGAGATAGTCCCCACTTTCTTTTTCTAAGAAAAGTATGGTCAAATTTATCTTCATTTTAAGATCGATTTTCATAAAATCCAAAAGACACTCTTTAGTGAACTTCTTTTTTTCTGTGCCTCAGTTTTTAATTCGTAAAATAGGGATGATAGTATTTCATAGGGTTGTTGTGAGGACTAAATGACTTATTAAATATAAAGAATAATTAAGACAGTGTCTAGCACAGAGTAAACCAGGGAGGGCTACTTATTATTACTATCATCATAATCATCATCTCTTTATTCACAACAATATCAGTAATTCAATTTTTAGGCCAATAGTATAATTTGGCACCAATCATTAATTGTCTGGAGAGCTTCCTTACACGTGGTAGGACATTAGGTAGAGTCATGGTATGTGGTGACTCAAGCACAGAGGTTTATGTCATCAAATGTCTTATAGAGAGCTTAAAATAACAAACAAATTGGGGCTTAAAATTTAATACCTTAATCTAGACATAAAAAGAGTATGATATCATATCCATATGCTCACTTGAGTTTTTCTTTATTTTTTTCAGTCAATCTTACTCAGTTCCCACTCCTCAAGACAACACAGAATTCTTGGATGTTTGTAACATCTTTCACATTCATTTCCAGCATGTGGTCTGAATTGATTCCTTGTTTCTCAATTACAACCATCACAGAATCAAGATTAATAACCTGCTTGGTGAGTTTCGTCCACTTTGGAATCTGGAGCCTTTGTACTCACTGTGGCCCATCAGGCTCTCCGTGGTTCTTTCTGAGTGCTCCAGCAGTGAGGGGCAAAGACAGTCTCAGTGACTGGGAACATGCCTGCTTCCATTATCTCTTTTCCTCTCCCAGGCATTTAGCCATGGTTGAAGAGAGTCTGAAAGTGGATTGAAAGGTCACTAATATAACCCCTGTGCTTAGAACAATGCCTGGCACAATGGAGGTACTCAATAAATATTGTCTGGTGGATGATGTTGTGCTCTCCTAAACAGGCTGTCACTGAAGCATGACTGACAGGAAGAGCACCTGTCCATTGTACTCTTCTTTGGGGCTGGGCTCCCACCTCCATCACTCACGTGGAACATCTGCCTTCATTATCAGCCCCTTCACCTCTGGGCACAGGGTACCTGGGACCGTCTTTGCTTTAGACATGTGGTTTTTGTGGCCATTGCACTTGATTTCATTAGTTACAACAAATTGAATAGAGCTTATGGTAAAAATGAAAATGCATCCTAGAAGGATTTTTATTCCTGGACACACTGGTCAGTCCCTAAACATTCCTCTAGAAAATACTTAGTAGGGACCCTTTGTGTACTGGACACAGACTTAGGTAACATAACACTGTAGACCTCCACAATCTAATTAGCATAAATAAACATTGGTATTAGTATAAAGTAAAAGACTGCATGAAATTCAAAAGTGCCATAAGAATAAGGTTCCATGTACCATATAATATTAAACGGGATGACTAATTTTCAGTGAGAACAGAAGGCTTCAGAGCAGAGGTTGTATTCTCTCTATCACAGAAAGAATGAAGAACATTTCAATAGGCAAAGTAGTTATGTGTTATTAATAAATACTATAATTATAAAATAGCAATACTAAACACCTGTCATGAATGTTTCATTATTGATCCAGCATCCAATTATGCCTCTGATTTTTTTGTCTCTGATTCCTCATTCTCCAAAGACGTGACCCTGAGCCACTTTAACCAAGAAACATTTATAGGTAAAAAACAAGTTGGCTTATAAGGGTAAATGCTGTGACAGTTTATAGGATTTGGTGGAGGTATTTATTTCTTCTTTTCTTTACCAAACACATGAGCCACCTGTCCCAGATAACAGACTTTTCTTCCTTTTTAAAAATTTTTATTGAATTATAGTTCGCTTACAGCAGATAACAGATTTTTAATGTTCATTCTCAGTTAATTTTATTTATTTTATTGCAAAAATGAGTTACCATTTTCCTCTGAGAATGGTTTTTAATATATTTCTCCCAACTAATGAAGAGGAGTGGAGAATATGGCAGATGTTTGATGTATTTTGAAAAAGGTTTAAGGGGAGGAAGAGATTGAGGAACTTTTCCAAATTCCCTTCCCATAGTTTTACCTATTTACTCAGCTAATATTTACAGAGTGCCTGCTATGTCTCAGCACAGACGACAGGAAGGGTATTCTTGGTAGAGTTAAGTGTTACTACTATGTACTCTAACTATTCAATAGAAACGCTGTACATTTTTCATTATGATGTGTGATCCAAATCTAAATAAATGCTTTAATTTTTGTTGTTCATTTTCCCTATAACGTTGGTGAGTCCCATCAGTAAAGGAGCATTTAGTGGTAAGAACTAAGTAGCATGATTAGGGGGACATGCATTCGACTAGTATTTATTGAGCAACTCCCCCGAGCCTGGTACTGTACATAATAGTTGACGTTTTGGGTAATTTAGTTTTCTGAAAATGACAATCAGTCAAAGACAGAAAAGAGTGTGGCAGTTTTAAAGTTAAGGACAAAATGTATTTTTGTTCCTAAAGGGAGAAGGAGGGTGTGGGCAGGGGTAGGACTAAACAAGTTGGGGACCAAATTCCTGACTGGAAGGAATTCAAAATGTCCACCTGAGAAACGTCCGCTTAAACAACAAGGACCTGCTCACTACTGGAGGGTGCAAAAGGTGACTTATCCCTAAGGTTCCTCCGCCTGTCCTGCCGCAAGCCGCACGGGGAGGCTAACACGTCCTGCAAGGCTCCGTACAGTTTGCGGGCCGAAGCGAAGCTAACAGCCTGCGCCGGGCGCTCGAGAGCCAGTGGCCGGCCCCACCTGCCGCAGGAGCCCGTCCCCGCCCCCCGGGCGCGCGGGCCAATGGGCTGGGCCCCAGGGGGCGGGTCGCGGCCGGGCGGGAGGTGCGAGGCCGTGGGCGGGGCGGCCGGGGCTGCCGTGGTCTTGGCTGTAGCTGCAGGGGAGGCGGCGGCGGTTTGGCCGGGCGTCCGCGGGCCGTGGGGGATGGGAGCGGCGAGCTCCAGCCCTCGGCGGCGGCGGAGGCGGCGGCGGCGGCGGCCGTGAATGTCGGGCGGGCGTCCGCGTCCGGGACGCGGGATGGAGCGCCGCGGTGAGTGGAGGGTGGCGGCGCTAGCTGCGGCCGCGGCTGGGGGCTGGGGTCACACGCGGCGGCCACCCACGAGTCGCCGTCCAAGGTCCGGGCGGCCCAGGCGGCGGCAAGGGAGTGGAGGCAACTTAGAGCTGCGCTGGTGGCTGGCGGCGGCGGGTCGGGCCGGTGTCCCCGGGACTCCTGGTCCTCCGGGAGGGGTCCGACTGGACGAGGGGCGCGGAGGGCGCGGCAGGAGCGGAGGAGCGGGGAGGGCAAGAGCGGGCGTTGCAAGGACCGTCGGACCCCGCTGTCCCCAGTTAGGCGACGCCGCCCGGCCGCTGGGGAGAGGCTCTCGAGGCGGACTTTACTCCCTTTCCAAGTCCCCCCTGAGCGTCTGTAGCCCTTCTCCCTTTTCTAACCACATGCCCTCATCTGCCTTTAAGCGGAGTTCGGGCGGGGGCTCCTTTACTCCTCCCCGCCCCGCTTTTGATTTCCTTAACCGGGTCTTCACATTTGTCTTCTTTACTTGGGATCTTTTCGGAAGTTTGGTGCCCTTTTTGAAATTTTAGTCTGACAAATACAAAGGCTGAGATAAAATAACAAACACCTCGTGTTCCCTGTCTACCTTTTATCATACTTCGTCTCACCTAGGCCCGGCTGTTTATTTATTTTTGTTGGGGGGTCGGGAATGAAAAGTAGAAAAACACTCCCCTTTCTACCCAAGTGCCCTACTCTGGTGCATCTCGGTCTGTCTTCACACTCCTCCCTCCCTCTCCCACCACCGCGACCCTCTCTCTCACACCCCTGTAGCCGTCCTACACACACACAGACACACACACACATACACAGAAACACACACGTACGCACGCACGCACGCGCGCGCTAACCCAGCCTGGTCCTAGGGCAAGCCCTGTGCTTTGCGAAATAGAAGTTGACAGGCGGGGGATTGCAGCTACTAAGAGGAGAGGAGAGCGTATCCCTGTGAGTTTGTTTCCCAGGCTGTCCTAGGACTCCTGTTCCAAACCTCAGCTCGAGGGACGGACTTCCTTTGGCCAGAACAGCGTAGCCAGGGACTCTCCTTGTCTTTGAGCCCCTCTGACATTTCCAGGGTCTATCTCGCTTTTTCATCACCACTCCTCTTTAGAAACGAGGGGGAGGTTTGTTTACCAACTACCCCCACTGGTGGTATTTTGGTTTTTTGTTTTGTTTGATCTTCGACATCCTCTATCTATCGCTAACGGTGGATCTTTTAGGAGCTGTTAGGAGGGGAAAGTTCCAAGACGACGGTGGAGCCAAAATAACCAAAGAACTTTTTGTTGCACATTTACCTTTTCCTTTTCTCTTCTTTTTTGACAATTAGTTTTGCCCTTTTGTTCGGTTTGAGGGAGGGGAGTTTCCTGTTCAAGAAAAAGAATTCATAATTAAATATGAAAGTGAATATTTAGAATGAGTCAAGAAATTACAAATCAAATTATGAGTCTTGGAGATTTAAATCCCTTTCTTCAGAGATTTCTATAGGCAGTTGCCAAGAATGCATAGTTAGAAATGCTTCCTGATTGTAGGAACTGTGCAAGTGAGGAACCTGGACACTAAAGCTTCATTAGTTTTATGGTACAAATAGCTTTAGTCTCCTGATTCTGAGAAAAGTTTTAGAGTGATTTGAAGGGAAGTAAGATAGACCTGGGTTGAAAATGTTTCAGTCCCCAGATTGGCAGGAGATAAAACTTTGGCTGAGATGAAGAAAGCACTGTTCTGCAAATCTATGGTGGCTGGTCATTCCTGCTCTGCCCACCTCCCTAAAATAGAACATCCACCTAAATTATCAGCACCTTCACTTCCCAGCTGTAAAAGCCCTTGACCTAGGAATGTGTGCTTCTACAACCACTGCTGTTGGTCCCAGTGGTTAGTACTGCATTGAACAAAGCTCATGCCCAGAAGGTACCCTGGAAAGATTTTCATTCCTGTACCATTGGTGATACATTCAGCATTTGCTCAGAAAATTTAGTGTGATCCCACTCTGTGTTAGACAAGGTCCTGTGGAACCTTTCAGTCTATTGGGTAGAAGTAGACAATTCCAAATAAATAGGGCCCAAGGCATAGTATCTTGGGTTACCTGAGAAAAGTACGTTGAATGTCCTATGGGAAAGTTAAAGGGATGATTTATTTTCACTGGAGGGAATGAAAAGGCTTCTTGGAAGAAGTGATGTTTTGTGTGATATTGAAGTTAATTAAGAGAATGATTTTAATAAGCACAGAAGGCAGAAGGATCCTTCGGGGCAGAATTGCTGGTTATCTCTAATACATACAAGGATATCACTGATCAGCTTCCATGATTCTGCTTTGAAGGCTATTTTGTTTGTTTTTAACTTCCCACCTCATCTCCAGTATGATGATGAGCCACAACACAGAAAGACACATTCATGTGTAAAGAAACAAGGAGGTTTAAAAGGAAGGTTAGGAACACGTTTCGATATGGTGAGGATTTTTGTGGAGGGTTTGCAGTTTCTTCCTTGCCTTTATCATTACTCTGATAAGCAGAAGAGCCATTTGATGATATTGCCTCCCTAGGATAAAGTTTTTTTCTTTTTCTTAAAAAATGTTCCAGTATTTGTCACTGAGAAAGTTTTCAAATACCGTAGTCTTCCTTTCTAAGGAAGAAAATGGAAAATATTTTGAAAAATATTAAGGGAGAGAGGAAGTTGAATTTCAGGGATTATTCAAACAGAACCTTCTACAATTTTACTTTTAATTTACTTATCTGATATTCATTGAGCACTAAAAAATGATAACAGCTTTTTATACACTATGAGTGAGTTTTGACAATTGTATACACTCATGTAATGCCCGTAATCAAGATACAGAACATTTCCATTACTCCAAAAAGTAATGCTCATTTGGAACTCCCCCCACCTCCCATACTACAACCCCATCATCAGGCAACCATTCGTGCTTTTTGTTACTAAAGATTAGGTTCATCTTTTCTAGAATTTCATGTAAAAGGAATCATACAGCATATATTCTTTTGTGCCTGACTTTCATTTGGCATAATGTTTTTGAGATTCACCCATGGGTTTTTGCTACGTTGTAGATATTTATTGTTAAGTAGCATTTCATTGTAAGGCTGTATCACAATTTGTTTAACCATTTATCTGTTGATGGACATTTGGGTTTTTTCCAGTTTTTGACTATAATGCTACATACATTTGTGTACAAGTTTTTGGATGACTGTATTTTTCATTTGGGGAGGGTATATAAAAGAGTAGAACTCCTGGGTTGTATGGTAAATGTATGTTCAACTGTATAAGGAACTGCCAGGCTGTTTTCCAAAGTGGTGTTTACTGTGTATAGCAGCAGTGTGTGGGAGTTTTAGTTGCTCTAAATCCTTCCTACACCAAAGTTGGTATTTCAGTCTAGCTAAAATTGAGAATTCCAGTAGATATTTAGTGATATCTCATTGTGGCTTAAATTTGTGTTTCCCTGATACTAATGATGTTGAGCACTATTTCATGTGCTTATTGCCCAGTTGTGTATCTTCTTTTTTGAAGTGTCTCTTCAGATCTTTCACTTATTAATTTATCGTGTTATTCACTCTATTATTGCGTTGTAGGAGTTCTTGATGTAATTTGAATACAAGTCCTTTGTCAGATACTTTCTCCCAGTTTGTGGGCTTAACAGTTGTCTTTCAAAAAGCAGAAGCTTTAAATTTTGATGAAGTACAGTTTACCAGTTTTTGTTTTTTTTTTATGGTTCTTGATTTTTGTGTGTGAGTAATTCCCTGGATTTTCTCCCAAGTTTTCTTTTAGAATGGGGATCTTCAAACATATTCTTAAAGGACCAGATCATAAATATTTTAGGCTTACAGGCTACAGCACCTCAACCACTCAACTCTGCTGTTGTAGGGCAAAAACGGTTATTGACAGTACATAAACAGTTGGGCGTGGCTGTGTCCCCCCATAACTTTTATTTATAAAAACAAGCAGCTGCCTCCTCCAACTCCAGTATTTAAAAGACTGATAGTTTTAGGTTATATGTTTAGGTCTATGACACATGTTGAATTAATTTTAGGGTATGCTCTGAAGTAAGGATCAAGGATCATTTTTTTTCTCATATGGTTATCAAGTTATTTCAGCACCATTTATTGAAAAGACCATCTTTCCTCCTATTGAATTACTTTAGCAGCTTTTGAAAATCAACTGATTATATTTGTGGGTCTGTTCCTAGACTCTATTCTATTCTGTTGATCTATGTCTATCTCTATACCAATATCACACTGTCTTGACAACTGTAGCTCTATAATAAATCTTAAAATCAGGCATTGTGAATCTTCCAAGTTTGTTCTTTTTTCAAAAATTTTTTGGCTGTTCAGATTTTTTACATATTTATATACATTTTAGACTCAGCCTATCAATTTCCATAAAAAAGCCAGGAGGGATTTTGTTTGGGATTGCTCGAACCTATAGGTCAATTTAAGAGAAATTAAAGTCTTAACAGTATTGAGTCTTCCAATCCATGAACATGGCATACTTATTGATTTATCCAGTTCTTTAATTTCTTGCCATTAGTGTTTTGTAGTTTTAAATTTAGGATCTTGTACACGTTTTGTCTAATTTATTCCTAAAAATATCTTGTTTTTTGATGTTATTATAAATGGTATTAGTTTCTAAAATGTCACTGTCCAATTGTTTGTTGCTAGTATGTAGAAGTAAAATTGATTATGGTATATTGACCTTGTAATCTGTGGCCTTGCTATATTCATTTATTAGTTGTAGTACCTTATTTATAGGTTCCTTAGGATTTTTGAGGTGCACAAACGTGTCAACTTGTAATAAAGTGTTTCACTTCCTCCTTTTCAATCTGAGTGTATTTTATTTCTTGTTCTATTGTACTGGCTAAGACCTTCAGTAACAATATTGATCCTGATCTTAAGGGGAAAACATAGTATTTCATTATTGACTATGATATTAGCTGTAGATTTTTGTAGCTGTCTCTTATCAGGTTGAAGAAATTCTTTTCTCTTCCTACTTTGGTGACTGCTTTAATCATGAAAGGTTGAAGAATTTTGTCAGATGCTTTTTCTGCATCTGTTAAGATGATCACGTGGTTTTTCTCTATTGAATATTAAACTAAGCTTGATTCTTGGGACAGACTTTCTTGGTTCTAATGTATTATTCTTTTTTATATATTGTTGGGTTTGACTTGCTAATACTGTGTTAGGAAATTTGATCTGTAGCTTTCTTGTAATATCTTTGTCAGCTTTTGGTATCAGAGTAATGTTGACCTCAAAAAATGAGTTGGGAAGTTTTCCTGCCTCCTCTATTTTCTGAGAGTTTTTGTAGGACTATTTTATGTGGTTCAATAGATTTCATTAGCGAGGCCATCTGGGTCTGCAGTTTTCTTTGTGAGATATTTTAAATTATGAATCCAATTTCTTTAATACATATAAGGGTATCCAGATTTTCTATTTCTTGTGTTAGATTTGGTTATTTGTGTCTTTTAAGACATTTTTACATTTTATCTGTGTTGTTGAATTTTTTGGCAAAGTTGTTTATAACATTCTTTTGTTTCCCTTTTAATATCTGTAGGGTCTGTACTGATGTTCCTTATTTCATTCATGATATTAGTAATTTGTGTTTTCTCTCTTTACTTTTTGATCAGTTCAGCAAGCTATTTATCTATTTAATTGATATTTTAAAAAACCCAACTTTTAGTTGATCTTTTTCTGTTATCTGTCTTCTGTATCATTGATTTCTACTTTTACCATTATTTCCTTCCTTTTACTTACTTCCTGTTCAATTTGCTCTTTGCTTTCTAGCTTCTTAAAGTGGAAGCTTAAATCATTGATTTTAGGCCCTCCTTTGTTTCTTTTTTTTTTGGCTGCATTGGGTCTTTGTTGCTGCACGTGGGCTTTCTCTAGTTGCAGAGAGCGGGGGCTACTCTTTGTTGCAGTGTGAGGACTTGTCATTGCGGTAGCTCCTCTTGTTGCAGAGCACAGGCTCTAGGCATGCAGGCTCAGCAGTCGTGGATCAGGGGCTTAGTTGCTCCACGGGATGTGGGATCTTCCTGGATCAGGGCTCGAACCCGTGACCCCTGCATTGGCAGGTGGAGTCTTAACCACTGCGCCACCAGGGAAGTCTCCCTCCTTTCTTTTTAATAAAGCATCTAAAGCTGAATATTTCTCTAACCACTGCTTTTACTGTGTAACTTACCCATTTTGAAATATCGTGTTTTCTTTTTTATTCAGTTTAAAATATTTTCAAATTTGCCTTGTGAAAATTTAACCCATGGATTAGTTAAAAATATATTTTATAATTTCCAAATATTTGGGGATTTCCCAATTATCCTACTGTTATTTATTCCAAATTTAACTTTGTTTGGGTCAGAGAACATACACTGTATGATTTCAGTTCTCTTAAACTTATTGGGACTTATTGTATGGTCCTACATATGGTCTATCTTAGTGAATATTTTATGTGTATTTGAAAAGACTGTGTATTCTGTTGTTGGGTAGAATTTTCTATAAATGTATATCAGGTCAAATTGGTTGATAGTATTAGTTAAAATTTCTATATCCTTACAGATTTTCTCTTATTCTTTTTTTTTCTTGTTACACATTTTTCTTTGATCCACTTTTTAAAAAATTTAATTTCATTTTTAAAACAGCAGGTTCTTACTAGTTATCTATTTTATACATATTAGTTATATATGTCAATCCCAATCTCCCAATTCATCCCTCGCCAGCTCCCCCACCCCCGCTTCCCCCTTGGTGTCCATACGTTTGTTCTCTTATTTGTTCTATCAGTTAATGAAAGAGGATTGTTGAAATCTTAACTATCATTGAGATTTGTCTTTCCTCACATTTCTGTCAGGTTTTTCCTTGTATATTCTGAAGCTCTATTTTTAGGTGCATACACTTTTTTTTTTTTTTTTTTTGTGGTACGCGGGCCTCCCACTGTTCCGGCCTCTCCCGCTGCGGAGCACAGGCTCCGGACGCGCACGCTCAGCGGCCATGGCTCACGGGCCCAGCCACTCCGCGGCATGTGGGATCCTCCCGGACCGGGGCACGAACCCGTGTCCTCTGCATTGGCAGGCGGACTCTCAACCACTGCACCACCAGGGAAGCCCAGGTGCATGCACTTTTAAGATAATGCCTTTATGATGAATTGACTCTTTTATCATTATGAAATGTTACTCTTTATCCTTAGTAAAACGGGTTGTCTCATATAATAGAGCTACTTCTGCTTTCTTATGATTAGTATTTGCATGGCATATCTTTTTCTGTGGTTTTACTTTCAACCTATCTGTGTCTTTATATTTCAAGTCTGTTTCTTACAGGCAGTTATGTAGTTGAGTCTTAAGTTTTTATACAATTTGACAATCTCTGCCTTTTTATAGGGGTGTTTAGAGTATTTATATCTAATGTAATTATTGATATGATTGGGTTTAAGCCTATAATCTTGTTGTTTGTCTTTAATTTTTCTTATCTGTTCTTTGTTTCTTTTTTTTCTTGTCCCGCCTTTTTTTTGGATTAATTTTTTAAAATTCCATTTATGTCCACTGTTGGCTTATTAACTGTACCTCTGAAGATTTTAATATACAT
Source organism: Monodon monoceros (assembly GCF_005190385.1). NCBI lineage: Eukaryota > Metazoa > Chordata > Mammalia > Artiodactyla > Monodontidae > Monodon > Monodon monoceros. Next base: position 98,560,389 of record NW_021703774.1, read on the forward strand.
TTTTAACTTATTATAATATACCTTCAAATAATATTATGCTATTTCACATATAATGTAAGAACCTTACTTTGATTTCCCTCCTCCCTTAATTTTTGCTATTGTGATACTTTTTGCTATCCAGCGTATGTTGTAAATGCCACACACATGGTTATTACTTTTGTTTTAAATATCAGGGTTTTTTTTTAAAGAAATTTACAAAATGACGCTTGTTTTGAAGATTTGTTGGGGTGAGTCTAGAATACTATTTTAGTAGGGCTGGGTTAGATGTACTACTAACACATGTCCTTCTTGGATCTCCCTTTGAGTATTCAACAGGTCTCTCTACTCTGGCTGATGAACACTCAGAGGTCTCCCAGACCTGCGAGAGCCCTGGGAATTGTTCAGCTACGGGTCCCTGGAAATTCTTTGTCTATCCTTGTGGGGATTCACCCTATACATATATAGCTTTGTATTCAGCAAGAAAATTAAAGAGTTGCCTATGCAAATTTCTGGAGCTCTTCTTCTGCCTACCTTCTTCCTATCCGGTACTCTGTCCTACAGATTCCAGCTGTCCCAGTCTCCCTGAATTATGATCCCTTTCTCCTCAACCTAGCAAGAGTACCACACTCTGTTTGGCTTCCTCCTTGCATGCCATGGTCTAGAGTGTGTCTCCAGGCAGAAAGTTGGGGTGACTGTAGGGATCACCTCATTTGTTTGTGATCCCATCTCTCCAGGATCACAGTCCTGTGCTGTTTGTAGTCTAATGTCTGAAAACAGTATAGTGGAAGGGCAAGTCTGATCTCATTTATTCCTGCACTTGATGTATTTGAAATTTTAAGACTTTTTTTTTTTAAATCTGGAGATTTTCTTTTCATCGTTTTCCTTGCAATTTATTTAAGAAACTGTTGTTTGCCCTATAAAATGACCCACAGTCTAGATTTTACTGAGTGCATCCTGTGATGTAATTTAATATATTCCCTTGTCTTCTATATTGCTTATAAAGTGGTAATTGGGCCTAGAGCAAAGTTTCTCGACCTTGACACTATTGGCCATTTGGGGATGGGTAATTCTTTCTTAGGGGTAGAGGTAGGAGGGCTCAGGCGTGCTCTCTTGTGCAGCTAGGATGTTTGGCAGCATCCCTGGCTCTATTCACTAGATGTCAGTACAACTCCTTTCCAGTTGTGACAATCAAAGATGTCTCCATGTTTTTAGAACCATATTCTGTTATGAAAAGTAGGCTACCTGAACTACAGAATCAACTTCAGGAATATGAAGATCCTTACCCAGCAAAAATAGCAATACTACCTATGTTAACACTGAATAGAACACATGAAAAAGATTTTAACAGTATGCAAGTTGAGGCTTCATAGAATGACAGAAGAGCAATATCACAGAGGATGTGATTTCTGTTTTAGAAGGGAAAAATACTAGAGACAATAATAACGTAAAATGGTAAAAACACAATTTTAAGATGTTGGACTTCTACAATAGATATACAGATGGTTTTAATTTTTTTTAACCCTTTATAATTTAATTATCAACCAAGAATTTTGGAGTTGCAAAAAGGTATTGTTTCAATAGTGTACTTTTCATACTTGAAACTTACTTGTGTGACATAAAATTTCTTTAAACAAAATGCAAGTTAGGGGGGATTAATAAAACAACCCTTTTAATTTAAAAGTGAACTACCATTTTTGCTAATGTTTCCAAATATTGTATTCCTCCTTACTAAGGAAAAAGAGTAGAAAAGATGACAGATAATTAATCTGTTTTTTTAAAAGCTATAAGAGGAGGACTGGGATTGAGAGACTTCTCAAAATTTTCCTCAGATAACCGTACTTATAATTTAATGGTCTAATATTCGTTGACGATTCACTCTGTGTTGGTTCTATGCAGAATAATTGGTTGTTTTGAGATGGTTTAGAGGTAGATCTGGTGGGAAGGGTCTTGAGATTAACCCAGAGCAGACCCAAGGGGAAGGGGCAGACTTTCCTCCCTTGAGTTCCCTGAGGGTTACCCTGTCTCTACCTTCCATGGCCTTCAGAATCCTTTCCTCTCTCCCCCATTGGTGTCCTTCAGTTTAGTCATCAGTGGTTTCCATGGTGAGTGTCCATGGTGCATCATTCTCCTCCATTAGGGTTTGAAGGAACATTTGGTTGTTAGGTGTCCCCAGCATTTTAGTGCTTTTGATCTGGCACAGTTATGTTTAAAGTTTTTAAAAATTAAGCAAAGATAAAAGAAATTACAATAAATGGAAATTAAGATAGCTCTGCTATCTGCAAAATGAGAGTAGAGCCCAGGTAATCAAGGAGCCTGAGGTTCTCATATTTATCCTTTCCAAGAAACAACCTAGGGCCCTAATTGGGTTTATTTGTCCAGAATTGTTTGGGTGTGAAAGGTGTCCATCTCCCCTTTTTCTGTCCATGGGTAGTCTCCCTATTTCTCTCTCTATCATTTCTGTCTCTTTTCCTTATTCTGTCTGCATCTTATTTTCTCTTTCTCTGCCTCCGTTTGTCTCTGCATCTTTCTTGGTCTTCTTTCTCTCTTCTCCACAATTGTTTCTCACCTTCTCACATCTCTCTTTCACGGCTTTTTCCTCTCCTTCCCTCCCATGTGCTCCTTTATGTCTCTGTCACACCACCACTTCTACCTCACATACCCTTTCTCCCCATGAGGATCTTGTGCGAGACATTGTTCAACTTTAATAAGGAAAACAATCCTCTTTATTAAGGAAATGGTGATAATGGAATAAGAAAGTAAAAAATAATTAATATACAGGTATTTAAAAATAGATATAAAGGGGTGTTTGAGATTGACTGCCTTATATTTCTTCCCCAAATCTTCCTTATGATTTAATAAGGGTTGGGATGCTCCAGCCCCCTTTTGCCCTGGGACCCCTGACCTCTCAGTTTGTTTCAGTTCAGGGCATCATCATTTTCCATGGTGAGAGTCCATGGTGCATTGTTCTTTTTATGTGTGGTTAGAAGGAGAGTTTGGTTTTGAGGTTTCCTTAGTGCCTGTGGCATGTCCTTGGTACTGTTGTGTTTGGGGTTTCAAGGGGTAAATTTGTGTAAGTTGAGTCGGACAATTCCAGTGTGGAGCTAAAATATCCAAGACGCTGAGCATTTTCATATTTATCTTTTCCAAGTAGCACCTGAAGGGCCAAATTTGCTCTGTTTCCCCAGCGTTGATTTTAGTATAAGTGTTCAAAGATATGAGAGATGTTCCTCTTCTCTTTGCCAATGAGTGTTTTCTCCCTGTCTCACTACTTCACTTGTTGGCTGTCTCATGCTCACTTCCGTTTTGTCCCTGTAAGTAGGCAGTCTCTCCTTTCTCTTTTATTTCTCAATATTTTCTCTTTCTGCCTCCACCTGTCTCTGCCTTCCTTGGTTTTGCCCCTCTCTCTCCCTATGTCTGCAGCCCCGCTTTCGTCCTACTTCTCCTCACACTCTCCCGTGTCTTTTTCTGCTTTCTCCCACATGCGATAATATTTTTCTCTGCCTCCACCACTACCGCCAGCCACCCTGCCCATGTGCCCTCTGTTTCTCCATCAGTTCTTTCTGAATGTTCCAGAACTGAGATAACTAATGATGAGGCTTGTTCTCATGAGTAGAATGATGTAGAAGCTTTCAGCCCCTGCTGCTTTCTTTAATTATTCCATCTTTCTCAGACATTTTTCTCATTCTGAGCGAGTTTGAGAGTGCAGTTGAAGTAATATAGGTCTAAGTGGAAAATATGACCCTGTACAGAGGGCAGAGTAGTTGGCTGGTTTTGAGGAAGTTTATTCTTCCGGAAAGGAGCCAGGCCTGTGTTACACTTTACCTGTGTGGGGTCTGGTTTTTGTTTTCTTGATTTGGAGAGAGAGGAACGAGGTGGTCAAAAGAAGTACCTCATAAAAAATGTAGATTGCTCATCCAAGAAATTCCGATTTGCCAGATGAAGTCATCAGGTGACCTGTTCCTAAGGTTCCTCCGCCTGTCCTGCCGCAAGCCGCACGGGGCGTCTGACACGTCCTGCAAGGCTCGGGACAGTTTGCGGGCCGAGGCGAAGCTGACAGCCTGCGCTGGGCGCGCGAGAGCCAGTGGCCGGCCCCACCTGCCGCAGCGCCCGTCCCCGCCCCCCAGGCGCGCGGGCCAATGGGCTGGGCCCCAGGGGGCGGGCCGCGGCCGGGCGGGAGGTGCGAGGCCGTGGGCGGGGCGGCCGGGGCTGGCGTGGTAGTGGCTGTAGCTGCAGGGGCGGCGGCGGCGGCGGCGGCGGCGGCTCGGCCGGGCGTCCGCGGGCCGTGGGGGATGGGAGCGGCGAGCTCCAGCCCTCGGCGGCGGCGGCGGCCGTGAGTGTCGGGCGGGCGTCCGCGTCCGGAACGCGGGATGGAGCGCCGCGGTGAGTGGAGGATGGCGGCGCTCGGTGCGGCGGCGGCGGCAGGGGCCTGGGGTCACCCGCGAGTTGCCGTCCGGGGTCCGGGTGGCCCAGGCGGCGGCCCGGAGTGGAGGCGACTGAGGGCTGCGCTGGGGGCCGGCGGCGGCGGGCCTGGCCGGTGTTCCCGAGACTCCTGGTCCTCCGGGAGGGGTCCGACCGGACGTGGGGCGCGGCGGGCGCGGCAGGGGCGGAGGAGCGGGGAGGGCGCGAGCTGTGGCCCTGAGCAGATGATGAAGATAATAAAAGCAAACACATAGCACGTCCCACGTTCGGCGTACAGTTTTCTAAGAGCGCTACACGTTTTAACTTCACGAGAGTTCCACGATTATTTAATTTTTCACACGGGGGAAACCTGCCGGAACACACAGACTCGTAATTGGCATAGTGTGATTTAAAGTCGGACAGTTTTGCTCCAGAATCTGTGCTCCCTACCGCTACAGAGTCCGATCGGATCCTGTCCCACCCCCCCTGCCCTGACAGCAGCCCTCAATTCATCTGGGTCTCTGTCCCGAGATATCTTAGGATTTCCGTGGTGCATTGTTCTCGTCCCTGTCTTTTGAGCTGAGGGAGGGGTGTTTCGTTCCGAGGCCTCTTGAGCCTCAATGTTTTTTCCCCAATTCCGTTGTGGGCGTGTTTGGGGCTTGACTTTTTTTTTTTTTTTTTTTGACGGGTGAGCCCAAGTCTGAGACGTTTCAAGCTGGAGCGCTAGTGGTTCACGAGACTTGTGTCTCCATATTCATCTTTTTTGACTCTCTTCCTCAATAAAGAATTGGCCTGATACCTCTTCGGAGAGGAGGACTGTTATTTGCTAAAGGCGGGAGCTGAGCGCCCCTTCCCCTTTCTCCAGGTGTCTCCGAGACGGTATCTCTTGTCCATCGCTATCAGTGCCTGCAGCCCTTTTTGGTTGCTCCATGTTCCCATTCTGTATTTAAATTCTGGGATGGGGAACGTGGTCTTTGGCATTGGGTAGTTTTGGAGAGCCCTGCCTGTCAGGAATGCTGGACATTCTGGAGGCGTGGGAGGTTGGGCAGCTTCATCTTCTTTAAACGTGCTGAATTCTAACTGCCCAGGAATGAAGTGTATGTGCGTTGCACGCCTTTCTTTAGAAATTAGTTATTTGCATATTATTGATAAAACTTTTTAACATGCCCCATTCTGTTTTTGTGAAACGTGCATTTAAAAAACATAATGAAAGACCTCCAGAATGAATTTTTCTGATTTTTAAAAACATCTCTAAGTAGCAATAGATTATTACCAATCAGAAATTTGTTGAAATAGCAGATTTCAGAAATATATGGCGGTTTTTCCTGAGGTAGAAATAGTAAGATAGGGAACTATTAAGTACAGATATTTGGGTTTGTTTTACTCTTCAATTAGGCAGCCATGTGCCTAAAATGAAAATACTTCTGTAAGGATACATTTGGGGAGGAGGAACATGGGGCAAGAACATTTGATTAACACAGGCTTCTGAAGTCTTGGAAAAGCCACATTCCAGGGTACCAGAAGTTAGTGTTCACATTTCTAATACACATATTACTTAGAATTTAGAACATATAGAGAAAGTAGTTTGGCACAGTGATTTTCTCTTTGCTACAAAGTTCTTTGCGAAGTGGATAAAATGCTTTTTTTATGTTGATGGTTTGGAGTTGGAAGAGATGCAGAGAATTAGGAGGGTTTCACAAATATTTTGCTCAACAGTCTGTTTGAACAGTTCAGACTTCACTTGGAAGCCATTTAGTAGGTTTCCATGAAGTCAGTTAAGTTTCTGGAATTGTTTCCAGTCCTATATTTCTTGTTCACAATTTACAGATATACTGTAGTGAAGTCACATTTTGTTCATTACTTACGTATGTTAACAGTCTCCCACAGTAAAGCACGCTAGTGATAATGGCTAACGGTTATTGAGTCTTCATGATGAACCAAGCATTGTGCTAAGTGCTTTCCATATTATTATCTCATTTAATTAAATTTCCAGTTGCAATCTGTTAGTAACTACATTTTATGTTACCACCAACTAGAGGATGTTCATTTTGGGACATGAGAAAGTAATGTGGATGATCTCGGAAAGTGTATAACCTCCAAACTTTCTTATTATCATAGTTCAATTTTGTGAAAGCTTGGATTAACTTTATGTTAACATTTTTTTCAACTGTAATGTTTCCTTCAGTTTGAAATATGAAAAGTAGTAAAGTATATGTAATAAAAGTAGTACATTGCTCACCGTAATCTCGACTAGAGGTAGAGTATAACCCCTTTTAGTTCCTCACTTCCCCATCGTTTTTGTTCGTTTACAGACATTCTTAGTCTTGACTAAATATATTCAAGCATTTCTGAAACACTTTTTACAACTTTGGGCTACTAATTTGACAGTTAAAATAATTTGTTTTTACTGAGATAGGTGAATTGTTTTATTCGAAGCTTGTGATATATGCTTTAAAATTTATAACCATCTTTTTACCAGTGACAATGACCAATTTTCTAATTTACTAAACTAAAAGCCATCAAAATTAATCAGAGTGACTTTATTAAGTAAGCTGCAAAAGTGATGAATTAAGCTAATAGTCTTCTCAATTAACGATTTGTAAAAGAGCTGCCCAAACAAGGCACTTGAGTGTTTTGTTTGTTTTTGTTGGAGGGGAGACTTAGGACAATTTGGGGGGCACTATTATTATAGCTAAGTTCATTTGAGAAGTTATTTACACATTTAAGGATTAATGTTAGATAGGTTTGAAACTAGATTAAATGTAGAAATTGCATTTCCAGAAATAATTTGAGATTAATAAGAATACTGAATAAAGGAATTTTAAAAGCCATTGAAGAAGTGTCAGGACACCTTATTTAATAATCAGAAGTAGAGAAACAATAATAGAAATCAACCTTTGATTTCAGTTTTATGTACTCTTGCCATTACTCAACTTCATATGCTTGGTTTTTTGGTAAGATACTATTTTAGAGACAGATTTTTAAAAACCAATTCTATTTTCCGTTCAAAACACTGCAACAATCCAGAGTTAAACATTTTTATTTCTGTAAAAATTAATTGAAACTTTATAAACTTTTAAAGTTTATAAATTCATTATAAACTACTTATTATTATTCATTATTAGTTCTGCCAATTCATCACTCATTCTGCAGACAGTTTTGAGTTGTTTATCCCTCATATGCCAAGCACTGTGCTTTAAGCAGAGGACACTTGGTTAGCAAACATTGGTCATGATTTTGAGATTATAGTCTGGATAAGGAGACACGAGTCACCTATGAGAACTTCGATAAGTGCAGTGATGAAAAGTATAAGATGGTACAAAGCATATAACAGGAGATTCTGTTCTAGTTTGGTGGTGGTGGTGGTGGTTATGGGAGCAGGGGAGGTCCAGGAAGGTTTCTTTGAGGAAGTGATCTTTGAGCTGAGATCAGAATGAGTAAACAAAGAGGAAGGAGTAGTCCAGGCAAATGGAACTGCATATAGACAGGACCCTGAGTCCAACAGTTGGTGTTTCTCAAGTTGTAGGGACAGAACCCATTATAATTCTGAGACCAATTTGGTGGGTTGCAATCGGCTTTTTAAAAAATGAAATGGGATAGGAAAGAAAACATCTGAGTACATCACCTGGCTCCTTAGCCAGAATCTGTTTTATGTTTACGCATTCCTACACACACACCACACACAAACATAACATACTTAATGTGTATAGTGGCTCCACTGTGGGTCACGGTAAACAAATACTGTTGGGAAAATGAGAAAGAGGTGTGTGTGGCAGGAGTGTTAAGTGTTTAGTAGGAATTGTGACTCCAGAGGACGTTGCAGAGGTAAGTAGGAGCCAGATTTCATGCTGAGCCTTGTAGTGCACGATAGCATCTCACTTGTCTTTTGGAAGAGTTTTGAGCAGAGAAATGACATGATGAGATTCATGTTTTGAAAATGTACTCACTACATTTGGAATGAGACAAGAATGGATGTGGAGAGATCATTAGGAAATTAGTAACAGCAGCTAGACTACTCCTTCCTCTTTGTTTACTCATTCTGATCTCAGCTCAAACATTTGAAAAATGTTTTAATAATGCTTGAGCTAATTTAATTCCTCCAGTCATTTCCTTTTTGATTTCAAACAAAATTAGGACTTTTAATTACAGAAAGGTAAAAGGTAAGGATGAAGCAGAAACAAACTAAGATTTTCTTGAGTTCCAACTATGTGCCAGGTTTAGGTGTTTTAACATATGAAGTCTTTAAACTTTGGGTTCCCTTTTAATCTTCATACAGCCTGTAAGCAAATTGTACAGGTCACACATTTAGGAAGTATTCAGTAACGATTCAATTCTCAATCTTTCTCATAACAAAGATTGTGATTTTATTATACCACCCTGAAATTACCAAAAATATTGCTCTAGTAATCATACATTTATTTGTTCAACCAATCCAGGTGTGTCAGATTAGTGGGCATCTTTAGAACTTGTTTTCAGCAGAGAAATGTTCTTGATGAAAGGTGATAATCCGGAATGTGTGTGTGTGTGTGTGTGTGTGTGTGTGTATGAGTATGCATTATTATTGAGAACATACTGTACTTGAATTTCTTTTATGTGTTGGACACTTCTATACCATTGTCTCTTTTAATGCTTACAATAATCTCATGAGGTAGGTATCGTCAGGATGTTATTTCCATTCTATAAATGAGTTCACCAAAGTGAGGAGATTAACAGCTTGTCAGGTCACGCATAGTAAGTGATGGAAGGGGATTTTGAAAACAGTTCTTTCTTTTTTCAAAGCTCATATTTCACCTTTATTTTTGAAGGTGATGTCATGGAGGGAGAATATTTTCTTCCACTAATTGACATTTCAGAATAACTTTTAAAGTTTAAAAAAATTCTGTACCTTAGGAGTTAAGAGGAAGTTTATTAAGAGCATGGGTTTTGGTGACAAGGCAGATGTGGGTTTAAGTACCAGTTCATTTATCAGCTGAGAGCTTAAACAAATTATTTAACCTCCAAACCTCAGGTTCCTAACTTGTGAAATGAAGAGAATAGTAGCTTGCATATCATAGAGTTGTCAAGGTTATTGGCACTTAATAAATGGAAGTTGCTTTATCAGTAATACAGGGTTTGTTGTTGTTGTTATTGTTTTAAATAGAATATTGAGGCAGGCTTTGGGCTATTTGTGAAAATCTAGTATAATGTCCCCTGATTAATGTAGTATTTGTGTTTCTCTCTTTTTCTCACCCCCTAAAGGAGTTCCGTTTTTTTGACTGTTATATGAAAGGATGATTGCTCACAAACAGAAAAAGACAAAGAAAAAACGTGTCTTGTCAACAGGCCAGCTCTCTACTGATGTTACAACTTCTGAAATGGGGCTCAAGTCCATAAATTCCAACTCCATTTTGGATCCTGATTACATCAAGGAGTTGGTGAATGATATCAGGAAGTTCTCCCATGTGTTACTATATTTGAAAGAAGCTATTCTTTCAGGTTCGTCAACTCTTTTCTCTTAGCATTCTTACTGAATAGTTTGTAAAATTTAATTGCCAGCCTAGCTACAGATAAGTGTATACACAGTAGTAGCAACAGGGTATTCTGCTTTAGCTGTTCTTTTTTTTATTTTTTGCCAGATGTTTGATGTTTACAGTGTAAAGTATTTTATAATCAGATACAGTGCAATACATAGTAGAAATTTTGGTAAGTGAGGGAACAAGTCAAAAAAAAAAATTCATTCTTTGGTTCTTAGAAGTTGGACCCATTTGACATGGGAGATTTTTAGATAATTGGAATTTTAGCCTTCTTGTTAATGGTAACACAGTGCATTCATTGGTCTTTAATAAGCAGACTGATGTTTTTAATTTACATTGTTGACACTTCTGCCTGGATTCAGTTTTCTATATTGTTCCTAAAAGAATCTAAAATCACTGATTTGAGTGAATTTTTTCCTCAAAAATCAAACTTAATTCTGTTTTGCTATTCTCTTCCTCAATTAAGAGATAATCACAGACTTTATTCTCTGTCTAGTTAGAAATGGATAATGGAGCATGAGACTTGATTCTCCTGAAGTTAAGAGCTATATGTATTTGTACTCCCTGACTTGATCTTAGTACTTAAGTCTTTCAACTTTCCGTGCCTCTTTTGTATCTAATTTTGATGGCAATGGTAATTAGTAATCATACAGTTCCTATTCTTTTGTAATAAGTAGCAGTTCAGTCCATATTCATAAAGGTATGTCTGGATGTAGAAAAATAAGGATTCCTAGTGTTACTTATATGAGACTTTCTGAGGCTTCATAGACATTTATAAGATTTCCATAAATATTTTCTGTGTTTATAAATTAGATATTCATTTTCTGACATGCGTTCTGAAAAACAGAAACTGCAGCCATGTCTTCTATTTGTCCTAAATGCTGCTTTTAGGAGTTTATTTCTAACCTAATTATAATTTTCAAGTTGAAATGCCCAAAATAACCTGGACTTGAATTGTAGCCTCAAAATTTTAGTATTTGAATTTTCCTTAAAATGACAATCACATAAGTCATTCTTTTGACACTGTATGTATGTTTTTAGAAAAGAATTTACCTACACTTCTGTTCATTTTAATAGCTTGAGTTTGAAGTCTAATTATGGATAATTAAATGGTAATAAAGTTATCTTGTTAATGTGGAAAGATATTCTAAATACATTAAGCATTATACTGGTAACAGATTCATTACTAAAATGACACATCTGCCATTTATTTAAAGAAGCATACCTTTGTAATAAAGACTTGTTCTTAACTGAGTTAATTGTTTTAAATTTGTTTTTTAATTCACATACAGTAAAATTTACTCTTTTTGTTGTAGCTGGGTTAATTTTGAATTTGAAATTTAAAATGATGTATTAATTAACAAATCATTTACTTCACTTTAGGGTAAAATCTGATTTTATTTAATGTATCAATAAAAATAGGTTTTCATTAATATAAATAAGATTTTTAGTTAGGATATCTGTTTGTTTTTATTTGTTTTCCATAGGAGATTTATATCATTTGAAATCCTCATCTCGCATATTTATCCCTTGTTTCACAGATTTAAAATGATGGTAATTTAAAACAAGTTGGACCCACTCCTTATCTCCACAATATTTTTATATGAGTTTTAATTTGTGAGTAAACAGTTCATAGGTTAGGAAGAAAGAGGACTGAAAGCTGATCCTAAGTGAGAAGAAAAGAGAAAATTGGTAATAAGTATAAGACAGCAAAAGGAGATTACCTTTTGAGGCAAAAGGAGATTACCTTTTGAAGTAAAAGGGTATGTGTGGAAATATATATTTTAGGAGTGTGTCTGTACTTGTCTCCGTGTTTTATTTAATTTAATTTATTATTTGTTTTTAGACCTTTTAGTTTATATTGGAGTATAGCTAATTAACAATATTGTGATAGTTCCAGGTGCACAGCAATGTGACTCAAGGAAATATATTTTTTACAGAAATGTAATATTAAAAATCTGAAAGGATGTTATTCTTTTAATAAGAAAACCAGTACTTCATAATTTAAGACTTGATTATATTGCTAATAATAAAAAAGCTTGCCGTTTATGATTGGTAAATTAATTTAAAAATGTGAAAACCATCTTTTGGGTAACCAACTCTCATTAGTAGGCAGTGGCCAGAGTATTTTCATTAATTTATCTTTGGATTGATTTTAATGCTTGGTTCTTCAGTCAGAGTTAAAAGGATTTATGTATGCCATCTCAGAATAAATCTTAGATTTAACAAGAATTTGTTTTCTCTGTCTTTGCATCATTGTTATCAAAATCTAGAAATATATTCTTTAGTTTATTTGAATTGATAGAACCTTTTTTGTTTGTTGTTTTCCTTAAGGGAGTATGTTAAACATAAATTAACCTCATTATAGATGACAAGAAATGCTACATAATAATATGCTTCTTTAATTTTGCTCATGATTTTCAGCTTGTTAGAGTATCATACTATTTATTTATTTAATAGAATTATTACAACAATCACATGAGATCTTCAGGAAAACAGGTAAAAAGTTTAAATTCTGTAACTATTTAAGGTGGTGTTATTATATATGTTACTGGACGTAGACATAGGCCATGCTTTTGTCTCTGGGTATTGAGAAATATCCCTGGACTTCTGCTGTTCTTTAGTACCAGCATAGTTGTAAACTGTGGCCACTGTTTTTATTTTGGAGTGAGGGATCCTTGTCAATATTGTATCAGCGGCCTTGCCAGTATTTTGTCTTTTGCCTCCTTAAAAGAAGGAAGCCAAATTTTTGATATTGTTTGTTACTTTTCAATTCATGTCAGTTGGCTGTTAAAAAGCTAAAAAGTTAGCTTTTAAGAATATGGACTGTGGGTATACTAATCACCTTTTGATGTTATCTGGATACCATTTTCTCTATGTACTTTACCTGTCATGAGGCAATGGTGTGCAAAATCACTTGACTACTGCTTCAAGTGTTAAATCATGTTGTTGAGACTAGGCTTAGGTTAATAGCTTTGTGATAGGTTTATAGCCACATTTCCCTTTCCTAAACTAGTTACAGAGATGATATATAATTGTATATGGTGCTTCACATTTTACAGAGTACTTTTACATACAATTTAATCATGCAGTCCCCACAAAGGCAGGTACTTTTAGACCTGTTTCACAGATGAGTTGTATGTATAATTTAGATTATGTGATTTCATCAACCTCTTATTGCTGATAAATAGTGGTTTCATTTGGAACCCATAGGTCATGAATGCAGAATGGTGTGTTCTTTTCTTGCTATCTCAGCTGCTTCACGTGGCAGGTACTATAAAAACACTGCTCAGTTTTCATTATTTCATTAACCAATTCTGTTTTCCGTGGGGTTTATCTCGACCTGCACTATCCAATATGGTAGCCTCTAGACATATGGCTATTTAAATTTAATTAAAATTTAAAATGCAGCTCAGTTGCAGTACCACGTTTCAAGTGCTTATTTGCCACCTCTGGTTAGTGGTTGCAGTACCACGTTTCAAGTGCTTATTTGCCACCTCTGGTTAGTGGCTACCATTTTGGATGGTGAAGTTATAAAAATTACCATCATTAACAGATTTCTATCAGACAGTGATGGTATAGACATTTGGCATTTATCAATCTCGAGAATATTGAGATGAATTTTTGAGCTATAAGTATTTTTGATTTGTAGAGCATGAAAAGAAAACCTAGAAAAAGTTGCTATTGGAGCAAATTAAAGAAAATTTTACCTAGAAATAGGAATTCTTGGAATCTATTTGGAATCTCCCTCAAATTGCCTTTGGAATGTTAGCTTTCATGCCGTTCTTTGATTTGAACTAGCAGATCACTTTCCAAGCATTTTATACAAGTTGGTGAGATTGGTAGTAAGGAATGGCAGAAAGAGCTCAGGAAAGAGAATCACACAATCGAGGTTCTAGGCCTAGTTCTGCTATCAACTAGTTTTGGAATATGGCTTAAGTCATTTAATAATTTGTTAAGAATGAGGCACTTACACCAGATGCTATTGATTTTATAATTCTGTGATCCAAAAATTGATTAGAGTTGGAAATTCTACGTTGTTCGGAATATTGACAATTCAAGGCTGAAGAAAACAGCTAAGTATTTGTTTTCAAACTATGTAATGCATTTTAGAGGACATTCGCCTCCCACCAGTCTGTAGGATTTTTTTTCTTTTTTTTCCCCCCCGGCACGCGGGCCTCTCACCGCTGTGGCCTCTCCCGCCGTGGAGCACAGGCTCCAGACGCGCAGGCCCAGCGGCCATAGCCCACGGGCCCAGCCGCTCCATGGCATGTGGGATCTTCCCGGACCGGGGCATGAACCCGCGTCCCCTGCATCGGCAGGCGGACCCTCAACTACTGCGCCACCAGGGAAGCCCTGTAGGATTTTTTAATGTGAGTTTTATGATAAGTTTCTTAAGTGTGGGTTTATGAAATTTTCCCGAGTGAGAACGTGAAGCTCATATTGCAGCAGGTGTTGATGAACTGATTAGAGAAAATTAGTGTCTGCCAAAGAACTCTTTGCCCCCAACAGAGTTAAGATATGTATGCACTGTCTCTACTGTTTTTTTTTTCTTTTAATTAATTAATTATTTTGGCTGCATTGGGTCTTCATTGTTGCACACCGGCTTTCTCTAGTTGGGGCGAGTGGGGGCTGCTCCTCATGCGGTGCGCGGGCTTCTCATTGCAGTGGCTTCTCTTGTTGCGGAGCACAGGCTCTAGGTGCGTGGGCTTCAGTAGTTGTGGCTCGTGGGCTCTAGAGTGCAGGCTCAGTAGTTGTGGCACACGAGCTTAGTTGCTCCATGGCATGTGGGATCTTCCCGGACCGGGGCCCGAACCTGTGCCCCCTGCATTGGCAGGCAGATTCTTAACCACTGTGCCACCGAGGAATTCCTCTACTGTTTTTATTTACAAAAAGTGGAGAGCTTAATGAGGGAGATCAGAGGACTATGAACATGCTTACTTTGATAGGGTAAGTGATAGTTTGTTGATTCTCTGTCTACTACTTATTTCCAGGAGGAGGTTACCCTGTAGTCTTATATAAGTAGCAGATGTGGAATTTGAAGTTTTAGATCTACACCTTGTGTCATTAAGGTGCATTATGAATAATTACAGGGCAAAATTTTCATCTTATGTTAAAATGCTGAAGGCACACAATTATGCATATGTCTTTTGTATTTAAATATAACACTGCAGATTAATGTATGTGCAGTCTAAGTACCAGTTCAGGTTTATGGTTGCCCCTCTGAGGAATAATGTGTTCTGAATTCCAAAGAACACATTCATAAATGTTCTTCTAGATTATACAGTAATCTTAAACTCTCTCTTTGTGACATACTTCCCATTCCCAGGTGGAACACCATGTGTGGAAGTTCAAAATCTGGAAATTTGAAAAGTGCAAGGCTTTTAATTCAGCTAGAAAGACTAGTGCAAATTGCTTAATTTGTCTGGTACTCAATGCTTGGCAGTGTCCATTGCCATTATAACATATATTTGAAGAAAAATTGGCAGTTAGTCTAATACTTCTTGTAGCTTTTTGATTATGTAACACTATTTTTTAAATGGATTTTAATAAGTTTACTGTTGTGACAGTGGTGGCTTGTTTTTCTGTTTTGTTTTTTAAATAGGCTAGAAAGGAAGACTAAACTTTATCATCAGTTTTAGATAAACTAGTTAAGTTCTCTCATTATTAAAAATGATTTCTAACTTGAGTGTATCACTTTTAATTTGTAAAAATGTAACTGATCTCTTAAGTGATAGCTTTTGATGAATTCTGGGTCCTAAATTTGATAGAACTATAGCCAGAAGTGGTATATTAACTTTCTAAAGCAAATTTTATTGAAAAGGAATTAAGTAAAAATTTTAATGTCATTAAATATTATGTTCTGTTGTGAGAGGGAAGTTCTGTATAAATTTTCAAAGTCTTAATTGAAATCCTGTGTTGTGGATTACCCCAGTTTTTTTCCAGATTAAATGAATATACAGGAGGATGTGTAAATTTATTTAGGCAAATTCCAGTGAGTATTAATTTTACCATTGTTGACTATTACTTAACTTTCACCTTCCATAGTGTGCAAGATATTTTGTGAAATATTGGAAACATTAAGTTGCTAGTCTCAGATATGTCCTCCTGCTATGTTTTTTTAGAAGTAAACCTCTCTAGAAGTGATTTCCAATGGTTACCGTTTAGGAAAAGCTAATATGAATGTTAGTAGTTTATGGCTTAGTGCCTAGAAGGTACAAAATGAATCCTTGAGGAATGAAGTATGAAATCCAGGTAGCTCATTTATTACACATGTGCCAGCTCTTAGGAGATAGCTTTCCTCTTCTGCACTTGCCTAGAATGGCTTACATAATGTTACCATTTACAGTAGTTAACTGGTATATTCGATTGGAAGTTAAAGCCTGTTAAATCACAGATTGCAGAGTATACCTGTCATTAAGCTATAACTTCTTTAACCATGTTAAAGTTCTAGAGCCAGAACCCTGAGGTGGAATCCTCATTCTGCCACTGTTTGTATTTAGCCCTGGGCCAATTACTTATATTCTCTGCCTCAGTTTCACGTCTGCTAAAAGGAGATAATAGTACCTACATTATTGAGTTGTGAAAATTAAATGAGTTCATAATTCATTTATATAAAGCTCATAGAATAAGTGTTTTAAAATGTCAGCTATTATTATTTTTACAATCCCCAAGTGGCTGGATAACGAAAGCTGCACTTTAGGCTTCATTTTATCCTGTAAATTCAGGAGTCATTACAGAAAAAAAGAAGTGAGTTTCCTAGTGATAAGTTATGAAACTTTTTCCTTCCTTCTTGTTTTCATTGCTTTCCCAGAGTGGTTAAGCTGAATTAACAAGACTGATTTTAAAAATTATTGTCAGTTTTTTTTAAATCAAGGAAAACACCGTAGTTTTTTTCATTTATTTACATAAGCATT
The DNA here is from genome assembly GCF_005190385.1 of Monodon monoceros. Lineage (NCBI taxonomy): Eukaryota > Metazoa > Chordata > Mammalia > Artiodactyla > Monodontidae > Monodon > Monodon monoceros. The sequence continues at coordinate 98,577,196 of NW_021703774.1, forward strand.
TCCATGAAGTGTTTGCAATATAAACACTGTGGTATTGTGTTAATGCATGAGAACCAAAAAGTGGAACTGGCTAATCTGTTCTCACTTGATAAGCTGAATGAAGCAGAAAATAAATGGCACAAATGAATGAAACAATAAATTAAAATTCAGATTACCATATAGGGATGGTAGATAAACAAGCAAACTTTGGGATACAGGAGTTTTACTCTTCTATATAGCTGGTGTTAAGACTAGTTGAACATTATAATATTTGCATATATAATACCTTTGTAGTATAAATTGAATGATTACATTTACAACGTGACCACTATAAAACTTAAAAATTATCTGGTAATTATATGACTAAATTAAGTACTATAACTTGATAGGTATAGAAATATTTTTGTAAAATATACTCTTAATTATGATTTTATTTCTAAGTAATTTACTAATTTAGACTTTACATATAAAATTAAATTGAAATTTAACTTTAATGTCTCTTTTTCATTAGCCAAAATATGGTGGGACCATACTGTAATTTGTTACTGAGTGTAATTCTGTGTGAGACAATTCTGTTTTCAAAGGTATCTAGTTTGAATGGTTTACAGATTTAATAGTAATAATAGCTTACATATATTAAGACTGTAAAGCAGTTTCATTTCTGTTAATGTATTTGATATTCACAACAACTGCTTTACTGATGATGAATCTTAGGTCAGAGAAACTGAGAGTTTTGTTTATGGTCATTTCAAGCAAGTGGCAGATCAAACATTGGAATTCAGGTTTCTTGCTTTAAATCTATTGTTTTCTACCACACCAGTCAGCTACTTACCTTTCTTCTGTATTAGGGAAGAAAAATTACTCTCTCTTTTGCTTTGCTCATTGCTGCTGCTGTTGATGTGGGAATATTTAGTGTTGGTGAAGGAGCTGCCTAAATTTAAAACTTTCTGAAAAAAAAAGTTCATGGGGCTTTTGCTTCATAAAAATAATTTGAGGTAGCTTTATTCTACTATAAGAAAATAGAACATTGGAACATTTTTACCACTCGTAAAGCGTAATTAAGGGCTTGCTATTTTATAAAGTCCCAGCTGAAGTATTATCAGAATATACTGATGTCCTAGTAGTTGACTCATCTACTCAAATACATAGGAGAATTTATGAATCTTTGTAATTAATGCTTGTTAAATTTAGCCATCTTGTTCATTTCTGTTGATTTATAGGCTTCAGAGATGTGTTCAATCACAGGAAATTAGACTTATTTATAGGGTAATTTGAGATACTTCTGAAATTTCTTACTAAATAACTCAGTTATTGTTTTCTAGTATTTTGCTTTGAAACAACTTCAGTATCTGTTTATAAGGGCTTCCTTGTAGGAAAAAAAGAATTTCAAATTGGTAAAACATTTATGTTGACAATTATTGGAATGTTCTACAGTGATTTTAAAGAAAAATTATAGCAGCAATCCTCAGGACCCGTTATGCTGTTAAAAATTATTGAGAATCCAGAAAAGTTTTTGTTTTTGTGGGCTGTATCTGTTACTATTTACTGTGTTAGAAATTAAAACTAGGAACATTGAAAAATGTATAATAATATGTTTTTAAAACATACAAAAACACTATAATAATTTTGAAATATGTTTATTCCACTTGGTTAATTTCCTTGCCTCTGAGAAGACCAGAATTTATTAACTTGGTTTATTTAGGCATTTAAACCATTAGTATTTTGTAGTTCTTGCTTAATATCCAACCCTAATTTTGAATATTGATGTTGGCACACAAAAATCAAGCTCTTTTGTCCTGAGACCTCAAAATAAGACAAAGTATTTTTACTTAGTATTTCCTAAGTATGTTAGTATCTGTAGATTTTATTGTGAAACATCAGTAGGGGATAGAAATGACTGGCTTTCCTTTCTCTCTCTCTCTTTTTTTTTTTTTGACCACACTGTGCGGGATCTTAGTTCCCTGACCAGGGATTGAACTTGGCTCCCAGCAGTGAAAGCACAGACTCCTAACCACTGGACCACCAGAGAATTTCCACCTTTCTCTTTTTTAAGACAAACATAGATTAGGCTTCAGAAAGAGTATAGCACAACTCGTTATGACATTAGATTCAGCCTTGGTTTTGACAAGTAGGCAGAAGTATTACCATAAAATAGCTTTATTTAGTTATATATATATACTATATATATAAAACAAAGGATAGACTTTGCAATGCAAAACTGGGAAAAAATACATTTATATTATTTTTTATAGGTATTCAAATTATATTATTGTCCCAGAAGTTTCTTTCATTTCGAAGCTACTTGATTCTATTTCAGACCTAGCCTATGTTGTTAACCTATTTCTACTTCTGTATAAACTAAAAAAAAAAGCTGCCAACATTTATGGAGGGCTTACTATGTTCCAGTCACTGTTCCAAGTGCTTCATGTGTTTTAACTCATTTAGTCCAACAACCCTATGAAGTAGCTACCAATATCTTCTTTTTTTTTATAGATGAGGCACAGAGAGGTAAGTAACTTGCCCAAGGTTTATCAGCCATGGAGTTGGAATTCAAATTCAGGCAATCTGTTTCTAGAAACTATGCTTTTAACCAACCACTAAGCTGTATTGCCTCAGCTAAGTAAACCGACCAAACTAATATCCACAGTGATAAAACAGACAAAATAGATAGTGATCATTTAATTAAGATAATTCTTGAAATTACATGCTTACATTTTCCTTAGGAATTAAAAAATTATAAATGAATTTTTAAATTATAAAAGTAATATATGTTTGTGGGAAAAATTCCAGTAGTACATAAAATTTCTAAAGTCTTTTGTCCATTTCTATTTCATTTATTAAATAGACTATTTTTAGAACAGTTTTAGATTTGCAGTAACATTGAGAAAATAGTACAGAGAGTTCCCATATACTCCTACACCCAGTTTCCTCTATTTGTTAACATCTTACATTAGTATGGTACATCTGTTAGAGTTAATGAACCAATATTTGATAATAATGATATATTATTATTAATTAAAGCCCATAGTTTATTCAGATTTCCATAAATTGTTTCTAATGTCCTTTTTCCCTTCCAGAATTGTATCATATTACATTTAATTGTCGTGTCTCCTTAAGCTCTCCTTAGTTATGACAGTTTCTCAAACTTTCCTTATTTTTGATGACCTTGACAGTTTTAAGGAGTACTGGTCAGGTATTCTGTAGGATGCGCCTTTTTTTTTTTTTTTTGGCTGCCTTGGGTTTTCGTTGTTGTGCGCGGCCTTTACTCTAGTTGTGGCGAGCAGGGGCTGCTCTTCGTTGTGGTGCGGTGGCTTCTCTTGTTGCGGAGCACGGGCTCAGTAGTTGTGGCTTGCGGGCTCTAGAGCGCAGGCTCAGTAGTTGTGGTGCCTGGACTTAGTTGCTCCGCGGCATGTGACCGCAGCATGTGAGATCTTCCCAGACCAGGGCTTGAACCCATGTCCCCTGCATTGGCAGGTGGATTCTTAACCACTGCGCCACCAGGGAAGTCCGGGATGCGCCTTGATTAGAATTTGTCTGATGTTTTTCTCATGATTAGACTGGTGTTATGGGATATTGAGAAGAAGCTAACAGATGTAAAGTGACATATTTCTTATGTCATTATCAAGAGTACATGATTTATCACTGTTAATGGTGACCTTGATCACCTGTCATAAGAAGTAGTTGTCAAGTTTGTTTAGTTTAATCTTTTCGTCCCCCTTTCCATGTTGTACTCTTTGGAAGGAAGTCACTGTGCACATGCTTCACCTCCTTGAGGACAAAATATCTATATAAATTATTAGGAATTCTTTTATACAAGAGAGTTGTCTCTTTCCTTCCATTTATTAATTTATTCAGACATTTATTTGTATCAATATGGACTCATGGATATTTACTTTATACTTTGAGTTATAATCCAGTGCTACTTTTTAAATTTATTGCTCAGATTTTTCCACCTTTGGCCATTGGGAGGTCTTTCAGTTGGTTCCTGTGCACCCTTGGCATACACTCTTCAATGTGAGGGTTTTTTTTTTTTTTTAAGCTCTTACTTTCTGGCATTACAAGATGCTCCTAACTCATCTTGTGTATTTCCTGACACAGTCCTAGAACCAGCCATTTCTCTAAGGAGCCCTGGTTCCTTTTATTGGAGAATGGTATTAGAAGCCAAGATCAGGGTGCTAGGTATGTTTGTTGCTACTGGGGCATCATTTCTTTTAGGCCCTTTCACCTGATGAAGAAAAGAAATATATGTATGTGTACTAACCTGTATATATACACACATCTATAAATATTTCTAGCCACCTATATCTATGATAAACTAAATACGAATTCTTACAGAAGTATCCAACTCTAATCTATCACCACATGGATCATTATAGCCTCCTCTCCCTGCTTATTTGTAAATTTCCATTCCAACAGTGAGGTTCCTGGCTCCCACCATCCACCATCCAGTTACCTAGTTATTCACTTCCAGGATACATGCATAGCAATATCAACATTTTTAACCTGAATCTTCGTTGAAAACACTTTATCAACTAGAGTACAGTGCTTATGTGCATTTCCTTTGCCTTTAATCTTACAGACTCCAGTCACTTCCAAAGCTGCTTAAGCCAGCACCTAATCGCCTGTGTTTCTTTTTCTATTATTAAAGCTTTTGCATGAATGAGTTGGATTTTTTCCTGAAGGCACTCTATTCTCTCTCCTTCCATCACTACCTGAACTATTCTTTCTTTACCCCTTCCTGGGATACTCTTTGCCCTAATATACCCAGCTCCCCACCTTGCACTCACCTTGCCTGCTTCTCTTATACTACTTATTTCTCTCTCTTGATAATGCTGTTAATGAATGGAATATTTGATAGATGATAGAATTACTTGTTTTTGTTAGACAATTTTTCTAGTGATTATCTTTTAACATTTCTGGGAAAAAATTGCATAATTATAAAACATTTGTTTTTTAATTTAAATCAGCATCTTACTCTTTTTTTTTGATGTTGGGGGTAGGAGTTTTTATTAATTAATTAATTTATTTTGCTGTGTTGGGTCTTCGTTTCTGCGCGAGGGCCCTCTCTAGCTGCGGCAAGCGGGGGCCACCCTTCATCGCAGTGCGTGGGCCCCTCACTATCGCTGCCTCTCTTGTTGAGGAGCACAGGCTCCAGACGCGCAGGCTCAGCAGTAGTGGACCACGGGCCTAGTTGCTCCGCGGCATGTGGGATCCCCCCAGACCAGGGCTCGAACCCGCGTCCCCTGCACTAGCAGGCGGACTCTCAACCACTGAGCCACCAGGGAAGCCCTAAAACGCTCTTTTAAGAAATGTTTTTGATTGTTTTTTAAGCTCTTTCGATAGGGAGACAGTATTAAGAGCTTAGCTTCTAGAATTATACTCTCTGGGTTCAAATTCTGACTTGGTAAACTTAGGTTTGCCTCAGTTTTCTCATCTGTACGATGGAGATTTAAAAAATCATCTACTTAATAGAAATGATGTGAAAATTAAATGAGATAATAGGTTTTAAGTGCTTTTAACAGTGCCTGGTACATAGGAAGCACTTAATAAATGTGCCATTGTTAAACACTAGTGCTATGTGTAAGGTTACAGAAGTGAACATTACATCAGAGTATTGTATTTCAGGTGGTTGTCTTTTCAAACTTTTGAGGATTACTTCAGGGTTTTTAAAAAAATTATTTATTTCTTTGTTTTTGGCTGTGTCGGGTCTTTGTTGCGGCACGTGGGCTCTTCATTGTGGCATGTGGGCTCTTCGTTGCAGCGTGTGGGCTTCTCTCTAGTTGTGGCACGCAGGCTCAGTAGTTGTGGCGTGTGGGCTTAGTTGCCCCACGGCATGTGGGTATCTTAGTTCCCCGACCAGGAGTTGAACTCACGTCCCCTGCGTTGGGAGGCGGATTCTTTACCACTGGACCACTGGGGAAGTTCCTACTTCATGGGTTTTACAGGTTTGGATGACTATACTTTCTGGTTTGCCTGGGATGGTGATCCAGGGATATGCCTGTTTGCTGGCATGATTATGAGTAGTACCCACCTTTTCTCTTGCTAGAGTATTTTGGTTTGGAAGATAAATTATATGGTCACCTTATTTCCAGGGGTTATAAAACGTTGTCTGTGTCCTTCTGACCAGGGCTGCTGTAAAATGGGTAGAGCAGACTAGGGCTGGGCAGGAAGGGACTGGGAAAGAAGCACACCTAAGAGAGCAGTACTGCTCTGTTTCAGCTGCTTGTGGCCAAGGAGGATGTGGGCCTGGTATAACCAGATTTTGATTTTTCAAGAGTAGGCATAAGTCTGGAGCTTTTGTAATGATGCCCTAATTTTTCATCATTGGCAATTAGTTCAATTTTTCTAAAAAGTACAAAATTTCATTGAACCATATAAAGATCTATGCATTTTATTGTATGTAAATTATATCACAGTTTTAAAGATGTGCAGGTCAGGTGGTGGTCCTTATATATATGCCTGTGAGTTGCTCATTTCTAATATCTTAATGCAAAGAGTCAATTCTTACGTAGAAACTTAACATGTAAGTGCTATTTAATATTAGTTAATATATCAGGCATTATAGGGCTTTAACTCTGTTACCATATATATTAAAAAGTATATTATAGTAAAAACTGTAAGACAGGAAAAACTTGTAAAGTTGCCTCAAGGGAAATCTGGAGAGCACATTTAGACTGAGAAAACTGAAAAAGGTAGTGCTAAGTTGACCATGACTGTGAGTGACTTTGAAATCTTTAATGAATTAAAATGACTATGGATTTTTGAAGGCTAAATAAGTTACATATAATTGCAGTAGTGAAAATAAAAGTGAACATACAGTAGGCAAAAGTTGTGGAGCCACTGCTTCTACCTGAAATGTGCTTCAAAATGGTTGACTTAACAAATTAAAAAAAATTTTTTTTTTCTTAAGACTGTTTTAAAGAAGTCATTCATATACGTCTGGACGAACTTCTTCGTGTTTTAAAGTCTGTAATGAATAAACATCAGAACCTCAATTCTGTTGATCTTCAAAATGCTGCAGAAATGCTTGCTGCAAAAGTGAAAGGTAAGAAAGATAATATTAACAGTGGGTTGGCATGGGCAAAAAGGATCCAGGTGATACATTTTCATTTATAATGGTTATAGAACCATCTCTCTTGGCATCTATATGATGTGTATCAGTAGGAGTTATATACACTTTGGTATTTAAATATCCCCACTGAGTCACACCTAAAATTCTCTTTCTTTTAAAAATTAAAACTTTATTTGGCAGGAAACACTCTAAAAATGCTAACTGAAATGAACTGAACAACTGTGGTTTACAATTTTTGAGTTTTTGAAAGAATGTATGCTCTTTTGAAGTAGGTTATTAGGGTACAAAAAGTCTTTGTTATCTGAGGACAGTTGGTGCTGGAAAATGGCCATTTGTAGTTATTCCACTTAAAGGAGGGAAACAAATGGAGAAAAAGAAGACTTAATTGGGACCTTATTTTCAAATGTGGAAAAATGAAACTAAAATTGGAAAATAAGTTTATCATATATGTGTATGTATATGTGTATATATATATATGTGTGTGTATATATATTACATGTGCTAAAAGAAGTAAGAATTGGGACATTATCCTTTGAAGAAATGATTTGCCACCAAAAATTGTTAGAATCTGTTATCCTAGGCTGCATTATATAAAGATTGAGGGTGAAGATTATATAAAGATTGAGAAGAATGTGACTGGAACCAGGGAGCTCAGTTAGGAGATTGTTAGAAATAATGGGCTAGATGAGGGTTAATAGTCTGATTTAAGGCAGAAGCTGGGGTGTGGTAGTTGTGGAATGTGCTTGTCACAGAAGAGGGGACATAGGACAGGTTGAATGTTAGGGATTAAGTTGAAGTTTGGAGTTGAGCACGTGGACTTGAGTGTTGGTCTCTGGGTGGTGATGCAAGAGGATGACACCAACTCAGAGTGTGCAAACTAAGTAGAGGACTGAGTGTGAGATCCCAGGGACAGAGAGAAGATAGAGGAACCTGAAAAACACTAAAGAATTAGGGAGATGATCTGGAGAAAGATGTTATGGAATTTTAAAAGTGTCATATTCTAGGAAGTGATTGTCAGTGTTAAATGTCAATCTGATAGGTAATATGAATTAAAATGTTTAACAAAAGTGAGTCACCATGGGTTGAGTAAGGAAACGAAAGGCTTCTTTGGGCAGAGGGACTACCTGTCCTGAGTCTCAAAGGTCAGGTGGGCATTAACCGGGTTAGAGTGATAAAGGGTGCTTGTATGAGAACTCTGGATGTGAAGAACAGGATGTGATTAATGAACATACTCACATGTAGAGAGGGCAAAGGGCAAGTGTCAAGGGAATGAGGCAGGAAGAGAAAATAAAAACCTTGTCAATAAAATATAGTCCATATACTTAAGAACTGCCTTCTCTACTTTTTATGTAGATTAATCATGTTTGCATGGTTCTCTTTTTTCTGTATTTCAAGCACTGAAAAAAATGTAGATGGCTTCAAAATGGATAGCTTCTGTTGTGCCTCTTAAAAATGCTTAGTAACCAAATTTGTTTTAAAATAGATTGTTTGTAAGTGCAATTTAACTTAAGTTAGGGAAATTTGTGTCTGTAGATAGTAAAATTTCCATGCTTGGAAATAGCACCACAGTTCATTCAATTGTTGTCAGTAGCTATTGTGTGCAGTCAGGATGTCCTGGGGAAGGAGTGTGTCTGTTGATGTCCACATTCCAGAAACAGACTTGAAGAAAGTGGCCTCTCAGCTGCCTTATAGATCTTTTTTTCTTTGAGGTAAAGCAATCTTTTGAGTATTATTTCCCTCTAAGACTGTCTTTACTCTTGGAATTATTGTTACGATTTTACTTTTTTGTTGGATGAAATTTTAAAACTTACTTCGTTGTTGGGGAACTTACTCTGTTTCAGTAGGACTCCATGATGCTAGAAAACTTTAAAAATTGTGTTTTCTTTGGTGTAAGTTTAAGTTTTTAAATAAACCACCCCCCATCTTATTGTTGAGGCCATGTAAAAATATCATTGATAACCCAAATGAAAAATATTCAGTAACCTGGAAAATTGATGTCAAATTGGAGCTTATTTAATTCTTTCATTGAATGGTAATTTTGTTTTCAAACCCTGGAAAGGCAAGGGGGAGGTAGAAACCATTTTTGAATGTCTGTCTTGTGGCAATCTAAATGTTTTGGATACGCTGTCTACTTTCATGTTTTCAAAAAACTTAACAAATGTACACTTTTACTTCTATATTAAAGAGGAAAACTTAAAAACTATTGTATATTATGATCAGAAAGCTGTCAGGAATGTGATCATTTTGTCTTAACCTCCTAATTACATTTAAAAAACAGTGGTAGCCTGACTTGCTTTGGAGATCTTGCAACTGTCAGATGCATTTTGCAAACATACCAAACCATTAAAAAATAACATATACAGAGTAATAACTTTAGATCAGGGAGGTATAACCTTATTTGTGCTGCTGCAGGTTTGAATGCATGAAATCTATCCACTTCCTATGCATAATAAGAATAAGCGCATTGGAATAAACTTGGAATCTTTTAACATCTCTTATTTTTTATTTTAAATGTAGAATTTACCTTTTAATAACTTTAAAAGAAGAATCCTTAGCTTTCCCCCATTCATTCTAATAGTGATTTGTATTTCCTGTGTCTCCTCTTGTTTCCAAGCAGGAAGTTCAGTCTTACAAAATATTTGCAATATGGTAAGAGAGATACAGCTTATTTGTGAAGTAGATGAAGGCATCGTAGCTCTCAGTAATTTATTGTGTACTTAGTATTTGTGTTTTCATCATTTAGAAGTATTCTGGTAAATCTTATTTGTAATATAATTTAAAAGGACCATTTTTAAGGTTTTTCATGATTTGTATTTTGCCCTATATTTAAAAATTGGAAACAAAAAAGAAAAATAAGCTTTAATTATGTATCCAAAATTGTAGATGCCTCATGTTTTCTTTCTGTTTTGAAGCTTAATTTTTTAATAGGCAATTCATTCACGTGATTCATAGTGCAAACGGTATAAAAGAGTATTCAAACAGTGAAGTGTCTTTCTACCTCAGACCTTAGCCACCATTCCTTTCCCTAGATAAGCAACAGCTATTACTGTATCTTTCCAGAGACATTATACACATATAGAAGCAAACACAATATGTTCTCTTCTCTACACAAAGGGTAGCATTCTGTTCCTTGCTCATTGTTCTGAGTTATTTGTATATAAAAAGTCGTCTTCTTTTGTTGTTATTTGTTTTGTTTTTTCAAAGCTGCATGATAATCCATCATACTGATGTACTATAATTAATTTAACCAGTTCACTACTAATAGATGTTTGGATTGTTTCCAGTTTTTTTGGGTTACAAACAGTGCTTCAATGAATAGCCCTGTATATTTCTAGGTGGGTAGTTACTGGAACAGAGCGTATGTGCATTTATATTTTGTATATTGCTAAACGCCCTATTTATATTTTGTATATTGCTAAACGCCCTCTGTAGAGGTTCTGTCCTTCTGATAGCCGTGCTGAAGAAGCTGATTTCCTACCCCTTTGCCAACAAAGCTGGTTACCAAACTTTGTTATCCAATCTGATAGTAAAAACTGGTATCTCAGTATAGATTTGATTTGCATTTGCCTCATTTTGAGTACAGTTGAGTATCTTTTAATATGTTGCAGAGTCATTTGCACATCCTTTTATGTGACTTGACTGTTTATTGATAGTTGGTCTTTTTTTAGTTTTGATTTATAGAAACTTCATATAAGTGAAATTAGCCCTTAATCTTTGATATAAGTTGCAGATTTTCTTTAGTTTGTTTTTTTATCTTTTGATTTGCTTATGGTATTTTGTTTTATTTTGCATTTCTATCTCAATGTTTTATGTGCCTTTCGTATGCTTTTTGAGTATTAGGGAAGGATTTCCCTGCTTGGAGATTATAGTAGCATTCTCCACTGTTTTTTCTTCTAATGTTTTCATGGTGTTATTTATTAAATTTAAATCTTTGATACATTCTAGAGTATCTATGTTTCTAGCTAATTTATTGAATAATTCGTATTTTCCCCATCGGTTTGAGATGCCCTCTTTATCATAAACACACTAAATTGTCACATATATTTATTTCTGGACCTTATTCTGTCCCCTTGATTTGTTTAGTTATGTGCCAGTACCATACTGTCTTCATTGTGGTTTTATAGTATGTTTTAGTGTCTGGTTGGGGTAGCTTCTCTTTCCATTACTCTTCTTGTTCAGGATTTTATTTTTCCATCAAGATGTTTGAATTGGCTTGTCTAGTTCCAGAAAATACCTATTGGTATTTTGAGGGTGATTTGAGTTAAATATGTAAATTTATAAATTAATTTATAGTTAAGTTTATGAATGTATAAATTATAGTTAATTTATAATTAAATTTATAAATAAAATTAAGGAGAATTTATATACTTAGCATTTCTATCTGAGAATATGGTATGCATTTAAGTTCTTCAGGTTGTCTTTTTTTGTTTCTCAGAAGCAATGTGAAGTTTTCAGTTTATAAATCTTGTAGCTTTTGTTTTGTTTTTCTCCCTAAGGAATTTTCCCTGTGCAAATGGTGAAAATTTTCTTCCATTATATCTTTTAATTTGGTGGTTTTCAAACTTTGGCTTTTGATTTATAACATCGAGTTAGTGAATTGTAACCAGCATTTTAAAATATGAAAGAGAATAGAAAAGAAAAATCAGAGTGTAACACTCATTGTATAAGACTTAAGGATATTTCAGAAACTTTGTAGGTGTTATGTAACTGATAACTATTATGTGTATATGGTATACTTGGTCATGATGTGATATGTATTTCTTACCGAAGGTTGTGGTAAAACGGTTTGAAAGTTGCTGTTCTAATAGGTTATATGTATGAAAGCTATTCATGTGTTTTCTTAAAGAGGTATAAATGTGCTCATTGTCGTGACTTAATAGGGAACCCAAGGGAGACAATTATTTAAACTTTAAGCAAAATCTTGATTTGATTTCGAAGGTCAGCTAGTAGAGGGGAGAGAGTGGAGACAGAGAGGCCACTTGGCAGGTTGGTAAATAGTCCAAACTAGAAGTAAAACATGGCCTTTGAACTAAGTCAGTGTCAACGGGAATGGAAAGAAAGAAAAAAAAGTTTGAGGCATTTTGGAAGCAAAACTAATGAGCTAAGGAATGTACGGAAGAGAGTAGGTTTGAGGGGCAGAGTAGATAGGAAGAGATGAGAGCTCAGTTTAATACATGTTGAGATTGCAGTGCTGGTGGGTAAAGATTGGGAAATAGGGGGAGGAATGTATCAAACAGACCATCGAAAATATGGGTCTGGAGCTCAGAGGGTAAAACTAGACAGGTAGTTTAAGGATTCATTCCGTTAAAGGTATTGAAAGTGGATGAGATTCTCTGGGGGTAATGCATAGAGAAGAAGGCCAAGATGAGAACTGCCGGCTGAGTGGAAACAACTGTATGAAGCACGGATCAGATGTAGGATATGGGGGTGCTCATATTTACTAAATACCAAGCACTGTACCCTAGGTGTTTTACATTTGTTTTCTCAGTTGTTCCTTTCAGTAACACGCCATTTTACGTATGGGGAAATTGAAGTTAGGTGATGTATCCAGAGTAACACAGGAAGTGGTAAGGGTCAGATTTAAACTCAGGTTTGAAACTCTGAAGCCTTGCATTTTCTAGTTGCTATAATGTATTGCTTCTAAGCAAAATGCTTCAAGATAGAGGGAAATGGTTAATATTTGTATTAATAATAGCTGACATAATATATTGAGGATGTACTTACTGTATGCCAGATGCTGTTAAGCTCTTTACATGGATTACCCATTAATCTTCACAGCAAATTATTATTATATCAACTCCCATTTTGCAGATAAGAAAGCTGGGACATAGAGTGATTTGTCCAAGGTTGCATATGTATGAAGTGGTAGAGTTGTTCAGAGTTGCAGAACAGTGAAGTAGGATGAAAACTTAGAAGGAAAAAGACTTCCAAGTTTGACTAAAACAGTTGGAGGTTATTGTTGACAGTGTTGTTCAGTGGTATTGAGTGAAAATAACTAACATTTATTGAGCATTTTCTATGTAACAAGCTCTGTTCTAAGTTCATTAAATCTTCACAGTGTTTCTCAAAATACATATTATCCCCATTTTATAAATGAGGAAACTGAAGAACAGAGCAGTTAAGTTACTTAACCTCGTTAAGAGGCAGATTTAGGATTTAACCTAGGCAGACTGGCTTTGGAACCCATCCTTTTAACCAGGGGTGCACAAACTACTACCAGTGGGCCAAATCTGGCCTGCTGCCTGTTTCTGTAAATAAAGTTTTATCAGAAACAACTACTCTTATTTGTTTATGTTTGGCTACTTTATACAGAGTTGAATAGTTGCAACAGATTGTATAGCCTGAAAAGTCTAAAATATTCACTATCTTGCCCTTTACAGAAAATGTTTTCCAACCCCTGCTAACCATTAAACTGGATGAAAAGCCAAATCCTGGTGAATTGTCATTATCTATTTATAAAGTTTTAGTAGTAAAGAAATGCTGAATTAGATAGGATGGTAACTTTAAGAAGAAATATGGTAAATTTAATTTTTTTCCTGTAGAAAAGATTTGGTTATGTTGTTAGTAGCACAAGAAAAAATGTCAGTTAGTAGGAGATAGTGAAGTTATGAGGGAGGAGTAATGGTGGTAAGGGTTTTGGAGAATGCGGGAGAGAATGGGAAGATTTATTATTGGAAAGGAGCCAAAGACTTTTCTTTGAAACACTGGACAGGAGCAAAAAAATGAAAGGATATTAGAAGTATAGAGCTGTTAGAGCTGTTTTGAAGTAGAGGCAAGGGCCGTAATAGGAATTTTCATTAGATGGCTGTAACCTCATTTGAGTAGGGATGAAGATAACGATTGAAGATGGTTTAAATAATTGTCTTTTTGCTACTTAGAATTATTTCACTACTTACAGTTATCTCACAGTCATGTTTAGTGCTTTGAAAAATACATTTATAGGAAAAGAAGAATAATTATAGAATTTTGCAAAGTGTTATAAAGTATTTTTTTCTTTAAAGTCTAACAGGTTAAAGTTGGGAAATAGGAGTAGGCTTTACATTTTTGTTGGTATTACATTATAAATTACATTTAAAGTCTACTTTCAAGTGCAGTTTTAAAAACAGCATTATTGAGGTATAATTGACTTAAAATAAACTGCACATATTTAAATTAAGGGTACAGTTTGATCAATTTTGATATGCATACTCTTGTGAAACCATCACAATCCAGGTAATGCATGTCCCTTTGTCATCCCTCCCTTCTGTGCCTCTCTGCCACCACCTTCACCAATATTTATATGTTGTGTTTTCATTTTCATTGTATTCAAAATACTTTCTAATTTCCCTTTTTCTTCTTTGATCCATGGTTTATTTAGAAGTGTGTTAGTTTCCTAATATTTGAGGATTCTTCCAGAGATTTTTATAATTTAATTCCATCTAGTCACAGAACATACTTTACCTGACTTGAATCCTTTTAAACCCATTGAGACTTGTTTTATGGCCCATAATATGGTCCATCTTGGTAAATATTCAGTGTGTGTTTGAAAAGAACATGTATTTTGCTGTCATTGGGCAGAGTGTTCTTTAAATGTCGGTCTTGTCAAGGTGGCTGATAGTATTGTTGAAGGCTTTCACATCCTTTACTCATTTTCTGTCTACATGTTCTGTCAATTGTTGAGAGAGGGTTTTTGAAATCTCTGGCTGTAGTTGTGAATTTGTCATTTCAGTTCTATTAGTTTTTGCTTCATGCATTTTGAAGTTGTTTATTAGGTGCATAAATGTATAAGATTGTGTCCTCTTGATGAATTGAATCCATCATTATAAAATGACCTTCTTTATCTCTGGTAGTTTCCTTTGCTTAGAAATCTTTGTGTGTTATTACGCAGTAGGCTTGGGGCAGTTGTAGAGCTCACCATGTTTGTTTCTTTTCTGTTAGGATTTTTGTTCTGTGTTGCCTGATAGCTAATGTCATGAAAACTGCTGTGTCGTATATTTGTACAGATTTCTTTTAGTTGTTTCAGATATATAAGCCTGTTTTTCCATCTTGACCAGAGCAGAAATCAAAAAATATTTTAAAAATTATTTATGGCGGTTCTTAAGTTTTTCTTCTTGTTTGTATCAGGGATATTTGGAAGAATCTGATGAAAGGTATGGACCTTACCCCCTCATATCTACAAAGGCAGTTTTTAAGTTTTTCTTCTTGTTTGTATCAGGGGTATTTAGAAGAATCTGATTAAAGGTGTGGACCTTACCCTCTCATATCTACAAAGGCGTGTAAAATCTTGGTTGTAATTTCATGAGGCTTCCAGGCTTAAGGTTTAATTCATCCCTGCTTAGGAATCCTGGCTTTCCAGGAAACATTTTCAACCCTAGTTGCACATTAGAATCACCTGGGAGAGCTTTTGAACAAATATATGTGCTTCACCAGGCCTCTGAAATCTGAATCTTTGGTGGTGGGACTCAGACTTTGTTTCTAAAGCTGCATAAGTAATTCTGATGTGCAGGCAAGCTTAAGAACAACTATGTTTTAAAACAAAGGATAGCTTCCTCTCCACTTGGTTTCTCTCCTTCCAGTTATTGGCAAGGATCCTAGGGAGGGTGGGTTACAGGGAGCCGGTTGCTCCTTAAACTCAATCTGAGTAGAATGAGTTACTTTAAAAAATTTACCTATTCAACCCTCAGATTTTGTCTCTGTAGATTGTATCTGGGCTTTTAAGAAAGGTGCATACAGATGAAGTTATGATAAGAAACCTTTTTCGGTTATGTTTCATAATTTTAACAAAATGCAAAATGTTAGACTGTCCCTGTGATAAACAGACAGCTATGTATCAATTAAAATGGACCTCAGAGCCCAAGACCCTATAAGAAATAAGGGTATAAATAAATAGGAATTTAAAAATTTTAAAGCTTTGTGTGTTTTTAATTGGTATGCTTTGTATATAGGTTTTATGCTATGTCGAATGTATATGTGATTTCAAATATTGGTAATTTGTAGTGGAAAATGTACTTCATATTGACTTAAGTGACTTAAACAGTGCATTTAGCTGTTTTTAAAAAATGCCGTGAAGCAATAAGCAAGGGAAAAAAATACGGAGCACTCTTAATGAGAGAAGGCTGGTGTAACATGGACTGCATGACTCAAGATCAATTGATTTCACATTGAGTCACTTTTTAGATGTGTCAAATTATGCAATGTGTGGAGCAGTCAGGTTGGAATGCTGGCTACTTTTATGCAAGGTGATTCTTTTGTATGATTTCTTTAATGAAGAACTTGAACATCATATTTATTTTGTGTATTAGGCTTTTCAGTTTCTGAATCTTCTAATGCTTCTAGTAGTAGTGATGGATTTTTAAGGGATTAAATGACTTTGTATAAAACTAGTTTAAAGTATTTTCTCCTCATTTATTGTAACCAACTTTTCCCTAAAGCTGTGAACTTCACAGAAGTAAATGAAGAAAACAAAAATGATCTCTTCAGAGAAGTGTTTTCTTCCATTGAAACCTTGGCCTTTACCTTTGGAAATATGTAAGTAGAGGACTGTCATTTAAAGAAATTAGGGCCTAGATGTCTCATTGAGAGTATGTCACAATAATTCAGTACATACATGCAAAGTAAAGTATTAACTAGCATGAAATATTATCACAACTTCAGAAAAGCTACATTCTGTGTTGCTTTACTGGTGTATTTGGAGGTGTTTATAGCTGTTTAGAAGCAACATCCATTTGCAAGTGACTATGTGGTTTATGTGGATAGATTCCTAGCAGTTTATTTCTAAGGTTCTTAATTTTAAAAAATTTAACCAAGATGACATGTTGAATGTAAAGCTTGTGACAGAGCAATGTCATGACTTGTTTATTTCCATTTCTTTTTTTTTTAAATTCCCCTGGATAGCCTGACAAACTTCCTCATGGGAGATGTAGGCAATGATTCATTATTGCGACTGCCTGTTTCCCGGGAAAGTAAGGTAGGCCAAGTTTGTACGAAAGCAAAGATTTTAATGTTTTTAACTTAATATTTTAATAATATCCTAATCTTAATCTCAGCATTAGTCTTTGATAGTTGTTTAGTTTAGCAAAAAAAAACAGCTCAGTTCATTTTAAATATGATAAATTATGGTCAGTTTCTGGACCAAAAATTTAATTGTACTTTTGAAGTGGAACCATCATTTAAAAAAAAACATAGCTCGTAATTTTATAGTGTCTTATGTAATGAACCTATATGTCTATGGTCCAAAATTTTAGTAAGTAATTCATAGCTGTTTTTCCTTCCTGACATTGTCGCAGATTTTAGGACTGGTAGAAAAATGATGCAAGAAGTAAAGAGGGTGTCAATCTTTTCACACATCCTACAGTTTGTTTGTTACCGTGAAACACTTATTAACAGTACTGAAGGTCTGAATTCTCCCTGAGAGCATCCTTATAAGTATGTTAGAGAATTGGGGTTCTGATTCCTAACTGGAAGAAAAATTGCTATGAAATAAAAGAGCATTAGGAATGTATGTAGAATATTGCTTTAAAGATTCATACTAATTGTCGTAGTAATACTTTCATTTTACTAAAATTTTTTCACCAAATGCAAGATATTTAAACAAACTGCATTAGGGACATACGTTGATCATTTCCTGTTAAGGATTTCCGAAAAGGATTGGAATCCAAAAGGATTTCAACAAATATTTGGAAATGTACCAAGTACCTGTTATTATATCAAAATAATATAAAAACTACAGATCTTTCTTAAATAATACAAAATATGAATGACTATTTAAGGCATTTGTTACATGTACTACAGTACTTAGAAAACAATTGTGACTACTTCTGAAGTCATCCATTTGGTGACTGAAGGACTAAAGGAGGATAGTGTAGAAACCATATCAGAATGATGAAGAATTTTAAGATCTTTAAATATTTTGCTGTTATTTATGATTTTTCCTCAATTTCATATTTTCAAGCTTGCTGCTAATTTAGAAGGTGTAATAAAACATTATATCAGTGTAAAAGGGGTCTAAACAATTTAAATTTTAGGTGTAAATCATATCTCCTATTCGTGTACTTCTGTTGTGCACATGTATACTAATTCTTAATAGGATAATACTTTTTCCTTTTTGCAGTTTTTAATTTACCCTAGAAATTGAAATCTAAAAATCCATGATGATATACTACTAATAAAATTACTTCGTTCGATGAAGAGTTTTGAAAAATACCTTTTAAAATAATAGTTGCCATTTATTTGATAGTGCTTAATAGATAACCATGCACTGTGCTAAACCTATATCATCTTAATCCTTAAAATAGTCTTATGAAGTAATGTTCTTATCCTCATTTTATAGAAGGGCAAACCAAAGTTAAATGAGTATAAATACATGGCTCAGTGTTATACAGCTACTAAGTGATAGAGCTTGACTTCAAACCCAGGTTTTACTTGATTCCTGTTGCATTGAATTCCTTCATACTCCGTATTGCCCAACTAAATCTAAACTCTCACAATTTCGGTAGGTAACCTTTTCCTGCACTGTCCAATAAGGTAGCCACTTGTCACATGTAATTCATTAAATTAAAATTTTAATTCTCATTTAAGTTAGCCACTTTTCAAATGCTCATATAGCTACATGTAGCTATTAGCTACCTTACTGGACAGTGCAGATATAGAACATTTCCATCATCATAGAAAGTTCTGCACTAAGCTGTCCAATGGACCTTCAGAGACAGCTTATCATATAATGAAATGGTAAAAGATGGCTGAAAGAGAGAGGTCTTTGTCTTCTATTTAGATAGCAGTCTATTTAGATTGCTTCTGTAACTTGCTGACTAATATTTTTGAGATCTGCAGAATTTAAAGTTTTGAATGGATTCATTAATGTTAACTAATGCTGTTAGTAAACAATGAGGTTATTCATTCTTGGACCTTGAGAACTGCTGTTGTAAAAAACTATATAATTCCTATTAAATGTTCTGGCATTTAAACAGATTTCTTAGGCCCTTTGAGTTCTAAATGCTTGAAATTCTTTAGTAGGAATTATGTCAGAGTAACAAATTAGAGTGAAAAAATTTTGAAGCAAAGTTCTGTTATCTTCTGCTCTAACCTTAAATTTGTTTTCTTCCATGTTTTAAGTCTTTTGAAAATGTTTCTGTGGAATCAGTGGACTCATCCAGTGAAAAAGGTAATGCTTGAGGTACTTAAAACTTTAGTCAAACTTTTTACAGTTACTTTTGATAAATGTTTTGGATTACTTAATCTCTCCTTGCTTAGTAACCTGAAGTATTCATTTCAGACATAAAATGAATGATGTGTGAAGTTTTACATATAAAACTTAAGGAAAAAAACCTGCTAGAGTACATAGATAATGTCATGATAGAGACTGATCAAGAATTATATAGGGCTTGTAACTTGATGAATAATAGAAATACATATTTATTAAAAAATATAATTTAAAACTATTTTCAGTTTAAACTGTGACCCTTTAATTATGAGTTTGTCACATATTTTTTAACCAGTTTTCATTGAAGAACATCTTAGGATATGAATGCTTCTTTGTTTAGAGTTATGAGCTCATATTTAATGTATACTTACCTTGATATTTTTATTTTCAGGAAGTTTTTCTCCTATAGAATTAGACAGCATGCTGTTAAAGAACACTAACTCTATAGAATTGGCTTTGTCATATGCTAAAACATGGTTAAAATATACCAAGAACATAGTTTCATGGGTTGAAAAGAAGCTGAGCTTGGGTGAGTTGCCCTTTAGGGCATCTGATTAACTTTGGAACGTAAGAACTGAATTGTTTGTGATTCATGTTCTACAGACTATAAATAATATGATTCCAAATTAGTAGCTCTTTCATTGTAGTGCATAAAATCATTGCCCATTTTTCTCTTCTTAAAATAGGAAAGACTCTTCTTACAGTAAATATACTTATTGAACATTGATGTGGACCAACCACTAGATCTGGGGGCACCAAGACAGATAGTATACTGTCTTTGCCTTTAAAGAAGTCATACTCTAGTGGGTGAAAAGAAATGCAATCAGATAATATGGTTAAAGGAGGCAAAAACAACAGTAGCTGTTGGATCAGAAGGCAGTGGAAACATATAAGGAACATCTTAATAGCTAATATTTTCCCAGTGTTTTACAGTTGACAAAATGCTTTCAACATCCATTATCTCATTTAATCCTTACCAAAACCCTGGGAAGTAGGCAAGACAAGATTATTATCCCCATTTTACAGTGGAGGCAAATGAGATGGGTTTTGCCTAAGGTCAGCAGATTTGCCTAAGATCATATAGTATAGGGTATGTATAGAATTTACCCAAAGCCTGTGCTCTTTCTACTACATTATTTGCTTTTAATAGGGAATGCCCATCAGATTCACCTGAATAGCCTTAGAAATAGATAATACACAGGCCTAGGTCCCATTCCCCCAGAGAAGTGAGATCTAATCAAGTGCGTTTTGAAAGTTTCCCAGTTGGTTTTGCTGAGTACCACCAATTAGGAATCATAGCTTCATAGCATGTTGCAGATTAGTGTTTGTGATCACTTTTTAATTGGGGGATTACAAATAATTTTAGAGTATGGAGGGGGGAAAAATAAGTTGAATTTACCTTCTGATGCCTGCTTTGACCTTTTCAGAATTGGAGTCCACTAGAAATATTGTCAAGTTGGCAGAGGCAACTAGAACTAACATTGGACTACAGGTAAGTGGTCAGTGAACTACTAGGGTCCTCTGTCAAGAGATTACTCAGATGAGCGCCTTGCAAAATCAGATTAAATTTTGTACTTAACATAGGAAAGAACTTACATGCTAAATAACCTTTTTACTGACAAAATAAAATCTTTTTAAACTTATAAGGATACCCATTATGAAGAAACTAGGAAATCCACAGTTTTATATGAATGTTGATTAACTTGTTAGCTACTAATTTTGCTAACGAGGTTTAGAATAACTTCGTTAATTTTCTTCAGTATTTTTCTCATATGGTCATATTTATGAATAGTCATTTTTCTGAAAAAAATCTAAGCTTAAAAATTTCTCTTTTTGAAGAAGTTTAGTGGGGGTGGGGAGGATCTAGAACTCTAGTACATTTCTATTGGAAAATTTACTTTTCAATTTTAAATTCTAGGAGTTTATGCCACTGCAGTCTTTATTTACCAATGCTCTTCTTAATGATATAGAGAGCAGTCACCTTTTACAACAAACAATTGCAGCTCTCCAAGCCAACAAATTTGTGCAGGTAAAAATTTATAAATACAATGTACTTTAAAAAAAAAACAAAACAGCAGTATACCTTTAGAAAACAGCTTTTTTCTCTTTCTTTTTAAAAAAATACCCTTGCCAGCCTCTACTTGGGAGGAAAAATGAAATGGAAAAACAAAGGAAAGAAATAAAAGAGCTTTGGAAACAGGAACAAAATAAAATGGTTAGTATTATAGTAGAGTTTCGTCTATTTGCGAACGTCTAAAAATCATCTGCAGTCTGTAAGCGTCTACCCTGGGAAGATGCATCTTACTCGATGGTTTATCTAAAATGCAGTCTTAACTATCTTGCTGAATATGCTAAAGAAACTTGTGCATTAGGATTTTTCTTATTCTTTATTTAATACTCTTCTTTTTCTGTGTAGCTTGAAACAGAGACTGCTCTTAAAAAGGCAAAAGTGTTGTGCATGCAACGTCAAGATGAATATGAAAAAGCAAAATCTTCCATGTTTCGTGCAGAAGAGGAACATCTGTGCTCAAGTGGTGGATTAGTAAAAAATCTCAACAGGCAGCTAGAAAAAAAGCGAAGACTGGAAGAAGAGGCTCTTCAAAAAGTAATCATCTGTTTTGTTATTTGTTATTATTGAATTAGCACTAATCTGCTAAGGCTTTGGTTCTCAAACTTTAACCCGCATCAGGACCACCTGGAAGGCTTGTTAAAACAGACTGCTGGGCCCCATCCCCAGAGTTTCTGATTCAGCAGGTCTAGGGTTGGCCCCAGACAACCTGCATTTCTAAGTGCCCATGTGCTGCTGCTGCCGGGGATCCACACTTTGAGAACCACTATGCTAAGAGATTTTTGCTTATCTTTTGAATTTTGGGGGTTGTTTGTGAAAGATATATCTTAATATTTTTTTACTTGATTGTTCAGAAAGTTCACCATTTAGGCAACTGTGTGTATATGCGTACTTATTCTAATACCTGGTAGCAAGACTAGGCTGAAGCTTTGTATTATTTATGAAATATAATTGATAAATTCTGTAAGAAGATTATATAGAAAATGGTAAATATAAATAGAAAAGGCTATTAAATAGAAGTGGATGTTGATTTTATAGACAAACAGTGTACTAATTGTAAATCATACTTGACTATTGATAAAAGACAAGTGTCCTTGAATTGCTGACCAAAACAGAATATTTCTTTTTAGAAATATTCTACTTAAAATATAGAATATTTCAGAACTTTCATGCATAAGCCTTTTCAGTTATTTAAATCGAGCCGTACTAGAGTAAGCATTTGTTTTAAAATATAGATTCGGTGAACCAGTGTCACTTTTTTCTCTGATACTCCTGAAGGTAGAAGAAGCAAATGAACTCTACAAAGTTTGTGTGACAAATGTTGAAGAAAGACGAAATGATCTAGAAAATACCAAAAGAGAAATTTTAACACAACTCCGGAAACTCGTTTTCCAGTGTGATCTTACCCTTAAAGCTGTAAGTAATTTCTTCAGTATTTTAAAGAGGAAAAAATAATCTGTATATCTGAAGAAGGGAGAGGAATGCTTGATGAGTCATGATTCTTATGGGATTTAATTTCTGAGATTAATGGAAAGTTTAGACTTTAAAAGTCGACTCTCAGTTTGTTTTTTTTTTTTTTTTTTTTTTTTTTTTTAATACTGGTTTTTGGTTTTTTTTTTTTTTTTTTTTTTTTTTTTTTTGACTCTCAGTTTTTAATACTGGTATGTGGTTTGAGTTTCATTTTTTTTTATCTGGCTCTCCACTCCATGGATTGATGATCTGTTCTGTTAAAACTGAAATCAGAGAGTTTGAAATTGCCTCTATGCCACTGTCTTTCTTGGCTTGGTTGACAAAATGGATTTAATCCCTGGAACTTCTATAAGCAGTATGAGATCTTTCTTCAAAATTTGAGTAAACTAATAAATATTGAAATTGAACCCAATGGTTTATTTGAAGACAAAGCATCCTGTTCTCAAGTGTTTTCATTTGCCTCTTTACCATGGTTTTTATTTTAAAAAGTATGTGCAAAATACAGTCAGCCCTCTGTATCCACGGGTTCTACATCAGTGGATTCAAGCAACCATGGATTGAGAATATTCCGGGAGAACAATTTTCCAGAAACTTCCAAACAGCAAAACTTGAATTTGTCCTGCGCTGGTAACTATTTACATAGCATTTACATTGTATTTACAGCTATTTACATAGCATTTACATTGCATTAGGTATTATAAATAACCTAGAGATGACTTAAAGTATACAGGAGTTTGTGCATAATATATATGCAAATGCTATGCTATTTTATATAAGGGACTTGCACATCCGTGGATTTTGGTATTCATGGGTGGTCCTGGAAACAATTCCCCTCAGATACTGAGGAATGACTGTACCTTTTCTCGGTGTACATTTCACGAGTTTTAACACGTATATAAATTTGTGTAACCACTGCTGTCACAGTCAGGATTCAGAACAATTCCATCACTCCAAAAAACTTTCCTCATGCTGACCCTTTGTAGTCAAACTCTCCACCCATCCCTTATCCCTGGCAAGTATTGATCTGTTCTCCATCTCTGTAGTTTGGTCTTTTCCACAATGCCATATAAATGCAATCATAGTATGTATCTTTTGGAGATTGGCTTCTTTACTCAGCATAATGCTTTTGAGATTCATCAATGTTATGCATGTATCAATAGTTCATTTCGTTTTATTGCTGAGTTGTAGTCCACTATATGAATGTACCACAGTGTTTATCCATTCACCTGTTGGACAATTGCATTGTTTCCAGTTTGGGGTGATTAGGAATAGAGCTACTATGAATACTTATTTACAGTTTTTTGTGTGACTATAAGTTTTCACATTTCTGGGGTGAATACCTAGGAGTGAGATTAATGGGTGGTATGGTAAACGTCTGTTTAACTTTATAAGAAATTGCCAAACTGTTTTCCAGAGTAGCCATAACATTTTTCATTCTAACCAGCAATGTGTGAGAGTTCCAGTTGTTCTGCATCCTTGACAACACTTGTCAGTTGTTGTTTTTATATTTCGCTGTTCTTAGGTAGTGGTTTTAATTTGTGTTTTTTATAGAATGACTTATGATATTGAGCGTCTTTTAAGGGGCTTGTTTGCAATCTGTGTTTTGCCTCTTCTTTTGGATTGAGTTGTTTGTTTTCTTATTGTTGAGCTGGCATATATTGTCTTCCAGTCTGAAGCATATCTTTATTCTTTCAGCAGTGTCTTTCAGGGAGCAGAAAGTTTTAAGAAATTAAGTCTAACTTAATTTCTTCCTTTATGGGTCATGCTTTTGGTATTATATCTAAGAGTGCTTCATCTAGCCCAAGATCACAAAGACTTCTATGTTTTCTACTAAAACTTTTATAGTTTGACATTGAGAAATGATCCATTTTAAGTTAATTTTTTTAGAAGGTGTGAAGTATAGGTTGAAATTCATTTTTTGCATATGGATGTTGTATTAAAATTATACCCACGGGACTTTAATTTATAGAGGCGACTGAATGTTGACATGGAGAGGTCAATGTCATTGAAAAATGAATTACTTAGATTTCCTGAGAGAAGGGAACACACTATGCCACAAAGGGCCATAAAGGTACCAGGTTTGGTGAAGCAGAAGCAGGAGTGAGGGGAGAGTTGAGTATAAAGCCTTTATTGGGGTTTCTGGGGAAAGGCAAGGTAGGACAGGATAAGCAATAAAGGATTGGCTCATTTGTGTAATTTCAGTGGGCTTTAGGGAATAGGGATGGCCTGCAATTGCTTGGTACCTGGCCCTGGGATGAGTTAGGGTAAGGGGAAATATTGGCTTGGTGTGTGAGAGTTAGATAGAGATGGTTGGAGTTGCATATGAAAGACATGCATGTTCCCCGGCTAAGAATTGGCTAGCATTGGGAGGAGCAGTCTCTCCCCAGCCAGCAAGCTTTGTAAGGTATTAAAACATCATAAAATACGGAAAATAAAAAAAAAACATGATTAATACAGATGTCCACTTGTTCCAATACTGTTTGTTGAAGACACTGTGCCATCGCCATTGAATTGCCTTTGCATCTTTGTCAAAAATCAATTGACCATGTTTTTGTAGTTCAATTTCTAGTTTCTCTATTTTGTTCCATGGATATATATATATATGTGTGTCTATTGTTTTGTCAAAACACTACTAGGTTGATTACTGGTGTTGTCTAGCAAGTCTTAAAATCAGGTACTTTGAGTCTTCCAACTTTATTCTTTTCAGAATCATTTTGAGTGTTTCAGATCCTTTGACTTTCATAAAAATGTTAGAATCAGCTTGTCTGTATCTACAAAAAAATCTTGCTAACATTTTGATTGGAATTGTGTTAAATCTTAATCAGATTAGGGAGAATTGACTATATACATAGCATCTTAACTATGAGTTTCCAATCCATGAACACAGTATGTGTCTCCCATTTATTTAGGTAAATGATAGTTTTAATCAGCATTTTGTAGTTTTTAACATGTAAGTCTTTCCCATGTTATGTTAGATTTAAGCTTATGTATGTAAGTGTTTATTTGGGGGTCTGTTGTGAATATGATTGATATAAATAAATACATACATGATTTATGTGTACATGTGTATATGTATCTATGCATACATACATGCACACACTTATTTAATTTCAAATTCACTTATTCATTGTTAGTGTTGAGAAATACAAATGATTTTTGTATGTTGATTTTGTATCTTGCAACCTTGCTATAAACTCACTTATTAGTTCTAGGAACGTTTTTTGCAGAATCATTGGGGTTTTCCCTGTCTGCAAAGAGGGACAGTTTTCTTTCTTTCTTTCAAACTATATTCCTTTTTTTCTTTTTTCTTATTGCACTGGCTGGGACTTACAGTTCATTGTTGAATAGGAGTGTGAGAAAAGACACCTTTGCCTTATTCTTGATCTTAGGAAGAAAACAGTCTCTCACCATTAAACATGATGATAGCTGTAAGTTTTTTTAAAGATACCTTTTATCATGTTAAAGAATTTCCCCTTTTTCTAGTTTGCTGAGAATTTTATCATGAAGATCTTGGATCTTATCAAATGAGGGTTTTTTTGCATCATTTGACTGATGTGATAATATAATTTTTCTTCAGTCTCTTAATATGATGGATTACATTTGATATTTGAGTGTTCATCTAGCCTTGCATTCTTGGGATAAGCTGCTCTTGGTTATGATGCATTGTTCCTTTTCTATATTGCTGGATTCAATTTGCTAATATTTTGTTGAGTATTTTTTTTCTTCTCTGTTAATGAAAGATACTGGTATTATGTTTTTGTTTAGTTTAGTTTTCTTCTTATACTGCCTTTGTCTGGTTTTGGAGTCAGGGTAATTTTGGCCTCATAAAATAAGTTGGGAAATGCTCCTTCTATTCTATTTTCTGGAAGAGATTGTGTAGAATTGGTGTTATTTCTTTAAATGTTTGGTGGCATTCCCTGGTGAAAGCATCTGGGCTTGGAGTTTTCATTTTTGGAAGATCTTTCACTATGTATTCAATTTCTTTTGATATAAGCCTATTTGAGTTAGTTATTTTTTTTTAGGTGAATTTTGGTATTTTGTGGAATTAGGTCCCTCCCTTTCATCTAAGTTGTTGTATTTATGTGCATAGAGTTGTTCATAACTCTTATCCTTTCAGTGCCTCAGTGGGCAGTAGTGATATCCTTTCTTTCATTCCTGACTTTGGTAATTTGTGCCTTCTCCTTCACTTCCTCTCTCTCTGGTTAGTCTGGCTACAAGTTTATAAATTTCATTGATCTTTTCTGAGAAACAGCTTTAGATTTCATTGGTTTTTCTCTAGTTGTCTTTTTAAATTTTTATTTCTGCTTTTTATTGTTTCTGTTTGCTTTGTGTTTATTTTGCTATTCTTTTTAGTTTCTTAAAGGTAGAAGCTTAGGTTTCATCAAGACCTCTGCCTGTTTAATACAAATATTTAATGAATTAAATTTCCCTCTAAGCACTACTTATCTACATCCCACAAATTTTGAATTTGTACTTCCCATTTTTATACAGTTCAAAATATTTTCTAATTTCCCTTGAAACTTCATATTTTACCTGTGGATATTGTAGAAGCTTATTATTTAATTTCTAATTATTTGAGGATTTTCTGGATATCTTCCTGATATTAATTTCTAGTTTAATTCTGTTATGGTGAAAGAAATACTTTGTATGATTTTAATTCTCTTAAATTTGTTATGGCTTGCTTTATGACCCAGGATATGGTCTATCTCGGTGCTTGTTCCATGTGTGTGCACTTGAAAGAATGTGTGTTCTACTGTTGTTGGCTGGAGTATTCTGTAAATGTCAATTAGTTCCTTTTGGTTTATAGTGTTATTTATTTCTTCTATATCCTTGATGATTTACTTTTTATTTATGTCAATTGTTGAGAAAGGAGTTTCGAAGTTTTCACTATACTATACATTTTTAATTCTATCAGTTTTTGCTTTATATATTTTGAATCTCTCAGTTGCTTATATATTAATGATTGTTATATATTCTCAGTGAATTGATCCTTTTATCTTTATGAAATGTCTCTTTTTATCCTGGTAATTTTCCTTGCCTTTTAGTCTACATTATTTAATATTGATAGAAGTATTTAAGTTTTCTTTTTATTATTTTTAGTATGGTATATCTTTTTCCATTTGTTTACTTTTAATCACTATATTTTAAATGAAGTTCTTATATAGCATATTTTTCAATGTTGATTTTTTAAAAATCTGTTTTGATGATCTCTATCTTTTAAGTGAAATGTTTAGACCATTTATGTTTAATGTAAATATATGTTAAGATTTAGGCCTACTATTTTTTATTTGTTTTCTATTTGTACCTTATGTTTCCCTTCATCTGTTTCCCTTTTGCTGCCTTATTTTGTATAAATTGATAATTTTTTAGAATTACATTTTAATTCATCTATTTATTAAAGATTTAATCTGTTTTATTTATATATTAGAATTATATTTTAATTTATCTAAAAGGATTATCTAAATTTTATCTCTTGTATACATTTTAATTTATCTATTGGGTCTTTGATTATATCTGTTTGTATAGTGTTTTTTGTTTAAATGGTTGCACTAGAGATATATATATATATGTGTGTGTATATATATATGAACTTTTCAGTCTACTTAGAACTAATATTTTACCAAGTTCAAGTGGAGTGTAAAAACTATACCACCATATAAGTTCCTTTACTCATTTTGGGTTGTGCTTGATATATGTATATTACATCTATGTACACTGAAAACCTCACCAGACAATCTTATAATTTTTGTCTTCAAAAGTCTCATATTTTAGGGAAGAAAAATAGTCTTTATATTTACCCAGATATTTACCATTTTTGTTATTATTCTTTCACTCCAAAGTTCCATCTTCTCTGTGGTATTATTTCTCTTTTGTCTAAAGAACTCCCTTTCCCATTTCTTTTATAGTTGGTCTTCTGGTGATGAATGCTCTTGGTTGTCTTTCATCTGAGAATGTCTTTACTTCTTCTTCATTCCAGAAGGATATTTTCACTGGTTATAGAATTCGGTTCTTTTCTTTCAACACTTTAAAAATGTTATTCTACTGCCTTCTGGCATCCATAGTTTCTCATGAGAAATCTATAGTCATTTGAATCAGCGTTCCCCTATGTGGCATGCATTGTTTTTTGTTTTGCTTTGGTTTGGTTTTTTGGCTGCTTGCAAAAATTTTTCTTTATCTTTGGGTTTCAACAGTTTGATTACAATGTATTTGGGTGTGGATTTTGTTGGGTTTCTCCTATTTGGGGTTCCCTGAACTTCTCGAATCTGCAAGTTTGACTTTTGCAATATTTGGGAAGTTTTTGACTATTTTTTCTTCAAATATTTTTTTATAACACTCTCCCCTCTTCCTCTAAGACTCTAAAGACTCAAATGTCAGACATTTTATTATTATCCCACAGGAATGTGGGACCTATTTTTCCCCCAGTCTTTTTTTCCTCTTGTTCTACTGATCTAGCTTCAAGTTCACTGACTCTTTCCTTTGTTATCTCCATTTTTTATACAGTCAATCCAGTAAATTTTTTGTTTTGGATATTATATTTTTCAGTAGTAAAATTTCCTCTTGTTTCTTTTTTATATCTTCCAATTCTCTGCTGAGACTTCAGTCTTTCCACGTTTTAATATTGTTGGCCCTTACTTCTTGAAACTGTTATAATATCTGCTTTAAAGTCTTTATCTGATAATTCAAATAGCTGAGTCATCTCAGGGTTGGTATCTGTTTATTATCTTTTCTCTTGTGAGTCACTGAGATTTTCCTGGTTCTTTGTGTGACAAGTAGTTTTGGATGATATCCTAGACATTTGCAATATTACCTTATATGACTCTGGGTTTTCTTTATAACCTATATTGAATGTTGATTCTTAAAAAGTTTTGCAGGCATTTGATCTAGCTAGGTTCACTCTTCAACTCCTAAGGGCTCCCTTCTATGTCTTCTGGCTGGGAAACTGTAGTCAACCTAGTCTGCTGCTTTAAGAGCCAAGTAGGGGAAGGATAAAGAGAAAGAAAAAACAGGAATTTCAGACCCCTCACTCTTCAGACCACAGTTCATCTACTTATAGAGAATTCCCCTCTGCTTATAGAGAAGAGTTTTTAGATGTCTGTTCTGCTGCTACTGCCATCACTGCCACTGCCACAGGACTTCATCTTAGGGCTTGGGGCTTGCTTGGGGGCTGGGGCAGAAGAGAAAACAAACATACAAAAGAAACCAAAGGATTTCCCCCACTCTTTCAGTCACATTTATTTGAGTAGGAGCTGTGTACTAGCTGGGAAACACAGTAGCAGAAAAAAAATAACAGGAAGCATACCACTAATTGGTATGCTTTGGTACTACATACCTTGATTTGTAGTTTATTTCCACAGTCTACCTGCTACCATTTACTTTTCAGAGCCCTCAGATAGCTAATCCATGCATTCTGTGAAGGGTTTTTAGGAAAATTCATTGAGAGACTGTGGGAAGTGAGCTTATTCCATCTGAATCAGAAGTCTTCCTTAAAATGTTTCTGGGTGTTTAAAATTCATTTATTTATCAAATTCTGATTAATTAATATGTGGTTAATTTACAGAATCAATTTTAGTAAAATTATTTAAAAGAATTATAAAATCCCAGGATCCAAAATTCCCACGTAAATTATTTAACCCAATCTTTTACCTTTAACAAGTCCTTTTCACCTCAAACAGTAGCTAATGATAGCTAAGATTATGTGCTTGTCAGTGCCTTAAGCTCTTTGCCTTCATTAACTCATTTAATTTTCACAGAGTACTACTAGGTAAAAACAGTTGTTTTAAGCTCCATTTTACTGATGAGGAAACTGAAGCTTAGAAAGCCTTTCTTCTCAAAATGTATTCCTTGGACCAGTCACATTCTCATTCATTTGGGAGCCTGTGAGGAATGCAGAATCTTGGGTTTCAGCCTAGACTTTTGGTATCAGAATCTGCATTTTGAACAAGATTCCCTATAATATGTATTTGTACATTAACTTTTTTGGAAACACAGGTTTAGAGAAGTTATAAATAACTTGATATCAAGGTCACCCAGCATGTAAGTTGTAAAGCTAGGATAGACCCTGGCTGAATAACTTCAGAGCCTGTGCTCCTGAATACTATGCTGTCTTGCTGAATGATTACTTAGCCTGGATATGAACAGCTCCAAAATTAATATGATGTTTATATTGAGCTAAAAAAAGATCTGTTTTCTAGTGGACCTTTCAAGTTGTACTGTACTGATATAATCCCTCTTCCATAAGATAGTACTTTAAATATTTAAAGGTAGTTATTACCTTCTCTCCCTGGATGTTTTTTTCCAGGCAAAACACCCCCAAATCTGATTACTTTTCTTCATGTGACATGGTTTTGAGTTCTCTAATGAGCTTAATCTTGTTTGTCTACCTCCCTCTTAAAAAGTGATGCTATTTGGTGATCCAACAATTATGATTTCTTTTAATTTGATGTGATATAAACAAGAAGTTACCTAATTTTGTATATAACATCTGTATTTATTAATGCCTACTATTTATTTAAAAGAAATGTAAGACCTGCCCTCAAGGAGTTTAGCATTTATTTAGGGGGAGAGAATTAATACATCTGAAAAATTGGAGAGCAGTACATATCAGTGTATGAAGTAGTCTTTGAGGTTAAAGTTCCCAAACTTGAACAAATCCCCAAACTCCTGAAAATCACTACAGCATGTAATGTATCGAGACAGTTTATAGAAAATTTCTCTATATATATTTGTGAGCAGAATTTCTTACTAGCTGGAGTTCTTTTGAACCAGTTTAATCAGTTTTACTTATTCCGTATGGCATTATTCACATGAAGATCCAAGCAGATACCAAATCCAACATTGAGTTCTTGAATATTGGTGTTTTTTCCCAGGTAAGAGCCATAATTGTCTCAGATTTCTTTGTGTTTTCTTCTCCATCAAAGCAGGAGAATTGGGGGATTTTGGTGACTTATTTTGCAACACCATCTCTCAAATTGTTTTTAAAAGAATTTTATTTTCACTCTAGGATATGTTATTGTGCATATCATTGCAGAGAAAACAAAATTATTTGAGATGTAAAGATGCTAGACACAGTTATATTCACTCACTGTTTTTTAAGAAAGATACACAGATCAGTTTCACGTCCCAGCAAAATTGTAAGTCATATCATGAACATCAAGAATTACTCCTGAGTATTCAAAATTGTCTTGAATTATGAAGTATTGAAGGGTATGGGATGTAGATCATAATTACATTACTAAGTGAGAGGAAGGAGAAATTACCAAGTCAGTCACTAAAGACCTAATCAAATCAATGGGCTTTGAAGAATGGGAAACATTAGCACAAAAGTTTTTCCTTTTGTTTTAAAGAGTATTCAAGAAAAATTTATCTTTTTAAAAATATAGGATAGAAAATTATATTGAACAAAAATTAATTTTTAGATTATTGTTAATCTATATGGGAGAATCTGTTCCCATTGATTTGATATTATGGCATATTCTGTTTCAACAACTGTCAGAGAAATGTGTGCTAATCTATGTGCCCATGGAATAGCTAAAAATTAGATGTAGGTGACGAAAGCTGGGCATGGAGTTGGAAGTCCTATGTGCTTGAGTTAGCAGTACCAGGAAATGTGCAGAATTTCAGTATGACCTTGACTGATAACACATTCTACTACTATTCATTTGGTCATTTCCCCTTTATGAAGCACTTAGGACACTGTGCTACACATCGGGGGCCTAGAAGAAAAGGACCAAGTCCCTGACTCAGGAAGGGATTGGGGGACAAAAAGATCTTAGAGGCATGATGGTTTTTGAGGTACCCATGAGCCACCCCAGTTAAGATGCCCAGCAAGTCCTGTAGGATCTACCCCATGGGGACCTCAACCTTTAGCACTTCTGTTAGGTGAGGGAGAAGGCTGAATCATTTAGGGAAAAGAGATTTTAAGACTGGGCTTCCAGTATATATTACTGCTTAAGTCTTTATTATTAGTAAGTACCCAGAGACAAACATTCAGCCGATGAGCGATTATGCCAGTATATTCATTTGGCTTTTTAAATTATTGGTGTTTCTAACTAGATTCATAGAGCTTATTAAAAAGTATTAAAAATGAACATACAGTTAGTTACCTTTACTCAAGAAAGTAAGTTCAGTTTACCATTAACTGGAGAATTCCCTGATTGTAGCTAATTGCTGGACTTAAACTTTACCATCCACAGTTTGAATTTCCTATGTTCCTTGAAAGAGGGCACAAACAAGCTATTCATTTATGTGCACTTTTCAAATACTATTTATGCTGACTCTTAGTTATCCTTGGAGAATGCCTGTCTATCTTGGAAAGGACTTAGAGGCTAATCAGAAGTTCAACATATCATCTGGTATAATCAAGAGAGATGAAAGAGGAAACATAGCAGTCTTTTGAAATAACATTAAGCCAATTGAAATTTGGCATTCATTCACATTTCCCACACAGGAGCCGGAGTGGCATTTAGAAAAATAAATCAGATCATGTTATAGCTCTTAACACCCTTTTAAAACCTTCCACTGGCTTCCTTCAGTTGTACTTAAATCCAGACCCCTTACCTTGGTTTAGATTACATCTTCCCCTTCTGGCTTCATCTCAAACTGAAATGCCACACTGACCTTTCATCTGTTTCTTGAGCATGACAAGTTCTTTCTTACTCACTTTTGCCCTAGGATCTTTGCACTACCTCTTCCGTTTGTCTGGATTGGTCTTCTCCCTGAAACTTCACACTGGCTCTTTCTTATATCAGGTCTCAGTTCAGATGTTACCTCTTCAGAGAGTCCTTCACCAAACTGTCATGTCAAAAGTACCTTTTTGCAAGTATATACCTGGTCATATTCCATAAGCTGACAATATTATATAGTATTTGTAGCAGTTTTCAGTACCAGAAATTATCTTATTTACTTAGTTTGTCCTCTCTCTCCAACACCACCCTCAGGAAAATGCAGACTCTTATGAGGGCTGGGATCTCATCTGTTTATTTGCTGTAGTATACCCAAAGCCTGGGTTTCTGTGAACATGAGAGTAGTTAATTCATGTACAGCTCTCAGAATGGATCTGGCATATTGTAAGCACGCTCCAGCTGCTATTGTTGTTGTTACTATAAGTGGCAGTAGTGACAGTATATTTAGGCATTTGTAGAAACTCAGTGGAATACTGTATTTTGAAGAGACTCAGGATAGTACCTAATTATAAAAACTGAGCGCTGTAGGACACATTATAAGTATAAAGCATTTCTATTTGTAAAGGATTGAAGAAGTGAAAGTCAAAATAACAGTGTTCTGATTGGAATATTTTTCCCCATGTTTTTCAGTTTAGACAGTTGTGGTCAGACCATCAGTACAGAGCTGGGGATCCTCAAAAACATATCTGTCTCCTAAAATTGTGAACCATTAGGGACATGGGGTTGTGCTTTTAAGCGTTTCAGATTAAAGCCAGTTTTGCCAGAAATGATTGCTCTTAGGTATTGGATTAAAACTACTTTCTTTTTTTATTTTTCTGATTCAGACCTGGTACCGAGTCAGGCAACATAGTGTGCTCTCGAGGAGATTCACTGTTGAGCTCTTCACTGTGTGGCCTTTTTCTTGGTGCTGTCACTTGAAATAAATGTGTATTTATGCAGCATTCTCTATAACATGAGTTACGTTGCCTTTTGTTTCTATCTGTTCCCACAGGTAACGGTTAACCTCTTCCAGATGCAACACCTGCAGGCTGCCTCCCTCGCGAACAATTTACAGTCTCTCTGTGATGGTGCCAAACTCTATGACCCAGGCCAGGAGTACAGTGAGTTTGTCAGGGCCACGAACTCAGCTGAGGAAGAAAAAGTTGATGGGTGAGAATTAATGTTAGGTGAAATTATTTCAAGCCATAAAACCTTTACTGCTAAGTTTCCTATCTGGTGTCAGGTGATGTTTTTTTCTAACACTGGTAGAATTGACTTTAAAACCTTCTGAATTTTTAAAATATTATTTAAGATGTGACTCACTTAAGAGTAAAGTGTTCCATTTTAACACAGAGCTCGGTTCTTTGAGATTTAGAAATCCTTTGAGAATGGCAAATCATGGTCATATCAATTTCGAATGTCCACAAACTTAACAACCTACATTTTCCACACAGGTTATACCAGAAGAGTTTAACCATGATATGAATAATGGACTGTACTTTTGCTATTCTTTTCTGTGTTTCAGCTATAATAAATACAAATGATTAATAAGTTTCATTCACATCTCTTTTAAGAAGTTCAACAGTATAATATGGTTTGTTCCTAATATTTAGTTAATTTAATTACTCTGTTCATTAAATTAACAGATTTTCCTGAAAATAGAATAAAGTAGTCATGCTTCTGAATGATGAGTTTTATTTGGGTTTTTCTTAGGAGTGTAAATAAACAGTTAACAAATACCCCTCACACTCCTGGCTATGGACCTTCCGACTCTTTAGAAGATGTTGTGCGCCTTCCTGACAACTCTAATAAGATTGAAGAGGACAGATGCTCTAACAATGCAGACATATCAGGTAGTGTTTCACATTAAAGAGAGCACTAATTTATGAAAGATCAAATTGTTTAAATGGGATCATTAAATGAATTGCAGCTCTGGAATTTAAAAATCAGGCCTTGAATTGTAACCTTATGAGGTTTTATTCACAGTTGTGAGCACTGTGCTTGTCTTACAGTCAGTTGCTTAACACTGTTAAAGAAGTTTGACTTGCCTCATTTTAAATAATGTCAGTGTTTTGAAACACTTATGAAATTTGTCTGTAGCCAAGTTTGACTTTAAATATTCTTTTCTTAAAGGTCCTTCTTTTATAAGGTCATGGACATTTGGGATGTTTAGTGATTCTGAGAGCACTGGAGGAAGCAGTGAATCTAGATCTCTGGATTCTGAATCTATAAGTCCAGGTACATAAGTATTTAAGTCTAGAGTGAAAATATTTCAATGACAGATTAAAATTTTCCTTTAGGGGGATATTTTTAACTACTTTCTTTTCCTTTTTTTTAAATTGACGTATGGTTGATTTACAATATTGTGTTAGTTTTAAGTGTACAGCAAAGTGATTAGGTTATACATATATTTATGTATATATATACTTTTTTTATTCCTTTCCATTATAGTTTAGTACAAAATACTGAATATAGTTCCCTGTGCCATACAATAAATCCTTGTTGTTTATAACTATCTTATTTTTATAATGAACTGTCTCATAGAGAGGGGTTTGTACATATATGTGTACAGTTTAAATAAAAATAATAGAACAAAGCCTTATATATTCAACACCTAGCCTAAGAAATAAAACATTATTAGTATATTAGAAGGCCTCTATGTATACCTCCTTGATAACCTTGCTCTATCACCCCCCAGATGAGCCATCATCCTGAATTTTGTTAATCTTTCCCTGGCTATTTTAAATGTTTTAGTACTTATATCTAATTGAGCTTTGCCCACTTTGGAATAGCATGCAGATGAAATCATACTATTCTTTTGTGACTTCTTTCATGCATCTTTTTTTTGATCATATTGATATGAGAAGCTGTCTTTATTTTATACTGTATGCTGTATAGTATTCCGTTTTATGAACGTAAATGTGATTATCTGTCTTTTGGATTGTTTTGTAGTTAATCACTATAATGAACTGTACAATTAACAACAGTTCTTGTGCCTGTGATAATTTCATTTTTTATAAATGTGCTTTAAGGTACTTTGATAGTCTCATGCTCCTTAGAGAGGCAGAATAGATGTTTTGAACTCTCCCTTAGTGACTTCAAAGAGAATAACTTGCCAGAGGTAATACAGCTAGCAAGAGAAGAAGGTGTCACTTGAACCCTTGAGATTATTACTTTCGCTATTCTTTCTCCTCCGCTTTTCTGCCAGAGACTTCTCCCAGTCTTGTTCTTCCTGGCTAAGTGTCTTTCTCCTACGCTCTTGGCACTGCAGGAGATAAGTTAGGATTTAACCTACCTCAGAGTCCAAGGCTTTGTTTTTCTGCCTGGTGTTCTACATATTACAGAAATTTTATTCATGTAAATAAAGCCCTTGAATTTAAAGTTAGAAATGACTTCCATGCCGTACTGGGGTTTATAGGCAGATTGTCAGCAACTACTTTGAGTCCTACTTTAAAATTATTGCTGTTCAGGAACACTCTGGAGATGCAATCCTAAATATTTAACTGAATATTTGTAATTAGCTTTGTAAAAACAGAGTGGTTCTAGCTATCCCCAGAAATTAAGAGACAGTCTAGAGCCAGCTCTAAATTATTTGGAATCCTGTAAGACTTCATGTGGTAAAGACAGAAATTTGGAAACTGGTCGCATGATAAATGGGTGAAGACTGAGGGGTGCATAGCCTGGGAGAGAGGAAACCTGGGGACGTGACAGCTGTTCTCAGACATTGAAGTGTAAAAGGGTGAGAGTCAGCCTGCTTGTTTGCTCCTTTAGGGAGACATGTGACCAAGAGCTGGGATTTATAGGTGGCAGGTTTCTGCTCAGTAATACAAGGAAGTCATTTTACGGTTAGAATAGTTCGAAAATCAGCATGTGGTCTCATGATTTCTTAGTCATTGGAGGACACATTCAAAACAAAAACTAGATGACCGCCTTTTAAACATAGTTTGAAGGCAGGGGGAATCTTTTGGGAGAGATGTGGTTTAAATAATTTGTAAAGCCCTTTCTAACTCTGAACCTAAGACTGTTAAGGGCTTGAGTTAAGTGTAACCTTCCACTTAGACACAGCCCTGTGTGTAATATCAGCAGGGAGCAAATAAACCCCATTTCATTACCTGGTCAGGCTGCTTCCACCCATGCTTTGAAAGACACATGGCAGAGTCCTTGGCTGACAGCTTATATCCCATGCTCTGCTCCCTGCCAGGATCATTGGTCCTGGTTCCTGGTCTTCTGTCTTACTGGCAACATAAATGTGATGGTACTGTTGTATTGCTATATTTGTAGATTTTTGTTTATTTTAGAAAGCTTTAGGTTACATTGTAAGTATTTCTTTATCATTTAATTCAACAAGCATTTAATGACAACTTTACCATTGTGCCAGCTATTCTGTCAGACATTAGATATAAGACTTGAATAGAAAATACTCCCTGTCCTTGAGTTTATAATCTCTAGCACTTACTATCAGAAGTTGACAATAAGGTTCATTGGAATGTGTGATCCTCAATTTTAAATTTATTTGGAAAAGTCAGATTTGGCTCATTCCTTTTTTGTTCCCAAGAGTATCAGAATCCCCTGTGTCCAAAGTCTGTGAATGGAAGCAAATGTTTACATTGTAGCTAATATAATAGTATGACTTGCGTTATTCAAAAAATGTTGTCACTACCCGTTTCTTAAATTCTACAATGAATTTTCTTTTAGGAGACTTTCATCGAAAACTTCCACGAACTCCATCCAGTGGAACCATGTCTTCTGCAGATGATCTGGATGAAAGAGAGCCACCTTCCCCTTCAGAAGCTGGTATTACAATCACCTGAATCAAGTTTCCACTAAACCGGTTGAATCAGTAGCATTGCATGATATTAGGGAAAAAATAGTATGATTTAAAGAATTCCTTTACTGTGTATTTTAAAAAAGGGCATTATGGTGACTTAAATATATCCCAACAAATTATGTACAAGGATGGGTTGACAATGTATTAATCACATGTTACAAGTAAAAATATAAGAATAAACAGCAAAACCACTGGAGCCAAAATGTATTAGCATGTTGATAAAATAGGCTAGATATTTTGGTCTTTCATAAATCTAATAGTGACGTAATTGTTCAGAGTGTTGCAATACATGAGAGACATTCTAGTCATGAGAATTTCTGTATGAGAAAAGCCTCTTCAAAAGAAATAGTGTAAGAAGCTAGGCGGGGAAAGTAAATACATGTACTTCTTGAGGGCAGGGAAAGTTGTGGATGCTGAAGGGTATAAAAGAGAAGTCATGTTAATGGCTTCATTTGAGACCTCCAGATACCTGTTCTGGTATCATTTTCTTAGATAGTATAAGAACATCTGACCCCTGGTAGGATTTTTTTTTTTGGCTGCGTTGGGTCTTTGTTGCTGCGTGTGGGCTTTCTCTAGTTGCGGCGAGCGGGGTCCACTCCTCGTTGCGGTGCGCAGGCTTCTCACTGTGGTGGCCTCTCTTGCTGCAGAGCATGGGCTCTAGGTGCGTGGGCTTCAGTAGTTGTGGCTTGCAGGCTCTAGAGCGCAGGCTCAGCAGCTGTGGCTCACGGGCTCAGCCGCTCCGCGGCATGTGGGATCCTCCCGGACCGGGGCTCGAACCTGTGTCCCCTGCGTTGTCAGGCGGACTCTCAACCACTGCACCACCAGGGAAGCCCTCTGGTAGGATATTGGTAGATAACTAGCTAGTATTACTTATAATTTTGTAATGAATTGAGAATAGCTTTATCTTTAATGCAAATAATGCTGACACACTAACCTCATATAGCTAGTTTTATTCCAAGCTTTCAAAGGGTCATTTTCTAAGAATGTAATGCCACCTGTGTAATAAAGGACATGTTAATAACTGTAAATTCGCTGATTCTGGAAACATTATGCCATGCTATTTGAGAAGTATCTTATTGGTCTGATGGTGATTTTTACTCGTAGCTTAAATGTTTGATATATGTGTGCCTTGTAAGAGATCTATAAGTTGGATGCTTATTTTGTTATTATAGTAAGAGCTTTTTGTAATCTTATTTAAAGATTTTTTGAAATGTAGTATCATACGGTATAATTTTTCTGTAGTCTTACAATTCTTACATGCTATTCTACTTCTGTTACAAGGACCCAATTCCCTCGGAACATTTAAGAAAACTTTGATGTCAAAGGCAGCTCTCACCCACAAGTTTCGCAAACTGAGATCCCCCACGAAGTGCAGGGACTGTGAAGGCATTGTGGTATTCCAGGGTGTTGAATGCGAAGAGGTAAGGTCTTTCTGGAATTACATTAGCCCTTTTATGCTTTTTGCTTTGAGCAATGCTTTTTGTTATTCATTTTACCGATTAGGATCTTTTGCAAATGTATTTTTAATAAATTGAACCACGGTGTATTTCTGTAATTTTATATTTCATTTTGCTAGTAAATGTATTTCAAACACCACAAGTAATACCTTTTAAACTCATTTTTGTTCTGTTACCACTCTACCTGTAGTTTGTCCAGTTGTGAATAGTTTTAAGGTGAGTTAACCATTTTAGACTTTCATTTTCTTGTAGTGTCTCCTTGTTTGTCACCGAAAGTGTTTGGAAAATTTAGTCATCATCTGTGGTCATCAGAAACTTCTGGGGAAAATACACTTATTTGGAGCAGAATTCACACAAGTTGCAAAAAAGGAACCAGATGGCATCCCTTTTGTACTCAAAATATGTGCCTCAGAGATTGAAAATAGAGCCTTGTGTCTACAGGTACATTATAACTTTTAAAATTAAAAATTTTTAAATGTAAATGTGATTTGTTCTAATGATAAGGAGACATTAAAGGAGAACAGTGCTCTCAGTTTTTACTAAATAACTGAATTTATTCAGATTTATTTGGAAAATATTACCTCATTTGGTCCTAGTTTTTTCCTAAAATATTTAGAATTGAAGTAGACATTAAGTATATTTAGAGGTCTGCATTTAATCATTTGTACTGAAGCAGAATTTTGCAAAATTTTTTCTTTTCTTCTCAAGGGAATTTATCGTGTATGTGGAAACAAAATAAAAACTGAAAAACTGTGTCAAGCATTGGAAAATGGAATGCACTTGGTAGACATTTCAGAATTTAGTTCACATGACATCTGTGATGTCTTGAAATTATACCTTCGACAGGTAAAGTTTTTAGCCTTGAAATTTACCATTAAATAGAGCAAAAATATAATTTGCAGTTTGCTGATGTTTGCCACACATATTTTTTTCATTGACATAGACCATGTTTATATCTTTCCAATTATTAATGTACAGATCAAAGAGTGTATAAAATATATGTACAATTTAAAGACCCATAATAGTAAAAACTCATTTTCCACCACCTAGCTTAAGGAAATAAAATATCACTATACCTTATAGAAGGCCCCTGTTTGCCCCTCCCCAGTTGTAGCCCACAGCTCTACCCAGTGGTCTTTCCTAACCATATTAATACCTCCCTCTCTTTTCTTAATAGTTTTAATACCTGTTGTGTATTCCTAAACAATATATCATTAAGTTCTAAAAAACTGAGTAGAAAGCATAAATCTAGCTGTTTAAGAAAAGTCCACCATTCGCACTGTTATATGAAGAATTCAGCCAATAGAACGGTGTCTGGGTCATAGTTTGGCTTTACTTTCATAGATATTTTAAAATAACTATTGTGGGAGGTTAGTGGTCAAGGTGTGAATGCATTCAGGGAACATGAAGTTCACCTTAGTTGGGGGGCAGGGCTATCCTATAAACTAGGTACTGTAAATTCAGCAGGAATGTGGTCGGGAGTGGACTTGCTCTATATTTTCTCTTTCTTTGCTCACTCTTGTACCTGCATGTTATAGGAGTAGGTCTGAAGAAAACGCTTCTGTGGGTGAAGTAAGTGGCCATAGTGGCTCAGGCAGCAGTTCTTGGAAGGGTTACAGGAACAACCAGCACATTGTCATGATAAGCCAAGTACAAAAGATCTGGGACAAGCCCAGCTGCATTCTGTCCTTGGGTGAAGCTCTCTGTCCTTGGATGAAAGTGAAGAGACAGTTATGGAGAGCATAGTGACGATGGTCCTCATTGTGTCCATCTCAGGAGCTTTGTTCTTCATCTAGGTCCTTTGTAATATGGTGAAGAGCTGTCATCCTGGGATCTCTCTGCTCTACCCAATTCTGTGAGGGAACACCTGTCTTCTGTGTCATGTCTTCCTGTTTTTTATTTATTGTCCTGTTTTGGTCATGCCCATCTTTGAGCAAGATGGAATAAGAGTAAATATTTGAAACTGTTTGATCTGTAAATGTATTTATTCTGCTTTCTTGAATGGGAATACTGTGAAAGTTTATAGTATTGTAGGCTGAAAATTATTTTTCTTCAGAAATTTGAAGGTGTTTTTTTATTCTCTTTGAAGCCTGAAATCCTTCTCATTCCTGATTCTTTTTATGTGGCCTATTGTTTTCTCTCTGAAAGCTTGTAGAATCTTCTTTTTCTCTCCATTATCCTAAAATTTCACAGTGTATGCCTTGATGTGGGTGTATTTTCATCCATGGTTTCAGGCACTCCACAAGCTCTGTCATTCTGCTTACTTGTCCTTTAGTTCTTGGAACTTTAATTTTCTTGCTCATTTCCTCCTCTCTATTTTCTCTGTATTTTCTTTCTGGAACTTATATTTGGATACTTAACAACCACAGTGGTTCTCTAGTTTCCTTCCCTTTTCCCTAATTTCATTTGTTTTTGTTTTCTTTTAACACCTTCTAAGAAACTTCCTCAGCTTTTTCTTCCATTCCTACTGTAAACTATTTTATTTCTGAGATCATCTTTTAATTTCCAAGAATTCTGGTTTTCTGTCCCTTTTATAGCATTCTTTTTTAAATTGAATGCAGCATCTCTTCTACCTGAACTATTCGTAGCTTTTTATAAAGAGGATTCTTTCCTCTGCTTAGCTTCTAGCCCCATCCAATAGAAATATAATGTGAGCCCTATATATAATATTAAATTATCTAGTAGCCACATAAAAAGAAACAGGTGAAGTTAATTTTAATATTTTATTCAACACATTGAAAATATTATCTGAACATCTAATCAGTATTCTTAAATTATTAATGAAACATTTACCTTTTTGGCCCTGACTCTTGGAAATATGGTATATACTTTTCATCTAGAGCACATGTCAGTTTGGAGCAGCCACCTTGCCACTGCTCAGTAGCCGTATGTGGATAGTGGCCACGATATTGACAGCACAGTTGTAGACCTTCAAGTTGGTTTTTTTCCTACTTATTTTGACTCTGTCTTCCATAATTGTCTCCTTAAAATTAAAGCTTTGGGAACTGAAATCTGTCCAGAAGCTCTTGAATACATGAAGGCTTTGAAGATTCTGAGCTTTACTGTAGTGTTATCTAGGAGAGCTGTTTGGGAAGTACCTGAGGTCTGTATCTCTAGTTCTCTGCTCTTGGGCTGGTCTGATACCCCAGAGAAAGGTCTTTCCCTGCCTACAGGTATGGTTCCAGAACTCTGGGAGCCATGTTAGGTCAGAAGCTCCAGGATCTCTGCATTCAGCAGGCACACAGTCATTAAATCCTTATTTTAAGATAGTTGCCCACCTGTTCCTTGTGCTTGGCATTGCCCGTCCAGAGACCCTCTGTTTCACACTGCCCAGAGAAGAAATCCCCAGACTTCTGAGGTTGCTCAGGAGCATGGAGTGGAGACAAGGATATAGAAATCTAACACTGTTCAGATAACTCACCCTTCCCCGAGATCAGAGGACCTAGTCTCACAATCCCTGAGTCTCCTTAGGCTCCGCTAAATCATGTTGGTTCTCAGTTTGGAATTTCAGCTTTCTCAGGAGCGCTACGTCAGCACTTGTTCACCTCCTCTTCAGCTTGTGAAATGTTACTTTTGTCCCCATTCCTGTTCT
Source organism: Monodon monoceros (assembly GCF_005190385.1). Classification (NCBI taxonomy): domain Eukaryota; kingdom Metazoa; phylum Chordata; class Mammalia; order Artiodactyla; family Monodontidae; genus Monodon; species Monodon monoceros. The sequence goes on from NW_021703774.1 coordinate 98,620,501, forward strand.
TCCAGTCCTGTAGGCTTAACTGTATTTCAGTGGGGTGGTAGGAGGGAAAGAAATTAGGTACAAATGTTGGATGTGCCACATTAGCCCAGGAAACTATTGATATCTCTTCAATCACATTTTATAGGATTCTCAACTGAGAAGTGGAAACAGTATCTTTGAATGACTTTTAATCTTATAATGAATCATCCTTTATTTCTTTTATTCAGTGGAGGATAGGAAATAAATGGGGTCCAATACTATCAGCTCTCATTTTATCCTAGGAATACTATGGGACCAAAGCTTTAGTGTGGGAAGCCATGCTCAATTCTTACAGTGTTAAGAGAGTAGCCTTTATTTACTCATTACCATGTGGTAAATCTGAAGCTCCAAGAGTGACCAAGATGGTAGAGGTAGAAATTAATCTCAAGGCTTCCCCTCTCTGAGAACAGAAGGGGAAACTGGAGAAGTGGTGCCTACCTCACCGCAGATGTTGTAGGACATCAGCTAGCCAGAGAGATGCTGTATTTTCCATCGCTGAGCAGTGGAATCTTTGAAATCAGTTACGCCAGTAGACAGATCAAGGTGGTATGCCCATTGACAGTTTGAGAGAGGAACTTTTTTTGACCTACTTATGGCAATTCAAATGGTATTTAAAAATTGGATGACAAAATGTTGACAGTTTCTTTCTCCTAAGTCATATTGTCTTTTGCTAATCCTCAATCTGGCCCGAGTAAAACACAAGCACCCTATAGCTTTTTGTTCTCTCTCTCCCCCATACCAACAAAAAATAAGCTTTTTCTAATTAATTTGACTTATATTGTATATTATCCTGAGTTTGTTTTAATAAAATAGTTGAAGATCATGCTAACTTTGGGGCAGTCATGAATGTAATTGGTATAGCATATCTATCAGAGTTTTAAAATCATATCATGTGGCTTTGGGTTTAGAGTTTTACTGATTACCAGTTAAGTCATTTTTAATATAGATATAATGTATGGTGATATTGGATTTACTTTATAGATCACATCTAGCAAACATGTACATTTTTTTTTTCTTGTTCTTGGGTGTAATTTTTTTTCTTCTAGTTGTATTGAGATACAATTGACATACAGCACTGTATAAGTTTAAGGTGTACAGCACAACGATTTGACTTACATACATCATGAAATGATTATCACAGTAAGTTTAGTGAACATCCATCATCTCATACAGATAAAAAATTAAAGAAATAGAAAAATACTTTTCCTTGTGATGAGACATGTACATTTCTAAATGTGATTGACCTTAAGTCTTGTTACTCTAAAAAGAACATGCTAAACCACTCAGTAGCTATTCAGTAGGTTATTAACAGGGAAAAAATGGGCAGAATGATATTTCTAATGTAATTTTATTTCTTTAGCTACCAGAACCATTTATTTTATTCCGATTGTACAAGGAATTTATAGACCTTGCAATAGAGATCCAACATGTAAATGAAGAACAAGAGATGAAAAAGGATAATCCTGAGGACAAAAAATGTCCAAGTACGTGTATAGAAATAAACCGAATTCTTCTAAAAAGCAAGGATCTTCTAAGACAATTGCCAGCATCAAATTTTAACAGCCTTCATTACCTCATAGTTCATCTTAAGCGGTAAGAATTTGAATAAGACAGACATTGATTAGTGGGTGGATAATTGATCAGTTTTTCGGTTTTTATGGGTTTTTTAAAAATTGTGGTAAAATACACATAACATATAAATTTACCATTTTAGCCATTTTTAAGTGTACAGTTCAGTAGTATTAAGTACATTCACACTCTTGTGGTATTGTTTTTACATTGAATGTTTCATTTCTAATATGTGTTAGGGAAAGAGGGACATTGAATATATGTTCATGCAGCCAACGTCTTTCCCTCAGATGCCACTTATATGCCAGCCTCTGGCTGGGGAAATTAGGATGCAAATATAAGGTTTCTGTCATCTGTTGTGCTTGTCAGCTTGAAGGGCAGACCTGCACCCAAGTGCAGCGCAGCGTCGTTCTTGTTCTGACGGAACTTTGCTCAACATGCAGTGGAAGATGGGGGAGAGGGGGTCATGAATCAGAGAAGGTAACCCTGAGCCAGACTTGAAGAACTGAGTAATGGTTTGGTGACAGAGAATGTACAAAAGAGCATTCCAGGCAGAGGGTAATAGACACAGAGACACAAGAGATCATTTTGCTTTTGAGGACATTTAAGTAATTTGGTTAGGCCAGGATGTAGCAAGCAGTAGCACAAAGTGAGCTGGAGGAGTCCTGGTAAAGTCATGCATACCTGGCAGATGAGTCGACTGTCTTCTTTCTGTACTCACTAAAGAATTTTTAGCCGGGAATTTAACATGCTCAGGTTTGCCTATTAGATCTTTATGGCAGCTGGTAAAACTGTACTGGTTCCTTCTACTTACTTATATTTAATCCTAAGACTGTGAAACCCAACTTGGTGTGTGGTCAGTATTTAAGCAAATAAATAGATCCTTTCCCTAGACTTCTGCACCCTTCCCAGCCCACAGTAAACGACTGTCAAGGAAATCTAATACAGCCTTTTGTGTTCTGCATCACAGAGTCGTAGATCATGCAGAAGAAAACAAAATGAACTCCAGAAACTTGGGGGTGATATTTGGACCAAGTCTCATTAGGCCAAGACCCACAGCTGCTCCTATCACCATCTCCTCTCTTGCTGACTATTCAAATCAAGCGAGGTTGGTGGAGTTCCTCATTACCTACTCACAGAAGATCTTCGATGGGTCCCTACAGCCACAAGATATAGCTGTGTGTAGTGCAGGTGGTGGTGCACCTCAGGTTGACCAAGGCTATCTTCCGAAGCCTCTGTTATCACCAGAAGAAAGAGATCCAGAACATTCTACGAAGTCACTGTTTTTCTCTTCAAAGGAAGTGAGTTTTGCTCTTATGGAATTGTGTTGGAACTTTGTAATGTTTACGTTATTAATAAGTTAAGAATCTTTGAACTGTTTATTTTGAGGTGTGTTTTGCTTCAAGTTTAAAAATTTTCTTTCATCAACAGGATATCCATACTGCAGATGGTGAAAGCAAAAGTTTTGAATCCACTGCATCATTTGAGGAATCAGAACGGAAGCAAAATGCATTCGAAAAATGTGATGCATGTCTCATTGGTGAGTGGCCATGTAAAATGCATATTTGCTGACTTAAAACTGTCCCAATAAACCATGATTAAAAGCCAAGGTGAGTGGCGTTAAGAGAAGTCAGAGAAAGAAGCTTCGTTAGTAAATGCATCTTTGCCAGCCATTAAGAAAGTTGCCTTCATTCTTTACAATAACCCTTCTTATAAAAAGACTTGGAGTTCGAAGGTGTGTTTTGTGTTCTGAAAACTTTTTTTATTTTTATTTTTGCCATTAATTAAAGTCAAGGCAGAATCTAGTAAGCAGTATGATGATTCATTAGCATCTTCTATTACTATAGATCATTGTATTGATCTCATTACTCATAAGGCGTCAACTAGACTCCTAAAAGTCAAAAAATTTAGACTCAAAAAACCTCTAAAATTTTTTTCAAATGCCTTTTCCTGTTGCCTGCCTGTAACACATTAAACACACTTATGTGTATATCTTTTTAATTTCCTTGACTGTAATCATTTTATTCACTGTATGGTAATTTTAGTTTCAGTGATAGCTACCAAGCTATTCATTTGTGGAAAGGCTTCCACTTGTTACTATAATTCTGTACATCACTAGAGCTAACTTGCAGTTTTTTTAAGTGCAGCCATATATTTTAAATTTGAGTGTAATGAAGTATTAGTGATCACAGCCTGACAGGTCTAAAAAGTAAGGGAGCTAACATTCATTAAGTACCTGCCTGCTCTGTGCTAAGCACTGTGCTTATTGTTTGATTCCATTTATCAACAATTCTGTGCTATAAATAGGTAGTAATAGCCCCATTCAACCCATAGCCTAATAGTCTGAGAGAGGTTAAATAATGTCAGAGGTCATGCCCCTAATAAATTGTTCAGTATTTGGACCTATGTCTGTGATTATTTCACTATTCCATGAGCTAGGGCTCCCCATTAGGAATAGTAATAAAAATAAATGTCATGTTTCAAGGGCTAACTGTATACCAGATAAATAAGCACTTTTCATGGTTAGATCTTTTAGGCCACATATAATCATAGATAAAATTATGATTCCTTTTGACAGATGAAGACACTGAGGGGCAATGAGATTGCCTTGCCTAGTGCAGAAGGGGTAGAGCTGAGTTAAACCTGGCAGGTGGGGTTCAGAGTCTGCACTCTTACCCATTACACTCAAGTTTTTTCCCTTAGAACTTAAGAATGCACTTTGGGGCTTCCCTGGTGGCGCAGTGGTTGAGAATCTGCCTGCTAATGCAGGGGACACAGGTTCAAGCCCTGGTCTGGGAAGATCCCACATGCCGCGGAGCAACTAGGCCCGTGAGCCACAACTACTGAGCCTGCGCGTCTGGAGCCTGTGCTCCGCAAAAAGGCCACGATAGTGAGAGGCCCGCCCACCGCGATGAAGAGTGGCCCCCACTTGCCACAACTAGAGAAAGCCCTCACACAGAAACAAAGACCCAACACAACAAAAATAAGTCAATTAATAAACTCCTACCCCCAACATCTTCTTTAAAAAAAAAAAAAAAAAAAAGCACTTTGGTGCCTACAGCCTGACCACAGTGTGTCAGGTCCCTTAGGGTGTTTTATACACGCGGGGAAGCACCTGGGAAATCAGAACAAGAGAGCACTGTCTGGAAGCCCAGAGAAGAGAGGTCCACAGTCTCAGGTAAGGAGAAAGGTCAGATGAGGTAAGGACTATCAAGTCATTCTGATGGGCTACTGTTTGCAGACCGCTGCCCAAAAGAGGAGCATGAGCAGAAGGCCGGAACTTACCAGAAATGGGACTATTTTAGGGGAGACGCTACAAAAAAGGATAGGGTCTGAAGGAGTTCAGGGTCCCAGTTTGAGAAAACATGGGTCCAGACTTGATAGGAAAGAGAAGAAAGTACGTCTGGGAGTAAACAGCAAATAAAGAGAATGGCATTTTTTACTTAAAATAATAAAACTATTCAACCTTAATCAGACAGGATGAATATGATAGTCCATTTATTAGTTGATAAGATGAGGGCATCTAAGGCATTTAATATGATATGCTCTCACTGTGGGTTGAATGTAACTGAAAAGCAGATTGAGTTGGCAAAAGCCTTAGGATTCAGGGCATACTTACATTTGGTTGGCATGTAAATTGGTGAAACTTTTCTGAGGGTAACACACCAATATCTGCCTGTTGAAATCGTGACAACCCTTTCAGCCAGCAAATACTTGTTCATACACAGCACATAAGAGGAGCTACATCAGCAAGTGTGGGGTTTTTTTTCACTAACCTGCAGTGAATTTTGTAGCTGTTTATTATATTGATTTAAATAAATATGGAATTCTAACATTTTAATTCAAAGTGTACCTTTAATATTTTATGAGTATTTTACTCCTCTGCCTAAAGAATAACTTGGAAAAAATATATGAAGACCCTTGTTTTGAGAGGGTGTTCATCTATAACTCATTTGGACTCTCGTTAACTACGTGCCATAAAGTTTGATTTTTAAATGAATCTTTTCCTTTTTCAGACAACAAAGTGCGTTTGCTTGTAGACCAAGAGCTTGAATCAGCATCACAAAAGATGGAAGATGTTTGTAAAACCTCCAAGCTGCCTACTCTGAAGTCCGATAGGGAAATAAATGGCGTCGAGAGGCATACTCCAAGGACCAAGATTAGACCTGTAAGTTTGCCTGTAGACAGACTACTACTTCTTGCAAGCTCTCCTAATGAGAGAACTGGCAGAAATATGGGGAATGTAAATTCAGACAAGTTTTGCAAGAATCCTACCTTTGAAGGAGTTAATAGAAAAGACACCCCAACTATTGTTTGTTCCAAATTTGATGGCTTTGATCAGCAACCTCTACAGAAAACTCGGGAGAAACAGTATGAACAAAATGACCTGACTGCAAAGACTGCAGTGATTGTGCCCAGTGCATTCCAGGAAAGAGAAGTGTCAGTGAGCATCAGGAGTGGTGGGGACCACCCAGTCAGCACCACCAGTAAGCCATACACAGAACCCATCAGGTCAGCCAGACAGGTGTCAGAGAGACGGTCTTCTGACTCCTGCCCTCCTGCTCCTGTCAGAGCACCCAGAACACTGCAGCCCCAGCACTGGACCACGTTTTATAAACCACCTGCTCCTGCTGCTAGTGGGAGAGGGGATGAGGAGAAATCTGTGACATCCTCTGCAGCTGTGCCCCCTTGCACAACTCACGCTCCCCAGGAGCACGCGCTGAAATCAGTTCCAGGTTCTGAAAATGCATCAGCTGGTCCCGTGCAGACGGTTAGCAAGCCTAAAGAGAGGGCTGAAGAGCGTGACTTACCTGGTGTACATCCAGCATGTCAGAGACCGAGGCTAAAACGAATGCAGCAGTTTGAAGACCTTGAAGATGAAATCCCACAGTTTGTGTAGGGTTGTCAGAATTCAGTTTTTCTTTTTTTGTTTTGTTGTTTTGTGGTGTTGTATTTGTTTTCTGGAAGAAATTTTTGACAGGGCCTCTCTTGTATAGGATTGCCAAATCATGGATTTTGTTTTTTGTCATTGTGTTGTGTTATCCTGTGTTGGTTATATTGAATGACAGAATGTTTTGATAGGGCCCCATCTGTGCCTCACTGGAATTATATGTATTTTTGAAGTTGTGAATAAATAGATAGACTCATGTTTTTTAAAGTTCAGTTGATTCCCCATAATATGGTCCATTTAAGTGCATCCCTAATATATGATACAGCTCTCAACTAATAGGTGCAGTTGAGGAAATCAGCTTTATTTTTTTGACGTGAAACTACATGCTTATTTATAAAAGGAATGTTTCTGAGTGCAAGTGCCTGAAAGATCTTTGTTTGGTATGATTGTTTTTTCACACAATTTTATAGTGTATCTTTGACCATTTGTGCTTTTATGGTATGTGTGTAACCTTGTATTTTTCAATTGGCGAGTCACTTAACTTTTTCATATTTGCGTAATGGCCAAAAGGCTTGCAAATCTGTATTTAATTGCATTTTAATTAATTGCCAGATTTTACACATGAGAGGCAGTTGAATTGTACAAAGAAAATGCACTTAAACATGTTTCCAAATTGTATAGTTCAGTCATGTCTTATTTGGTTTTAGCTATTATACATTTAGTAATTTTCACTTCTTGGCTTTGTTCTGCATAAACTTTTGTTGTTCAACAGCTCTGAACCTTTTGGTATTTTATATAATAGTCCAAAACAGTGTTTTAAAATTCAGTGCCTTTCCTTTTAATATTGTCTGGGATTTTCTTTAAAAAAAAAAAAAAACCCTTTCTTTTGTATGAAGTGTTTTCACTTATGAATAATTTTATGTACTTTTTCTACCTGAGTTTATAACCATTGACAATGTATGTTTCATCTGAATCGTACAAAGATTTATTTAAGTTGATTCTAAGTATAATTCAATAAGCCTCATTGTTTGGAATTTGAGAGGAGGTATAGATGATTGGATATATTTCATTTATAAAATTCCCAGTTTTTAGAACTAGTATAGTTCTGTTATTTTCTTGGTTTTGTCGTTTTGCGTAAAATAGGATATAAAAGGGACAAAAAAATAAAATAGCCTCTTTTTATATGTGTGAATTATATTTGTAACAAATGCTTTTGTATGACCGTGTTATACTTGATAAAAAATATATACATTAACCTGTTAAATTATTTCAAGTTCTTGTGGTTTCTCTGAAATTGTTGCCTCTTAGGGTGTGAGACTTTAAGGTTTATTAACCATTGGCTTAGTGGTCAGCACTTGGGACTCATATGTCCCTTGACTACAACATGGAATTCATTTTATGGGAAGTTGTTCTATAGTTCTATATGACATTAAGGACTAGGAAGAAAGAATAACCCAAATCTTTTTGTACTGGAGCCTTGTTTTTAGTCCTCATTGTAAAAAATATAAAAGAATTGTATTGGTATGAAAACCTAAAAAGAAAATAAGAGCCAACATTGATTGAGCCCCTTCTGCGTGCCATGAACTCTGCTAAGTTCCACATAAATTATTTCAAGTTTACAGCATCCTATAATGGGTAGGTAAGTACTTTATTATTCCTGTGTTATGGATAAGGAAACTGACGCTTAGTTAAATAATGTGCTCTAGGTTCCACAGGTGTAACAGTTGGAGTCAAAAACACAGGGCTGCCAGATTCTGATGGTTGACCATAATGTTTCTTTGGGTTTTAAGTAAAAATAAAAGACATATTTTTCATTTTCACCAAGAACTTTATTCAACATGTATTCACTGTTTTGTTCCACTACCTCCTTCCATTTTTAAGGCAACTTCATAATTACATCTTCCCAAAACTTTTTATCTTTTTGAGCAAAGAACTGTTCCAGGTGTCTTTTACAGTCTTCCAGGGAATTGAAATGTTTTCCATCAAGAGAATTTTGTAAAGACCAAAATAAATGGAAATCCAAAGGTGCAGTGTCTGGTGAATATGGCAGATGAATGAGAACTTCCCAGCCAAGCTATAACAGTTTTTGCCTGGTCATCATAGAAACATGCAGTCTTATGTTATCCTGATGAAAGATAATGTGTTTTCTGTTGCCTAATTCCAGATGCTTTTCGTCGAGTGCTGCTTTCAGTTGGTCTAACTGGGAGCAGTACCTGTTGGAATTAATCATTTGCTTTTCCAGAAGGAGCTCATAATAGAGGACTCCCTTCCAATCCCACCATATACACAACATCACCTTCTTTGGATGAAGACTGGCCTTTGGTGTGGTTGGTGGTGGTTCATTTCACTTGCCCCACGATCTCTTCCGTTCCACACTGTTGTACAGTATCCACTTTTCATCTCCCGTCACAATTTGTTTTAAAAATTGAATGTTTTCATTATGTTGCAGTAGAGAATCCCATGCAGAAATATGGTCAAGAAGGTTTTTTTCACTTATGTGGAACCCAAGATCAAAGCGATTAACATAGCCAAGCTGGTGCAAATGATTTTCAGCGCTTGATTAGGGTTATTTGAGTATGTAGGCTATCTCCCACATGGTATAACATTGATTGTTCTCAGTTAATGTCTCAATTTGATCACTATCGACTTCAGCTAGTCAACCGGACCATGGAGCATCGTCCAGCGAGAAATCTCCAACACAAAACTTCACAAACCACTTCTGACACATTCAGTCAGTCACAGCACCTTTCCATACACTGCACAAATCTTTTTTTTTTTTGCGTTTCAGTTGCGTTTTTACCTTTCTTGAAATAATAAAGCATAATATGCCAAAAATGTTGCTTATTTCTTCCATCTTCAGTATTAAAATTACACAAAAATTCACCAATTTTGATGTTTTTTTTAAATGCACACTGATATGACAGCTGTCACAATACAATCTAACAAAATCGTTTTGCATATAGTTAAAGACAACTAAGTGCTTCTAGAGCCATCTTACGGAAAAAACCGAACAAACTTTTTGGCCAACTCAATAGTATCAGGTGTTTAACAATAGAAAATGCACCTTTAAAATTTTTTTTATTGTGGTAAAATATGCGTAACATAGAATTTACCATTTTACTAAGTTTTAAGTGTACAGTTCGGTGGCATTAAGTACGTTCACGTTGTTCTGCAACCATGACCACTATCCATGTCCAGAACTTTCTCATCATTTCATACTGAAACTTAGAAAATGTATTTTTTTAATTTTTATACTTTTTATTGCATAATTTCCTCATAATGTACATAGAGTTTTATGCTTGTTTTTAAAACTTTCCCCATAGCATATAAACCCCCAAATTCACATCTCAACACTAAGTTATCATCTTTATTTTTCTCGTGTGGACAAAGCAAAAATAAGAGTAGGGCACAGCACGGGATAAAGTCCTCAGGATCTTGCTCAGCCTAATCCCAATGGCAACTACTAGGAAAACACATCAAGGCTTTCAAGTCCTTCATCTTTCTAAGGAGCATAAAGCAGAGACATAACACACTGACTCTGGAGAAGTAATGTCATGAGTGAGCTGTTCCTTCTGCCACGCTTGTGTAAGGAGCAGATAGGTCACTGACCTGGGTGTGGAATACCAGCTGGTATAACCTTTCACCCAGTAGAAAATGTACTTTTAAACTTTTAATTTTCTTTTAATCTACTGAGACAACCCAAAGAGTATATCATAATCAAGTGGGCTCTCTGTTTCCCCTCACTTTTAAACCTCACAAGTGAGGGTTCCACTTCCGGCTCCTTTTTGCCTTTAGGGCTCTCTGGCATCTTGTCCAGCTAAAGCTGTTAGTCTGTAGATGCTTTCTGGTTTCCTGGGACATTAAGCAAGTATCTCTTGAGATGTTGCTTTTTCCAGAGTACCCACACGTGCCCTGTGCCCTGCTACCCAGTAATGTGGTAGCAGTCCATTCTTTAGGAAGTTGTTTTATTTCACATGGAAAGAATGTGAGCCAAGGAAAAGGGCAAAAGTCAGGAGTCCTTTCAGAGCTGCCAGACCACCAGAAAGCTTGTGGAAAGCATATTGTTCAGGTTTCCAAGAAGTCATTTGTGAAGGCTTGATCGTAACTTCCCTAGATAGGCTTGTTTTACATGCTGAGAACTTAATTAGAATTTATGAGTATTTAAAATTACTTTGAGTGCATCTTAGGCAATGTATTTCTTTTGATACAGGCATAAAGAAGATATGATCCTTGTAAGGGACTTGTTGCCTAGAGGTCTCAGAAGCAAATAGAATCATACCTTACGTCCTGATGTGATTTATTTAAAGATGGTCCATGGCTACGCTATTCCCAGCTAACATTATGTCAACGTATTTGTACAACTATAAAAATCTCTTGAAATGGCAGCCATTGTATATTTTTATGACAAGTTATAGTCACCATAATTCTCTGGGTTTTTCTTTCCCAGAGGCAGGAAATTGTTCCTGTGTTGATATGATTATATATGTAGACAATTCAGTAACATCTAGAGTTTAGCAAAGATTCTGCCTTCACAATCAATATGCAAAAGTCAGTTGTATTTGTGTACATCGGCAACTAACAGAAAATGAATGTTTTTAGAAAGATCTCTTAAACAATATCATAAAAAATTTGAAGTACCTAAGAATAAATCTAACAATATACACACAAGATCCTCATGGAAAAAATTTTAGGCTATCTCAAGAGGCATTTAAGGAGATCTTAAATAAAGGGAGTGCTCTGTGCTATATGGATTGGAAGTCACATATTGTAAATATGTTCATATACCTTAATTTATTTATAGATTCAATGTGATTCCATCCAATATAATTTTTGAACCATTTGAAAGTTTCAGATACGATGCCGCATTAATGCTACTTTAGTGATATTTTCTTAAAACAAGAATACCACATAACCATAGTCTGACTGTCAAAATCAGATTAACATTGACATATGCCATCTAATCCACAGACCACATTCAGGTTTTGCCGATCGCCCCAATAATGTTCCTCTCTGCTCCAGCATCCCAGTCCAGGATCACCTGGTGCATTTCGTTGTCCTGTTTCTTTTCTTCTTCAATCTGGAACAGTTTTTCAGTCTTTTCTTTCATGACCTTGATACTTTTGAAGAGTATAGGCCAGGTACTTTGTAGAATGTCTCTCAGTTTGGGTTTACCTAATGTTTCCTCATGACTAGACTCAGGATATACATTTTTTTACAAAAGTACTACAAAAATGATGTTGTATTCTTTCACTGTATCATATCAGGAAGTGCACCATGTCAAACTGTCCCATTCCTGATGATATTCACTTTGATCACTTGGTTAGGATAGTATCTATCAGGTTTCTCCATTGTAAAGCTAAAATCACTTTGTGAGGATATTCTTTGAGACTATATGAATGTCCTTTTTCTCATCAAATTGTCACCAATTAGTTTGAGTCCACTAAGAGTTCTTGCCTGAATCACTTATTACTATTCTGGTTGCCAAATGGTGAATCCATCCTTTCTGATGCTTTGATTCATATTCTGCTTGCTGTAAGGAAGAGCAGCCCCTTCTCCACTTGTTCATTTGTTTATTCATCTCTGTTCGTGTGGACTCACGGATTCCTGCTTTATTCGGTAAGTTACAATATATTACTGTCATTTATTTTGATACTGAACTTTCCCCAGACTTGGTCTATGGGAGTCTCAAGCTCACTGCTATATCCTTTTAACTTCTTTTTGTGTGTGTGTGGTACGCGGGCCTCTCACAGTTGTGGCCTCTCCCGTTGCGGAGCACAGGCTCCGGACGCGCAGGCTCAGCGGCCATGGCTCACGGGCCTAGCCGCTCCGCGGCATGTGGGATCTTCCCGGAACGGGGCACGAACCCGTGTCCCCTGCATCGGCAGGGAGACTCTCAACCACTGCGCCACCAGGGAAGCCCTAGTGAAAGTTTTAAATGATTTTTTTGTTTGTTTTAATTGACTCATAAATGCAGAAGTGTGTATATGGGTACATGCAGCATATAAAGAACGATTATAAAATGAACTCCCATTAACCCTCAATCCCCTTAATAGAATGTTAAGAAGCCACCAGAGCCCCCTCCCTGTTCACATGACTGTCTCTCCCTGTCCCCTTCCAGGTGTAACCTCCTTCTTGAATTCTATGTTCATCATTCCCTGGCTTTAGAAAAAAATTATTATCTATGTAATATTTAATTTTGCCTGTTTCTGAAGCTTTTACAAGTGGAATCATGATCGATTCTTTTGTGGCTGGCTTGCTTACATTTAACATGTTTTGGGGATTAATCCATGTAGATGTCAGTAGCTGCAAACATAGTTTTTCTTTTTCCTTTTTTTTCAAATCTAAAGTATTCCTGTGGTAAATACATACAATTTAGTATTCATCTCACTGTTGATAGATATTTAGGTTGCTTCTAATTTTTCATCATTATGAACAATGCTGCATTGAAAACTTAATCTTTACTTTTTCTTTATTTCACTTTTTTAAAAAAATCTGTTTTGTGGTTGTTATATCATTTAATCCTTATCAAGGCAGGTATTCTTAATTGCCTTTTTCAGACAAATAGACTTCAAAGAGGTGAAATAACTTACTGTAAGTTATATAGCTAATAAGAAAGGGTAATAAGACTTGAGCCCAGGTGTCTTTATTATAAATTCTGTCATTTCTAAATTATTTCATCTTCATTTTTTTAGCCACAGGCTGTGATAAATTGTGTACTTTCAGGCTTTATTTTTTCTTTTTAGTTGCTAGGATATTGAAGTTTACGGTTATCATATCCCAACTCCAAGGTCATTTGTAGTGTGTGTGTGGGGGTGTTAGACTTTATTCATTTAGTTAAAACCATTGCATCTAAAATTGCTAAAGCTTTCCCGGGTTATAGTGAGTTTTGTAGGCTAAACTTTGCTGATAATGAGAGAAAAACAGAGCAAATGACAGAATAAACAAACAACTCTACCCTCCACCCTCTATCTCAAAAAAAAACAGTTTGGAAAGCAATTCTGTAGTGGAGAGCTGTTGAAGATTTTATGCATGGAAGAATAGGATTTGCATGAGCTCTCTTAGCATCTGCTTGTAATCAGGGAAAGAGTCAGCAATCCAGGTGAGAAATGGGCCCTAAATTAAGCCACTGGCTATGGGGATGATGACCTAAATTCCAATTTATTTTTAGGAACATAACTGACAGGGATTAGTGACGCATCATGAACATGGAGGTGGTGAAGGTTGAGGGTCGACTTGGGCAGGGTGGAGGAAGACATGCTTAACCTGGAAGCCAGGACATAATACCTCTCTTCGATATCATAAGTGAAAACAAATAATTAAAGTTAAATATCATACTTGCTCCTTTAGGAGAATAAGGTTCCATGACTGGGAGTTAAACAGAAGCAGATTTTTTTTCAGTACACTGTAAGGAACCCATTTATGATTAGAACTCTTTTTGAATGAAATGCATTATCTTGTGATTTGATGAATTCCCCAAAACTGGAAAAGTGTTTAAGGCAAAAACTAAATAACCTCCTATTAGGATTGTTATTAGGGAGGAAATTGGGCTAGATGATCTGTAAAGTCTTTTCAAGCTCTGACCATGATTCTATGACCTTGAATTTAAAGTGAAGGAGATGTTTCTCGGTGCTGCAAATCCTAAAATCACAGCATTAAGCAATTTCAGTATTTTCATTATTGCCACAGTTTTTGATGTCAACAAGGAAGCATTTAAACCTCATTACCTACAGGACATCCTTAAAGTGCTAGGGGGAAAAATGTTAACCCAAAGTTCTATATAGGGTTAAAATATCCTTCAGAAACGAAACTGAAATATAGATGTTTTTGACAAACAAAAAAGAGAGTTGGTCACCAGCAAGACTGCGTTAATCGAAATTCTTTAGAGAGGTCTTTAGTCAGAAGGAAAATGATCCCAGGTGGAAATACGGAATGCAGGAAAGAGTGGAGACCTCTAGAAAAGGAGAATATAAATGAATGTTGCCTGTTATTAAAAAATACTGGTAATGTGGAGTATGAATTTTATGTAGAGTTAAAATACATGACAACAATAATGGAAGCGTCAAAAATGGAAGTATAAAGTTCTAGCATTATCAAGGAAGTGGTAAATGTAATAATTTTATTAAATGTAATTCAGATGTAAGTTGTAATATGAAAAAGAATGGTAAAATAGGGATTTCCCTGATGGTGCAATGGTTAAGAATCCACCTGCCAATTCAGGGGACACGGGTTTGAGCCCGGTCCAGGAAGTTCCCACATGCCGCGGAGCAGCTAAGCCCGTGCGCCACAACTACTGAGCCTGCGCTCTAGAGCCCACGAGCCACCACTACTGAGCCTGTGTGCTAGGACTACTGCAGCCCATGTGCCTAGAGCGCATGCTCCACAACGTAGAGCAGCCACCACAATGAGAAGCCCGTGCACCACAACAAAGAGTAGCCCCTACTCATCGCAACTAGAGAAAGCCCGCACGCAGCAACTAAGACCCAACGCAGCCAAAAATAAAATTAATTAATTAATTATTTTTAAAAATGGTAAAATAAAAGGAGAGGAAAAATGAAATATTTGAGTAATCCAAAAGAAGGCAAGACAGAAGAAAAAAGGTAAATGAAACAGTGAGTCAAATAGAAAACAAATAGATGGTAGATATAAAAGCACTTAAATCAATGATTACATTAGATGAAAATGGACTAAATAAACTAAGTAATAATAAACCAAGACTAAATAAACCAAGTAATAAACTAATGTTATCAGACTAGGGAAGAAAATAAAACCTATGTTCACAAGAGACATATCTTAAGATGCACAGAAAGTACCAGGATGGAAAAAGATAAACCATGCAACTACTAATGAAAAAACTGATGTAGCTATACTAATGTCAGATAAAACAGATTTAAATCAAGAAGCATTACTGGAGATAAAGAGGGATATTCTGTAATGATAAAGAAGTCAGTCTACCAGGAAGATATTATAATTTTAATAACATTGTTTCAAATGTATAAGGCAAAAATAGACAACTAAAAGGAAAAGTGGAGAAATTCACCACCATAGGGTTACTTTAACATACCTGTGAACAGACAAAAGAGTAGTAAAAAGATAGATCTGAAGAACACAGTTAACAAACTTGACCTAATTGACATGCAGGAAACATTGTCAACAATGACAGAATTCATATTTCAGTTGAGCCCATATTTTAAATTTACCCAAATTGATAATAAGCAGGCCATAAGGAAAGCCCTAAAGCATTTCAGAGGACTGAAATAATTCAAAATATGCTCTCTGACCTCAGGGAAATTATGGTAGAAATCAGTAAAAAGATAACTAGTAAATCCTCCAGTGCCTGGAAATTAAACAGAACATACTTCTAAATAACCCATAGATCAAAGAAGAAATAACAACAGACATTAGAAAATATTTTAAGCTGAATGATAATGAAGATGTACCATATCAAAAATTGTAGGCTGCAACTAAAGCAAAGCTTAGAAATTTATAGCCTTCACTACATTTACTATAAAAGTTGAAAGGTTAAAATCAATTAAACTTCACCTCAAGAGTCAAGAATAGTAAATCAAATCTAAAGAATGTAGATAGAAGGAAATAGTAAGATTAGAAATAAGTGAAATAGAAAACAAAGCTAAAGAAAAATGAGAAAGCTAGTTCTTTGAAAAGTTTGATATACCCCCAGTAAGACATCAGTAAAAGAGAAAAAAGGAATGAAATGGAATGAAAACAAGAATATCATTAAAGACATTACAAACATTGAAAAGATGTAATGACATAATGAACAATTTATAATGAAAAACAAAATTCGAAAAGGACAAATTCCTCAGAAAATTAAACTGACAAAATAAAGAGAAAAATCTAGAGAGTTTCCTTTATTAATGGAAACTGAATCAGTTATTAAAAGCCTTTCCACAAGGAAAATGTAAAGCCTTACCAGTGAATTCTTTCAAACATTTAAGGAAGATATTATACCAATTTTATACAAATTCTTCCAGTAAATAGAAAAGGGGAACACTTCCAAACTAAGTCCATCTACTCATGATACCACAATCTGACGAGGACATCACAATACATATAAAAGGAACTTGGAATATCGAAAAAGGATAATGTATCACTACCAAATGAGGTTAACTCTCCATGTATGCAAATATAGTTTAACATTTGAAAAGTCAACATAATTTTCCACCTTAATTTTTTAAAGGGAGAAAAATACGTATCTCATATGCAAATTGAAGAAAGGATTTGATGAATTTCAAAATTTACTATACAAATTCACAGCAAACTATGAATAGAACTTGCCTAAACTGATAGAAATACAGTCTATAGCAGATATATTTAATGGTAAAATATTGAAAGTTTTACCCCTGAGACAGAATACCTGTAATCACTACTTTATTCAACATTGTACTAGAGAGTCTAGCCATGCAATAATGGGGAAAAAGAGGAATGAAAGCATAACGATTGAAAAGGAAGAAATAAAATAGCCATTTGTTTGCAGGTGATATATAACTATGTACAAATGAATTTACCAACTATTAGAATTAGTGGGTGAATTTAACAACCTGCTTATCAGTTCAGTACTCAAAAGTCATTATTATTTATATATCAACACCAAATAGAAAATGGAATTTAAAATAACATTGAAATATCAATGCGCTAGGATATCTAAGGTGGGATATGTAGAGTTGTTTATACAGTGAAATACACAAAATATTTTGGTATAAATTAAAGAAGAACTAAACAAATGAAGGATATGCCATTTTTGTGGATTGGAAGATTCAATATTCTGAAGATAGGTGTTCTCCCCAAATTGGTCTGTACATTCAACCCAGTCTTCTTTATTCGTGTTAATTTTTTGACAAACATGCTTTAAGGTACTTTGATAAAGATAGTCTCATGATCCTCAGAGAGGCAGAGCAGGTGTTTTGAACTTTCCCTTAGCGGCTTCAAAGAGGATAACTTGCCATGGGATATACCGCTAGCAGGAGAAGAAGGCAATACATAAACCCGTGGGATTCTTACTGGGACATTCTTTCTTTCTCCTTCATTCTTCCACCAAAGACTGCTCCAGTCCTGTTCTTCCTGGTTACGCTCCTTCCTCCCAAGATCTTGGCACTGCTGGAGATACATTATAGGATTTGACCCACCTCAAAGTCCAAGGCTTTTTGTTTTTTTAGTGTTCTACCTATTACAGAAAGTTTATTCATGTAAATAAAGCCCTTGAATTTAAAGTTAGAAATGACTTCCATGCAGCACTGAGGTTTATAGGCAGATTGTCAGCAACTACTTTTGAGTTCTACTTTAAAATTATTGCTGTTCAGGAACACTCTGGAGATGTGAGCCTAAATATTTAATTAAATATTTGTAATTAGCTTTGTAAAAACAAGGTTCTAGGTATCCCCAGAAATTAAGACCCAATCTAGAGCAAGCCCTAAATTGTTTGGGATCCTGTGAAGATTTTATGTAATAAAGACAAAAATTTTCCTAGCATGAGGGAGTTGAGTGAGTTGTGTTAGTCACAAATTCTTTTAGTTTATTCACTGAATAAGTCTTTTCTTTCCTTATTGCATCTCTCTCTTTAAGCTAAGTTTAATTTCAAAGAGAATTTTTTAAAGCCCATAATCTTATTTGGGCTAAGCTATTATCTGACACAAGTCTCCCCATAAAATAATGTGCCCAGAGCTGCACAGGGTTTCCTCAGTGTTATCTGACTCCCTTGCGTTCACATTGAAGTCCTCACCGGTCAGATAATATTTGAAGTATAATTTGTAATAATTCAATGTATAACTTTATAAGACTGTCGACATACACCTGTTGGCAGTGGGGATGGAACATTAAAGATTTACTCAAGAAACTGAGGAACTATAATTGATTTTAGTGACCTATTATGAACGTGGAGTTGGGAAAGGTGAGGCTGTAGCTGGACAAGGTAGAGAATAGTCAGAATCTGGAAACTGGTTGCACGATAAATGGGTGAAGACTGAGGGATGCGTAGCCTGGGAAAGAGGAAAACTGGGGATGTGACAGCTGTCCTCAGACACTGGAAGTGTAAAGGGATGAGAGTCAGAGTGCTTGTTTGCTCCTTTAGGGAGACATGTGACCGACAGCTGGGATTTATAGGTGGCAGGTTTCTGCTCAGTAATACAAGGAAGTCATTTTACAGTTAGAATAGTTCTAAAATGAACATGTGGTCTCATGATTTCTTAGTCATTGGGGGACACATTCAAAACAAAAACTAGACCACCGCCTTTTAAGCATAGTTTGAAGTGGGGAGAATCTTTTGGGAGAGAGGATGTGGTTTAATAATTTGTAAAGCCCTTTCTAACTCTGAGCCTACGGCTGTTAAGGCCTTGAGTTAAGTGTAACCTTCCACTTAGACACAGCCCTGTTTGTAATATCAGCAGGGAGCAAATAAACCTCATTACCTGGTCGGGCTGCTTCCAAACATGCTTTGAGACACATGGCAGAGTCCTTGGCTGACAGCTTGTACCCCGTGCTCTCAGCCCTGCCAGGATCATTGGTCCTGGTTCCTGGTCTTCTGTCTTACTGGCAACATAAATGTGATGGTACTGTTGTATTGCTGTATTTGTAGATTTTTGTATATTTTAGAAAGCTTTAGGTTACATTATAAGTATTTCTTTATCACTTAATTCAACAAGCATTTAATGACAACTTAGCATGTACCATCCATCCACTAAACCAGATCATAGAGACCAAACAGAACCTAAAAAATACTTCCTGTCCTTGCAGACCTTACAACCTAATGCTATCAGAGGCTGGCTCTTGGTGGGCTCTATTTTCACATTTACAAAAGCCAGAATTGTTAAATACAATTTTTTTTCCAGGAATGAATAGTGGAATTTTTCTGTAGATAGTCTGAGAATAGAAACAACATTTTAAATTGAAGCTAAAATAGTATGACTTGTCTTATTCCTAAAATATTCTCATAACCCATTTCTAAAATTCTGCAATGAATAATTAGGATAGTCATGTCCACAATTTTCTTTCAGGAGACTTTAATTGAAAACCATCATGAACCCTGTCTAAGTGGAAAGATGTCTTCTGCTGCTGATCTAGATCTGAGTTGTCAATAGAGTAGCCAGAAGCCACATATGGCTACTTAAATTGAAATTCATTAAAATTATATAAAATTAAAATTTTAGTTCCTCAGTTATAATACCCATATTTCAGGTGCTTTAGCCACATGTGTCTGGTGGCTACCATATTCGACTGTGCAGATTTAGTACATTTCCATCATGGCAGAAAGTTCTATTGGTGCTGACCTAAGGAACCATTACATTTAGAAGCTGGTATTGTAGATGCTTAAAAAAACAAACATTTGATAAATTTAATACCCCTTTATGATAAAAACTCTTTGCAAAGTGCGAACAGAAGAGAATGTCCTTGAACTGGTTTAGCTCTCAGTAAATTACTTGAATCAGTAGCAACACATTTTCTTAGGAAAACAGATAATTTGAAAACTAGTCACTTTATTGTGTATGTACAAAAGGCATCATAATGAAAAGTATATCTTGATGGTTTGTATAAATATGCATTGATAATGTATTAATCAAATGTTACCAATTCAAGTACAAGAATTCCAGTAAAACTAATTTCTCTAATATGTTTTATAACAAATGGGAAATTCTGCTGTGAATCAACACCAAGTAAGGGATGTGTTGTGTAAAGTGAGAATTCTCTAAGACCTATCTGGTTTCAGTTAAGTATATTGGTCTAACTGCTCAAAAACAGGGGTCAAACTAGACTTCTGAAATTCATTGGTGTGTTTTTTAAATGCTTTTGGCTGTGGTCGGCCTTGAGCTCATTATGCACACATATGTATATGTATATTTTTTATTTCATTAAATGTACCACTTGGTTCATTGTGGGTTTTTTTAGTTGCAGAGTTCATAGAGGCTGATGGAAAAGTCTCCACTGTTAACTGCAGTTTTATACACTAGTAGAACTAAATTCCATTTTATGTTTGAAAATACAGCCCTGTATGTTAAGTTTGATCTGCAATCTAGTATCAATAATAGAAACTAGTATCAATGATAAAATAGTGTCAATAATCACAGGGTCCAAAAAAGATGGCAATAAAAAATAGCAACTTCTTACTTGCTCTATGCTGGGCATTGTGCTAGGTTCTTAATTCCATTTATGTTATTTCATATAACAACTCTGAAATATAAAAAAAAAAGGTAGAATTAGCCCCATTAAACTCATAATCCAGCAGGCCAAGGTCTGTTTCATAAAATGGCCCATATCATGACCCTAATAAATCGTTCCATCAGGATGTGAAAACTCAGTCTGATTCTTATATCTGTGCTTATTTCACTATCCCATTATCTAGGGTTCCTGGCTATGAAGAATAATGTCTTTTTTTCTTTTCTTTTTTTTTTTCTTTTGGCTTTAAAAACAGACATTTATATCTCATGGTTGTAGAAGCTCGAAGTCCAAGATCAAGGTGTTGGCAGATTTGATGTCTGGTGAGAACTTTCTTCCTAGTTTCCAGATGGTTATTTTCTTGATATACCCTCACATAGTGGAAAGAGAAATGTCATTTTTTGAGTGCTTACAATATACTAGATAATTCTAAGCACTTTTCATGATTAGATCATTTAGACCACGCACCATGGATTCAACTATGACTCCTTTTGACACATGAAGACACTGAGAGACAATGAGATTGCCTTGCCCAGTGCAAAAGGGATAGAGCTGAGCTATAGCCGGCCACTGGGCTTCAGAGTCTACACTCTTATCCATTACGCTATAGGTTTTTCCCTTAGAACTTAAGAATGCACTTTGGTGCCTACAGCCTGACCGCAGTGTGTCAGGTCCCTTAGGGTGTTCTATGCACATGGGGAAGGACCTGGGAAATCAAAACAAGAGATCGTTGCCCTGGAAGCCCAGAGAAGAGAGGTCCACAATCTCAGGTAAGGAGGAAGGTCAGATGGAAAGACCACTGTCAAGTCATTCTGATGAGCTCCTGTCTGCAGACCGCTGCCCAAAAGATGGGAGAGGAAACTGGCAACAGGGAAAAGGATTGCATGCTGTGCTCAGGGGCAGCTGAAGTTCAAAGCCAGAATGCTGCCATGGCTCAGAGTTGTTTGATGTTTTTCAGCTATAAAAAGGAGTGTGAGCAAAGAGTTGGAATTTTCTGGAAATGGGAATTTTTTAGGAGAGATGCAGCAAAAAGGGACAGGGTTTGAAGGAGCTCAGGATACTAGTTTGAGAAAACATGGACCATGGGTCCAGACTTGATTAAAAACAGAAGAAAGTTAAGTCTGGGAGTAAACAGTAAAATGGGGAGAATGGCAATTTTTACTGAAAATAAAACTATTCAAACTTAATGAGACAGGATGAATGTTATAGTCCATGTATTAGTTGATCAGATTAAGAAGGGCATCGAAGGCATTTAATATGATGTGCTCTCACTGTGGTGTGGGTTTAGTGTATCTGAAAGGCAGATTAAGTGAGTTGACAAAAGCCTTGGGATTCAGGGCATGTACATTTGGTTGGTGTGTAAATTGGTGTAACTTTTCTGAGGTTAATTACCAATGTCTGCCCTATTGAAATTATGACAACTCTTTGACACAATTTCACTTTCAATTTCACAATTTCAATTTCAATTTCACTTCTGTGAATTTGTCTTGTGGAAATTCTTGCTGAAATTTTTATAAATGGAACTTCATAGAAGCAAAGTTTTTTCAAAACACAGTATATTTTGTAGTCATTTGTTACATTAATTTAAATACACGCACACACATATATAATTTTACAATTTCATTCACAGTGTAGCTTTAATCTTTTAATGTAACTTTAGGGATAGGGATTCCTATAGATTAGGGAGCAGTTTTCATCTACTAAGCAGAAAAGAAATATTCACTAATTCCTATGTATCCTTTAAACTGAGAATAATTTGTTTTTAAAAATTATATAACTTCTCTATTGTCCTGGGAATGAATCCATCTGTCAACCCATGCTTTTTTATCAAGTGCCACCCAAGTTTGATTTTGATATATAAAGTGACAACTCTTTCTTTTCTTTTCTTGTCAGATGACAGTGTATACCTACTCAGAGACCAAGAGCTCAAAACATCATTCCTGCCTTAAAATGAAGAAGTCTGAAAAATCCCTAATCAGCTTCCTGTAGAATCTGACTAGACCTGTAACTCTGCCTGTAGACAGACTTCTTACAAGTCCTCCCAATGAGAGAGAGGCAGAAACAGGAAATGTAAATTAAGACAAGGTTTGCAAGTGTTCTTCTATAGCATATGGAATATCACCATCTTGCCCATCATGGTGAAACTATCCAAGGGGAGTTAAGTAATTCAGTTGGCTGGATATGAACCTAGGCTGGTGGACTTCTAAGCCTGTGATGATTCTGCTATCTCATGATATTGAGTACATGATAAGAAATGTTGATCAGGACTTCCCTGGTGGCGCAGTGGTTAAGAATCTGCCTGCCAATGCAGGGGACACGGGCTCGATCCCTGGTCCAGGGAGATCCCACATGCCGTGGAGCAACTAAGCCCATGTGCCATGACTGCTGAGCCTGTGCTCTAGAGCCCTCGAGCCACCACTACTGAGCCCGCATGCAACAACTACTGAAGCCCGCGCACCTAGAGCCCGCGCTCCGCAACAAGAGAAGCCACCGCAATGAGAAGCCCGCGCACCGCAACGAAGAGTAGCCCCCGCTCACTGCAGCTAGAGAAAGCCCGCTTGCAGCAACGAAGACCCGACACAGCCAAAAATAAAATAAATAAAATATAAATTAAAAATAAAAGAAATGTTGATCATAATAAAATAGCTAGGTGTACTGAGAATTTATTAGGTCAGGTACTGTTCTAAGCACTTTGCATTTATCTCTCAAAAAACTGTAGTGAGTTCTCTATTACACATCTATGAACTCAGTCACACTTGGCTACTAATTAAATGCCCTTCAAGTTTGGTCTGTAAAAAATTAATTGACATTTCCTTTTTTTCAAAAAACATCAGGTTTCTGGCCTTGAAACAAGATATTCTTTTTAAAAAAAAATCAGTAAATATCTAGATCTCTCTCAGCTTCAAATTCTTGAACTACTTTCAGGGTGCTGAGAACATTGCAGCCCAAACATGCAATGACGTTCTATTAGTCTCCTGAGTGACTTTTAAGCAGTACGAACATCAACATATTTTGTTTTTGAAACATAAACACAACATGCTGATTTTCAAGTTGTAAAGTTCCATTGGTTTTTTGGGTTTTTTTTGCTCCTGTAAAATGATCTCTTTTACTCTTCTACCTTCAAAAAGTACAGTTGTCAAGCAGATAGATACAATCAGTAAGAAACAGTTTCATTTTCTTGAGTGCAACTAAGTGCTTATTTATAGAACTAAGTTTCTGACTACAGTGGTTAAAAAAAATTAAAAACCTCTTCAGTATAAATTATGAAGTTATAAAAAGAGATAACAGGATTTTTTTAACAGTTGTCCCCTGTTAAATGTAAGTTTTGTATTCCAAATGACAATTTACAGCTTCATTTTCTATAATAGTCAAAGGCTAGCAACTATATTTATATATTTTCATACCAGGATTGAAATTTTTACCAGCAACAGTCATCTGGATAGCACAAAGAAAATGCACTAAAACCTGTTTCTGAATCATGTGGTTTAATCTTCTTACTTGGATTTTAAAATATATTAATAGCTTACCTTTCAGCCCTTGGGCTTTGACATATGTAAATTTAAAATTTCCAATTAAATTCAATGTGGCAACAAATATTTTACATAAATATGTAAAAGTTCAGAACTGGGTTACAGATTTAAAAAACAAAGTGTACATAGAACAAAGAAGAAATATTGGAAGAGAGATGTTTAAGCCATCAAACCATATTTCAAGTATTTCCAGAACCTCACAATTCAAAGACCATCTTAACTATATTTTTTCATTGTAAAAGCACACAATATAAAACTGTCAACAACTAACATATACACAGTACTATATATAAAATAAACAACAAGGATCTATTGTGTAGCACAGGGAAGTATATTCAATATCTTATAATAACCTATAATGAAAAAGAATCTGAAAAAGAATATATATATACACACACACATATATATAACTGAATCACTTTGCTGTACACCTGAAACTAACACAACATTGTAAATTAACTCTACTTCAATTAAAAAAATACTTAACAATTGAAATATGGGCATAAAAATAAATGCAATACAGTTTTAAGCTTTTTCACGATTATATAAAACATTTAAAACATCATTATATATTTATAACATATCAATTATATATATAATGATATATTTTCATATGTGATCAGTGCACAAATTGTTAACTAGTACAGAGATCAGATTAATTTAAGCTTGTTTCTGAGTAGTTGAGCAAACTCAACGTTATTTAGAGTATGATATATGGTTTAGTTCAGACCACATCTGGCCTGCCACCTGTTTTCGTTAATAAAGTTTTACTGGAATCCAGTCATGCCCATTCATTTACACAGAGTCTGTGGCTACTTTCCTGCTACAACATCAGAGCTGAGTAGTTGGGACAGAGACCCTATGGTCTGCAAAACGTAAAATATTTACTGTCTGTCCCTTTACAGAAAAAAGTGTACAGACCTCTGGATTTGATGAATGAGTCAGACTGTAAGCTAAATATTACACTTGCTATTCCGATGTCTGTTTTACGTACAGGAATTGACTTTTCTGGGTTTTGACTAATGTGTCTAAAATAGAATATAAGACTGGCCAAGATAGCCTAAATGTCCATATTAGCATGTGCATATTATATGTACCAGTAGGAAATGTTTTGTATGACCTTGTTATAGTTGATATATATGTAAACTCAGTTTTTGCAACCTATTTCAAGGACTCATGGCTCCTCTGAAGTCGTGATCTCTTAAGATTTTATTCATATCTGTGAGCCATTTGCTTGGTTTTCACTAGTATCACTGACACACCTGTTGATAATTGTCTCTGTTGCGGTATAAACACAAAATTGACTGTTGTTTTTTGGATTTTGTGATTTAAAAAAAATGTGTTTATCCTCCTAACTCTGAAAAATTCTCTTCAAGTCCAAGTCCTCAAATTACCCAACAGAATCTTCCTGAACCCATACAGAGAATACGATAAGTTAATTAAGCAAGTTTTCTAAGCAGCCTATTAAAAAAGACTCAATGGAATTTTTGGCATTTTTATCATGTGAGGGCCACCTTGGTTTGTTCCCTCCCCTATAATAATAGAGGCCCTACCTGAAAGTTTTCAGTTTATGTGAATTGGGCCTTTTGAGCATCTTCAAAGAAAAAGCAACTTTCCAGGCAAGGTTGTTGCAGCTATTTCAATAATCATTGTGCATATGTCTCCTGTAATAATACTTAAAATCAGATGATGCTGACCCAGTTAGAGCTAAGGATTAAAGAAATCTGCTTAGAATTGAACTGAGTCCACTAGAGCAACTGCCAAGAGAAATACATTCCACTGAATGCCCTTCAGAGAACCTCTCATTAGCCGGACTGCAAACCTTTGATTTCTTTTCGCCTAATATACAACTGCCTGGAATTCATTTAAACATGGATGTAATATACGTTCATATATGTTCACAGCATGTTGGTTTAGTCTTTCATTTTTTTTTTGTGGACAACATATGCAGTCTTATGCAGAACTTAGTTATTTGCAATTCTACCCTAACATATAAAGGTCATATAATTTTAATACAAATTGTATATACTCTAGGTACATTTTTTGTGTAATTTTAATACAACTTCCAATGCATCAGAATTCTGAAGTTAAAGCATTTCCTTTTAACCTAGAACCACTTTTTCTGACTATAAGCCTTTAATTTGAAATTGACGCACAAAACAACAACAGCAGAGTGTATTATTCCTCCCATCAACTAGATGCAGTAGAATCTGCCTAGAGTTATCTCTGTGCTTTCCCTAACCTCTGCCAATTTTGCATTTATCCTTTTGTCTACACATTTGTTTCTATGTCGGACTTAATGCTATCTACCGCTATTGTGTTTTTCCTAATATGTGTTCTTACTATATGTCCTATGACAGATGTACTTACATCAATATTACCTATTGTAGATTAAAAAAATCTCAGAAGGTAAGATTTTTAATACCATGGCTCTGAACCTTGGCTCTGCATTAAGACCACCTGGGAGGTTTATACATTTGGTCATAAGGATATTACCCCTGCTGGTTCTGATTTGGTAGATCACATATAGGGTGGGCCTATACCTCAGTATTTTTAAAAAGCTTTATAGGTAATTCTGATACACAGCTAAGAGTTGGGAAGCACTCTTTTTAATATTATGCTTAATTCCATCCATTGCACCCACTGTAACTGGCACACAGACAACCCTCAAAAACTGTTTATGATATGAAGACTTTCAAGTTGGGTTTCAACGAGGGTCCTCCTGCCCTGTGTCACTCGCACCAATAGAAGCAGACGGAGTTTCGTTTAAAAACAAAGGAAAGGGCTTCCCTGGTGGCGCAGTGGTTGAGAATCCACCTGCCGATGCAGGGGACGCGGGTTCGTACCCCGGTCCGGGAAGATCCCACATGCCGCGGAGCGGCTGGGCCCGTGAGCCATGGCCGCTGAGCCTGCGCGTCCGGAGCCTGTGCTCCGCAACGGGAGAGGCCCAACAGAGGCCCGGGTATCGCAAAAAAAAAAAAAAAAGCAAAGGAAAGCGTTATTCTTTGATCAAAGAATGGAGAGGTGCAAGGTCTCACTCTAGAATACACGCTCTCCGGAAAGGCCATTTGCAGCGCCGCTTTATTCGGTTCTCATCAGTGGGGGGTTGGGGGTGGGGTCAGAGCTCTTGCGTGTCCCGCGCAGGCGTGCTGCTCACTGCACTCATTCCAGATCGCAGTGCCGGACGCGGCGTCTCTGCACACGGCACGCTGCTGCCATCTTGAATTGAGGTGTCGTGCACAGCGCTGCTGCACACACCCGCCAAGCTGTGTCTGGTGCGGCCATTTTGCACTTGGAATACTGGTGTGAAGCTGTTCTCTGCGTGCAGGACCCTACGAACAAATGAAACTAGACGAAGCACAAAGGAAAAAAAAAGGTTAGACTTTATTACCCAGATTCTATTTTTATTTCCTGGGAATTGTTAATGGGTTTTGCCGGTGACAAATCCCTCCTCTGCCGTTTGTCCTGCTCCTCATTTTTGAGGGCCGCTGACAGGCACAGGTTGGTCTTCTGAAACTGCTTCCTGCTGGTTTGGGCATCGTTATATAACCCGGTTACAGGAACAGAACTTCTCCCAAGCTACCTTTACTGTCACCAGGCCTCAGCCCGGATGTTCATATCACTGGGGGACCACCATTTGTCTAATCTGTGGAGACAAAGGACACTAGACAGTTTAAGACACATGGCCCAAATATTAGCAAGAGAATAATGGTCACATTTCAAATTCTTCCTGAAAGTGAAGGTATCTAGGTCTTTTGCCTGTAGGCAAAAGTGTTCCCTGATGTCGTGGCGCACTGTCATGGCCAGAATCTCCTTGGTCGTTCTTTCGTTGTTTTTCAGAAGAGAAGCTTCGTGTTGGAGTGAGGTTCCCATGAGTAGCCAAGGGGGGGTTATTGCCCCAGGTTGTGTCTCTGGAGGTTGGGGCTTGGGGGCCCTCTTCACTCGAGTGTGATGTGTCCCACAGAATGACCCCTGCAACCTCAGGGCAGAATGGGTGGGGCATTTTCTTTCATTTTCTTTCTCTCTATGCCCTTTCTTTCCAAATAGCCCTATGTGCATGTAGGATGGCATATGCATATTGGGAATCTAAGTAAACATTTAAGATCTTCCGGGTCCTGAGCTCTAAGGCTCAGGTGAAGGTTATCATCTCAGCTTTTTGGGCAGAAGTCCCTGGGGGTAGGCTTCTTGCTTCTGGATCACCAAGTGGGGTCCGTTCTGCTTACGAGTGAGCTGATCTTATGGGCTCCTGGTTTTCCAGGTTACTAGATACAGTTTCCTGGTTGGAAGGCAAGGTCAATGGGTATGGGCAGCACCTGGTTACCATATTTCACAAGGGCTTTCATGGTTTCTCCTACCTGTAGGGCACACTTGAGTTGTTCCGTTTCAACTAAGGGGGTTAAGGGGGCTAAGGGAGTGAGAGGGTTAAGGTGTCCTTTCTCTCAGGCTTGGGGAATGGGTCTACCATGAATGAGTTCAAATGCACTTAACTTTAACTTATTCCTTGTTGCTAACCACGTGCAGAGCAAGGTGATCCAAGTTTCTTGAGTTTCCTGACATTGGCTAAGGCCCATGTCTTAGCCATGACTATTGGGGTCTCCAGGCTGAGTGCAAGGTCCATTTTATAGCCAGGGCACTTGTAATCCCCTTTGTCACTTGAGATTCAAATGCTAGACCATTATTGCTTTGGAGGGATCCTGGGAGCCCAGACCTGGGTATTATTTCTTTTAGTAATGCCGTAGCCATTTCAGCTGCTATTTAGGTTCTAGCAGAGAATACTTCTATCCACCCAGAAAATGTGTCCACTAGCACCTGAAATTGCCTGGTACTCTTGGCATGACAGTGAGATCAATCTGCCAATCTTCTCCAGGGTATGTCCCTCTGGTCTGAATGGGCCTTATCTGGGGGCCTCTGGGGAGTCTGGTGTTAGGGTTGTTCATTGAGCAGATGGGGCAGGTCTCAACTATTTGATTATACTTTCCATGCCAGGAGTTACCATGATCTCAACTAACCAGTTATATAGGGCTTCCCTCCCATAGTGAGTTCCTTGATGAGTCTCCCTGATGGCTTGACAAGCTGCAGTTTGGGGAAAGAAGTATTGCCCATGTTCATTAATTAGTCACACGTGGCCTCCTGGATCTCTATTGAAGCCCCATTTTCGGACTTTGTCTAATTCTTCCTTTGTGTAGGTTGGGGAGTAATTGGATGGATCTGGCCTTCCGTGTATGAGGAGTAGTTGCCAAGTTCCTGGTTTCAGGGCCCACCTTTTTGGCAGTTATGTCCGCCTTGTTGTTCCCCTTTATTACCTCCCCATCCCTCTTTTGGTGACACCTACAGTGAATCACTGCCACATTTTTGGGAAGCTGTACTGCTTCTAAGAGCTTCGATATACTTAAGCCATGTTTTACCTGTTTATTCTCCACAGTAAGCATACGCCCTTTCTTTCCAAATAGCCCTGTG
Source organism: Monodon monoceros (assembly GCF_005190385.1). Taxonomy (NCBI): domain Eukaryota; kingdom Metazoa; phylum Chordata; class Mammalia; order Artiodactyla; family Monodontidae; genus Monodon; species Monodon monoceros. The sequence goes on from NW_021703774.1 coordinate 98,650,129, forward strand.
TGCATGTAGGATGGCATATGCATATTGGGAATCTAAGTAAACATTTCAGATCTTCCAGGTCCTGAGCTCTAAGGCTCAGGTGAAGGTTATCAGCTCAGCTTTTTGGGCAGAAGTCCCTGGGGGTAGGCTTCTTGCTTCTGTGACATGGGTCTGGGAAGTTACTCTGTATCCCACCAGCCCTTTCCCCTCTCTCATAAAACTGCTCTCATCTGTGAACCATTCCTCTTTGGCATTTAGGAGAGGCTCACTTCCTAGGTTGGAGAGACTGGAGCAGATTGTGTCTATGGTTTCTACAGAGTCATGCTCCAGGGGCCCCCTTTCTGTGGGTAGTAGGATGGCAGGATTTAGCATGTAACATTTTTTTTTTGCGGTACGCGGACCTCTCACTGTTGTGGCCTCTCCCGTTGCGGAGCACAGGCTCTGGACGCGCGGGCTCAGCAGCCATGGCTCACGGGCCCAGCCGCTCCGGGCATGTGGGATCCTCCCGGACCGGGGCACGAACCTGTGTCCCCTGCATCGGCAGGCGGACTCTCAACCACTGCGCCACCAGGGAAGCCCTGTAACATGTTTTTATGGTAGCCACTGGACTGTCTAAAAAGCCCAGCCTGAACTTGCACCGACCTTCCAGGGGATAGCCATTGTGTTCCCTTAGAACTTACTAAAGCCTGAATCTGGTGTGGGGTCCATATAGTGATTGGCTGACCAAACGTTCATTTTTCAGCCTCCTTTAACAGGGTTGTGGTAGCTGCTACTGTCCGTAGTCAAAGTGGCCATCCTGTAGCAGTTTGATATAGTTGTTTAGAGAAAAAAGCAACCACCCGAGTAAGTGTTCCCAGTTTTTGAGCTAATACCCCTAGGGTGATTCCCCTTCTCTCATGAATGTAAAGGTCAAAGGGATTAGCTAAATCTGGGAGGGCCAGGTCAGGGGCCTGATGTAATTGCTTTTTCAATTCTTGAAAGGCCCTTTTGCGTTCTGAATTCCATTCAAAAGGATCATCATCTTTCAACTTTTCATATAGAGGCCTAGCTATTAGACCATACTTAAGGATCCAGATGTGGCAAAACCTGGCCATCTCCAGGAAAGCCCTAAACAGTCTTCTAGTTTTAGAAGGGCTGAGGCTGCAAATGGCTTGGAACTCTGAGGGCTAATGGAGTACAGAAGAAGGCATCTTTTAAATCTACTACAGAATAGCAGGTCCCGCTGGACAGTAGAGTGGGCAGCAGAGCGTAGGGATTAGGAATACTGGATGTTTATCCTTGGTGGCTTCACTGACTGCGCTGAGGTCCTGTACCATTCAGTATTTCCCATTGTGTGTCTTTACAGGGAGAATGGGGGTATTACAGGCTGATTGGCATGGTCTAACAAGGCCCTGGTCAGTTAGACCCTATATAACGGGCGACGCCCAAAAAGACCTCACAGCGGAGAGGGTACTGTTTTCTATTGGGCCATGTATGTCAGGGTTTTAGACGGACTATCTCGGGAGTGGCTCCTACAGCTCGTCCCGCCAGTCCCTGGGCCCAGGTCTTGGGATTTACTCTGGAGAGATCGATTTACTCAGCCTGGAGAGGTTTATCCTCAGCCGCTAACATTATCATCTTATGCCCTTTGTCTAAGGGGACGCCAGTCTCCAGTTTGTCTCCCATTAGGTGGATAGTAGCTCCCAATTTATGTAAGACATCTCTTCCTAGCAGAGGTATAAGGCATTCAGGGACATACAGGAAGGAATGGGTGAGTGTGTGTTCATCCAGTTAACATTCTAATGGCTCTACGAATGCCCATTCTTGGGCCTTCCCTGATACCCATTGTTTTATAACTCTTGTGACTGAGTTTGCCTGATCTGGTGTTCAGAACTGAGTAAGTGGCAGTGGTGCTGACTAAGAATTCAACAGTCTTTCCTTCTATGTCCAGTGTCAGCCAGGGCTCCTCAGGGGTCAGCTGGAATGCCAGCTTAGGAGTCCCCTGGCCCCATCATTCTTCATCTGTTTGGACTATCTGCCTTCAAGGGTAGTGGCTGGGACCTGCCATTTCTGTCCTCCTTTGGGGGCGCAAGGGCATTCTTGTCCCTCTTGTTCACATATGGCGAAGATTGGATCCTAGTTTCCTTGGCCCCTCGGTGGGGGCCAGGGGTCACTCACAGGAGTTGAGAGTCTCTATGGGTGGTCAGTCCAGATCCCTGTGCTGACCCATTGACACTGGAAGGCAATAGCCTGTAGGTGGGCTTGCCTCTGGGCCTTTTTATCCTCCAACTTTTCCTCCTCTAAATCTCAGTTGTTAAACACCTGGTAGGCAATCTTGATCAGGTGAGAGGTAGGGGTATCTGGTTCTATTTCCAGAAGTTTATGTGCTTTGGGAAATGAAATATGACCTCAGGATTGCATTTCCTTCTAGTGAAGGAAGGGTCCATGATACTATAGATTCAGAGGCATCCCCTGAAGCGCTCTAGGAACGCGGAAGAATTTTCCATTGGCTCCTGATTGATTTCCTTTATGTTCTTCCAATTAACAGGTTTCTTTCCTGCTGCCTGGATTCCCTTGAGGATCATATTTTTATAATGGGTCACACTCTGTCTTCCACCCCCTTCTTCATTGTCTCAGTGGTCTCAGTTTGGTTCATTATCTGGAACCACTTGATTCCCCGGTCTGAAGATAGCATGACCTAAATTGTTTCTGTTCTCTTTGTCTGCTTCCTCTCGGGCTTTTGAAAAGACTGTGGCCTTTTCTTCCCCTGTTAGGAGTACATTGAGGAGGGTCTGGATTAGCCCACGTGGGGTCATGGGTCTGAAAGATTCCCCTAATCACATTCAGGAACTCCTCTGGATCTTCTCTCAACCCCTTACTATGACTTTTCCAGTTATACAGATCAGAAGTGGTAAATGGAACATATACCTAGATGAGCCCTCCTTCTCTATCGGGGACCTGCCTCAAATGTAGTACTTTTCCTGGTGGGTTGTTGGACCCTGGCTGGTAATTAGTCCTGATTCATGTACTTGCTGGCCTGGGTTCTGGGGAGGGGGCATCTTGGGCCTGTGGCCCAAATCGGAATATATGAAGGGAAGGGCATTGGGAGGGAGCTGTAGGAGGAGGGTTAGGGAGGAGATCAAGAAGGTCCTTGTGGGGGTGGGTCAAGGACTGGTATTACCTCAGTGGAGGAGGGTCCACATCCCTTTTGAAGGCCTTTGTTCTGATATAAGGCCATAAAAAGCTGGACATAGGGAAAAGTGGACGTCCCATTTCTTTTGTCTCTCACATAGCAGGTCCAATTGTAAAATAATGTTATAATTTAGAGACCCATCAATGGGCCAACTTTCCCATCTCCCAGCCAGTATTGGGGTTAGGCTGTATTACACAGGATTTGTAGCTCAGGAAGTTTGGAACCAGCACCAAACTATTAATGGACTCCTCAAAAGATCAAAATAGGGGGCATCCAAACGGCATGGACTCTGATATAACGGGGGGTCTCCCTTGAATTTGTAATGGCTTGTACTTGAGATGGTTAACCCCTCTTGAGTCAGAACGCCCCACAGAATGTTAGACCAGACTAGCGGCCCAGAGCTGGGGCAGCTGGTGCTCTGTGCTTTTACCAGCAGGAGAGCCCTTGGGACCTTGGCAAATAATCACCCAAGATTTGCCTCGTAAGCAGAGTGGGGAGGGAAGGTCGCGTGGGGGGTGTTTCCTGTTCTTGTCAGTAGCTCACAGGGCTTCCTGATAATGGGGTTCCTGGTCCTGTGAGCAGCTCACAGGGCTCCCCAGCCCACTTTAGAGAAACTAGAGTTGCCTGGAAGAGGTCAAGTCACAGTCCCATACCTACCTTGGGACACTTTCACACTGGGACATCAGATCGAGTGTCCTCCCTCCGTTTTGTCAAGTGGCCCTTATTACCTAGCCCTTTTCCCAGTCTCACCTCTTGGCTCACATGGCTGGCCACTTTCCTTTACCAAACCAAAAGTGATGACGGAGAATGCTACTGTTGGCCCTGGAGGTTGGCAAGGAGGACAAAAAGCCCTGGTGCAGCCACTACTGCCTTGTATAGGGGTCCCTCTCATCCATAGGTTCCCTTCGTCCCCGGGCATCTGGTACCATGAAAGCCCGGCCAGAGGCAGCAGGCAGACACATGTGAGTTTCAGTCTCCAATCCCCAATGATGCCATATTATGATCCCCTCAAGGGGGCACAGTCCAGATTACTCTGGGAGCTATACTGTGTGTGCACCACACCCAAGTGTCGGGTTCCTGGGCAGAGTTGCTCTGAGTTTGGCTGAAGGCTGCTGCTGTTCTGCCTCATCAGAGTATACTCAAAGGCTAGAGTCATTCATCCTCACCTGAGCCTCCCAAAGCATCTGCAGGTCTCCCTCTGGAGCTGGGGTGAGCCTGGAACCTAGTGGGTAGGTGCCGGCAAAAAGCCACCATCCATCCCTTCATGGTCACCAAAATTTGTTATGACCTTTTTTTGTCAAGCCCCAGTAAGGGTCCTCCTGCCTGGTGTAGCTTGCAAATAGAATGAGACCAAGTTTGGATCAGAAGCGAAGGAAAGCTTTATTCTTTGATCAAAGAATGGAGAGGTGCAAGCTCTCGCTCTAGAGTACACGCTCTCCCCTAAAGGCCATTGGTGGGCTGCTTTATAGGGTTCTCATCAGTGGGGAGGGCGGCAGAGTTCTTCCAGGCTGGGTGCAACTGCCCTGCTCAGAGTGCTGCAGATCCACACGCCAGGTGCAGCGTCTTTGCACATGGCCCACCACTGCCATCGTGAACTGAAGTGTCGTGTGCAGCACTTCTGCACACAGTCCACCCACAGGTGCAGCCATTTTGCACTAGGAACTTTGGCCTGAAGTGCCAGGTGCAAGGCCTCTGCATGCAGTACCCCATGAGCAAGTGAAACTAGACTAAGCACAAAGGAAAAAAAGATTAGACTTTATTTTATTACCCAGATTCTGTTTTTATTTCCTGGGAATTGTTAATGGACTTTGCCATTGACATTTACATAATCGGTGAACTGGTTTGAGATGGAGCTTCAGTTGAGGGGTCATTGGCAGTCATAAGGTCAGGTAAGTCCAGTGATTCTAAGTAAATAAAATACTGACAAAGCCACAGCTGCACTTGTTTGAGTTGTGTCATTTGAGCCCACCAAATTATTGACTTAATCCGGACAGGTCCAACATTTTGTAATTTAAAAAAAATTTTTTTTGTAAGGAGATTCTGGTTGCTAACAGTCTAAGATTGCAGAAAGAATATAACTTTTTTTATCATAAACAGTCTTTATGGAGTCCTTTTCCTTGAATTAAAAATGGGTAAATGTGTGTTCAAATAAGCACTTCACGTAAAAGATCCCAGAGCTGAGTTATATGATGCAGTAAGTTAAAATTCCCAAAGATTTGCAGGTGATGCAATGGACGTCGGTGTTGTATTTTCTTAGTATAAACCAATTCCACTCTTGGTGGTTCCTACAACAACGGTTGGTCTGTAGCAATCCTAAAGCCATGAAAATTAATAGGGCTTGGATGACAGTGTCTGAAGGCAAACCCTGGCACCCCAGTGGAAGACTGGCCCATCTTTTTGATCTCTAGGGTGCTCCTCAAACACTAAGTGCATCAGAATCACCTGGAAAGCTTGAGGCCCAGATTCCTGGGCCTCACCCCCAGAGATTCTAATTGAGTGGCGTAGCCACCACGCCTGGGAATCTTTATGTTTAACAGCTGTTCCAGGTTGATTCTGATGCAGGGGGTATGACACAGAAGGATTGGATTGTGCCTTTTTTTTTTTTTTCCTACTTCCAGTATCTGAAGGTAAATTGTGCAAGGGCTTAACAACCTAGGCCATTACGGGAGCTTTCTGTGCTAGGCAGGTATTAAACTGTTTTTTGTTTTAATCTGTTTTTTAACAAGTGTATTTGTATACCAAAGAACTTTATATGCCCCTTGGAAACGTTTATTCCTGGTTGAAATTCAGTTTTGAAGCCAGTGTTTTCAAGTCCAGTGAATTAAACTGTCTTACCAAAGCGGTTGGGAATGTTTTACAAATCCTACCCTTTAATCCAAATGAAAATAGAATACAGACACCACTAAAACAACTGCAGATATAATTCATAATCTAATCAAGAGAGAACACCACTAAGTAATCTGACACGGATAACACTTCTCTACAGTGGGGAAGCAGTTGGTAAACAGTGTTGCAAAAGTGCTCAGTTGAAATGGTGGTTTAGTCTGTGAAGCCTTTGTGGGAGGAGAGGAGAGAAGAATAGTGAGGCTTTCCAACTGTTTGAGTACCACTGGGATTTTCCCTACTTGGGGTTTAGGGACTGTGAGAAGGACCTGAGGTTAGCACCTTTCCTTTCTGTCTGCCCTTAGCTTTTCTAGTTATTTTTCCCCTCTTTCCCTTGCTCTCCATTTTTGCTTTCCTTTCCTTTTTCTCAGAATCATGAGTGAAGTCTGGGCCCTAGAGCCCATTGAAGGGGGTTATTTGACCTTTTAAAAAGATGGCTGGGGGCTTCATGGTTAAGAATCCGCCTGCCAATGCATGGGACACGGGTTCGAGCCCTGGCCCGTGCAGATCCCACATGCCGCGGAGCAACTAAGCCCGTGCGCCACAGCTACTGAAGCCGTGCTCAGCAATAAGAGAAGCCACTGCAATGAGAGGCCCGTGCACCGCAACAAAGACCCAATGCAGCCAAAAATAAAAATAAATTAAATAAATTAAAAAAAAAAAGATGTCTGGGTGACACATTGACCTGCAGGCTCTCAGTCAAAGGTCTCATCTTCAGGATGGAAAGGGCACAACAGTTTGTAAAACCAACCCATTTTTCTCCTTCCTTTGCATGCCAGCAGAGCTAATTAAAGTCTACTGTGATACTTTCTGAAACAAGAAGGAAATAGGAAATTAGCAACCTGAAACTGAATTGGAATCCCAGACAAGCTGCCATCCTGTAGCTGAGTCACTAAATGGTCTGGAAACTATTTGCCATCTAGCAAGACAGAAGGAGGTTAGGATGGAAATCATCGAAAAACAGATGACTCAGTTTTCCATTTTATAAAATGTTCAGTTCCAGCTGCCTGATTTCCCTGTTTAAACAAAAGGGATGAAACCATGACAGACCAGTGGCATCTAGGATGGAGAGTTAATAACTGCTTCCTGCATTGGTGTCAATCAAAAAGGGGATACTTCCCACTCACTGATGCATTGGGTAACATTTTGCAGAAGCTTATGACATTATGTACCAGGAAGAGGAGACGTAAGCCAAAGGAAGATTCAACCATGTGTTTATTTCCTGCTTTGTCAGAGACTCATGTGGTGGGAAAGAATGAGAAGGCCTATGTTTCTGCCCCAACTTTTCTATTTACACACTATGTGACCTTGACAGGTCATCCAACCCTTCTGAGAGTGTTTGATCATCTGTGAAATGAGAATAATATCTGCATCACAAGGCAGTTGTGAAAGACAGGTGAGTTAGTATACCTGAGTTAATGTACATTGTAAGCCTGTAAAAATGTAAATATCTTTGTTGCTGTGAAGGTATTTGGAGGGGTTGGCAATGGTTACTGGGTCACAGAGAGAGGTCAGTGTATTATTATTGCATTTAGAGGGGAAATAGTGAATGTTTGAATGGACTTACCCATTATCACAGGTATATTTTTATATGTATGAAGATGGACCTCCATTTGAAACGTTCAGTTATGTCACCATTGATTTCAAAATATCAGATAGCAAATGCATCAACAGTAGGCGTTTCTTATCAAAGTAATAATAGCCATCATTTAATGCTCCCTTTAGACTGAGCACAGTGATAATAAGCTCTTCTTTTCATACCATCACATTAAATCATTGCCCTATGATGTAGGAGTTATCCACAGCTGCTATCGACAACACCCCTACGCCAATAGGTATTATTATTCCCACTTTAGAGATGACGAAACTGATCAAAATTCAATTTAAAAAAATTTCCCGGGGTCATACACCTAATAAGCAGAGCAATAGAGTTTCAAACCCAAGTATGTTCACCCTAAGACATGTGTCCTTAACTACCAAAATCTTGAAGAGAATGGAAGTCACACTATTTTCTATTGAATTGGAACAGAAGTCTTGCCTCCGTGACAAGTTGACCTTGACTTAAGTCCCTGTCTTTGAAATCAATACATGATGATGAGCATAGCTTAGACACCCGTACACACACACACACCCTCCCTCACACCTGGCTCTTGTCAGCCATGAGTTTGCTATGAAGGAGACTTGGGCTGTTACTGATAAAGAGTCAGAAAGCTTAGCTTTTATTCCTGCCTTATTGCTGACTACCTATATATCTTTGAGTAAGTAATTTAAAATATGAGCCCTGGGCTTCCCTGGTGGTGTAGTGGTTAAGAATCCACCTGCCAATGCAGGGGACACAGGTTTGAGCCCTGGTCCGGGAAGATCCCACATGCCGTGTAGTAACTAAGCCTGTGTGCCACAACTACTGAGCCTGTGCTCTAGAGCCTGAGCCACAACTACTGAAGCCCACGCGCCTAGAGCCCGTGCTCCGCAACAAAAGAAGCCACCGCAATGAGAAGCCCGCACGCTGGAACGAAGAGCAGCCCCCTCTCGCCACAACTGGAGAAAGCCTGCGTGCAGCAACAAAGACCCAACGCAGCCAAAAATAAATAAAAATATAGTAAATAAATTTTTTAAAAATTTTAAAATTAAAAAAAAATAAAATATGAGCCTTAATTTCCTCTTTGAGTCACGGTCATAATGTTTATCCAGCCCACCTCACAGGGAGTTGGGAAGATCAAGTAGAATGGTGCACATAAAAGTATGTTTAGATATTAAAGAAGCTGGGGGGAGGGGGGGTCTTTATTAAAAGTTTATTCAACCAGCAAGAGACTGGGAAAAGGTGTGGTGAGTAATACAGAAAAAGGAAAAGAACTCTTAATCCCCTGTAATAGTCACTCCTTTCATGATACATTTGATCATCTAAAAAAGTGTTCTTCAAAGTATGGTGTGCCTACTGGTGGGACACAAGATTATTTTTAGAGGTACTTGAAAAATGTATTTTAATAGTTCTGTGCTCTAAAGTACTTTAGAAAAATAAAAAACCCTGTGATTTCCCAGGTTATTGTTGAGAATTCAGCTAAGTATAAAAAGTGAGTCGATTTAAAATGAATTAAATAATAAAGTTCAGGTATTACTTGGATCTGGCAAACATGGTAAAAGTAGAAGGCAAATGATTTTAGGAAACACTGACAAAAGTGCTGTTTGAAAACACAGTCTTATCTTGGAGGAGCTTGTCAGGTCTATCTCTGATTGATCTCTCTTGATCTCTTCATGTCTTCAACAACAGTAATAATAACAGTAAAGAGCTCTGTTGACGTTCTCTCCAAAGCTCACCCCCCACCGCCACCTCCCCGACTCTGTGTGAATTCACTTACCCCATAAGGAAGGCAGTTCGAGCCAATGGGTTGTTTTACTCCTTCTCCAAGAAATATGCTTTTTACCCTGCCTTACACAGAGGATTCAAACCAAAGATGTACCTCTACTCAGGGCATGAGTCTCTACTTTGAAAAGTGAGAATTTACTCTTGGTATCTTAAACATGTTTCAGAGGGAAAGCCTAAGTGCTCTGGAAAGGTTTGTAACAGCCCTACTGGGATTGATTCCTCAGTTCAGGCCCTGAGTATTTGCCAGTCCCTAGATGCATCTTAGCTGCTAAAGGTTGAAAGCTAGTGACAACTATTCTACTGCAAGGCTTGTTTTGCAAGCCTTTGATACAGGGCTTTCATTTAAGATGGCTTCTCCAGGCTTGCTGAGAAACCAATGTTGGCCTGATGTGACTTCAGAAGAAAGCAACATTGTCTTCTGTATTAAGGGACTTCAATGGACCATGTTCAATTTTTCTCCAAATATAATCTAGCAACTTAAACAGCTATTGAGAGTAAAATAAAGAAGCATCATTTATTAAAAAAAAAAAACAAAAAAAAAACCTTCAGGTATTTACTTGAGAAGTTCCTGGTCTAATACAGACATTTTCTCTCACCAGCAGTCACACAGCTAGGGGTAGTCTGAGATCCGAACCAGGGTCTCTCTGCTTCCAAAGACAGGGACTTTCCCCCATACCACAGTCCTTGTACTCAAATCCTGATTGATATAAAGGAGTAGCACTTTTAAAATAATTTCATTAAGGAGAAAAGAGAATCAGAATTTGATTAAGCTATGGGGACGGAAGTGCTTGCACACCATTCATGGGGGCTCCAAGGAGATTGCTGGGGAACTGCTTGGACCCCAGTGTTGCCAGGGCTGTCTGTGTTTGCTAAAATGGCTAAGCCACGCTCCCACTGGGGATGAGCTAGGGATGAGCCCAGAGCAGGGACTGACACACAGTTTGTAGCTCTGCATGTGGACCTCTTCCCCATCCCCCTGCCCCAGAAGATGTAAAGAGGGGGGAAACAGAGGGCCAGGGGTGCTGAGTCATTAAGGAGTGGGGGTGATACGGAGCTGTTTGAAGAGAGAGACTTCCCTCACCCGAGAGAGGTTTTTCTCCCTTTGACAAATTTAGCCGAAGGAATCTGACAGCAAGCCACAAGCTTTCTTTGTCAGGCTGAGCAGGCAAGAACCATGTGAAATATTTTCCCACGCCACTTCCACCACCCTCACAGAATGCTACCTGAGTAGTTTCCATTTTCCTCCTGTGTTCCTATGCTCAAGGTCAAACAGTAACTGGGAAGCTGACACGGTTTTTGGCTGTTGTGTGGTTTTGCCACTTGGCGGGGAAATTGGAGCAAGCTCTTTCTGATCGGTGGCCTGTTGTGAGGTTGCCCACGAGACAGGCTCTGCACCTGTTGTTGAGTTATGCAGACACGCCAGGCAGGGTCTGCAGAGACTTCACTTGTTAACCTCCTGACGGCAAATGCCTGAGGATGGGTGCCAGGTCTTCCTTAACGTTGTAATGAGCACACACCTTCTACACACGCACTCAAGTTATTCCTATTATTTGTCTTCTTAAATGGATCACCACAAAGAACTTGTTCTGAATTAGTCCAGGTCCCTGATTCTCAGTTGTTTTTGGCACTGAAATCTCTCTTTCCCTCTGCTCTTTAAGCTTGTCCCTTGCTTTGTTGCTTGCCTCTAGCCGGAGCCCTTCAGAATGTCTGGTTCTGGAAGCCGAGCTCATGATACCCTGAGGTTGCCGAGTGGCAGGTCTGGCCCCAGGAGAGAGGTTCTTCAGGTGATGTCAGACTCTGGGCATAGCCAGCAGCTCAAAGCCCTGCTGAGGCTCGTGTGATAACATCCCAGACTAATGGTCTGCTATGAAACACTCCTCAGTATCCCCTAAAACTCTGTTATCTGGCAAGTATTTTGTACTTAATACCCAGAAAATGTGAAATCTCTGGGCTCTTGTGGGTTTTCTGAATGTCAAGTCAGCAAAACTCTAAACAGCTTTTGAAGTGAGTGCATAAAATGTGCTTGGAACAGCGACCTGCCTCCTCATTTCTGATAACAGCTTGATTTAGTCTCACTTATTCTGCCAGAACAGAGTCCTTTATACTGGGGTATGTGGGCTACCACCCCCACACCTTAAAACTCCTTGAAGATTTTGCAAAGGTATCACGCCAAGATAGCTGACATGAATACATTTCCAGTGCTTCAATTTCCATATGAAAATTTCCCCAAATTGATCTGCCTTGGATGGAAGTGAGGATGCCAGTAGAAGTCCCATTGCAGTCTGAAGAATGAGAAGAAATTCAGACCAACTCCAGTAACATGGCGCTGGGCATCCAGGAAAGAGAAGAGTACTATAGGGAAACCACCGAGGCCTGGTGGATTAGCCGCGCAGGTTGAGGTGGAGGGTGAGACCCAGGAACTCAGACCTTTTTTTCCCAGGGACAGCAGACCTTTCAAAGGGCCCTGCCCTCCCAGAGCAGAAGTAACTGTAACTGGGAAAAGAATCTCCAGAAAACCCTTTTGTTGGTGCTGGTTATTGGTTTGAACTGTCAAGCTGAATTGATAACAAGTCTCTACCTATGATTTGCCAATTATTTTTAATTAGGCGAATATAACAGCAAGTATGTGGGGGGAGGGGGATTTTCAATGAATAATTTGATTCCTAAGATCTCTACACACTGTAGATAAATTACTCTCCCATTATAAATGGCTAAACATATACTTTGCTTAACAGAAGCTCAAAGGGGGGCAAAGGAAAGATGAGAAATAAATTTGCACGTCTGTTACCCATTTGTAATTTGCAAGGTATTTTCACATCATCTCATTTAATCCCCTAATATTTTTCCTTTGCCACATTTAAGATAGGAACCACTAGGGTGGGCTCCCTCTGCTCCCAGCCTCCGCTCCCTAAGTGAATCTGCACCTGCACCTTGCTGGCCTCCTTCCCACAGTATTCGTGGGATGCAAGGTGTCCCTGCTCCTGCCCAAGGCTAATTCCACCTCCTCCCCTTCCCTGGGGCCCCATTAATCATCCCCACTAACTTTAGCATCTTCCTTTCAACTGGCTCTTTACCACATATTAACATGGTCAAATCTCTCCTGTCTTCAGGGAAAGAAGACCTGCCTAACCCGATGTCCCCCTGTGCTGTCTGCATCTCACTCTTCAGTCCTCTGCTGTCTGGTTTCTGCCTCCCATAAGACTGTTCTCTCAGAGGTGAGTCATCAAATCCAGCGGACAGCTTTCAGTCTTCATCCTACTCAAGGTTTCTTGAGCCATTTGGGGCTTCGGACCAATTCTTCCCCCTTGAAACCTCCTCTTTCCATGGCTTCCAGGGCACCCCTCTTTCCAGACCTTTTCCCATCATCTCTAGCTCATCCTGCTCAGGTACCTTCACTGGGTTCTCTTCCTTCACCTGCTTTTTAAGAAACTATTATTATTGAAACATAACACACATACTGAGAAGTGTACAAATCGTAAGTTTACAGGCTGATAATTTTCACAAACTGAACACGCCAAAGTAACTAGCGCCCAGATCAAAAGACAGACTGTTCTGTGGGCATTCCAGTGCCCACAGAAATGGCCCTTATACCCCCTTCCAGCCACCATGCCCCCCAAAGAGTAGCTTGAAAATCAAGCATGAGTTTTGCCTGTGCTTGACCTTTATGTATTGATAAATGTGAACTATGAATGCTTTGTATCTGGCTTCTTTTGCTTAGCATGTGTATGGGAGAATTATCCATGATTTTCTAGATGTAGTTTGTCTCCCGCTCATTGCTGTATGAGCTTTGACTGAGAGAATACACCACAATTCATTTATCCATTCTTCTGTGATGGGTGTTTGGTTAGTTTCCAAGGCTTTGCTATTAGAAGGCATGGTGTGATAAAACACTTATGTACCTGCTTTTTTAAATGGTGAATTCCCTAGATTTCCATCCTAGACCTCTCCCTCTACATAGTCCCCCAGTGAGAATCTGGAATATTTACAGAGTAGATGGGCAAAGATGGCTTAGACACGAAAGCAGTGTCCCCTCTCACTAAATAAGAAAGAAGCTGTTAGAAATGTTTCGCGTAAATGTTTTTCAATTGCTATTTTCAAAATCTAAAATTCAATATCTGTACGTTAGCACAACAAAAACCTGAAGTCCAAAGTTCTCACAGGAAGGGTTAAATTAGTGCCAGGTAATGTGCAGGATTCTCATAGGAGAGACTAATTTAGTAAAATATTTGCTTTTCAGCAGATGGGGCCAAAGATTCCATAATACTACTGAAAGCTTAGATTCTGTTAGTTTGATCATTAGTTTCTACTCCATGAAAATTAGTGATGGACCTCTTTTATGACACCGTGTAAATGTTCTAGCAAGGCAAAGTAGAAAATGAGCATGCCAATCTTGCTGCAGTGATCAACCAAGTCAAAGCAACGTATGATAGCCCCAAGCAACAAGGCTCATTAATAAGACCACATCAAGTAAGAGTCAAGATTGATTAACAGATGAAATTGAGCTGTAGATACTTTAGGTAAAAGCAGAGTTCTGGGATTACACTTGCATCAAGTCTGTAAAGGAATTTTTAATGTATTTTGCTACTGATTTACTTGATAATTCAGAAATTATTTTTATTTTGGTATAACCATTCTCAAGAAAAAATGTCAATTTAAATCCAGTAATATAATTAGCAATCCATATTAAAAGATACTACTTTTTAAAAAATAACGTGGTAAGTTTATTTTATTTATTTATTTAGTTTATTTGGTTGTGTGGGGTCTAGCTTTTGGCACGTGGGTTCCTTAGTTGAGGCTCCAGGCCTCCTTAGTTGCGGCAGGTGGGCTTCTTAGTTGCAGCTCTCCAGCTTCTTAGTTGTGGCATGCATGTGGGATCTAGTTCCCCAACCAGGGATCGAACCTGGGCCCCCTGCATTGGGAGTACAGAGTCTTGTCCATTGCGCCACCAGGGAAGTCCCAAAAGATATTAATTTTATACTGTCCTGAGGAGGTAGAGAAAATGCACTGCCAAAAGTCGCATGATTTCATTATTTTTCTCCTCGAAAGATATTTTTAAATACAAGACATGTAGAGCTTATTTTTTGAAGAAAAATAATTATCTCTTCTACTCTGTGCCAAATGGTTTGGAAACATTCACCATTTCTCTCTGATGATAAACTATGTGGTATTGCTTCTACTTTTAAAAACAAAGAAAAAATGTGTTTACAGTTTCCCTTTGAGGCTCTTTAGAAAGAATTCTTGAACACTTAGTGAACGGTAAATAAATGTTAAACAAAAAGCTGGTTCAAAATTGGAAACAAATAGCAATGTCCCACTTGATTCACTGGCCACCAAAGTACAGTATTTACAGAATCAGTTGATATAATTTTTAGTTTTGATAAACTATGAAAGAACTTCAGTCCCAGCTAACAATGCACAATGGCTGCTGTGTTTTGAACACACACATCTTCCCACTTGTTATGCCTTCACACTGATTAGCATGTTTTTAAAAATTGTCAACCTTTTCCTAATGGATACCGGAATTGACAACATTGAATATTTTGGAATTCTTCTGCTTTCTTAAAAGATCCTTACGGCCGTATAGCTCTTCTATAAACTTTGCTGCAACTCTATTGGGTTTTCTGCTATATTAATATTGTAATCACGTACCTACCCAGGAAATTTATTCAGATACATTCTATAGGCTGCAAATAAATTTTTTTGCCCTATGTCAGTTGTCCAGGTCATATCCTTTCCTGGATTAAGATAACTCACATTAGTCAGGAGTCTTTTGGTTGCCAGTGATAGAAGCCAAACTTGAGCTAAGTTAGGCAAAAGTGGGTTTTATTGGAAGGATTGGGGTGTCTCACAGCTAAATTGCCTGAAAGAAAAGCAGGGGAGCAGCTGTGTCCCAGGGACAGCTGGAAACAGGGACACAGCTGCAGCTGGGACTCATGCTTTCTGCCTTGGCCTCTCCTGTGCATTCCCTTCATTCCCTCTTACTGTGGATCAGATTTCTCTCAGCGGTGCGGTACACAGCCTTGGGTCCACTGCCCGTCCTATGGCACTTTTGTGCAAATTAGAAGGTGGAGGCAGCTTCACAG
Source organism: Monodon monoceros (assembly GCF_005190385.1). Taxonomy (NCBI): domain Eukaryota; kingdom Metazoa; phylum Chordata; class Mammalia; order Artiodactyla; family Monodontidae; genus Monodon; species Monodon monoceros. The sequence goes on from NW_021703774.1 coordinate 98,665,610, forward strand.
TTGCATAGTTTGGTGAGCAGAGGCATCTTTGTGAATTGAAAAAAGCACTCCTTTTTCTTGGATGCAGCTCTATACCAAGGCCCAAGGTTTGGTCAGCAAAAGTAAGTGAGATTTCAGCCACTCTACTCTTCTCCTGCACAAACTACAAACTGAACCTAGTGACCCAGCATGGCCTCTAATTTCTCCAGCAGCTTCTGTGCTTCTGTAATGCTGAACTCAAGCTTCTCTCAGGTCCACAATAAAATATTCTGTGACTAGGCTCTGATTGGCCCAGCTAAGGTCAGGAAACCACACATGACCAGGCAGCTATGGCCAGGGACCCACAGCATTTACTAGTCTACTGTAGACCCTTCCCTTGGCGTTGGGGCCACCCTCAGAAGAGAAAAATTCTTTGTGAGTTAGGCAGCCAATCTGTTGGCAGCTCCTACCCAGGTTTCGTATTTTTTTCGGAGAAAATTACATAAACTGATACTTATTTCACTATTATCAAATATTATTGAATAAGCTGAGGAAATATTTATGTTTTTCATCATGATTGAAGGAGTTTGAGGATTTAACTGCCAATGATTTAGTTTTAAATTTGGTAGGAATGAACTCAAAGTTAGAAATCAAGATATTTTCCCTTTATCTTACATTGTGATGTCTCAAAACTGTCTTTATGCTTATGACATAGATTCACAATGCTTCCCACCCTACCTATAATCACCGTTTTCAAAGAAATATAATATTTTCAGTGATGTGTTCAGGGAACATTTTACTTTCTTCAGCTTGTTTGAAATGAACTATGGCTATCTATTGGTATTAGTTCATTATCACATTTATCTCTACTCCAAAATTACAGTGATTCTAACGCATTTAACATATATTTTTCAGAGTATTTTTTCCAAATAGAAACTTTTTAAAATTATAAATTATTTTTCTCTGCTACTGAATTTTTGCAGAATAATTGGTACAAATAACAGAATGTCTCTCTCTCTTTTTTCTTTTTTTGGCCATGCCACGCATCTTGTGGGAAGGGATTGAACCCTGGCCATGGCAGCGAAAGCACCGAGTCCTAACCACTGGACCACCAGGAACTCCCAGAATGTCTCTTTCTTGATAACACTGCATTTCAACCTTCAGAAATAGGAGCGAGGAAATCTTTAAAACTTCATCATTTGTCTTAAATTTTTGTACTTCTGAAGGTAAATATGGGTTGATATGTTAACTTCACAATTCCCAAACCATGCACAATTCCCAATCCACATGTAAGGTCCTAGCCTGAAACCACTGCATTCCTTACATTTACATCATTTCTAGATTTACCCCAATCAATTAGTGTTATTTGTGATAATTATAAGAATAAAATACGAAGTTTTCAGCACCATGCTTTTTTTTTTTTTTACATCTTTATTGGAGTATAATTGCTTTACAATGGTGTGTTAGTTTCTGCTTTATAACAAAGTGAATCAGTTATACATATACATATGTTCCCATATCTCTTCCCTCTTGCATCTCCCTCCCTCCCACCCTCCATATCCCACCCCTCTAGGTGGTTACAAACACCTAGCTGATCTCCCTGTGCTATGCGGCTACTTCCCACTAGCTGTCTACCTTACGTTTGTTAGTGTATATATGTCCATGCCACTCTCTCACTTTGTCACAGCTTACCCTTCCCCCTCCCCATATCCTCAAGTCCGTTCTCCAGTAGTTCTGTGTCTTTATTCCCGACTTACCCCTAGGTTCTTCATGACATTTTTTTTTCTTAAATTTCATATATATGTGTTAGCATACGGTATTTGTCTTTCTCTTTCTGACTGACTTCACTCTGTATGACAGACTCTAGGTCCATCCACCTCACTACAAATAACTCGATTTCGTTTCTTTTTATGGCTGAGTAATATTCCATTGTATATATGTGCCACATCTTCTTTATCCATTCATCCGATGATGGACACTTAGGTTGTTTCCATCTCCGGGCTATTGCACATAGAGCTGCAATGAACATTTTGGTACATGACTCTTTTTGAATTATGGTTTTCTCAGGGTATATGCCCGGTAGTGGGATTGCTGGGTCATATGGTAGTTCTATTTGTAGTTTTTTAAGGAATCTCCATACCGTTCTCCATAGTGGCTGTACCAATTCACATTCCCACCAGCAGTGCAAGAGTGTTCCCTTTTCTCCACACCCTCTCCAGCATTTATTGTTTCTAGATTTTTTGATGATGGCCATTCTGACTGGTGTGAGATGATATCTCATTGTAGTTTTGACTTTCATTTCTCTAATGATTAATGATGTTGAGCATTCTTTCATGTGTTTGTTGGCAGTCTGTATATCTTCTTTGGAGAAATGTCTATTTAGGTCTTCTGCCCATTTTTGGATTGGGTTGTTTGTTTTTTTGTTATTGAGCTGCATGAGCTGCTTGTAAATTTTGGAGATGAATCCTTTGTCAGTTGCTTCATTTGCAAATATTTTCTCCCATTCTGAGGGTTGTCTTTTGGTCTTGTTTATGGTTTCCTTTGCTGTGCAAAAGCTTTGAAGTTTCATTAGGTCCCATTTGTTTATTTTTGTTTTTATTTCCATTTCTCTAGGAGGTGGGTCAAAAAGGATCTTGCTGTGATATATGTCATAGAGTGTTCTGCCTATGTTTTCCTCTATGAGTTTGATAGTTTCTGGCCTTACATTTAGGTCTTTAATCCATTTTGAGCTTATTTTTGTGTATGGTGTCAGGGAGTGATCTAATCTCATACTTTTACATGTAGCTGTCCAGTTTTCCCAGCACCATTTATTGAAGAGGCTGTCCTTTCTCCACTGTACATTCCTGCCTCCTTTATCAAAGATAAGGTGACCATATGTGCGTGGGTTTATCTCTGGGCTTTCTTTCCTGTTCCATTGATCTGTATTTCTGTTTTTGTGCCAGTACCATACTGTCTTGATTACTGTAGCTTTGTAGTATAGTCTGAAGTCAGGAAGCCTGATTCCTCCAGCTCTGTTTTTCATTCTCAAGTTTGCTGTGGCTATTCGGGGTCTTTTGTGTTTCCATACAAATTGTGAAATTTTTTTTTCTAGTTCTGTGAAAAATGCCAGTGGTAGTTTGAATCTGTAGATTGCTTTGGGTAGTAGAGTCATTTTCACAATGTTGATTCTTCCAGTCCAAGAACATGGTATATCTCTCCATCTATTTGTATCATCTTTAATTTCTTTCATCAGTGTCTTATAATTTTCTGCATACAGGTCTTTTGTCTCCTTAGGTAGGTTTATTCCTAGATATTTTATTCTTTTTGTTGCAATAGTAAATGGGAGTGTTTTCTTGATTTCACTTTCAGATTTTTCATCCTTAGTTTATAGGAATGCCAAAGATTTCTGTGCATTACTTTTGTATCCTGCTACTTTACCAAATTAATTGATAAGCTCTAGTAGTTTTCTGGTAGCATCTTTAGGATTCTCTATGTATAGTATCAGGTCATCTGCAAACAGTGACAGCTTTACTTCTTCTTTTCCGATCTGGATTCCTTTTATTTCCCTTTTTTTTCTGATTGCTGTGGCTAAAACTTCCAAAACTATGTTGAATAAGAGTGGTGAGAGTGGGCAACCTTGTCTTGTTCCTGGTCTTAGTGGAAATGCTTTCAGTTTTTCACCATTGAGGACGATATTGGCTGTGGGTTTGTCATATATGGCCTTTATTATGTTGAGGAATGTTCCCTCTATGCCTACTTTCTGGAGGGTTTTTATCATAAATGGGTGTTGAATTTTGTCGAAAGCTTTCTCTGCATCTATTGAGATGACCATATGGCTTTTCTCCTTCAATTTGTTAATATGGTGTATCACGTTGATTGATTTGCATATATTGAAGAATCCTTGCATTCCTAGAATAACCCCCACTTGATCATGGTGTATGATCCTTTTAATGTGCTGTTGGATTTTGTTTGCTGGTATTTTGTTGAGGATTTTTGCATCTACGTTCATCAGTGATATTGGCCTGTAGTTTTCTTTCTTTGTGACATCCTTGTCTGGTTTTGGTATCAGCGTGATGGTTGCCTCATAGAATGAGTTTGGGAGTGTTCCTGCCTCTGCTATATTTTGGAAGAGTTTTGAGAAGGATAGGTGTTAGCTCTTCTCTAAATGTTTGATAGAATTCGCCTGTGAAGCCATCTGGTCCTGGGCTTTTGTTTGTTGGAAGATTTTTAATCACAGTTTCAATTTCAGTGCTTGTGATTGGTCTGTTCATATTTTCTACTTCTTCCTGATTCAGTCTTGGCAGGTTGTGCATTTCTAAGAATTTGTCTATTTCTTCCAGGTTGTCCATTTTATTGGCATAGAGTTGCTTGTAGTAATCTCTCATGATCTTTTATATTTCTGCAGTGTCAGTTGTTACTTCTCCTTTTTCATTTCTAATTCTATTGATTTGAGTCTTCTCCCTTTTTTTCTTGATGAGTCTGGCTAATGGTTTATCAATTTTGTTTATCTTCTCAAAGAACCAGCTTTTAGTTTTATTGATCTTTGCTATTGTTTCCTTCATTTCTTTTTCATTTATTTCTGATCTGATCTTTATGATTTCTTTCATTCTGCTAGCTTTGGGGTGTTTTTGTTCTTCTTTCTCTAATTGATTTAGGTGCAAGGTTAGGTTGTTTATTCGAGATGTTTCCTGTTTCTTAAGGTAGGATCGTATTGCTATAAACTTCCCTCTTAGAACTGCTTTTGCTGCATCCCATAGAATTTGGGTCATCATGTCTCCATCGTCATTCGTTTCTAGGTATTTTTTGACTTCCTCTTTGATTTATTCAGTGATCGCTTCATTATTAAGTAGTGTATTGTTTAGCCTCCGTGTGTTTGTATTTTTTAGATCTTTTCCTGTAATTGATATCTAGTCTCATAGCATTGTGGTCGGAAAAGATACTTAATACAATTTCAATTTTCTTAAATTTACCAAGGCTTGATTTGTGACCCAAGATATGATCTATCCTGGAGAATATTCCACGAGCACTTGAGAAAAATGTGTATTCTGTTGTTTTTGGATGGAATGTCCTATAAATATCAATTAAGTCCATCTTGTTTAATGTATCATTTAAAACTTGTGTTTCCTTATTTATTTTCATTTTGGATGATCTGTCCATTGGTGAAAGTGGGGTGTTAAAATCCCCTACTTATGAATGTGTTACTGTCGATTTCCCCTTTTATGGTTGTTAGTATTTGCCTTATGTATTGAGGTGCTCCTATGTTGGGTGCATAAATATTTACAATTGTTATATCTTCTTCTTGGATCGATCCCTTGATCATTATGTAGTGTCCTTCTTCGTCCCTTCTAATAGTCTTTATTTTAAAGTCTATTTTGTCTGATATGAGAATTGCTACTCCAGCTTTCTTTTGGTTTCCATTTGCATGGAATATCTTTTTCCATCCCCTCATTTTCAGTCTGTATGTGTCTCTAGGTCTGAAGTGGGTCTCTTTTAGACAGCATATATGTGGGTCTTGTTTTTGTATCCATTCAGCCAATCTGTGCCTTTTGGTGGGAGCATTTAATCTATTTACATTTAAGGTAATTATCGATATGTATGTTCCTATTCCCATTTTCTTAATTGTTTTGGGTTTGTTATTGTAGGTCTTTTCCTTCTCTTGTGTTTCTTGCCTAAAGAAATTCCATTAGCATTTGTTGTAAAGCTGGTTCGGTGGTGCTGAACTCTCTCAGCTTTTGCTTTTCTGTAAAGATTTTAATTTCTCCATCACATCTGAATGAGATCCTTGCTGGGTAGAGTAATCTTGGTTGCAGGTTTTTCTCCTACATCACTTTAAATATGTCCTGCCAGTCCCTTCTGGCTTGCAGAGTTTCTGCTGAAAGATCAGCTGTTAACCTTATGGGGATTCCCTTGTGTGTTATTTGTTGTTTTTCCCTTGCTGCTTTTAATATGTTTTCTTTGTATTTAATTTTTGACAGTTTGATTAATATGTGTCTTGGCGTGTTTCTCCTTGGATTTATCCTGTATGGGACTCTGTGCTTCCTGGACTTGATTAACTATTTCCTTTCCCATATTAGGGAAGTTTTCAACTATAATCTCTTCAAATATTTTCTCAGTCCCTTTCTTTTTCTCTTCTTCTTCTGGGACCCCTATAACTCGAATGTTGGTGCGTTTAATGTTGTCCCGGAGGTCTCTGAGACTGTCCTCAGTTCTCTTCATTCTTTTTTCTTTATTCTGCTCTGAAGTAGTTATTTCCACTATTTTATCTTCCAGGTCACTTATTTGTTCTTCTGCCTCAGTTATTCTGCTATTGATCCCTTCTAGAGTATTTTTAATTTCATTTATTGTGTTGTTCATCATTGTTTGTTTCCTCTTTAGTTCTTCTAGGTCCTTGTTAAATGTTTCTTGCATTTTGTCCATTCTATTTCCAAGGTTTTGGATCATGTTTACTATCATTATTCTGAATTCTTTTTCAGGCAGGCTGCCTATTTCCTCTTCATTTGTTAGGTCTAGTGGGTTTTTATCTTGCTCCTTCATCTGCTGTGTGTTTTTCTGTCTTCTCATTTTGCTTATCTTACTGTGTTTGGGGTCTCCTTTTTGCAGGCTGCAGGTTCGTAGTTCCCGTTGTTTTTGGTGTCTGTCCCTAGTGGCTAAGGTTGGTTCAGTGGGTTGTGTAGGCTTCCTGGTGGAGGGGACTAGTGCCTGTGTTGTGGTGGATGAGGCTGGATCTTGTCTTTCTGGTGGGCAGGTCCTCGTCTGGTGGTGTGTTTTGGGGTATCTGTGGACTTATTACGATTTTAGGCAACCTCTCTGCTAATGGGTGGGGTTGTGTTCCTGTCTTGATAGTTGTTTGGCATAGGGTGTCCAGCACTGTAGCTTGCTGGTCGTTAAGTGAAGCTGGGTGTTGGTGTTGAGATGGAGATCTCTGGGAGATTTTCTCCATTTGATATTACGTGGCGCTGGGAGGTCTCTTGTGGACCAGTGTCCTGAAGTTGGCTCTCCCACCTCAGAGGCACAGCACTGACTCCTGGCTGCAGCACCAAGAGCCTTTTGGGAGGTCTGAGGTCTTCTGCCAGCATTCAGTGGGTGTTCTATAGGAATTGTTCCACACGTACATGTATTTCTGATGTATCTGTGGGGAGGAAGGTGATCTCCGCGTCTTAGTCTTCTCCCATCTTTCTCAGCACCATTATTGCCTAGGCATATTCTCAGAGGTATTTGAGAAAACTAAGAACACAGCCTTTTATTCTGACATAATTTTTAAAAAACTGTAGTTACCTGGTGGGAGCAGTGGTGGTGAGGGTGGGGTGGAGATCACACCTAAGTGTAGTTATAATATTTAAAGAGCCTCAGCCTCACCAGTCATTAGGAAAATGCAAGTCAAAACCGTAAGATACCATTTTATACCTTCTAGGATGGCTATTATAAAACAAAACAAAGCAAAACAGAAAATAGCAGGTGTTGGTGAGGATATGGAGAAATTGGACCCCTTGTGCACTACAGATGGAATGTAAAATGATTCAGCTGTCACAGAAAACAGTCATTCTTACGAAAATTAAATATATATTTACCATTTGATCCAGCAATTCCACTTCTGGGTACTTACTCCCCCCAAAAAATTGAAAGCAGAGACTTGAACAGATATTTGTGCACCTATGTTCATAGCAATATTATTCACAATAGCCAAAATATGGAAACAGTGCAAATAACTAAGGATCAATGAATGGGTAAGAAAAATGTGGTATATATAGACAATGAATATTATTTAGCCTTGAAAAGGGAAGGAATTCTAACATATGCTACAACATGGATGAACCTTGAAGATTACACTAAATGAAATAAGCTAGGCACAAAAAGAACATCATATTTGATTTATGGGTGGGTACCTACAGTACTCAAATTCATAGACACAGAAAGTAGAATGGTGCTTGGCAGGAGGATGAGGGAATAGGGTTATTGTTTAATGGGTATAGAATTTTAGTTTGGTGAGATTAAAAATTTCTGGAAATGGATAGTAGTAATGGTTGTACGACAATGTAAATGTACTTGGCACTACTGAACTATACACTTAAAAGTGGTTAAAATGGTAAATTTTATGTCGTGTATATTTTGCCACGATAAAAAGAGGGTCAACATCAAAAGAACACTTGTGCAGGCAAGAACATCAGTTAGGTAGGGGTAAGGCCATTGGAGTATCCTCAGTTGAACAGAACAAAGTGCTCATAGTTTAACTTTTTCTGTTTTAACTCAAAGAAAAATAGAATATTTTTATACTATGACAGGACACAATTTACAAAGCTGATGTCTGATGACCACCACTATTTTTCTTCCCTTTGGGAATTTGGAAGGAGGCATATTTCTTCACCAGCTGTAGCTCCCCAGAGCAATCCCACATACCCTCCAACTTTGTCCTCCCTGGGAATCTACTTAATCACTCCCAGGGCTTAATCTTCTGCTTATATGCTGATGATTCCCACATCTATGTTTCCACCCCAGAGCTGCCTGCTGAATATCTCCGCTTAGATGTCATCGTAGGGACCTCAACGTCAATATATCAAATCCGAGCCCATCTTTTCTCCCACTTGTTCCTAATCCCCAGCCCCTTCTCTGGCATTCTCCTCTCAGTTATGGGCACCACCACCTCACTATCCAGCCAGCCAAGCGCTAAACCCCAGTCATTCTAACTGACTTCTCCCTCCTCTTCATCACCCACTTCCAGTAAGCCACCAGCCTGCTGTGTCTCCAGTCCCTCCCCTCTTACTGCCTTTCCTCAGGCCTCTGCTCCCCACCCCACCCCCACTCCGCTGCCAGAGTGAATTTACCACCCTTGGCAGCCACTGGATTAAAATCTGCAATAGCCTTCTGCATGATAAAACCCATATTCTGTAGCATGCAACAATGTCTTAGCGATTCTGCCCAGAGCCCGCTCCTGTTGGGGTGTGCCCTGCACCTGTGGGCCACTCAGAGATCACTTCATAGGTGCTCAGGAAATCTCAGTTGAGTCAATAATAATCATCAATTCGTCAGTCTGATCCCTGGCTCCCTTTCTAGCCCACTCTTTCAGCACTCCTCCATCCATACCCTCCACTCCAGCCTGCTTTACTTCTTGGTGTTTCCCTGGGTAGGATAAGCTATTCCTGCCTCCCTATCTTTGCAGGGGGGTTAAATGACTTGTTTAGTAACCCAACGTTGTCATGTGTCACCCTGAGCAACGTATTTAGCCCCACTAGACTTAAGGTTCCTTGCCTGTAAAACAGAGTAAATGCCTACCTCACAAAATTGTAGTAAGCATATAATGAGATAACATATGCAAAAGTGGTCTGTAAACCATAAAAATGCTATAAAATGTTATTTTGTAATTCATCAAAGCCTAGCTTTAATGCTGCCACTTCCAAGAAGCCTTTCTGATATCCTAAGCAGAAACCATCCTCCTCCTCTTGGAAGCCCCACCATACATAGCCCGTATGCTCTCATGGATTCCATCACACTCCTTAACTTACCCAAGTTCATGTCTCATGTCTACAACCAGATCACAAACTCCATGAAGTCAGCATCCATTCCTACACCATGGCTCTCCCTCCACCCTGTCAAGGTCTCAAGGGTCTAGAGTCTTTCAAAGAGAATCAACTTCTAAGATTTGAAGAGGTGGAGACTAAAAGTTCCTAGTGGTGAAGTAGCAGGAAGTCTTCTGTTTGCAATGCCCCTTGGGATCACGGATCCACCTCCAAATGACGAGTCCATCCACTGTGAGCTGGAATGACAGTAGCTGACCCACCCACTGCCAGTCCTCAAGCCTGGACTGCGTTAGACATGGCTGGTCAGTCACAGGCCCTGTTTTGCTGAACGTGGAGGGTTCCAGCAACTTTTCCAACACAGCTCCAGGTAGCCGTGACTAGTTGATCAATTTCAGCACAAGAGAGAAAAATCCTTTACCATCCACTAAGCTCAGAGATGCCTGCAAATAGCTCGCCTAAAGTCACTATAGAGCAAGATAAAGGGTTAAAAAAAGGGAGGGATGACTTCAGATCTGGCATGTGGGCTAGTTGGGCTTTAAAGTAGATGTCAATCCCTGGGTGCTGGCTCTGGGCAGGCTATTTCAGAGGACACGGCCCGCACTATATTTATGCACAGAGATTTTGTCCCAAACTGAAAGGTCGAAGATTCCCAAAGGCATCCCCTTCAGGAACCCCAGAAACCTCTTTGATGGGGGAGGGAGCCTGAGGGTCTTGGTTTCCCACGAAATGGCCCCACCTCAGTTCACTTAGTGCTCAGCCACTCATGTCTTCCTAAAAAGGTGCCAACGGAGTGTCAGCCTGTTTTCCTCCACAAAGGGATTACGTGTAATTAAAAGGGATTATGCTTTGAAGGAAGAAACTAGCCTTTAATCAGCCAGAGAAGGACACAGCAGCCTGAGCTGGAGGTGCTCTGGGCGCCATGTATGCCTGTTGCTGCCTGTGAGCCCCAGCCATAGACAGAGGGCTAGGAGTGGTCTCCCGGTCTTCCGTGGTCAACAGCATGGGCTTTGCCAGACAGCTCAAGCTTCTGCTGTGGAAGAACTGGACCCTGCGGAAAAGGCAAAAGGTAACAGGTGCAGCTTGTGGTCCCACACTGAGGAGGTGTGGAGCAAATAGACAGTGGAGAGAGTGGGTGGGGTGGGAGTGGGCAAAGTGAGTAGCCAACGGGCTGGTTGCCATTTATCACTGAAGCGGCAGGTAACTCTGTGAGCCTCTCTGACAAATGTCCTTCACAGTAAGGTGTGCTTCTCTGTCCTGAGGTAGCTGCCTTCCACCTACAGCCCAGCACAGCCATGTTATAAAGTCTGCTTTTGCCTGCCCTGAACATGAATCCATTGCCTGCCCATCCCTCCCCTGCCCCTGGTTTTTAAACCTGCTCCTCTGTCCATATGCCCTTGTGCAGCCGTGCTGTGCGGCAGGAAGAGCCCTAAGTCCTGAAGATCAGGCTCAAAGGAAAACCATGCTCTCTAAGAGCTTTCCAATCCAATGATACTATGTTTCATTGGTTCTACAAAGCACACTGGTTTTTCACATTTCTGAAACTGGACTGCAGCTCACAATCAAGTGACACATTCTTTTCATAGTGTGCAAAAAATAACAGTGCATCTGACAATTGATGGTGTCTTAGATTCAATGAGATATCTTATCAACAACCACAGATGTTTACTGAGACCTCCAGTGAGCACACATGGGACTGGGCTGGATCAGGGACTTAAAAGACACAGATCCTATGCACTTCGAGTCTGGCTGTGAGAACCCAAAATATGTTTTGAGACCGAGAGCAAGAAAAAGGAACATAGTCCAAATATCTCCTGAGAACAGGCAAGAGCCACAGGAGATCAGGGATCCCAGGGGTATACATGTAAATCTGACTGGCCTTTGTAATTTTTTTCTAAGAAAGGGTAAAGGGTGAATTTATAACTATAAAGAAATAATGCACATTGCTATGGCCTCAGGGGCATGGCAATGCCAGATGACTAAAGGAGCCGAGAGAAGATGAAGGGGGGAGGATTGAGGGGTGGGCAGGGTTGGGATTAGAGGGAGCCAGGCAAAGCAGGAGAGCTTGGAAGGAGACAGGGAGGAAGACGGGCTGTAGGGAAGAAGAGAACAGATCTGTTCCAAGCCTCGATGCAGAGTGGGTTTGTGTGGGCAGGACAGGGTTTTTGTGGGCGTTGGAAAGAAGGTTAGAGAGGGAAGGGGGCCAACAGGTGGAACATCTGAAGACCTATGATGAGTGTCTCAGTCAGGGTCCAGTCAGAGGGACTCTAATACAAGGAGGTGTTAGCTAGTACGAAGCTGGTAACTGAGGACGTAACAGAACTCCAGGGTGACATGGAGGTAGCAATTGCAGGATGCAGCTACCACCCCTAGAGCTGAGAGAACCAAAGGGAGAAAGCGGAATACAGAGGAGAAGAACACAGAGGAGATGTTAGCAGAGGTGGAACTCAGCCCTGTGAGCAAGGGATTCAGTGAGGCTGCTGCTGGGGTCTCTGAGCTCGGTCTTAGGCCCAGACCCAGGAGGAAGAAGCCCTGGCTGGCAAAAGGGTTTGGAACTGAGGTAGAATAGCTTAATAACTGGCATGAAAGGGAGCAGCAAGGGACACAATCCAACCGTGTGCACAGATGATCCTTCCCACTTGTATGGCTTGGGCAGGACTTAGGGAGGCTGGAGGGGAAAGACAAGTTAGGACCCCCTCCTACTGGGAGACACCAGTGTCCTCAGGCTGCTTTCCTTTGTCAAAGCTGGTGTGATTTTCAAATTAGCACTGAAGTTATTTGCTATCCCAGGAGCCAAGCGCTAAGGGTAATCAGAGACTCAATCTTATTTCTGGGAGCTTCCTTTCTAGAATGCAAATAGGTAAAATTGAAACAGACTCATTACTAAATTTGTTCACTTATTCATTTAATAACATTTGTTATTAAAGGAACCTTCAATTAACAAATACTTAATAATTGCCAGGCACTGTGCCAGGTGCTGGGTACACAATGACCAACAAGACAATCACAATCCCTGCCTGCATGCTGCTTATAATCTATGGGATGCTGAGAAATTAACATTCTCACTCAATTTGACTCTCATTGTGCTCTTCATGGTCCTCAAAAAATGTACCCAAGGACTACAGCTGCTGGCCTGAAATGATTCCATTCCTGTGACAAAGCATGTTGACATATCCTATCCTAAAATAATCCTATTTTCAGTCACAGGGTTTGGCTCAGAGGTCCTCACAGTCTCTGCTTCCTTTTGCTGGTGTTGGTAGGTGGCCCCTGTTCAGGGACTCTGTCTTCTCCAGTGTGCTTCCTAGGGGAGCACATTGCCCGCCCCTCTGCAGCAAGATGGGGCCTTTCAGGGTGAGGACCTTGACTGCGGGAATCTCCCAGGAAGCACCTAGTTGGGGCTGACATTTGTATGATGACATCCTGATGGCCTGGAAATTGAGGTCTCTGTCTGGTGTGCCTCCAGCTAGCTTCCCCTCTGCTCCCACATTCCGAAAATTGCTCCCACATTCCGAAAATTTCCAGGATGTCTGGATATGATGGAGATATCCCCACAGCCCCTAAAAGCTCTTATGTAAAAGCTCTTATGGCTCCTTCTGTAAACTTTTGAAGCTGCCTGTAAAGCTTCTGGAAGCTTCTGCCTTCACAAAATGGTGACTCTACGAAAGAAAAATACAACACGTGCAGCCCATAACTCAGCTCCTAGGTTTTTAATTCCTCAAACTTTCATGGTTTTTGATGTTTACTATTGTGAGCAGAGCAGGAGCAAAAACCAGATACCAAATTTCCCCATTCCTCCTCTCTTTATCACTAAGAGCATAAATGAAAGTCTTCAGATCTCTGCTTTCCTCCCTCCCTTTTTTTCTTCCTCTGTTGACATTATTAAGTATTACCAAGTGCCTGGCACTGCACTAAGTATCACCTCATTTAACCCTCACCTCAGTTCCGTGAGAGAGCTACCACTATTATCCGCCATGGGTACTGATGAGGTTGTTGAGGCTTCAGATGTTAGAGACTGGTGGGGCTGGATCCAGGACTCCAGGACAGGCAGACATGTCAGTTACCCCACACTGCCCCCATGTATAAAGCCCCGTCTAATTAGCTGGTCAGGAAGACCACAAAGGTAGGGTGACTGTATAATTTATCATCCAATCCAGGGTAGTTTTAAAAGTGAAAGGAGGCACTATTAATAATAATAGTAATAATTAATAATTACACCAGCACAATAAGTGTAAACTGATACTGGACCTGGCAAACCAGGCTGTATGGTCACCCTCTATGTCCTATATAGCCAGGTGAGTTAGACAGCCCCTGCCCTCATGGAATTCAGAGCCAGGTGGAAACAGGTGCCTGTGCACAATTGCTGAGTGGAAAACCATGTGCAACTGTGGAGTAGAAGGAAGCTTGGGGTGGGCGATGAGGATGAGCTCTGGGAGCTCAGAAGAGAGACTGGGGTTGGCAGGAGTAAGAGAAGTCTCCACAAGGAGTTCGTTCCCAGAGCATGCGTTTCCAAAGATAAGACCTCTCCCACTGGTGGGGACAAATACATGTGCGCCCACATTTCGATGGGTCAGGCACTGTGTTGGGACGGTTTATAAAGACCATTAGATGTGTCTCTTGCCCCTTAGAGCCCATAGTCTAGGGCCCCTTGGTGTCATCTCCCTGGTCCCAGCTTCCATATCAGGGCGGGATACTTGGGGAAGCCTAAGGATTCATGAGAGTACGGGGCTTATCATTTCTCGGACCCCAGACCTGGACATCTGGTACCGCTGTGACCTTTGACTTGGGGACCAGAATTAGGTGAGGAAAACCTGGCAGGTGTGGAGAAGCTGGGCAGCCAGCTCCAAGCCTTCCCAGGTCCTGGGTCATACTCACCCAGGCTGAGAACCCTGTTTGGGCTCTCGGTGCAGAAGGGAGAATCCTGCAGCTCATTTCAAAACTTGGCCACCCGCTTTCAAATTGAAAACAGAGTAGGAGGGAAGAAAACCTAACTGGCCAAGATTTAAAACAACAAGCACGACTCTGCCCTTCCCTGTGACCCCTCCTCCCCTAAGTAGGTTGAGTGGTAAAGAGAGGGGGAGGGGAGGGGGAAAAAAAGGGAACAAGGAAATACCAGTTTGGAAAAAAAAATTTCCACCGGCCCCTTCTGAGCTTCGGCTGGGCTTAATTAAAGTTACAGACATGTTTAAAGAGAAGGGGTGTGGGGAGTCAGAGCTGCTCTGAAAACATGTTTTTAATTACACTGTGGAATTTCTCCCTAGGGTATGCCTGTGCACAGTTGAGCATCAAGGACAAAGATGCCGCTCTGGGGTTGGGGTGCTGAGTCCACAGTTCTGGGGGAGGGAGAAGAGGTTGTTGTGAGGACGTGCCGGGCTAGAAGGGCTAGAAAAGAATTGCCGGTGGTCTTTGTGCAGGGAGTGAAGTGTGAAATGCAGCCCTTCCAAAACAAATGCTTGCAGAGTTGGAGCAGTACCACTGACGTCTCAAAAAATGCTTTTCAAAGATTACCAACCACTACCTGTGCCAGTGGTTCTCAGCCCCCGCTGCATATTGGAACTACCTGAGAAGTGTTAAAAAACAAACAAAAGACACCGAGCTGATGTCCCACGGCCAGGCATCCTGGTGTAATTGATGTGGGGCATGGCCCAAACTCCCCACAGGATTCCTGCCTGCAGCTGCGTGAGAACCGCAGACCTAGGTCAACGAAGGTGATCATTGGAGAGGCAGGGACTATAGGCAGAAAACAGCAGCCCTAATTCAGAGATATGGTGAAGAGGAACACCTGCAAATCTGTACTAGTCCTATTACTAGGCAAAGGATGAAGGAGGAAAGGAAAATTCTGATCTGGTCTCCTCCTGATGGGTGGACTTCCAAAGAACAGATACTTCAAAAATACAAGAGTGAGTGAGTGAGTGGGTGAGTAGATGAGAGAGTGTGTGACTTACATGGCAAAGAGAGATGAGGTGCACTAGCTTAAGTTTAGGAATTTTATCCATGGGACAGGTAAGACAGGCTGGCTGACCCTCCCATGGTCCAAGGCCCTCTAACATATGGAGTAGGGGACAGTGTGTGGTTAGTTTTCTCAGGAAGCCCCATGTTTCCAAACTGACAACTGAGCAGTTCTGACTCCAGAAAGGGAGAAAAGGAGGAAACATAAATGTGAGTGGAGGGCAGACCTAGGAGTTGCAGATAATTTTAATTATAACTCGCTCTTCAGACTTTATAATGTGCTATCACCTACAATGTCCTTGTGATCCTTGTGAGAGTCAATAATAAATGGCCCACGTTGATAGAATGTTACCACGTGCCAGACTCTGCTTTAGGTGTTTTACACAGTGAACTCATTTCATCCTCACAGCTGCTCTGAGAGGTAGGTCCTGATATCACCCCCATTTTACAGAAGACACCCTGAGGCATGGAGAGGTAGAACGGGTTACCCAAGGTTGTACAGCTAATAGGGAGTGAAGTTGGCTAAGAACCCCTGGTATTGACACACTCTTAACCCTCAGTATAAGCTGTAGGACAAAGTAGTCCCATTTCACAGATGAGAAAACGGAGACTTGGGGATTAAGCAAGCCCTAAAGTGACTCCTAACCTAGCTCTTCCCATTCTCAAATCAACATCAATGTCTTATACACCAGACAATTCCCAGATAGACATTGCTTCATGGAAGGTGGCTGACTTACTAGATAGGAAGCCAGTTTTGCAAGCAGTTGTCTTAAGGAAGAGTCAAATGTGTGGAATCTGGACTGGTGGTCTCATTTCCTTGGTGAGGACACCACGAATAAGTTTTGGTTTCATTGCTTGCATCTATCACTCACATTGCTGTCTTGTGGAACTTGCTCCCCGACCTTGCCCACTGACAGGGCGACCTGGGATGGAAGGCGTGAAGCCAGCATACATGTCCCTGGGGAAAACAGTTTGTTAAGTCTGCAAACGGTTGTTTACCTAAGCCTCTAGTCACCTCCAGCTTTCCAGAGAAGCCTCCTAGACCAGTCTTGACAGAGACTCACTCATTCCACCAGTATTTACTGGGCAATTATTATAAGCTTGGCCCTGTGTTGGGTGTAGTGACAAGAATAGATGTGGTCCCTGTCCTCAGGAAGCTTATAGCTAGTGAGGGGTCCACCTTCATGAAGGAGTAATGACTCTGAAGTACGATGAGTGATAAAACGGGAAGTGCGCTGCTGTGGGAACAGCTGTGCTGGCTAGTACCCAGCAAAGATGGATGAAGCTGTTAACAGTGAGATAGGGTCACCGGGGACAGTCTTTACTCTTCCTCCCTTGATTTGCATGACCTGGGGGGACTGCCAACATTTCTATGGCTATCAAGTATGCTTGGGGTCAGTCCTCTTAACACGGGATGGGACTTGTCCAATACTGGTGTTTTGCCATTTTCGGGGAGAATATGTACCTTAAGGAAAAATCTTCTATTCTTTCTTCTTCCCATAATGTTTGTGTGAGTTTTTCCTCTAAAACATCCTCCCTAGACATATTTTGGATAAAACATTTTGTAAAAAGTTACAACTGCATAATCACCACCTACCCTGAACATCGTTTGCTTTTTCTTCAATGTATTATCTTTTTACCCTCTTCGACTTATGTTATGATTTGTAATAATTCAGTTGCCAGCAGACCTCACCAACAGAAAAGGAACAAAGGTTTATTGAGCACCTGCTATGGTGTCCACTACTTTGCTGAGAGTTTAAGTACATTTCTTTGGAAGGAACAACAAAGGGTTAAATTTAAAACCATGAGAATAGCCCCTAGCAGATCTATATATACTTACATTTCTATTCTTAGCCATCTGCCTTAATTCTCCTTTAAATCTTATGAGTTTCCTTCCTAAGGCCTCTGGAATGGGGGTTGGGTAGAAGAACTATTACATTCCCCAATACATACCCGCCCACCCTTCCCCCAATAATCCCACACCTCCACCCATACCCTCATGTGCAATGCCGCAGGGTGTGGGCTGAAGCAACCAACTTGTTCTCCTTCCTTTGGAGTCAAGAGTCCTTAAACTCTAAATTGAACCTAAATTTAAATACCTACTTTCAATTGTATGTCGGTATCAGCAACCTCTTCCAGTATTATAAAATCCTGCGGCGGCATAAGTTTAAGCAACAAGAAATTGCTGAAGGAAAACGTTGGTATACCCAGATTTCTGGGTTTGACTTTGCTATGGATCACAGTAGTTCACAGAGGCATTTGCACCTTCATTCATTCATTCATTCATTCATTCAGTGACCTCACATGCAAAGTCTAGCAGCGCTAGAAGAAGACAGGGCCGGTGTGTGTGTGGGAGTGGGGGGAATGTGGAAGAGCACTGAGCCGGGAGACAGGAGGCTGGATTTTGGTTCCAATGCTGTCACTGCTGATGAGACACTGCACAGGTCACCTGCCCTTCCTGGGCCTCTGTTTCCTCATCTGCAGAAGGAGAGGTTACAAGGATACCTTTACTACCTGCAGCATCAGCATTACCTGTAGCTTGTTAGACATGTGAGGTCTGATGGGGTCTTACAGAATCAGAATTTGCATTCATGTGCACAGCAACATCCAAGGGCATATCTTGATGACCTTTGACGAAAGGACTGTGCTAATGCAGTTTTCTAAAATAGAGGCAGAATGGAACCCAGAGAGACACCAAGTCTCGTTAGTCTAATATATCAAAGTAGAGGCAGTATGGGAGATGGGATTTTAAAAAAAGGAAGTCCTTTAGGTAAATATACCACAACCAAAGTCCTATTGCATAGACAGGCACTGAAATGAAGTATGTCTGCTTTGGGTATGTTTCCTGTAATCTCTTAGCATCACTGGTCTTTCTCTCTTTTTGTTTTGTTTTCCCAGATTCGCTTTGCGGTGGAACTTGTGTGGCCTTTATCTTTATTTCTGGTCCTGATCTGGTTAAGGAATGTCAACCCACTCTACAGCCAACATGAATGTAAGCATAACGGGGGTGAGGGCAGGGGGAGCCTTGGCAGGCCTGGAGGGCCTATCCACTTGTTTAGAAAGGTTTTGGGGGCTGGGGGTGCCAGGATCTGATCTGCTTATCATCATTTTATGCCTGTGATGCAGAAAACAGATTCATCGGCGTTATGCAAACTAACTTTTAAACCCTACACATTCTGTGCAACTACTTACATGTGGTTACTGAAGAATTGTGTAATTATTTTTTATTTGGTTGTTTTTTTCCTATACCTAAACTCTTCCGAACTTCAAAGGGAGCAGATTATAGATGAGTTCTTTGAAATATTTTGGAGACAGTTCAGAGATATGTTAGACGTGTTGCTAAAGAAAAATGAGAAGGGCCAAAAAATAGTATATTAATAATATAGTATTTCTTGGACCCCAGAGGTGTCCTGGGACCGAAGATGAGCCTGTAAGTACCTCTTTTGTACTATGCCCCTCAGAGAAAGCCTTCATCTGGTTTCTGGCCAGGATGACATCTTCTGGCTCTAGACAGCTGAGGTGAGGGCCTCAGGAGTTACACACAGCTGCTCAGTCCCCTATTCTTGCTCCTCAACCTCTTGTTTTTAAGTTTCAGGCCCCAGGTTCTGACTCAGCCTCCTGCGCATCAAACTCTTGCCTCTTTACCTCACCCCACAAGGAGCCCATAACCTGCGCCTGGGCCCCCTTTTGCATGCTTGGGAGTAGATGCTCAGTACATAGTTGTGGAAGGAATAGATGGACCTCTTCTCCTCCTCAAGCATCAGCAACTCGCAGAGGCTTCTTGCGCTAACATCTCTCTGCCTCTCCCCATCCCCCCACCAAAACGATGTGCTTCTCCTCTGTTCCCCCTTCACACTTCCATCCATGCCTCTATTAGGACATTTGTCCAACTCTCCACTACACTGGGAGTTTGAGAGAAGAGACCCTGTCTCCAGCACTCTGCACAGGGCCTGGCATATATTAGATGTTCCTGCTTCGTTTTTTATTTTTCAACAAATTAATTAATTTATTTTATTTTTAGCTGCATTGGGTCTTCGTTGCAGTGTGTGGGCTTTTCAATGCGGTGGCTTCTCTAGTTGTGGAGCACGGGCTCTAGGTGCGCGGCCTTCAGTAGTTGTGGCTCCCGGGCTCTGGAGCTCAGGCTCAGTAGTTGTGGTGCACGGGCTTAGTTGCCCCGCGGCATGTGGGACCTTCCCAGACCAGGGATTGAACCCGTGTCCCCTGCATTGGCAGGCGGATTCTTAACCAATGCGCCACCAGGGAAGTCCCGCCCCTGCTTCTTAAATGTTGGTGAATGAAGGAAGGCACCAGAAGGGCAGGGGTCCTTCCTGCAGAGGCTCTAGATCCTAGGGCCTGCATCCTACTTAGTGTCAACGACTAACTCCTTGTCTTCATTTCCTGTCTTAAAGGCCATTTTCCCAACAAGGCGATGCCCTCAGCAGGAATGTTGCCCTGGCTCCAGGGAATTTTCTGCAATGTGAACAATCCTTGTTTTCAAAGTCCCACCCCGGGAGAATCTCCTGGAATTGTGTCAAACTATAACAACTCCATGTAAGTGTTGAGATTCCCACCATACCAGGAGGAAGCTGTGCACCCTTTATTCTCATCTTGCCCTGGAGTTCATGTGTGAGCACGCAGAGCATGTGACGCTGAATGAGTGTTTTTGTGGTTTGCTGAAACCTTAAACTCAAAGGAGCAGGGCATGTTTCCTCTCTGGAGCATTCTATCAGCTGTCAGGGCACTTGAGGAAAATGCTTCAAACTAAGGCCACATAACACAATTTCTTGGTTCATATATCCCCAAGATGTGACTTGGAGTCTAATTTCAGCCCCCTGCTGAGATGTGTCCACTGCCTCCAGGTCATTCACCTTCTTGGATGGAGTCACTGGATGAAAAAAACTCAGTTCCCCTTCTGTATCCTTACATCACTGTCCACGCTGGATCGATTCTGAGGGATCCCTGTTCCTTTAAAAGCCTTCTTGGACATCTAAAGGCTAAGAAAAATGTCAGGGAACCTTTTGAGGGTGAACGAAATCAAGTTTACAAGGTGAAGTTTGCTTCTTGGAAGACAAAGACAATTTCCAAATCCTCTGTCGTAAATGCTATCAGTTCCCTTGGTTGGCAAAATCTTAGTATACTGCCTGAGAGCAGAAGTTCTTAACCTGTGGGGCTGACGACCATTCCGAGAATCTGATGAAAACTGATGGCCCCTCTCCCAAGAAAGATGGACACACACACACACACACAAAACATTACACTGTGCATATGATTTCAGGGGACTTGTGGACTCCAGGTTAATGACCTCTGGTCTGGGATCGAATTCAGGTCAAATTCCATACGAAAAGGGTCTATTTTTGGAATTCCCTCTCAGAGCAGGAGTTAGGGGGACTTGATGTAACATGTTCTATAGACAGAGGCTCAGGGATGAGGACAGGATTGTCCTTCAGCCACTGGGCTGACCTCGAGCTGCAGCTTGTGACGTTTCACCAACAAAGGCTTGTTGGGGAGTAGGCTTCACCTACCTGTATAAACATCAGGTCAGATGGAAACTGAGATATTTGGTTACTCCAGTTCTTTCCTTAGAGGAGATCTGGATATAATTCCTCCAGGACAAAACTGCATTTTGACTAAAAAAAAAAGAACGTTTGGTAATCCAGCTTAATACTCAGAGGTAGCCTTCCCCACTGGGGACAGACCGCGACTGCTTTTGCCCTACGAAGGCAGAGGTGAGTAGTTGTGACAGAGACTGCGTGCGCCACAAGCCTCTGATATGCTTGCTGACCCCCGGATGGTAGGAAGATAGAGGAGGGAACACAGAACACCCGTCTTCCCGGGAAAGTCAGCAGATGGCATCTTAGCCGGGCTCCCATGGCTGCAAATACCACCTGGAAGCTTTAATTTACAGTCCGTACTTTCAGCTTGAGCTTCCTTGAGGTGCCTGAGAAGAAACACCTGCCTAGAGACCCCATGGGTCACAGGGTGGGATCAGGGGAGACTTGAAGGCATTTCAGTGGAGGCTCTATGGAGCTTTGGTGGGACTGGCACTGACAGTGTCTGCAGATTGAGAGGTGGGAGCGGGGGAAGGGAAGGGGTTTCGGACTCCAGCTGTACTCAGCATTTGAACAAGGGAATCTGGGTTTCATGTCTCACACGCACATTACGAGTGAAATATTCATTTGCTTGCAGGGCACAGAACCACATTTAAACAAGTTTAAGCCTCAGAGGGAAAGATATGGTTTGGACACTAGACCTTCTTGAAAAGCCAGGAGCAGCAAGGCAGTCCTCAGGGAGTGGGAGAAGAACTGGAGAGCCGTCAGGAGGTCTTCCCTCCCGTCTGGGCCTACAAGGTCCAGCCTCTCTGCCTCCCTCTGCGCTTCTACTCCGTGTGCCTCTCTCCATGGACCAGTATCCCCTGCTTCTCAATGCCTGGGGTGGCGCTAGTTGCCCAGTTCACGGCCCCTCGGCTTGGGCAATCAGAAGAGCATCCCTGAGTACCATTCAAATTCCCGGGAACAGATCTGCTTAGCCCAGCTTTATTCTTCCTGTCCATCAGCCTTGGTGGGGGTGTGTGTGTGCATGCATGCAGAGAGGACTTTGCGGGTTAAGCGTGGCTGTCAGAACCTGCTCATGTGAATGGCTGGAAGGGCAGGTCTCAGAGAAGTGGGTACTGGCTGGGAAGAGCCTCCAGTAATATCTCCTAATATCATCCTATTTAAGGGTTCTTGGGACAGGAAACACATAGAGAATGGGGTTGAGAGGTGACCCAGCCCTGGCAAAGTTGGAAGACTTTTGACAACAAATTTCTCACTGCCCGTGTTATCTTATATGTATAAGGAAGTAAAAATATCTTTCTCCTTTGCCTTGGCAATATTGAGAGAATACATAATGTAGTAGATAGGTCAAGCAGGTGGTATGTTAAAAAAATTACACAAGGTATTATGATGATAATAATGATGTTGATGAAAATGACAGCTATGTCTTTATTGATGAGGCTCTTTCTTACAGCTTGGCAAGGGTTTATCAAGATTTTCAAGAACTCCTCATGGGTGCACCAGAGAGCCAGCACCTTGGCCAGGTTTGGACAGAGCTCTGCACCTTGTCGCAACTCATGAACACCCTCCGGGTGCACCCCGAGAGGACTGCAGGTGAGGTGGGCTTCAGTGTTCTTACTGTCACTCGCCTCTCACTTGCCTTCTCCGTCAGAGAGATTGAAGATACAGGAAGGAGTTTGGAGATTTGGTTGGAAAAGATACCAGAGGATGCAGGAAGGTATGCGACCTAGAGGCAGCATGAGGCTTACCTTGGCGAGAACTCCTCTTCCTGCCAGCCTTGAAGGTGGGAAGTTGGGAAGGAGGGCCGGAAAGGTCTCATCTCAGGTAAGTCCAGAGATAGGAGAATGCAGAGAGTGATGGTGCTCTGGGAAGTCTGAGGCCAGGTGAAGGGCTGGAAGCAGGGGGAGGAGTTTGTGGAGCATGGTAAAGGTGTGGAATACTTTCACAGAGTCCTAGAGAGTGAGCTACCCAGGACCGTGTGGAAGCAATGCCAAGTAGTAGTACGGAACCAGGGAGGTCAGAGCACATGCTTATCGTGACATAAATATGTACAGTTATTCTGTTTCTTCTGGCAATATTCAGCATCCCAGGCCCTGAGGCAGAGCAGGCGCAGAGTGGGGGGATGAAGGGCTGGGGGCTGGTAGGGAGGTGCCACAGAGAGTCCAGGAGGGTGGTGATTGGACTACATGGATCGGGTTCAGGCTGCATACGGATGGAGGAGAAGCCAGAAGTACTGCAGTTGCCCAGGGGAAAATGGAGGGGCAAGAGAATAGAGGTCTTGGAGGGCTCCATGACCCTGTTTAAGGACTGAGAAAATAGCAGGATGGAAAGATTGACAGATGTGGTCAGAATGTGAAATACGTGAATTCAGGATTTCAAAGGCATGCAGGACAGATAAAAACAAGCCCCCAGGTGTGGCCATGGTTGTTGAAGTGGAGCGGAGGTGAAGGTTAGGTGATGGGGAGGGCAAGGAAATGAGAGGCCACGCTGGCTGGACCCTGAGGTGGTGTGGATAGGAGAGCCACTTGGAGGCCAGAAGCGTGAGGAGGAAGGGTGGGGGAGCTCCCTCTCCCATGCCCCTCCTCCCCAGGGGAAGAACTAGAAACAAGCAAAACCCAAACCCAGTAACCATTCTGACATCTCTTTTTAGAGCACAAGTGAATGTTGTGTGGTTGTCACATCCGCCATAGGCTCCTCTGTAGGTGGCCGGAGAGACTGGCCATGGCAGTGGCCTGGGCACCAGCTGGACCACATCCCCTTGCAGGGGCACATGAGCAGCTGGAAGAGAACAGGGCTGCCAGGACCGTGGAAAAAATTTTTCAGGGGTGGGGCTCAGAGGCTGCGAAGGAAGTGGTTTGTTGCTGCTGGGAGATGTCTGCTCCTAGGATGGAGACGGGGAAGTGACTGTCAGGATGATCTTGGAGGATGACAAGGATGAGGAAGGGGACATCCAACAGGACAGGGGGGGCTGGATAGAAAAGCTTCTGCTCGGGGAGAATGGTACAAACCAACTCCCTAGGGCTCCTCACCCATGCAGCGCAGTCAGCGGATGTTTGGTGAGTGCCCACTGAGCCAGGCAGTGTGCCAGTCCCCGGGGACAGAGAGGTGGTCAGACCAGTGCCCTCCCCTGAGGGCTCCCTGGGCAGAAGTGGAAGGACCAAGTGGACAGTGACCACACCATGTGGGGGGCTGGTGGAGGGAAGCAGGGGGGCTTCAAAGAGCACAGGGGAGTCAGGAGGGGAAAGTTCTCCAAGGAGAACCTGATCCTCCTCCCGCTGGGCCACCTTCTCCCTTCTCTCCCCATTGGAGTGATAAAGGACACAGATATGATCAGATGACCGTTAAGATTGCTTCACTACATTCTAATTCTTTCAAAGGTAGTATACTTTATGTAGTAAAACCAGGTTACAAACTATCTTCTTTGTTGCTCGGAAGTTTACTAAGATTTTACTTAACTCAAGCTTAAAGGGCCTTGCGGGGTATGAGCACAGTCAGCATTTTAATAGTGAGGGAAATCATGGGAAAGCACAAACAAGAAAGCATTTTCTTCCCCAAGGTTAAACAAGCGGATGAGAACACGGGCTTATCCGACCGCTGGAATGACTGTCTACCCCACTCATCCAGCAGATACTTCATTTTGTTTTCTGATTGTCGGATGGAGTCCGGCTGGGAGGAAATATAAAGGAAGTCATTGCAAACCACAATGTCTCTGTGGTCTTTCAAGCCTGTATATGAGAACCAAAATCACTCCTTCCCAGCCCGACGCAGGACTAGTTTTGAATCGGCGCAGGTGCTCCTTCTGCCGGCCTTCGGGCTGTCGGCGAACGTTCCCTTCAAGAGGGCAGCTTCGGGGCTCTGGGAAAACTGAGTCAGGGGAGGCCAGCCAAGGCTCTCCAAAGACTTTGGGGGCCGAGAACACAGACTCTGCAGAACCCCTGACCTTGGTGGCCATGAGAGGGGAAAGGGGACCATCCCCAAGGAAAGAGACAGAGTCTCTGAAGGAATTCCAGGCCGGGGACTGAAGTCCACCGTCAGAACTGAAGACGGTTTCAGAGTCTGTCCCAGGGTCCCCTGGGGACCTTGCCGGCTCTGAGCATTGACTCCTCAGCCCAAAGCTGCAGTGGAGGGTTAAGCCTTTGAAAGCGAGGTGGGCGGCTGTACCTGGGGTGTGCTTTTGCCTATCAGTTCCCGGTCACCTGGGAAAGTATGCCAGTGGTGACCCAGGGCATTTTCCTTTCCTAGCAAACCTGTAGTACTGCATTCTCCGCAGAGGAGGATTAATGGTAAAAGACCAGCCGTGAAGCCCCCTCCCCACTCACCCCCAAGCAAGCTTTGCAGTCTCTCAATCATCTTGAAACGCTGTCTTCCCCTTAGCCTCACGCACACCTTCTCCTGGCTTCCCCCACCCCAGCCTCAGCTCCCCTGACCTCCATGGGCCTCAGCGGCCCCCTCCCCCAGCCTCTAATCTTCCCAGGGAAGAGAACAAGAAGAACCGCATTTTAAAGTACATTTATTTTTCTTTCCTCAGGCCCCCAGTTCACATTTCTCCCTCGGGAGTCTGGTGTAGCTGCTGTCTGGTATCGGCCATTGCTTACACTTTCGGCCCCACGCTCTCCGAACAGGGTGGCCCCGGCCCTCCTCAGGTGTGCTGAACCAGCACGCTCCTGCCCCTTCTCCCTAGGGCCACAGCAGCCCAGGCACCTGGCTGGGAAGCTGGACCAGGGCGAAATCACTCCCAGTTTCCCTTGTTTTGTCCCTTCTCCCCAGCAAGGTATTTGTATGTAAGGTCAGGTGAGGGAGTTAAAGAATAACGAAGAGTTACACAGTCAGATAGGGCCCTGACTCTCAGGTCAAGACAACAGATATTTATTGGGTGTCACCTGTCATTCCGCAGACATTTACCAAGGACCTGATTCCATGTCAGGCTCTAATGCTGGGTGTCAGATAGAGGTGACTTGGAGGGCTTACATCTCTGTGCCCAGCATTGCTAGGTATGATGGGGAGTATAATAAAAGCAGGATCCTTAGCTCCCTACTCTCAAGAGCCTCTGTGTGTGTGTGTGTGTGTGTGTGTGTGTGTGTGTGTGTGTGTGTGTTTTGGGGGTTACATTGCTGGAGGCCAGAGGATATAGTATAATGCTGTATATAAAGAAATGATTCGAAGATGAACAACCAAGCTGGTGCCCCAGGGGAAGAAAAAAGGAAGCTGGGTTTGGAAGATGACAGACATATGTTATTGAAAAGGAAAGAAGGCAAGAAGAAAATAAACCAGCCCCTCTCAGAACCATCTCCCTCTCTTGGGGGAATGCCCCCAATCCATGGTTTCAGTTATCTGTGGTCAACCACAGTCCAAAAATATTAAATGGAAAATTCCAGAAGTGAACAACTCATAAGTTTTAAATTGTGTGCCGTTCTGAGTAGCATGATGAAATCTTGGGCTAACCTACCCGGGATGGAAACCATTCCTTTGCCCAGGTATCCCACTTGTTAGTCACTTACTAGCTGTCTAGCTTAGCTTATCAGATCGACTATCGCAGTGTCACAGTGCTTGTGTAAGAATAACTCTTATTTTATTTAATAATGGCCCCAAAGTGCAAGACCAGTGATGCTGGCAATTTGGATATTCTTTTACTGTGCCTAATTTATAAATTAAACTTCATCATAGGTACGTATGTATAAGAAAAAACATAGTATATATAGGGTCTGGTACTATCTGTAACCACTGTGGGGGGGGGGCTCAGAATATATCCACTGAAGATAAAAGGGACTATTATATATTATAGTCAGGTTCCCCTAAAGGCTTTGGGCTTTTCCTAAGCAAAAGGTAGTGATACTGAGCTACCTGGCAGTACAACTCTAAGGGACATCCATCGTGGTGAGAGAGGCTGCTGTGTGGTGGAACCTCGGGGCTGGTTCCCCTGCCCCAGCTGCACGGGCAGGCCTGTGGCTGGCCCATCCCCTTTCAAGAGGAAATTATCAGCGACATCAATCTGGACAAGGCATGTACAAAGAAAGTCACAACTTGAACATAAAGGGTGACTGTCAAGCACTTGGGGAGCTAGGCCTCTTGGCGGCCTGGGGAGAATTTGGGGAGGAAGAGCACTGTGGTGTTAGAGCCTGGAAGGAACAGGGGCATTTGGTGATTAAAGTTATTTAAAGAAGAACTAAGACATAAGCAGTCAACCAGGCTCCTGGAGAAGTTGTGATGTAGAGATAACTGTTTTCATGCAACCCAAATGCTTTCCCTTAATGTTGAAATGATTTCATAAATATCTGGGCCCGTCCCCCTCTTCTCTGGCTCGTGCCTCATGAACTGTAGCAGTGGGCCAGCTTCAGAGTGAGTGTTGGCCCTGGAAGCAAGCAGAGAAGGTGGGTGTGCCTCCCCTGGGAGGGGTAAGAATAATATTAATGCAATCAGGTCAAGCATTTTTTTGAGCTGGGAGCTAATAAGCACTTTACCCTCCTTATCCCAAGTCACCCCACAACGATCCTAAGAGGTAGATGTGGAAAGTGCAGACAGAGAGGTTCAGTCACTTGCCCCAAGGTCACCGCAACTGTTAGAAGTCCTTTATGCCTCCTTATAAAGAAAATTCTGCTTCCAGTAGGTTTTGAGTGGAGCTGAAAGAATGTGACGGGGCTGATCAGGGCATGAAACTGCAAGCCCAGGCAACAGGCCAATCCCCCTTTCCCCACTTGAAGATTTTCTTGTCCCAGACAGCCTGATCTCTCTTAGTACATACCCTGAGCTTAGAGCCATAGCTGAGCTGACAGAAACACCAAGAAGGGTTCTCTACCCCATGACAATGGCACTCATTCTCCTCCTATTCTAGACTAGGCTTTCTCAGCCTTAGCACTATTGACCTTTTGAACCAGATAGTTCTTTGTTTTATCAGAGAAACGGGGTTGTCCTGTGCCTTGTGGGACGTTTGGTGGCATCCCTGGCCCCTACCCACTAGCATCAATACTTTCCCAGTTGTAACAACCAAAAATGTCTCCAGACATTGCCAAATATTTCCAGGGGGACAAAACTGCTCCTCACCCCACCCCATTGTCCAAGACCAACTCCACAAAGCATCCGATGACCACCACCCCGACCTAATTTTTTCCACCCTGTGTGCCTTCTCACTAAATTTGGCTCGTCTGCTCCAGCAGTAAATGCTGTGACTGCCACTGGCAGGGGCCCTGACTCTTAGGTGCTCCCAGGGAACCCAAAACAGGGCCTTCCTCTGATAGTCAAGTTAGAAATCAATTCTAGATGTTTTCCTTTTTTTGACCCATCTCCCCTCCGACACCCTGTTCTTTTTTTCATTCGTACGCAGGAAGAGGAATACGAATACGGGATGTCCTAAAAGATGAGGAAACACTGTCACTGTTTCTCATAAAGAGCATTGGCCTGTCTGACTCAGTTGTCTACCTTCTGGTCAACTCCCAAGTCCGTCCAGAGCAGGTAGGTGGATGTCATTGGTCAGTGGTCCCTGGAGGGGAAGGGTGGGCACTGAGCCTGAGCCTGAGAAAGGCAAAGGAGACCTTGAGTTTCTTTTTTCCTTCTTGCTTTCACATTCAGAATCATTCAGATTCGTGCCGCACACTCAGGAGAATACCTGGGGTTCACTTGTGATGAGCATTCCCATCGCAGGATTCCGGGGGGGCACAAATCCTGGCAGCCCTTAAAACATCTCAGAGTTTTATGACTGGAAGGAACCTTAGAGACCATGTGGCTCAAACTCCTTTTATAGTTGAGGAAACTGAGGTTTATTCTTGTATTCACCAAACACCTAGAGATGTTTTGGGTACCAGAATACAGTGGGAACAATACGAGGAAACCCCTGACTCTGGGAGCTCATATTCCAGCGGGGACGACAGGCAATAATCAAGTAAGCCAAGGGCACTTACATGCGTTTCCAGATTGTGAAAGGGGCTGAGGAAGGTCTAGCAGGGTCGGAGTTAGGGAGGGACTGGGGGCAGTTTTAAATTCAATGGGCAGGGCAGACCTTCCTGAGGGGGTGCTATTTGAGCAGATCTAACTGAAGAGAAGGCACCATGCAAATGCCTGTGAGAGGAGAGTTCCAGCCAAGAAAAAGGCAAAGCCAGGGTCTGAGTGTGCTGAGGTGGCCTTTGAGGTCACAGAGCCCGATAACGGCCACAAGTAGAGCAGACCTCTGATTTCCTGGACCGTTTCTTCCCAGTGCCAGGCGAACTCCTTCTGTCCCCCCCAAATCTATTTTGTCTGTTTCATAATCTCCTGTATTTATTCAGAGTGTTTTGCCCACTAAAATATGACTTTCACATCTGTTAGCGCCTGCGCTACTCACATTAATCCCGAGATGGGTCACACAGATGGGGAGACTGACGTGCCTGGAGACCGACTGACTTGTGCACAGCTGTAGAGCTAGAATCGTCCGAGCTGGTGTGGAATCAGGTCTTCTCGTTCCTAGTCCCGTGCTCGTTCAGTGGTTCTCAGGGTCCAAGACCAATAGCCTCAGCAAGGACTGGGAGTAAATTCTCAGGCCCCATCGCAGACTGACCAGCGGCCTCTGCTTTAACAAGCTCTCCAGGTGGTTCTGATGGCTCAGGGATGAGAACCACTGCTCTAGTTTGGGGCCTCATGGGCTCATGGCCCAGCATCCTGGGGGTGTGGATT
Source organism: Monodon monoceros (assembly GCF_005190385.1). Classification (NCBI taxonomy): domain Eukaryota; kingdom Metazoa; phylum Chordata; class Mammalia; order Artiodactyla; family Monodontidae; genus Monodon; species Monodon monoceros. Next base: position 98,695,194 of record NW_021703774.1, read on the forward strand.
CCTAGTGTGATGAACACGGTGAGAACGCATGGTAAGCAGGGGCCTTAGCACAGACGCCCCGCCTGGCTCTCCTGGCCAGGACCGCACCTCCTCTAGACTCCAGGGGAGACGGAGACGTAAATAGAGAATTTCAGGGCCTGTGTCAGTCCTGAGGCAAAGGTCTGCACAGGGTGCCGTCTGAGCCCAGAGAAGGGAGGGGACCCACCTGCCTGGCTGAGGTTGGCTCCTTTGAAGGGGGTTTTCAAGCTGGTTCCCAGCACAACAATAGAGAGGCCCATACCTGCTTTTCTGGCTTCTCAGACCCTGAGGTTTTCACTGAAACTAGACAAGGGGAGCTGAGGTTCAGCCCTGAGGCAGAGTGTCAGGGCCCTTGGAACCCGGCACCCCCAGTGCCCAGGTTTGGCCACAGTGCGCTCCTGGGGCGGCCCTTGGGGTCAGGCCTGGCTGCCCGGCCCTGCTTGGCTCCCCTCCCATCCCAATCCGGGGGCGGGGGGTGGGCAGCATCACTTGCTCACTTTCCCCTTTGCTTTCTCTTCAGCTCATAAAACTCAAGTCCTAGAAATGCCTGTGATGACTTCCAGTTGGTAATAAAAGGGAGATGGAGATAAGGGCAGGAATTTAGGGGAAATTTCTTTCCAGTTCCTCACCTACGTGACATTTGGGTTTCTAGTTGCTGTGCTGCTGGCATTAGGGCTGAGGCCTTCCTTGTGGGGAGAAGACAGGGCCTGGGCCACTGGGGTGTGCCTTTATTTACTGTTGCAGTTTCTGATTAGCTGATGCTTCCCTGATCAGCAGAACTCAGAGCTTAGGAAGGAGCCCAGCTCCTGCACTCCGGAGGCCGGTCGTGTGGACCCAGCTCCCTCCATGCCTCCGTGCCCACCCTGCTTGTTAGCCCGACTGCCTTGTGTGCCTTCCTCCTGATCTCTGTCTCGGTCTCCTTGACAGAACTGTCCATGGGAATTTTCCTCCATGACAGTAGTGCTCTCTCTGTGCTGTCTGTAGGGTAGCCACTAGCCACATGTGGCTGGTGGGCACTTGAGATGGGGCTAGTGCAGCTGAGGAACTGAATTTTTAAATGTTATTTAATTTTAATTATTTTAAATTTAAACAGCTACATGGGGCTTGCAGCTCTTTAACCGATCATCCTCATCGTACATGGAATTTCGTTCTTTACCATTAGGACTGGATATCCCTCTGCCTAGTGTCTGAGCACAGCTCCAAAGGGAATAGCATCACTCGTTCTCTCCCCATCAAGGGAGTGATTAGGCAATTAAAGTAATACGGTTCTCTGGTCCATCCCTCATCACACCTCTCACCCCCAGTCCTGGAACCTCCTGAACATTCTTCCAGGCCCAGCTCAAGTGTTGCCTCCTCAGTGAAACAGTTCATAAACCCTCCCTTCTTTGTCCTCCCCCCCCCCAATCTTAGCTCCCTAAGAGCTAACGGGTAATGGTTAAGCACAAGCTGTGTGTTCAAATCTCAGCAAGGTCACAAGGTTCACTGCAAGTTAATAAGCAATCTGTTTCCTTATTGCTAAAATGGAGATAATAAAAGTACCTATCATATACGGTGGTTGTGGGGGTTAAAAGAATTAATATCCGTGAAGCAATTAGAATAGTGCATGGCACATAATAAACACTCAATAAATACCAGCTACTTTTACTAGCAATTCTCAACACTCCCTCTTCTGCGCTCTGCTTTCATGACGTTCAGCCTAGCACCTCCTGCTGTTTAAATGCCTGCATTTCCAGCTAGCCTGGAAACTAGCCTAGCTAGTTTTGGGGAGGGCAGAAAATTCATCTTATTCTCGCTGTATCCCCAGTAACTCTCCTAGTCCCTCCAGAATGGGAACGCAGTGAATGAGCATTGAATGAATGAGTTACATTTTCATGGTGTCCCAGCTTTCTCCCTCGCCTGTTGTGTAACCTTCTCAAGTCACCTAACCCCTTTTCCATCACTTCCCTCCTCTGGAATATTAGAGGTTTGGACTCTAATGAGCTCATTAATTCCCTCCACCTCAAAATGTTTTAGACTCTGGGAATAGAGTTGGGGTGAGGTTTTGCCTGGAGATGAGAAGTAAGGTATGGACAAAACAGGAAGGCCCTGTTGGAATATGCACCCAGTTACAGGCCCCTGAGATTCACGGAGTCCGCATCCACTCAGCACCAGCTGCGACCTGGGCTTCATTTGTGTGGTCTGGACAGTTTCCATAGTGGGTAACAGAGACCCACCTGCTCCATTCTCCAGCCCAGAGGATTGTGTAGAAGGCATGGGACTGTGGAGGCCAGGGAAGTTCATGAAGCTGTTCTATTTATGGTATTTAGGGTTTTGTCCACTACTGGGAGTCCAGGACTCCAGGAAGCCAGTTACTGTGCTGGGTGGACAAGGGTCCTGGCCAGGGTTGAGGCCTCCTTGGCCTCTGGAGGCCATCATGGGGATTGTGCTCCACAGGAGCTTTCGGATGTGGGAGCTCCAGGGGTTAGCATCGTCAGATAAAATACAGGTGCCTGGTTAAATTTGAATTTTAGATAAACAACAAACAGTTTTTCAGCATGAGGATGTCCCATTTGGACTCTGTTTGGGACATACTTGTACCAAAAATTGTTCACTGTTTATCTGAAATTCAAATTTAACTGGGCATGCAGTATTTTTATTTGTTAAATCTGGTGAGACAGGAAGGCAGGGGTGGTCATTCACCATCACTCCAAATGCATTCTAGTCAGTCCCCCACCTCGGCTTCAGGAAGTAGGTCCTGATGGTACCTTAGCATCATGTGCTAAGAAGGGATGGCTTAAATTGTAAAATCTCTCTGCTAAAATGAGGCCTGGGAATATATTCGTTTTCTATGGCTGCTATAACAAATTACCACAAACTTAGTGGCCTAAAACAGTACAAATTTATTATTTTATGGTTCTAGAGGTCAGAATCTAAAAGTCAAGGAGCCAGCAGTGCTGTACTCCTTACTGAGGGAAGTAGAGGAAAATTCATTTTCTTGCCTTTTCTAGCTTCTAGAGACTGTCTACTTTCCTCGGCTGGTGGCCTCCCTTCATCTTCAAGGCAGACATTGTTTCTTCTGCTTCCCTCTTCCACATTTAAAGCACCCTTGTTATTACATTAGGCTCACCCAGATAATCCAAAATACTCTCCTTATTTTAAAGTCAGCTGATTGGCAACTTCAATTTCATCTGCAAGCTTAATTCCCCTTGCCGTGCCACGTGACGTATTCACAGGTTCTGTGGGTTAGGACATGGACATCTTTGCGCGGGCCAGTCTTCCTCTACTACAGGGAGGTTTCCAGTGTTGCTTTTCCTTTCTGCAGTTTGCTCATGGAGTCCCAGACCTAGTGCTGAAGGACATCGCCTGCAGTGAGGCCCTCCTGGAGCGCTTCCTAATCTTCCCCCAGCGCCGTGCGGCGCAGACAGTGCATGATGCGTTGTGCTCCCTCTCCCAGGGCACCCTACAATGGATGGAGGACACCCTGTACGCCAACGTGGACTTCTTCAAGCTCTTCCATGTGGTAAGGGAGGTATCCAGCTGCCCGCCCCTTGGGGGGTAATTCCTGGAGGCAGTAGGTCCTGGTGGCAGGCCATCGGGGACTCACAAATTGACAGTCAGGGAAGGCACGAACCTGGTGTTCCAGACATTCCTTGTTCAAGACAAGACAAGACAGGCTCCAAAGGCCCGGGAATCAACTGATAGTATTTCCAGAGCCGTGGTCCAGACATCTAGGAGTCACCATTAGGATCACCATTAGATATGTGCTGTGGCAGGTCTGGGTCCCCCCCAAATGTGGGATAAGCCCTCTTCACCACCTCTGGCAGTGTGGAAAGGAGGAGCTAGGTGATCGTGGAAAAATTGTTAACCTTTCCTGGCCCCATCACTCATCTACAAAACAAATATAATACTTTATAGAGTGGTAGAAAAGATACATTAAAAATATATGCAAAGCATTTAATAAATTTCAGTAAATGGGAGCTTCACATTCCTTTCTCTGGGTCTGCTCTTGACCCCAAAGTTTACTGTTTCTGGATTAAAAAAACAACAACAAAAAAAAACAAGAGAAAATGTCATAGAAAATTTCCAGAAATTTGGAAAGCCTGATCTAGCTCAATGCTGTGTTCAGAACTGCATCCCAGACAGACTTCTTGGGATCCAGTCATATCTTCTCTTTTGCTAGAAGGGTAAGATGAGAGGGAATTATATAAAGGAGGCATCGAGCATTGGCTCTCGTGCTTCAGAGTGTAGGAAAATCATCAAGGAAGCCGGTAAAAGATGCAAGTTCCACATTCCCACCCCCAGAGACTGATTCAGGAGACCTGGGCTGGGCCAGAATCTGCCCTGTTACCTTAGGTGATTCTGATGGAGGTCATCGTAGGCCACGCTTTAAGAAACACTCAAAATTAGAATTAGAATTTTCTAGCATTGAATTGTGTTTTCTCTTTTGCCTACGTTTTAATTTCTGGAACTATGTTTCGGAGAGTGTCAATCACTGAGAACATGGCAGAGGAATTTGTGTTTTGTCTTTTTACATTTGCTCTCTCAAGTCCCAGAAAACTTGCTCTAGCCTTGTCTTCAAAGGCAAGGTGAAGGCTTTTAAAAACAAAACAAAATAAAACAAGACCCACAGTTTCTGGCAGGGTTCACACTTCATCCCTTTCAGTGTGACTTTTCCTTGGAATGTTACTCCATAATTTCCCCAGCTCATCAGGGGGCCTCCAGAATGGGGTAAGAGGGGTCAGATCTATGGATGCCACCAGCCCTGAGAGCCAAGGGCCCCAGAGAAGGTCTCTGCAGGGAGATTAAAAAGTCATGCAGTTCAAACTTCTCTGTCCGAAGTTCCATGAGGAACCCGATTTTAGACACACTTCTTAGCTTGTTTTCAGAATCGGACAGGAGAGTGAGTAGGTGATAAAAATCCTTATTCTGAGCTGCTGAACACCCCCAGCACAGTGGGAGCCCAGTGCCTGCGTTTGCAGAGCTGTGGGAGCTTCCCTGGGTGCCTGGGATAGTGCAATCCTCTGGTCACTAGAAAACGGGCAGCGTCATGCATCTGTTTTTGCAGCACTTTGGCCACTGGTATAGTACATGTACCTTTGGGGCATGAAGACAGCCTGGATAATAGGAGAAAGGGGAACCTGGGCAAAACTTTTCATTAGGGTCTGAACCCATAACTCAGGCTACTGGCTTCAGGATGTTTATTTATCAGATAGAAAAGACTAGACTGTCTTTCCTGCTGCCCTCACATACTGCTCTGGCAAGTGTTAGAGTTCAGAAACCAGAGGAGAATTTTGGCCAGTCACCCTCCCCAACCCAAGATGGACCCTAGGTACTCGCCCGTGTCCATGCACTCAAACCTGAATTGGGCCAGGCACTGTGCTGAGGCCAAGGGCCCAAACATGGCTTTCATGCCCTCACTAAATTCCCAGTTACCCTGAGACAGACAAACAGGCCATGTCACAGCACTGAGGCTTAGGACATTTGGCCCCTAGAGCAGTGGTACCCAGGCCTGGTTGCACACCGAGTCACCTGGGAGGCCCCCCACCTTCATCCCATAGATTCTGATTAGTTGCCTTTAGCATTTTTAAAAGCTTCCCAGATCATTCTAATGTCCAGCCACGGTTGAGAATCACTGACCTACAACATAGGAGTTTGATTTACAGTCTCAATTTCTGTAGACCAAGCCCAATAATAATAGTAATACCCAAACAGGCCTAAGGCTTCGAAGTACTTTGATTTGATCACCCCTAAGACCAGGATGCTATGCAGATGCATCCTCCCTGCTGTCCTCTTAACGAAGCCGGTGAGCGACCTCAGAGACTGCCAAGAGGAGCAAGTTCTGGCAGGAGACAGGCTTACGCAGGAGATAGTGTTGCTCCTACCTACCATCTTTTTTTTCCTGCTTGTCTCTGTATGGGAAGACCTAACCAAGACAGGACACATCGGCCCCAAGCAAAGAGGACAAACACCCTATGTGGTGCCCTTGAAATGTGCTTTTCCAGCTGACAAATGTACTGAGTGGCTAAACATTTGTTTTTAATTACTAAGAAGGAAACCTAAAAGGAATTGCAGGCAGTAAGATGGGATTTTTCCTTCTGTACCCATCCTATTGTGTTTTTAGTAAAATAGCCCTGAGGCAGACACAGAAAGGCTCAGGGCAGAGCCTCCCCGACCTTCTCAGAGGAGCATGGGCCAGGCGGGGGGCAGGGGCAGGGGCCTCTCTGGGACGAGTCTGTTGTTGCAGCTGGTTGGCGAGCAGCCATGCTTAGGTCCAGCGCTGGGAATGCTGTGCCTTCCGTTCTCCTGGGCTGTTTCTCACGCACACGTACACCAGCGTATAAATAAGGTTTTAGTAAATGCCAAGTTGGTGCTCACTAACAAATAGAGAGGGGCCATCTCAGCAAACCACCACACGGCTCCTGCCTCTGTCGTGTCAGGACCTGGGCGTGTGGGTGGAAGCGTAACCTCCAAACCAGACCGTGGAGCCAAGAGACTCAGAGAGGGGTGTTGGGGACTCAGCACCAACTGGGGCCAGCTGTGTTTTTCCTCAGCCCCTTGGAGATCAGAAGTGAGTGTTGTCATCCTCAAATAATCCAAATGCAGTACCCTCGCCGTACTCCACCCCACCCATCCCCATTTGTGCGCTCGCGCCTGCGTGCCTGCACATGCACACGCACACACACTGGATGGCCAGTGACCTAGGTGGGCTGGGACGAAAACAGCAGCCAGCTGGCTGGATTTTCTCCAAGGAGGTTTAGCCCCTCTTGGTTTCATCTGGGTTGAGACAGTTTGAAAGAGCTTGTCTTCACCTGTGACCTTTTTGGGCTTAACACCCCCAGCTTGAAACGCCACAGCTCAGACCTGGGTCCAAGGTACTGTGGCTGCCAACACTACCTGAAACGTTTCACACCTCATAAAAAATGGTGTGTCAGTTTCGGGTGAGGGGTTGGGCCATTTCCCATCTGATTTGGCCCAAGGCGTGCGTGGCCCTCCCCCTCCTCCCCCTCCTCCCTCTGCGATCCTTCCTGTTTTCTCTCCGACTCTGGTGCACAGCTTTGAAATCTTGCTGAGAAGCGAATCTGTCCCTTCGGCTCTGCATGTTTATTTGTGGAAGTTCGGCGGGGAACTGAGGAGGTGCCAGGACCTGCCACATTGCTGGGAAATCTGCGTTCCCTCCCTTCCCCCTTCTCAATGGATGTTGATAGAGGAAATTTGGCCTCCCCGGCATTTTGGCCCATGGTTTTCCCCTTTGCAGTTGCTTCCAGTGTGACATGATTCAGCTTTCTTTCCTTTCCCTCAACTCCTACTCAGTCAAGGTTTTTACTTTTCTGACTTCATTTTCCCCGTGTCTTTGTGACTGTGGGGTGGCTGAACATTGAGTTCCGCAGAAGAAAGGCCGGTCTTGGGGGTGCTTGCTACATGCTCTTTTCAATGTCCTGCTTTGTTCTTGGCTCTGCTCCCTAAATTCCTGAATCATTGGGAATAAATGTGGGTGGAGTGCCCCTGCCCAGTGCGAGCTGGCCATGGTTTCTGCTCACTTGGATCATTCGTTGCAGTTTGTTAAAGTTCAACTATGCGTTTCAGTTTTCAGGTGATATTGCTGCGTCAAAATTCTCTGGAAAGGCCCCATGTCTCCAGGATTTTACCATGAGGTCCCATTAATGACTTAATTTCATGATCTCTCTCCCTTCCGATTTCTGAATCTTTGGACTGTCAACTTTCTCCCACTTCTGTGTGGGGGGTTTAGGGAGGGAAGAGGAGAAAGGAGTGGTATCCAGTGCCAGCAGTGTGGAGGGAGGTGCAGCAGGGCTGCTGAGCGAAAGCAAAACCAAGTCAGCAGATAGGATTTTTTTGTTTTTTGAAAATTATTAAGCCACAGCAAGTATAGTTAATTTACAGCATTAGTATTTGTTCTTCCTACATCTACAAAATTATGTGTCTATTATATTTCAAAATTTTGGTGAACTGATTTTGATAAGGAAGAAATAAAAAGGAAATAGAAGAGAGGAACATTAATGTACATTAAATATATATTAGGCCCATGGGCTTGATTGCCATTGGCCTGCCTCGGTTTCTTTTAGACTCCAGGCATGAATAGGCTAGGGCTTATTTTCATGCCAGATCAGATGCTGTTTTATGAATTTAAAAAGAAAATAAGACTGAGAGGTCAAAACTAAAGTCGCTTAGAACACAAACAGGCCCCTACAAAGACTGCTTCTAGGATAATGGGTCCTGGGGTTCTGGCCTTTATTCAGTAGCTGTAGATTGAGCACCAACATGTGAGGCATCCGGTTTTCTCCAAGGTAAACTGGTTTAAAGAAGGATTTTGGCCTCTGACATTTCTTATCTCTCCAGAACAGTAGTTCTTAATCTTTTTATGGATTAGAACTGCCTTTGAGAACCTGACAACAGCTCTAAACCTTTTCCCTAGAGAAATGTAAGTTCACACAGACACACAGAGGGTGGGGCTCTTGGAGCCTCTGAAGTCAGACCCCAAGTTAAGAGCTTTTGCGTTAAAATTTCTTTCCTACTTACCATTAATATATGTCCTTTCCTAAAGGCTCTCAATATAGCCACAGATTCTTCCTTAACTCTCCTTATGAAGTAATCAGCTTCTCCCCTGAGCACAGGACCCAGTAGTGAGAGGACCAGAGGGTGGGCAGCCAGCTGGGGCCCACAGAGATCTCCTGGTGGTCAGGGACTGGGTCCTGGATCTGCACTGGCTCCTTTCTTGCTGTCATTTAAAAGGAACTCAGCTGCTCCATCTGTAAAATTGAGATAGCAAAACCTATTCCATGTATCTCATGGGATCCAGGGGTGAAATTCACATTAGAGAAGAGTTGGAAAAGTGCTTTGAAACAGAAAGCATTTTTACTCTCACAAAAACTAGAATGCAGCTGCTTTGTGGAAGGCCCCACTGTGCCCCGCCCCCATTGCTCCACTCCCAGAAGCATCCTCCTCAAACACTTACGTGGGACATTCTCCTTCCTCCGACCCTCACACTAGTAAGAGGTCTATCTCATAGGGTCGTCTTTTGACTTCCCATAGATTCCAAAACCAATTTTGCTTTCATCAACCACAAATACCAAGACTGAAGTCACCTCAGAGAGAAAAAGGCCCAGTTTCTGTTGAGCCAAAAAAAGTCCCATAACTTGTCTGTTCAAGAGCCCACCCTCTTGTTCAGACTCTCTGCCCCCTCCAGTCCCGGGAAACAGCATGTCTCTGTGACCTCTCCCGGTAGAGACAGTTTGGCATTTCCCCCCTGCTCTGAGTGATTTAGTCTGAATTCTCCACTCATGACGCATTTCCTGGTACTCAGGGTGTCCCCTCCTGGTTGCCCCCTCACCACTGAAGCTGGCTTCCTCTCTTTTCATCTGATGCTTCACAACTGTCAGGTTGCAGCAAACATGCTTCAAATCTACATTCCTCCAGTTGCCTAGCAACAACTTCCCTACCGGATAAATCTGGATTTCCTGTAGCGGCCCACAATTAAACACAGTGGGCCGCTCACTGTCTGTCCACCGTTTCATCTGTTCTTCACCTCTGTCTGGGTGCTTCAAAGGCAGCAGCTCATCCCTTACTCCAGAGCCTTCCACCAGCTCCCAGAGGCCACATGATCCCTATAAAGACACTTTTAAACCAAGGCTACCTATTTACCCTTGTGTTAGATAGATCCTCAACTTAGAAATCAATACTGTTTTCCAGATGGCCTTCTTTGAATCAGAGAAAGTAAAAAAAAAATTTCAACTCATAAAACATTCCTTTTGTGTGCTGGCAGAGTGACATCTGTTTGATTAACCCATTGGATCCAAAGCATCAGCAAGAATTGCTCAAATAAGACTTTTTTAGTAGCTAATATGCCTTATTCTGCCTTAAGAAAAAATATTACACAGTCCCAAAGGACAGACATGTATCTTGTCCCTTGGGAACCCAGAGACCACCTCATGTAGCCAGAATCTTCTTGGCTACTGGCTAGGACCTTGTATCCATTTCTTAAGTACTGGATCAAGGCCCAGGGACCCCTCAAATCAACCATAGCTGATGGGAGATGATAGAGACATACCTTTTCAAGAGCCCTATTTGTATATCCAACCTTCCTTCCTTACAAGGTCTAATCAGACCTTGAACTTGGGTTGGCAGTGCTGAGGCCAGTCGTGACATGGAAGGGTTACCTGTTGTTTGGGAAATTAAGAGAACTTATTTGGCATAGGAAGCAGTGGTGTGTGTGTGTGTGTGTGTGTGTGTGTGTGTGCATGCGTGTGTGTGAGTGATGATATTTGCCATTTTGGTCTGTGACCTTTTTTCCAGAAATGGTTTCACATTTCCATTCAAATAAATTTACAGTCCCTTCCGGTTCTTTTGGCAGGAACAGTCCATGTGAATTTGAATAGATAACAGGAGAGGGAGCCCTGGGAAATTTATTTTATAATTTATGGCAACATCAGTCAGACAATTGGTGACCAGATACGTATGAAGTGTTCCCTGGGGGGACGGGCACTGTTCTGAGATGTAGTTGGTATCTAAAATGAAAGTGTGAGTATAAGACCTTCATTATTTACCATCTCCACTGGAAAGAGCTAGGAAAGGCATTGCAGCTATGGTACCTGGCACTCAGTAAATATTTGTATAATGAATATTATTAAATTATTAACAAGACTGAAAAAGAAAATGGTAACCAGACACACAAATGCATCTCAAGCAGTTGTTCCTCCTGTTCCCTCTTCCCCAAATTTCTGGTTTTGTTCTTGTCTGGCTGTCTCTCCAGTCTCTCTTGCCATCTCTCCTTACATTCCTCCCTCCACCTGGAATTCCTGGTCCTCCCGTTCTGTCCATAATTACTGCCCTCATCCTCATGATCATCACCTTCTCTTCTTTCAAACATTAGCCAAGTGTCACCTTCCCCGTCCCCAGGTGAAACTGACCACCCCCTTCCGGTAAGTCACCATCATACCTTGTAAAAACATCTCTCATGAAATGTAAAATCACAATAGACTCCGTCTCTTTTCCACTAGAGTATATTTCTTTTCTCATTAATTAATACAACACATATTTATGGAGCATTTACTGTGTACCATACCCTGAAGATACAAAAACAAAATAAAGCATATTCTTATGCTTAATGAGTTTACAGTGTAGTAGAAAGACAAATATCTTAAAAAATAATAGCAAACCAATATAAAAGTGATAAATAAATGCACTGAAGATTATAGGAGCAGCTAGGAGGGGCATCTACCCCATGGAGAAGGAGGGCAGGAAGAGCATGACGGTGGGGGAAAGAAGGCTTTCTGGAGAGGGTGAGGTGATTTCACATGAGTTGACTATGGCCAGTAGGGGTAGGGTGAGGATGGGGTGGAATGGGGGAGCTTGGCTGTCTTATCTATTAGGCCCTAAAATGATAGGCATAGTATCTAAGGGAAAAAGGGTTTGCAGAGGCCTACAAAAATGTTTAAGAATTGAAAATTAAAAATTATGGCTCTGAAATACAAAGAAAAAGCTTTAGAATTAAAATTAATAAACATTAAATTGAATGTTTAAGAAACGTAATATTATTCAACTTTCTGGTTAAATTTAATATTCATGAAATTTTAAATTAAAAAAGCTGTTTTATAGTTCAGGTTTTCTCTCTTTACAAACATTCCTAAGTATTTGCAATTATTGCTGAGAAATTGTACCAGATCATTCATTTAACGAGTTAGTCAAGGTCAAATAATTTCAAAAGCAAATTAAGAACCTTAAAAAATTATCTATCTATCTATCTATCTACCTATCTATATCAATATATAGATATAGGTACATATAGCTATAGATAGATACACAGGTGCTTTTAATGTGTTGAATTTGAGGCAGGATGGAATTTTAAGGACAGAGTGTGCCTAGAGCCTATGGAGATGAAGGAGAGGGGATAGAAAGAAGATGTCCACTTAGGCAAAACATAGGCATGGATAATCTCCAGCCCACAGTCAAGTGAGGAAAACAGACAACAAACTCACAAAGAAGAGAAAGTAATTAAAAGGGATAGGAGCTGTGACTGATTGATTGCAGTCCAATCTCTCTGGACACATGAGTGTGACAGTTGCTTATTTTCTGTGCCTCTGGGTTTCTAGTCCCTCTAGGTACCTCCCATTGTCTAGGACCCTGGTTGTTTTTCTCTGCACAGCTTCTTTAGACTCCATTCCTTGATTCCAGCTTCTTCCTAAGGCGGTCTTTCAGATATCTCTTTGCTCCCCTCTCTGCAATCTGAAGGCTCATCCTGCTCCAAACTCAGACCCAACACCAGCTCCTAAGTCACCAGGCTGGGGATTTTGACAATGGGATGGGAATGGGGAAGCATCAGTGATGACTCTCAGGCTTCCAGCTCTGGTGAGTGGGCAGGAGGCAGTGCCACCAATTGAGGAAGGGCATCCAGGAACAGAAGCTGGTTTGGGAGAAGACGATGTGATCAGTTTAGGACAGGTTGGAGTTATGCAAATGTCCAACAGACAACTGAGGGATGGAGATGCAGATTTAGAAGTCATCAACAAAAAGGTAGCAGATTAAATGAGAGAGGGAATGAAAAAACCCAGAGAGAGTGTACAGAATGAGAAGAGCGAGGGTATGGAGGTCGAGAATCTCAGCATATAAGGGGAAAGTAGAGGCTGAAGAGCTTGTGGGCTAGGCAGGGGGGAAACAGAGAAAACCAGGTGAGATGAGTGTCATGAAGGTAAAGAACATGACCAAAAGTGTCAAGAGCAGAGAGGTCTGAAAAGACAAGAACCAAAAGCATCCATTAGACTTTAAAACTGGGAATTCTAGTGAAAGCACCTTGGTAGGATGATGTAGGTGGAAGACTGGGAAGTGTTGGTGAGGAAATGAATCACTGAACGTGAACTGTTCTTTCAAGAAATGTGGGAATAAGGGGTGGAGGAGGGAAGACCCTCCTGCAAGTAAGAGAGAATTCTTCCTGCCTTACTGACTTTGATATGGGACATTGATTTTTTTTCTGCCTTTGGACTCAAACTGAAATACCAACTCTTTGTGTGTCTCCAGCCTGCCAACTCACCCTGCAGATCTTGGGCTATGCCAGCTTCCATAATTGCATGAGCCAATTTCTTATAATAAACCCCTTCCTATTTATATACATCCTGTTGGATCTGTTTCTCTGGGGAACCCTAACTAATACACTGCCCTTAATGAGCATACCATTTCATGGAGTATCAGGCATAGAAACACTTATAGTCAATCTGCTTCTTGCTATAATGTAAGTATTCATTCATTCATCTATTCAATATGTGCCTGAATATCTACTATGTGCCTAGCACACAGACACAGTTCCTGTCTATATGGAGCTTAGAATCTAATAAGAGAGACAGATAACACATAAACAGTAGAATAATTACCAGTGGTGCAGAGCACAAGGAAGGAAATAAAGAGGACACCTAAAAAGAACATAACAGGGCAAGGGCAAGCAAAGAAGCATAGAAAAAGAAGTATCATCTAACTCTACCATGGGGACGCTGTCTTTCACATAGATAGTGGTATCAGGAATGAGACTTGAAAGATGAAGAAAACTTTACCAGGCAGAGAAGGCGGGGAGGGGGAACAATGTGCAGAGCCAGGAGGCATGAGAAAGGGACCAACACTTTAGGGAATGTAGAATGAAGTCTGGATGCTGGAAGAGAAGCAAGAGAGAAGGCTAGAGAGGGAGCCAAGCACTAGCTCACAAGAGTCCAGGTGTGTCCAGCATGGGTATTGACCTTCTTTCCTGGAGGCAGTAGGGAGCCATGGAGGATCTTTGTGCAGGAGAAGTGACATGATTGGATTGGCCTGTTGGGTAACTTAGGCTATAGTGTGGAGGGTACATTGGAAGGAGGGAGATTAGGGGCAAGGGGACAGGAAGAAGGCTTTTCTGATAAAATGTTCTGAGACAGAAGCAAGGAGAGCCTGAGCAAAGGCAGTCTAGTGAGGAAGGAAAAAATAGAGGAGAGAATATTGACTGATTCGTCCATTCCTTCATTTATTTATGCATGCAAAAAAACTTTTTGAAAATTTTGTTATAGAAATAACTATAAAAGTAGAGAGAAAAATATAATGAACCCCCTTGTACCCATCACCCAGGTTCAACTATTATCAACATTTGGCTATTCCTGTTTCTTCTGTTCCTTTTTTCCCTGAAGTCTTTTTTTTTTTTTAATATCTTTATTGGGGTATAATTACTTTACAATGGTGTGTTAGTTTCTGCTTTATAACAAAGTGAATCAGTTATACATATACATATGTTCCCATATCTCTTCCCTCTTGCATCTCCCTCCCTCCCACCCTCCCTATCCCACCCCTCCAGGCAGTCACAAAGCACAGAGCCGATATCACTGTGCCATGCGGCTGCTTCCCACTAGCTATGTACCTTACGTTTGTTAGTGTATATATGTCCATGCCTCTCTCTCGCCCTGTCACAGCTCACCCTTCCCCCTCCCCATATCCTCAAGTCCGTTCTCCAGTAGTTCTGTGTCTTTATTCCTGTCTTACCCCTAGGTTCTTCATGACATTTTTTTCTTAAATTCCATATATATGTGTTAGCATACGGTATTTGTCTTTTTCTTTCTGACTTACTTCACTCTGTATGACAGACTCTAGGTCTATCCACCTCATTACAAATAGCTCAATTTCGTTTCTTTTTATGGCTGAGTAATATTCCATTGTATATATGTGCCACATCTTCTTTATCCATTCATCCGATGATGGACACTTAGGTTGTTTCCATCTCCTGGCTATTGTAAATACAGCTGCAATGAACATTTTGGTACATGACTCTTTTTGAATTATGGTTTTCTCAGGGTATATGCCCGGTAGTAGGATTGCTGGGTCATATGGTAGTTCTATTTGTAGTTTTTTTAAGGAACCTCCATACTGTTCTCCATAGTGGCTGAACCAATTCACATTTCCACCAGCAGTGCAAGAGTGTTCCCTTTTCTCCACACCCTCTCCAGCATTTATTGTTTCTGGATTTTTTGATGATGGCCATTCTGACCAGTGTGAGATGATACCTCATTGTAGTTTTGATTTGCATTTCTCTAATGATTAATGATGTTGAGCATTCTTTCATGTGTTTGTTGGCAGTCTGTATATCTTCTTTGGAGAAATGTCTATTTAGGTCTTCTGCCTATTTTTGGATTGGGTTGTTTGTTTTTTTGTTATTGAGCTGCATGAGCTGCTTGTAAATTTTGGAGATGAATCCTTTGTCAGTTGTTTCATTTGCAAATATTTTCTCCCATTCTGAGGGTTGTCTTTTGGTCTTGTTTATGGTTTCCTTTGCTGTGCAAAGGCTTTGAAGTTTCATTAGGTCCCATTTGTTTATTTTTGTTTTTATTTCCATTTCTCTAGGAGGTGGGTCAAAAAGGATCTTGCTGTGATTTATGTCATAGAGTGTTCTGCCTATGTTTTCCTCTAAGAGTTTGATAGTTTCTGGCCTTACATTTAGGTCTTTAATCCATTTTGAGCTTATTTTTGTGTATGCTGTTAGGCAGTGTTCTAATCTCATATTTTTACATGTAGCTGTCCAGTTTTCCCAGCACCACTTATTGAAGAGGCTGTCCTTTCTCCACTGTACATTCCTGCCACCTTTATCAAAGATAAGGTGTCCATATGTGCGTGGGTTTATCTCTGGGTTTTCTATCCTGTTCCATTGATCTATCTTTCTGTTTTTGTGCCAGTACCATACTGTCTTGATTACTGTAGCTTTGTAGTATAGTCTGAAGTCAGGGAGCCTGATTCCTCCAGCTCCGTTTTTCGTTCTCAAGATTGCTTTGGCTACTCAGGGTCTTTTGTGTTTCCATACAAATTGTGAAATTTTTTGTTCTAGTTCTGTGAAAAATGCCAGTGGTAGTTTGATAGGGATTGCATTGAATCTATAGATTGCTTTGGGTACTAGAGTCATTTTTCACAATATTGATTCTTCCAATCCACGAACATGGTATCTCTCCATCTATTTGTATCATCTTTAATTTCTTTCATCAGTGTCTTATAATTTTCTGCATACAGGTCTTTTGTCTCTTTAGGTAGGTTTATTCCTAGATATTTTATTCTTTTTGTTGCAGTGGTAAATGGGAGAGGTTTCTTGTTTTCACTTTCAGATTTTTCATCATTAGTTTATAGGAATGCCGAGATTTCTGTGCATTAATTTTGTATCCTGCTACTTTACTAGATTCGTTGATTAGCTCTAGTAGTTTTCTGGTAGCATCTTTAGGATTCTCTATGTATAATATCATGTCATCTGCAAACAGTGACAGCTTTACTTCTTCTTTTCTGATTTGGATTCCTTTTATTTCCTTTTCTTCTCTGATTGCTGTGGCTAAAACTTCCAAAACTATGTTGAATAAGAGTGGTGATAGTGGGCAACCTTGTCTTGTTCCTGATCTTAGTGGAAATGCTTTCAGTTTTTCACCATTGAGGATGATGTTGGCTGTGGGCTTGTCATATATGGCCTTTATTATGTTGAGGAAAGTTCCCTCTGTGCCTACTTTCTGGAGGGTTTTTATCATAAATGGGTGTTGAATTTTGTCACAAGCTTTCTCTGCATCTATTGAGATGATCATATGGTTTTTCTCCTTTAATTTGTTAATATGGTGTATCACATTGATAGATTTGCGTATGTTGAAGAATCCTTGCATTCCTGGAATAACCCCCACTTGATCATGGTGTATGATCCTTTTAATGTGCTGTTGGATTTTGTTTGCTAGTATTTTGTTGAGGATTTTTGCATCTACGTTCATCAGTGATATTGGCCTGTAGTTTTCTTTCTTTGTGACATCCTTGTCTGGTTTTGGTATCAAGGTGATGGTGGCCTCGTAGAAGGAATTTGGGAGTGTTCCTCCCTCTCCTATATTTTGGAAGAGTTTGAGAAGGATAGGTGTTAGCTCTTCTCTAAATGTTTGATAGAATTCGCCTGTGAAGCCATCTGGTCCTGGGCTTTTGTTTGTTGGAAGATTTTTAATCACAGTTTCAATTTCAGTGCTTGTGATTGGTCTGTTCATATTTTCTATTTCTTCCTGATTCAGTCTTGGCAGGTTGTGCATTTCTAAGAATTTGTCCATTTCTTCCAGATTGTCCATTTTATTGGCATAGAGTTGCTTGTAGTAATCTCTCATGATCTCTTTTTATTTCTGCAGTGTCAGTTGTTACTTCTTTTTCATTTCTAATTCTATTGATTTGAGTCTTCTCCCTTTTTTTCTTGATGAGTCTGGCTAATGGTTGATCTATTTTGTTTATCTTCTCAAAGAACCAGCTTTTAGTTTTATTGATCTTTGCTATCGTTTCCTTCATTTCTTTTCCATTTGTTTCTGATCTGATTTTTATGATTTCTTTCATTCTGCTAGCTTTGGGGTTTTTTTGTTCTTCTTTCTCTAATTGCTTGAGGTGCAAGGTTAGGTTGTTTATTCGAGATGTTTCCTGCTTCTTAAGGTGGGCTTGTATTGCTATAAACTTCCCCCTTAGAACTGCTTTTGCTGCATCCCATAGGTTTTGGGTCGTTGTGTCTCCATTGTCATTTGTTTCTAGGTATTTTTTTATTTCCTCTTTGATTTCTTCAGTGATCACTTCGTTATTAAGTAGTGTATTGTTTAGCCTCCATGTGTTTGTATTTTTTACAGATCTTTTCCTGTAATTGATATCTAGTCTCATGGCGTTGTGGTCGGAAAAGATACTTGATACAATTTCAATTTTCTTATATTTACCAAGGCTTGATTTGTGACCCAAGATATGATCTATCCTGGAGAATTTTCCATGAGCACGTGAGAAAAATGTGTATTCTGTTGTTTTTGGATGGAGTGTCCTATAAATATCCATTAAGTCCATCTTTTTTCATGTATCATTTAAAGCTTGTGTTTCCTTACTTATTTTCATTTTGGAATATGTGTCCATTGGTGAAAGTGGGCTGTTAAAGTCCCCAACTATGAATGTGTTACTGTCGATTTCCCCTTTTATGGCTGTTAGTATTTGCCTTATGTATTGAGGTGCTCCTATGTTGGGTGCATAAATATTTACAATTGTTATACCTTCTTTTTGGATTGATCCCTTGATCATTATGTAGTGTCCTTCTTTGTCCCTTCTAATTGTCTTTATTTTAAAGTCTATTTTGTCTGATATGAGAATTGCTACTCCAGCTTTCTTTTGGTTTCCATTTGCATGGAATATCTTTTTCCATCCTGTTACTTTCAGTCTGTATGTGTCTCTAGGTGTGAAGTGGGTCTCTTCTAGACAGCATATATAAGGGTCTTGTTTTTGTATCCATTCAGCCAATCTGTGTCTTTTGGTGGGAGCATTTAGTCCATTTACATTTAAGGTAATTATCGATATGTATATTCCTATTCCCATTTTCTTAATTGTTTTGAGTTTCTTATTATAGGTCTTTTCCTTCTCTTGTGTTTCGTGTCTAGAGAAGTTCCTTTAGCATTTGTTGTAAAGCTGGTTTGGTGGTGCTGAACTCTCTCAGCTTTTGCTTTTCTGTAAAGGTTTTAATTTCTCCATCAAATCTGAATGAGATCCTTGCTGGGTAGAGTAATCTTGGTTGCAGGTTTTCCTGCTACATCACTTTCAGTATGTCCTGCCACTCCCTTCTGGCTTGCAGGGTTTCTGCTGAGAGATCAGCTGTTAACCTTATGGGGATTCCCTTGTGTGTTATTTGTTGTTTTTCCCTTGCTGCTTTTAATATGTTTTCTTTGTATTTAATTTTTGACAGTTTGATTAACATGTGTCTTGGCGTACTTCTCCTTGGATTTATCCTGTATGGGACTCTCTGTGCTTCCTGGACTTGATTAACTATTTCCTTTCCCATATTAGGGAAGTTTCCAACTATAATCTCTTGAAATATTTTCTCAGTCCCTTTCTTTTTCTCTTCTTCTTCTGGGACCCCTATAATTCGAATGTTGGTGCATTTAATGTTGTCCCGGAGGTCTCTGAGACTGTCCTCAGTTCTTTTCATTCTTTTTTCTTTATTCTGCTCTGCAGTAGTTATTTCCACTATTTTATCTTCCAGGTCACTTATCCATTCTTCTGCCTCAGTTATTCTGCTATTGATTCCATCTAGAGTACTTTTAATTTCATTTATTGTGTTGTTCATCGTTGCTTGTTTCATCTTTAGTTCTTCTAGGTCCTTGTTAAATGTTTCTTGCATTTTGTCCATTCTATTTCCAAGGTTTTGGATCATCCTTACTATCATTATTCTGAATTCTTTTTCAGGTAGACTGTCTATTTCCTCTTCATATGTTACGTCTGGTGCATTTTTATCTTGCTCCTTCATCTGCTGTGTGTTTTTCTGTCTTCTCATTTTGCTTATCTTACTGTGTTTGGGGTCTCCTTTTTGCAGGCTGCAGGTTCATAGTTCCCGTTGTTTTTGATGTCTGTCTCCAGTGGCTAAGGTTGGTTCAGTGGGTTGTGTAGGCTTCCTGGTGGAGGGGACTAGTGCCTGTGTTGTGGTGGATGAGGCTGGATCTTGTCTCTCTAGTGGGCAGGTCCACATCTGGTGGTGTGTTTTGGGGTGTCTGTGGACTTATTATGATTTTAGGCAACCTCTCTGCTAATGGATGGGGTTGTGTTCCTGTTTTGCGAGTTGTTTGGCATAGGTTGTCCAGCACTGTAGCTTGCTGGTCGTTGAGTGAAGCTGGGTGCTGGTGTTAAGATGGAGGTCTCTGGGAGATTTTCACCGTTTGATATTATGTGGAGCTGGGAGGTCTCTTGTGGACCAGTGTCCTGAAGTTGGCTCTCCCACCTCAGAGGCAGAGCCCTGACTCCTGGCTGGAGCACCAAGAGCCTTTCATCCACACGGCTCAGAATAAAAGGGAGAAAAAGTAGAGAGAATTAGTAGAAGTATGAAGAAAGAAAGAAAGGAAGAAAGGAAGGAAGGAAGTAAAAAAGAAGGCAAGAAGGCAAGAAGGAAAGAAAGGAGGGAGGTAGGGAGGAAGGAAGGAAGGAAGGAGGGAAGGAAGGAAAAAAGAAAGAAAGAAGATACAGTAAAATAAAATAAAGTAAAATAAAGTTATTGAATTAAAAACTAATTATTTAGAAAAAAAAGAGGGACGGATAGAACCTTAGGACAAATGTTGGAAGCAAAGCTATACAGACAAAATCTTACACAGAAGCGTACACATAGACCCTCACAAAAAGAGGTAAAGGGGAAAAAATCATAAATCTTGCTCTCAAAGTCCATCTCCTCAATTTGGGATGATTCGTTGTCTAAAGGAGGGAAGGAAGGATGGAAGGAAGGAAAGAAAGAAAGAAAGAAAGAAAAGTATAATAAAGTTATTAAAATTATTACGAAAAAAGATTAAAAAAAAAACAATGGACAGATAGAACCCTAGGACAAATGGTGGAAGCAAAACTATACAGACAAAATCTCACACAGACGCATACACATACACACTCACAAAAAGAGGAAAAGGGGAAAAAATCACAGATCTTGCTCTCGAAGCCCACCTCCTCAATTTGGGATGACTCGTTGTCTATTCATGTATTCCACAGATGCAGGGTACATCAAGTTGATTGTAGAGCTTTAATCCGCTGCTTCTGAGGCTGCTGGGAGAGATTTCCCTTTCTCTTCTTTGTTCTCACAGCTCACAGGGGCTCAGCTTTGGATTTGGCCCTGCCTCTGCGTGTAGGTCGCTGGAGGGCGTCTGTTTTTTGCTCAGACAGGACAGGGTTAAAGGAGCTGCTGATTCGGGGGCTCCGGTTCACTCAGGCCGGGGGTGGGGGGGGGGGAAGGAGGGGCACTGCGTGCGGGGCGGGCCTGCGGCGGCAGAGGCCGGCGTGACGTTGCACCAGCCTGAGGCCCGCCGTGCGTTCTCCCGGGAAAGTTGTCTCTGCATCCCGGGAACCTGGCAGTGGTGGGCTGCACAGGCTCCCCGAAGAGGGGTGTGGATAGTGACCTGTGCTCGCACACAGGCCCCTTGGTGGCGGCAGCAGCAGCCTTAGCGTCTCCTGCCCGTCTTTGGGGTCCGTGCTTTTAGCCGCGGCTCGCGCCCGTCTCTGGAGCTCCTTTAAGCAGCGCTCTGAAACCTCTCTCCTCGCGCACCAGGAAACAAAGAGGGAAGAAAAAGTCTCTTGCGTCTTCGGTAGGTCCAGACTTTTCCCCGGAATCCCTCCCGGCCAGCCGTGGCGCACTAACCTCCTGCAGGCTGTGTTCACGCCGCCAACCCCAGTCCTCTTCCTGCGCTCCGACCGAAGCCCGAGCCTCAGCTTGCAGCCCCGCCCGCCCCGGCGGTTGAGCAGACAAGCCTCTCGGGCTGGTGAGTGCCGGTCGGCCCTGATCCTCTGTGCGGGAATCTCTCTGCTTTGCCCTCCGCACCCCTGTTGCTGTGCTCTCCTCCGCGGCACCGAAGCTCCCGCTTCCGCCTCCCGCAGCCTCCGCCCGCGAAGGGGCTTCCTAGTGTGTGGAAACTTTTCCTCCTTCACAGCTCCCTCCCACTGGTGCAGGTGCCGTCCCTATTCTTTTGTCTCTGTTTTTTCTTTTTTCTTTTGCCCTACCCAGGTACGTGGGGAGTTTCTTGCCTTTTGGGTGGTCTGAGGTCTTCTGCCAGCATTCAGTAGATGTTCTGTAGGAGTTGTTCCACGTATAGATATATTTCTGTTGTATCTGTGGGGAGGAAGGTGATCTCCACGTCTTACTCTTCCGCCATCTTCTTCTAAACCTCCCTGAAGTCTTTTAAAGCAAACCACAGACAACATTTCATCCTCACATATTTCCCTATGTATCTCTAACATAAAAACTTACTTGTTTTAACAAAACCACAGTGCTATGATCACACCCAACAAAATTAACATTAATTCCTCAATATTACCAAATACCCAGTTATGTTCGCTTTCCCTCTGATCGTTACAGCTGGTTTGTTCAGATCAAAATAAAAGAAAATAAGGTCCACAATGGCATTTTAATTGATGTGTATCTTAGATCCCCTTTCATCTGTGACAGATCTTATTGGAGACAGCTAGGAGGGAGAGTCAACAGGACTGAGTGATAGCTTGCCATTGGCACACATTTTTACCTGCTGGCTTCCTCCCTTCCTACCTGTTCTTCTCGGCAATTAAAGCGCTTTGCTCAACATACACTGAAGCTATTTTCAAGGAGTTTGAAAAGTAGTCATGGCAAGACCAAAGCCTAGGCCCAGTGTTAAGGTTAAGGAGAGAAGACTCTTCTCAGGGGTATAGTTTCAATGGTGGCTTTGCTGCTCCTTCCTCTAGAAAATTCTCCACCTGTCTGCTTTGTAGCTCTCATATGTAACAAAGCCTTTCATATTACAGTTAGAAAGTAAGCCTGAAATGTTGATGCTCCAAGAGTGTACGTACACTTATTCTTCAGTTCAGAGTCAGAGAGAATACGAGGGCTCCTGCACCTACAGCCAGGATAGAGTGGAGCAGGACCACAGCTAGAAATAGGAGGCTGGGCTGCTCAAAGCCTAACTCCACCTGCTCCTCTGCTCTGCCGCAGCTGGATCAGTACACGCATCATTTAGGAGAGCCACACTGGCAAATAAAAAGGCAAGGCTTGTGGCTTGTGGTCCATAAATGCATGAATCAGAATTATATGTTGAGCTTGTTAAAATGAAGATTCCCCTCCAGGCCTACTCAAGATGCACACTTGAGTTGGAAAATCACAATCTTAAAAGTTAGAATTCAGTCCTAAAAAACAGAGACTCGGTGATTCAATCATTTTTGAAACTATGAAGAATGAAGTTATTCATTCAGGACTTGCACTTGATTTCCGGAAAACAAGGTGTTCACCTCAGGCTCTGGGACTTGGAGCCAGCAAGCTTGTGAACTTCCACGTTCCCCACCGCGGTGGAAAACGCACAAACAGCTCTGCATCGCCGCGTGGGCCTGGGGTCACCAGAACACTGGCGTCACTTAGAGAATCGATTGCAAGGGAACTTCTCTCTCTTTAAGGCTGCCAATCGCAGCTTTAAAAAGAAAGGTTCTGGAGTTAGCCGAATCTTCCATAAGAGTGGTGCTGAACAGAGGAAGAGACACAACCTGTCTGGAAAGGACATAAATGGACCACAATGACAAGGAAGCCCGAGGTGAACAGGTGGGCACCCTCTGCATGTGGCCTTCCTTTACACCCCAGCAGCTGTGCTCTGTCTTCCTTCCTCCAGGAGCCTTGTCTGGTGTTGCTAAACCAGCAATCAGAATCACTTTGGTGTATTTAATGTCACCATGAAACTATTTGTGATTGCCTAGCTCAGCAGGGCTGAGAATAAGAACCTTTGATTTTCTCGAGTAGACGAAAGAAGTTTGTTACTGAAAGCAATCTTTCAGAAGAGGTTCCGTGATCAAAAAGAAGGGAGGAAATATTTTTCAAGCATACAGGAGATCAGATAGCACCCATGTATATATGTAGAACTACATATATATACTATATTTTAAAAAATTTTTTCCTGTAAATTACAGCTTCCCAAACTCCTGGACAGCAGTTCTCAAGGTATCAATCTG
The DNA here is from genome assembly GCF_005190385.1 of Monodon monoceros. Classification (NCBI taxonomy): domain Eukaryota; kingdom Metazoa; phylum Chordata; class Mammalia; order Artiodactyla; family Monodontidae; genus Monodon; species Monodon monoceros. The sequence goes on from NW_021703774.1 coordinate 98,718,642, forward strand.
AGATCGTGGGGAAGAATATTATCTGATATGTCGCCAAGAATTCAAGAAGTAAGTGGCTTGATGATAGTAATATAATCTCATTATATCTTTCCACCATTTTATCACACTTATTACGTCAGATAATTTAATTGTACCTCAGACCTGTTCAAGGAGAAATACATTTGATCTTTCCATCTAGCAATTTCAAAATACCTGTTCATATCCTTAATTATCTGTGCTTCTGGGTCGGAGGCAGTAAGAAAGGAACTGTTCGTCTAATTTCACACCTAGAAAGAAATAACACTCTGTCTGGTGTAGCAGATTATTAGTGGACTGACAGCTGAATCTAAGTCTTTCCACTCTTATGTGATCCAATATTCTATTATGCTCTTGAAATCCACATAAATCTATACCATTAATAGTAATCGCATACACTTACACAGTGCTTACAGGCACTAAGTGTCTTACATACATATTACATACTCATTTCATCACAAAGATAGTGACTTTTTGTGTTGTTTTGTAAAAGATGCGCACAGTTTAATCAAATGCCAAGCCTTTGCCCGTATATAAAATGATTCTCCACTCAACAGGTGAGAGATGCTGGGGTCATAATGATGAAGAGACAGATATGGTCACTGCCTTGTGAAATGTATAGTCCAACAGGGAAGAGAGATGTGAAATGAACAATTATCTTCAAGTGTAATAAGGATTATGAAAGAGAGGCAAAAGGGGAAATATAATTTTCCCTAAACTTTTTTTCCCCTCCAGTATTCTCAGCTGACTTGGGCTTTGCCAACCTGGAAAACTGCATGGTTAGAATCTCTCCTCATAAAACTAAGCTCAGCCTGCGCAGAGTGCCGTGCAGGGAAAGTTAGAGAAGGGCCCATTGTACTGATGGCCACCTGCTGCAGGGGGAGTCTGTGTTTAACATTCTTTTCTTCATAAGCATTTTAAAAATTCATATCAGTATAATAGGGTTGAAGTTGATAGAGAACTTTTTTTTTAAATCTCCAAAGCATATTAAAGCTCTTAATTCCATGTGGGAGTTGCAGAAGGTTTCTTGTCTGTCTAGATAGCAAGTCTAGCATTCGTGACTGGGTTGAAGCAGATGGCCCAGTTTATGTTAACTAATACTAGACTATTTGACTCTGGAACAGCCCCTTCATCTCGGAGCGCTTTGATTAAATGAGCAACATAATAATGGTAATAACCCCTTACAAGACTGTCATAAGACTTACTGTTGTTGAAGCAGTTTGAGATTCCATCTTTATTATTGAAGCCTATACTGTGATTATAGGCATGACTCAATATGTGGATTCTACATGGCGCTCAGCAGTTTCAGAGAGCAAGTGTTGGCATGTGGACAGAGAGGAGATGACCGGTAAACATCACTTATTGCAGTGGGAGAACTGTTTTCAGTCTCACCTGTTTGAATCCTAATGGTTTTTTAAATCCCCAAGTGCCTTTGAGAATAAGTAACCAAGTGTGTTTTGGGAATAAAAGCAGCATGATTTTTATTTTGTATTTTCCTTTAAAGTCAAATGGTATTATGGGAACTGAGACCCTGGCAACTCTGGCAGCCCTCAACTTAGTTCTCAGCATTTTAGATCTACCTTCAGAAAACAAGGCCACTGAGTGCCACTGGTACCAATATGGAGAGATGACCACCAGCCTCTTCTTAGTTTGGTGAAGAATTTAAAAATAGTTTTCCCAAGAATGGAGACTTCATCTGTTCTATATTTGCTTAGATCTTAAAACACACACACACACACACACACACACACACACACACACACACACACACACACACAAAAACACTAAAAGAAACCACAAACCACACATTTCAGGGAAATGGAAGAGTTCACATTTGGTAAAGCTAAGCTAATAAGAAGATAATTTTCCAAATATAGAAAGCTAAATTCTAAACTATTTGGCCAAAGAAATTTGCCCCGACTTTGCCTTTCTAGGACAGAGCTACTCCTCTATTTTATTTCCCAGTTTTCCGGTAGCTCCATCTTGGTGGGATAACAGAACCTAAGAACTGACTGGTAGAGAAATATTCTCTATGTTTCCCCAAGGACACATTCCGAAGGAATTCAAACTAAATGGACTGGAAGAGAGAAATAATATTGAAATACTTTGGAGGTTAACTCTTTTATTTTCTTTAAGGCTCATCCTAGTTTCCTCCTAGGCCCTGAGTGGGTGGCAGTAGATTTTATTTCACAGCTGGATTAAGGATTGCTAAGCATATATATGTTTTCTTTCAAACCTGGAAATCAAATGCCTATGCAAAGGTGTCCCCAAACTTTGACTTCACAGTGGATTGTGACTCTGACTACCTTAGCATAACCCGAAGCCTTTGCCTTGCCATAGTTCATCCACCGACCAAGTGTTCAAGACTTGCTGTGGGTGACCAGGCCACTCGTGCAGACTGGCGGTCCAGAGACGTTCACACAGCTGATGGGCACCCTGTCTGACCTCTTGTGTGGCTACCCAGAGGGAGGAGGCTCTCGGGTGTTCTCCTTCAACTGGTACGAAGACAATAACTATAAAGCCTTCCTGGGGATTGACTCCACAAGGAAAGATCCTATCTATTCTTATGACAAAAGAACAAGTAAGTTTTCTAAGTCCTGCATATAAATTGGCTTCTGATGTTGGTTAAGCTGATTGGTTAACACTTCCAGGTGAAATTAATCCTGGGGTTGATTTTCCCTTGGTCTTGTTGAGGGGCCTTGGGCAAAGAGGCTTCTCCTTCCAGAGAGTCCATTTCCCCAAGTAGGAAGCGGGTAGTGCTCATAAAGAATTCTGGAAGTGAGCCATGGAAAGAACTGAGACCCACTTGGAACGGGAACGGAGGGGACATTTCCCACTGATCTGATTGAACTAGGGTTACGTTCTAGAGGAAGAGAAAGATAAATGAGGAGGCGACCCAGAGTTGCAAGCAGAGCTGGGGTCAGAAGGGCTCTGGAGAGTAAACATGGCTGTGGGATGTTTTTACAAACACAATGTAGTGAAAATCCGTCTGTGTAGTACTGAATTATTTTCCAAATGGCAAGTTGCTGGCAAGTTATCTTTCCCACCTTTCACTACTTTTTTTGGCCCCTGTGGAGTAAAGGAGGGTGGGGTGCGGACGAAATGCAGCTGGGCAACCCTCTAGTTAAAAATTGAAAAGCAGCAGCAAGGCACACACCAAAAGCAGCTGGGCCCTAAGACAGCCACACACAACAGAGAAGTTAAGCAGCTAATTGAAAGGAAATTATTGAGACTAAAGCTGAGATTGCAAGGGGAGGCCTTGTTTGGCCTCTTGGTCCCTTTCATCTGAGAATGGCCTCTGTTCCTTGCAATAATCATAAGCAGGCTTCTCAACCTTCCTCTAAAGCAGAAAAAAAACACAAGGCAAGCCCCATCCTTTGTTTCTCTGATGAGGCCTTTATTGAGATGCACTGTGGCATTTTTACTTACTAATGATGAGCTTGTTATTGGTGGGGTGCAGCCTATTAATTTAGGTTATTTGTCAAATCCTCCAGCATACAGTTGAATGAGACATGTGATTTGAACACACTAATGACTGTGTTTAGCTGTGAGCAATGGGGAGTTTCTATAAAATCTGTCCCTTCTCTCCTGACAGCAACCTTTTGTAATGCATTGATCCAGAGCCTGGAGTCAAACCCTCTAACCAAAATAGCCTGGAGGGCAGCAAAGCCTTTGCTGATGGGAAAAATCCTCTTTACTCCGGATTCCCCCGCAATACGCAGGATACTGAAGAACGTAAGGTCCCGGCTGGTCTTGTCCCTTCTGCCTTCTCCTCTGGCTACCCAGTAGAATGAGAGTGTGTATGCATGCATGTGTGTGTATGTGTGAATGAGTGTGGTGTGTGTGTGGTGTGTGTGTGTGTGTCTATATTTTTTACTGTGCCCTCCTGGTGGTGGGCCTCATGTTTGCTTTTTGCTAAGTGGACTCTTGGTTCCTCCCCCATCCACAGACATCATTGGAAGGCTTTGCACCAATGCCCCTGCCTGGCCCTCCCCTCTCTATGCAGCCTACAATGAGATTTTCTTCCGCACTGCCTGAATTCTATCCCTAAGGGAAGAGTTCACAGTTCTCTGAAGCTTGGCTACCCGGAACAGACAAAGATAGGGAGGAAGGGAGGAAGAGCATTTGCTCACAGGGAGTCCACATCCAGCTTTAATGAGGTTCTGAGACAATAACATCATCAATATTATGAGTACCTCTGAGATACTAAGAAATAAGATTCTGTCAATCTGGGAGGGTGGGAAATAGCTGATTGTTCTGGGAAATATCAATCAACTGAGAAAATAAAGACACTTCCTTGAAAAGCCTTTCCTAAATATTGAGGGTTTGTGACAGGAAAGGTACAACCAAGATTCTTTCTCACTTTTTCTCTCTCCATTCTTTTGCTGTCTCTGTCTGGTTTTAGGCCAACTCGACGTTTGAAGAGCTGGAGCGTTTCAGGAAGTTGGTCAAAGCCTGGGAAGAAGTAGGGCCCCAGATCTGGTACTTCTTTGACAGGAGCATGCAGATGACCATGATCAGAGTACGGATGGTATTAGAGGTCGGGAGGCGGGGGGAGGAGAAAGGCCAGGGAAGTTCCATTTGTTTCCTTTGCCCAATAGAGGGTTAATCACCCCTGGAGTTAGATCAAAATATAATAAGCACCAGTTTTGGAAGCTGTCATCATGTGGAATCACTGGCTTTGGGTGGGATATAGCTTTCTGAAACTCTGGGGAAATGTGAAAACCACCATAAGACCAGTAACCTCCTGAGGTTTCTTCCTGTTATGAATTCACTTGAGGGCCTCACATTCAAAGGGGCATCTCCCCAAGGGGCCAGCTCTGTAACTGCAAAAGGTGGTTGAGTGTGTCTCTCTGGTCTCATTTTCAGTTTCACAAAACCAGGAGATAAGAGTCCTGCATAGCAGGGATAATTAAGAGGGAACCAAAGAAAATCCTTAAGAAAAAGAAAGCTTCCTATATACCATTTCCCTGCCCCTCTGCCCCATCCCCACATACACGTCTCCCCTCTGTTGTAGAGACCTATGTATTGGGGGGAAATGGGATATAGATAGATATGCCTTATGATGGAAGAAAACCCACTAGATTTTTAGGGAGCCTTAAAGCCTATCCGATTTGTTAAAAATTAGAAATGGCCTAAAAACAAGACCAAAGATCCTGTGGAATTCTTTTTTTTTTTTTCTTGCGGTACGCGGGCCTCTCACTGCTGTGGCCTCTCCCGTTACGGAGCACAGTCTCCGGACGCGCAGGCTCAGCGGCCATGGCTCATGGGCCCATCCACTCCGCGGCATGCGGGATCCTCCCGCACCGGGGCACGAACCCATGTCCCCTGCATCGGCAGGCGGACCCTCAACCACTGCGCCACCAGGGAAGCCCTGTGGAATTCTAAATGCTGTAACTGTATTGCTTCTTCCCAAGGACACCCTGGAGAACCCAACAGTAAAAGCCTCTTGGAATAGGCAGCTTGGTGAAGAAGGTATTACTGCCGAAGCCGTACTGAACTTCCTCTATAGGGGCCCACGAGAGGGCCAGGCTGATGACATGGACAACTTCGACTGGAGGGATATATTTAACATCACTGATCGCACACTACGCCTGGCTAATCAATACCTGGAGGTAAGGGCAGCAAGCCACTTGAGGGCCACATTGGGCCCCTCCAGGACAGCCCTGTAGGTGGAGCCAGAGATCCCTTAGCAAGTCAAGCGGTCTTGGGTTTCAAATCTCATTTTCCCCACTGAAGAAACAAGAATTCCCACAGCCCCCAGAGATGGATCCTGTTCTCTAACAGCTTATCCACAATTAAATAGTTCCCTCTTCACATCTTCTGCCTCCTAACAGCTCCCTGACTCCTCCTTGGCTACTCCTTCTGCCTTGTAGCTCATACAGTGTCGTGTCTGTCCTCAGCCATCTCCTGTCTGCCATTGCTTCAGTGGCTGTCCATTGGTAGTGTTCACCAAACCTCAAGTTCCGAGGTCCCCTTGCTTGCTGGACACTCCCACCCCCGGGTTATACAGGCACATCAGCCTCAACGTGTCCAAAACAAATTTGTATTCTCACTACCCATAAAACCTATCCTCCTTCAGCATTTCCTATCCTGATCACGGTCCTCTGCATTTTTCCAAATTCTCAAGCTAGAGGTTTAAGGGTCAACCTTAAATCACCTTCCACACAACAGCTCTCATTTACTGTGTAACGTTTTGCCAAGCACCGTGCTAAGCGCTTTTACGTACCTTAGTTCATTCAATCCTCTGATAGCTCCATCAAGTGTATGCTATCATCATTCCCACTTTACAGCTGCAGAAGCTGAGGCTTAAAGAGTTTAAATAAGATCCCATCTCACAGCTATTAGGTAGAACAGACAGGATGCAGATCTGGTGTGCCTGAATTCAGAGCCTGCTGTCCTGACCCCTCCACTGCCTCTGTTACGTCCAGTCACTGAGCTTTGGCTCCTCATCTCTAGGTATTTCTCCACTCCTCCTCTTGCTTGCCAGGCTCTCTGAGCCCCAGAGGCCTTGTCATCTCTCCACTAGCCTGTTCTAAAGGCTCACTCCCTGGACTCCAGGGTCCAGTCTCTGTTGGTTCAGGCACTTCTCCACGCTGACACCAGAGTTACATTCCAAACACACATCTGCTGGCATCACTGCCACTCTTACAATCTTAATGACTCATCCTCAGGGAACACAAGTCCCTTCCAAACCTGCTCCAGCCCACCTTCCCAGCCTCTGCTCACTCATATATCTTCAGCTCTGCTCCACAGCTCCTCCCACCACCCTCAGGGACACCCCAGCTTCTCATGATTTCATCCTTTGCAAATGGCTGTTTCCCTGCCTATTTATGAGAGCCTTTTTGCTTAAGTGAAAAAGAGAATTTACTGGTTGACATAACCCGGAAGTTCAGGGGACCTAGGACACTGTGTCCTTCCATCTTACCTTTCTGCTTGCCTTGGCCCAACTTTGATCTCAGCCAGACCCTTTCCATTTGGTAGTGTGTCAGCTGCTCACGCCCTCAGTGGTCATCTTTACCCCAAAAACTACACAGAAAGAGGGAGTGGCTTTCCCGTAGCATACATAATACTCCTAGAGAGTTCTCAAATTGGCCTGGCCACTCTACCTGTCCCCAGTCCCTCAGCAGATGGTGTACCACCACGAGGCAAGGCAAGCGCAGTTAGCTTCATCTGAGTCTCATGGACTGTGCATGATTACTATGAAGTGGGGGAGGGTATTTACCCGAAAGAAGAAACACAAGGCAGAGAAGTCTGAAAGGACTTTTCCTTCTCCATCTACTGAGCTTCTCTTCATTCACTTTTTGAGACTTAGCTCTCAAATGTCACTTCTGCTTCGACATAGGTTTAGTCACTCACTCTTCTGTGCATCCCTGGCCCCCTCTTTACATCTCTTTCAGACCGTATTCAAGTTAGACTCAAGTTAGCAGTTAACATGTCCATCTCTGGCAGATCAGCAGGCTGGAGTTATCAGAGTCAAGGAGCCCATCCTAGTTATTTTTGAATTCTTGACCTCAAACTTCAGGGAACATCTCCACCTGAGGGCTTATCACACCTACCCTTGGGCCTCATGTCATATAGAGCCATTAGCAGGTAGAAGATGCTCTGGGCAATAGGAGAGGGAATTAAGCCAGTGGCCCCCAAGAGCACGCCCCTCTCCCCAGACTCCTTGGTCCTGAGGATAACTAACTCGTGAGAAAAAGCCTGGCACCTGCTGTCACCACAGTGCTCTTAAAGACTCCCTCCTGCCCTTGGTGCCACCAGAATTTCCCCGGAGTGTGTGATGCTCCCTCTCCAGAACCATGGAAATATCGGCACAGGCTCTCCAGGTGGCCTTTCAGAAGGGGTCAGGTGTGGCAGCAGCACGACCAAAGTTCAGGTCATTACAAAGTGATTCCCAACTTGTCTGAAGGCAAGAATGACCATGGGTGCTTTTTACAAAACAGATTTCTGGACACAAACCTAGATCAACTGACTCAGAATTCCCAGGGAAGAGGCCTGGTAGTCTGTATTTTTACAAACCTGTTAGATTGGTGAGAGCTTGGAGTCCCCTTGTACGATTACTCAATTGACATCGTCTTCTTCTCACGGTTCCTCTACCAGCTAAGTCCCCATCCCTGGCCATGCCCACCACCATCCACCACTGTGCTTATAATATAGGCAGGATTTTTTAGATGGAATTTAAATAGATTCTATTTAGATAGATTTCTATTTAGATAAATAGATAAATAGATATCTATTTAGATAAAATTCTATTTAGATAGAATAGAGTTCAGAGGGTCTCACAATATTTTTGTGAGGTACTACGTATCAGTATAAAGAATACTTCTTGTCTTAGGTTTGACTTGACATTTGCACGGTGATGTAAAGGGCTTGTTTTCTTGAAGGATCATTTTTTCCATGTAGCTTGTGCTTAATGTAGCACCAAGCACCCAACAGATACTTAGTATATATTAAATGGTTAAGAATTCAGTCTCTGGAGCCAGACCACCTGGGTTCAAATCCCTGCTAGTTGTGCCTCAGTTTCTGCATCTGTAAAGTGGGGATATTAATAATACTTACCTAATAGGCTTGCTATGAGAATTAACTGAGTTAATTCATGCAAAGCACTTAAGACAGTGCCTGGCATTTAGTAAGCACTTAATAAATATTAATTTTTTAGTAAAATTCAAACAAACAAAAAATACTGTTTGGGAGGAGGAGAGTGGAATTAGTGAAATCAGGCCCAGCCACTGAGCCACTCCTGGTGCTCCTCTAGGGATTACAAAACTGCTAATCGCATCTCACATAAACCACCAACACTTCCCTGGGGCCTTGCAATCCCATTAGCCCAGCGAAATGCTCCTAAGCAAAGCCCAAGACTGCCACAGGTCAATGGCCTGCCCCAGGGGTTCCTAAGAGGGGTTTTGATGGTGGCAGAAACCCAGCAGGTAATTATGCTGAGGTTTCTGATCTTCCTGCCCTGGGGAGCAGGGGAGCGGGAAGAAGGAGGAAAGTGATGGGGAATAAACTGAAAGGAGAAGGGGGGGAGGGGGGCTTGGGGGGGGTGTCTGAAAAGCGGTGAGGTAGAATCCAGTCATTACAACTGGTCCTGGAATTTTCTGCTTTTGTCCTTGTGTTTTGGGAAGTCTGGAGGAGCTTTGGAAACTCCCCAGCTCTCATCCTGAGGACTACTCAGTAGCAGACAGGGCATGAAAACCTCTTCGGGATGGCTCTAAGGGCCTCTCCAGGACAGGGCAGCAAGCATGTTCCTTCATAGGCTGTTCAAGGCTTGACTGAGCCTCTCCTTTTCAGTAATATGACTTTCATTAAAGAGCTTTGAGAACTTCTGGGCCAGCCTTGATGCCTACTTCCCTGCCTATTCCAAAAACGAAAAAAATCATTTCAGGAAAATTCAGCAAAAATACTCTAAAATGTAAATTATGTCAGTTCAGGTCAGTGCTGCACTCACATGTGGTATTGAACAACAGAAGGTCCAAGAACTAAGAGCAAACTTTTAAGCCTTTTGTCATTACAGGAAAGGGGGTGATTCAGTAAGTTTTCTCTTCACCTAATAGAAGGGCTAAGTCCTCTTTCTTTCTGCTCGGGGTGAGGCCTTAGTTACTGGAAATTCCACTGAGTATCCTGGAGAGTGTCCCATTCCTCCCGAGCTGCCTTGCTTGGTCATTGTATGCCATGTTAGGCCACTGCTTGGGGAACCTTCTCACCTGCCAGTGAGGATAAATGGGCCTGGATCTCTGCCCATGAGCTACATCACTCTGGGAAAGACACTTTACCTGCTAAGGCTCAATTTTCTTATCTGTAAAATCCAGATAGCACAACAGACCTCACAGAGTTGTTGTTAAAGATAAAGTGAGTGGAGTGTGAAGGGCACTCAATACCTTTGTGCCATGACTAGTTAAACCTGTGTATAAATTCTCTGCCCCCGATTCCCCATCTCTTAAGTGGGGCTGTTAGTGCCCCCCTTTCCAGGCAGCTGTGAAGATGAGATTGGAGAGGGCTGGGCACATAGTAGAGCCATTTGATGCATGGCAGCTCTTGCTATGAACCACAAGGATGTCCACCCTTGAATCACAGACCACGTGAGGAACGAAGCTTTTTCTCAGACTCACTTTGTGTAAGCATTAACCAGGATGTGAAGCCACTCTTCATATTAACCTTGTGAATTGGCTTACAATCAGGACTTTTAGTCCATCCCTGAAGGCCCAGGAGGATGTCTCTGGGGCCATTCTGGCCCTTCTGTGGACAGTGGTTCAGTGGCTCCAGAACTCCTTTTTTTTTTTTTTTTTTTTTTACATCTTAATTGGAGTATAATTGCTTTACAATGGTGTGTTAGTTTCTGCTTTATAACAAAGTGAATCACTTATACATATACATATGTTCCCATATCTCTTCCCTCTTGCGTCTCCCTCCCTCCCACCCTCCCTATCCCACCCCTCTAGGTGGTCACAAAGCACCGAGCTGATCTCCCTGTGCTATGCGGCTGCTTCCCACTAGCTATCTATTTCACGTTTGTTAGTGTATATATGTCCATGCCACTCTCTCACTTTGTCACAGCTTACCCTTCCCCCTCCCCATATCCTCAAGTCCATTCTCTAGTAGGTCTGTGTCCTTATTCCTGTCCTACCCCTAGGTTCTTCATGACATTTTTTTTTCCTTAGATTCCATATATATGTGTTAGCATATGGTATTTGTCTTTCTCTTTCTGACTTACTTCACTCTGTATGACAGACTCTAGGTCCATCCACCTCACTACAAATAACTCGATTTCGTTTCTTTTTATGGCGGAGTAATATTCCATTGTATATATGTGCCACATCTTCTTTATCCATTCATCCGATGATGGACACTTAGGTTGTTTCCATGTCCTGGCTATTGTAAATAGAGCTGCAATGAACATTTTGGTACATGACTCTTTTTGAATTATGGTTTTCTCAGGGTATATGCCTGGTAGTGGGATTGCTGGGTCATATGGTAGTTCTATTTGTAGTTTTTTAAGGAACCTCCATACTGTTCTCCATAGTGGCTGAACCAATTCACATTTCCACCAGCAGTGCTAGAGTGTTCCCTTTTCTCCACACCCTCTCCAGCATTTATTGTTTCTAGATTTTTTGATGATGGCCATTCTGACCAGTGTGAGATCATATCTCATTGTAGTTTTGATTTGCATTTCTCTAATGATTAATGATGTTGAGCATTCTTTCATGTGTTTGTTGGCAGTCTGTATATCTTCTTTGGAGAAATGTCTATTTAGGTCTTCTGCCCATTTTTGGATTGGGTTGTTTGTTTTTTTGATATTGAGCTGCATGAGCTGCTTGTAAATTTTGGAGATGAATCCTTTGTCAGTTGCTTCATTTGCAAATATTTTCTCCCATTCTGAGGGTTGTCTTTTGGTCTTGTTTATGGTTTCCTTTGCTGTGCAAAAGCTTTGAAGTTTCATTAGGTCCCATTTGTTTATTTTTGTTTTTATTTCCATTTCTCTAGGAGGTGGGTCAAAAAGGATCTTGCTGTGATTTATGCCATAGAGTGTTCTGCCTATGTTTTCCTCTAAGAGTTTGATAGTTTCTGGCCTTACATTTGGGTCTTTAATCCATTTTGAGTTTATTTTTATGTATGGTGTTAGGGAGTGTTCTAATTTCATACTTTTACATGTAGCTGTCCAGTTTTCCCAGCACCACTTATTGAAGAGGCTGCCTTTTCTCCACTGTATATTCTTGCCTCCTTTATCAAAAAATAAGGTGGGTGGCCATATGTGCGTGGGTTTATCTCTGGGCTTTCTATGCTGTTCCACTGATCTATATTTCTGTTTTTGTACCAGTACCATACTGTCTTGATTACTGTAGCTTTGTAGTATAGTGTGAAGTCTGGGAGCCTGATTCCTCCAACTCCGTTTTTCTTTCTCAAGATTGCTTTGGCTATTTGGGATCTTTTGTGTTTCCATACAAATTGTGAAATTTTTTTTTCTAGTTCTGTGAAAAATGCCAGTGGTAGTTTGATAGGGATTGCATTGAGTCTGTAGACTGCTTTGGGTAGTAGAGTCATTTTCACAATGTTGATTCTTCCAGTCCAAGAACATGGTATATCTCTCCATCTATTTGTATCATCTTTAATTTCTTTCATCAGTGTCTTATAATTTTCTGCATACAGGTGTTTTGTCTCCTTAGGGAGGTTTATTCCTAGATATTTTATTCTTTTTGTTGCAATGGTAAATGGGAGTGTTTTCTTGATTTCATTTTCAGATTTTTCATCATTAGTGTATAGGAATGCCAGAGATTTCTGTGCATTAACTTTGTATCCTGCTACTTTACCACATTCGTTGATTAGCTCTAGTAGTTTTCTGGTAGCATCTTTAGGATTCTCTATGTATAGTATCAGGTCATCTGCAAACAGTGACAGCTTTACTTCTTCTTTTCCGATCTGGATTCCTTTTATTTCCTTTTATTCTCTGATTGCTGTGGCTAAAAATCCTCCAGAAATTAGGCATAGAGGGAACTTTCCAGAACTCTTTTTGTCTTTGCAGCATCTCCTCAATAAAGGGCTTCTATAACCTTATTCATCCCATAACCATGTTTAGTCTTTCCCCTGATCCCCTGCCCTTAGCAGGGAAAAAAAAAAAACCAAGAATAAAAGACAGACTTCCTGATCAGAAGGTGGGCAGTCAACCAGGGAAAGGGATGAAGGTGACATTTTGGGAGCATCACGTCTCTAACACGTGGAAAGAGTCATCTCTACAGGCCTTCTGATCACCTTCTTCTCCAAATCTAAGGAGGCTGAGGGCAAATGAGTCTTCATGTAGGTAAATATCTTAAACTGGTATGTGTATACTCTTACATTCATAATTTATATGTCTATTCACATATATTTTTCTTCTGAGAAAAGCACAATGAGAAAAATTCCTCTGATAATCCTTTAGTTAAAACAAATATCCACACCCCTCCCCTTTGATTTCCTTGTTTAGCGAAGGGTTAGGCCTGGCACAGATGGAATACTATTTAGAATTCACAGTGTTTTTGAATTTCATAGTATATTTGAATTTCAGGTCTTGAATTTAGCATCAGAAAGCTGAATTCAGCCAAACTTTAATATGAAAATACCTCTGATCAAGGCATAAAATTGTACTTTAACCAGGTACAACTTCCTTTCCCTAAGTCTTGAAAAAACATGTATTCATTAACTGCTTTTACCTCTGCTGTCAACACACTCAATATATGTGCATAACTCTTTATTATCTACATGGTGATTATCTTGTTGATGAATTATCAGTAGGGGGATTTTTTTGGACCACCTTTCCTCTGTACCTTGCATGGTCCTGGCCACATGCCACCACCACCCAACCAGAATGTGCTCAGGGAGCGTATTTTTCAGGCTAGCCTAAATAAAAATAGGATTAGGAAGGTAAAGCTACTGATCATGTAATTTACTTTAGTCAGATGTATAGGGATTTGCATAATATCTGTCCTAGTGCTTTCTTCTGTTGATTCATTGTCTCCAAATGTGCAGTGGGAGGCTAGGGAGAAGTCAGGGGAAAGGTCAGAAGGGTACAAAAGTCTACATCATTAGAGCAATATTATTTTAAGAGCCATGAACTGGATCATAAGCAACTCATGGGCAATGACCTTATTTTATGGCTCATCGGTCTCTCAGAAACATAGAACTGGGCTGAGGAAGGAGAACACAGTTTGGGGAGGAGTGGGGGTCGGCTCGAGTTGTAGGTAGAAGAAAGGAACTTGTGTTTGAGCCTGCTGTGAGCCAGCCACTATGTTGGGCACTCTTACATGTCATCTCATGCAACGCTCCTAACTACCTGCCCAGCAGGCGTAATTGTTATCATTTTATAGAATTAAAAACTGACTTGCCTAACATACCACAGCAGATAAGAGGTGGATCCAGAATTCTAATCCAGACCTGTCTGGCTCTGAAGAGGAAGTTCTTTCTTGTACCACAAGCGGCATATTAGTAGGGGGTTCAGTCAGTATTGTTTGGATAAATTACATAATGAGTTGGATAGGGACAGCAATTATTTTGTTATATTCAGAATAACAGACACTATTGTGATTCAGTCTTTTCTGTTTGGAAATAACTAGGTTTAGAGTAGGAAACCAAAGAGATTTGAGCTCATTCAGTCATTCATATATTCTCATGAATTGAACTACCTACCTCTGAACAAATACAATTAATCCCTGACCCCTAGAAGCTCACATTCTATTGAGAGAGATAAGCTTGTCATTAAATAAGGCCTTAGTAGTGGTATCTCAAGAAGTTGCTAGAATTCAGTCTAATGGAGGAGAAACAAGTTACACAAATCCAAAGTCAAAATGTCACAAATCCTCCAAGGACTGTCAAGTATCTTCCAGATTATCTCCTAAATCCCCCTTCCTCACCCTCTCCCTGTATGGCCTCTGTTTACTACAGCCTGTACCATCTCTCCTAGCTGGTCTGTAGGCCTGTGGTCTCTCATTGCTTCTGTTCAGCTCCCAGACTGCCTCCAGTGAGATCTTTCTGAAACCCCAGTCTTGCTATAATGTACCAGCTCTGTGATTTTGGGCAATATCGCTGTTCCCCTGACTGAAAAATGAGGGTGATAAGTGGAGCCACAGCCAGGGCAGCGTTCTCCAGTGTGGCTAGACTGGGTGTTTGTGACTGGCAGACCCTTTCAATGGTCAGTGCCCAGCTCTGCTGATTATGAAATATTTTTAATATGGTAACACTCACCTCCCAAAGTTGTTGGAATGGTTAAACAAGAAAGCTTTGAGAGCTAAAATCCCCTGCGGTTGTCAGCCAGGCTATTCTGTCTTTCCCTGGACCTAACTACACAGGAAGCATCACCTGGTGGCTTTGTCCTAGTGTGAGTCTTCATGCTCCTGCCTGACCTTTTTATTTGTTTCATTATTGTATTTATTTATTTTAGAAACGGACATTTTTTAACAGCTGTGCATTTCCTGTCCCTTTGTTTTCCTGTCGTGGTGCATTTCCTCATTCTCTGTGGTTGAACATTTCAGATGTCTGTTCACGGTGCCCGGTGTGTTAGATAAAATGTATGGCAACACCTTTGGCCTCTACCTCACCAACTCAACCAACTCAAACAGCCCCAAACTATTTTATCCAGTGGCTTTTTCCACGTGTTGGGAAACAAATCTTGAGTGTTATGGTCTAGATATGCCAGGAAATTCATTCTGGGATGTTTGCCCACATCCATTGGCATTTTCCAGAAGGGAACCCCACGTGTCTCCAGGTCCACCAGCGGGACCACTTGAGACCTCATTTGGCATTCATCAGCCACTTTGTTCTCAGCCTGAGTGTGGAAGTCAAATTTGTAAGAGGCAGGATTGTAGAGGCCGTGTCTCTCAGGGTGTAGTGCTTTTCTTATCCCTGAAGACTCATCCCTCACATGTCCCGGGTGTATTAGTCAAAGTACTGTGTCCGCACAGAGTACCAATCCCCTTTGATTATCAGGTTCAAGCAGAAAAAGAGATACTTTCTCTCTTTGCCTCCACTGGACATCCTTTCCCACTTAATAGATAATTTATCTATTACTTAATGTATTTGAATTAGAGCTGGAGAGGTCACAGTTGAAGAAGGAAGCCTGCTGCTACTGTAGCTTCTTCTCCCAAGGTAGTGTTTGATTTAGCTGTGTAAACAAGTGACTGCATTCTCCAGAGGTCTTAAACGCAGCTGCCTGCCCTGGAGAGAGCCACACCTCTTCCGCCAGGGTGCACTCTGGTTCCTGGTGAGTATCAGCAAAACAACAAACAAGGAATTGTAGGATATGTGTGGGCTTCAAATGGCAGTGGTCCTGCCACCCAGATTTTGGCCACAGTAGTTGGGAACGGAAGGAAACAAGGAAACCTCTTCTCTTGCTTTACTGCCCTTGGCTATCCCAGGGCATTATAACAATCCTCTTTGAGATTCTGAATTCTGCTTGCAAAATTTGCCCAGAATGGGCCTCTGAAGCATGAGACAATGAATTTTTAATCAGTGAAGATGCCCTTTGAATTTTTTTCCCAGTACTGGTGCTATTTTTATGCTGAGCCTCTTACACTAGCCATTACTTACCTACCTACAGTATTCTTCCCTAACATCCATGGTCACACAGTTTCTCTCTGTGTAGAACCAAATAGCTTTTATAAACAGACTCTTTGGCTTCAGTCTCATTAGAACCTACGATGTGTTAACTTACAAGCTAATCAGACCACACCAGATATGTCAAAATCCGAAGCCTTGGTTAAGGGTTTAGTCATTCATCACTGTCTCGCAAACACATTCATGTACACACTCTCATCAATATACATGCTCGTTAGCCAAGACCTTAACTTCAGGGACCAGAACAAGTACCAGAAGGGAACGAGGTCATTTGCTGTTAGGCAGGTGGCCTCCCCATGAGAATGCAAGGGTACATCATGAGTCATACCTCAGTGGATGACCCAGGGACTTCTGACTCATGTCCACATCTGCAATTGCTCTGCCTTGACCTCAGGAAGATGTTCTGGATTAGCTTCATAAGACCTTCCTCTGGTAGAGTTGTCTGACTTTCACCTAAGGGCCAGTGAGCAAGCTAGTGAACACCAGTGGCTTAGGACCCACCCCCACTGCCACCCTCCATTGCCCAGGTGGACACAGAGCTTTGGCTTCTGTCCGTTGCATTGTTCTAACTAGATGAGTTGCTATAGATCAGCTTGGGATGGGTTATGTTCCCAGCCATATTGTTTTTAAAAAATAACTGCCTTCTTCCCCAGACAAACAGCTGTCATAAATGAAAGGTAATCTGGCAGGGGCTTAAAGGCCACTAGACTCTCTTGATTTTCAAGATATTTTGCAAAAACAGTAATAAAAATGGTATTCATCAAGTCCTCATTCCTTGTGAAATAGTTTAATATCCTACATGGTTAAAACACAGGCTGTCTCCAGAGGAAGTTTGCTCATCATGCCTCTTAAGAGAGCTTGGAGTGATAATCATAAAGTGGTTGTGATGATTCAAGGGGTTAATATAAGCAAAGCCCTTGGACCAGTTTTGGTCATATTGTGAGCCTGCAGTAAGCATCAACTTTTATTCTTACCAGGCAGCACTGGCTGGCCCTTCCCAAACAAGTTCATGTGATCTTTAGAACACACCTATGAGGTAGGCGTATCTCCAGTTTGCAGATAGGGAAAGAGAGGCCACACAGTTAGGAAACAGCAGAGTGGGGATGGCATTCAAACACTACCCTGTACCATCTTTCCAAAGATGATAATTCAACTCTGAAAGTGGGTCACATGTTTCAGGGTAAAAATGAGTGTTTGAGAACCTTTTGGTTTTGTTTTCCCAGAGAGTATCAGGGTACCAGTCAAGGGGGATGCAACAGGAAACAGGACTGTGAATCAGCTGCCTGATAAAAGAGCCAGGATGGAGCCCACGTCATTGCAGGACTCAACGATATCACTGAAAACATCAGTGCTTATTCCAGCATAGATTTCCCTTTAAGACATGAAAGGCGAGTTCAAAGAGAATGGGCTAGATTGCTCGGAAAGTCACATTATTAAAATGTGTTTGTTTTTATTAGCTTTTTTGCTTCACTGAGAGTTATACTCTTATTAACATTATATCAAAAATTCACCTTTCACTAATTTCTCCTAGTTTACCATCTGATTTAGGGTGCACAGCATTATGTTCAAAACACACAGTAGTAAAGTTATATTTCTTGCAGCATTTGGGACTTCTAAATTTGAATTAATTCAATTCAGTAGACACTTATTGAGTCCCTTTCATGAGGAAATACTGTTCCAGAGACCTAATGAATAAGACATGGCCCCTGACCTCCGGGAACTTACTGTCTCTAGAGCTGTGCTAACCAATGCAGTAACCACATGTCGCTATTTAAATTTAAATAAATTAAAGTGAAAAAATCAGTGCCTCAGATGCACTAGCTACATTTCAAGTACTCAATAGCCATATGTGGTTACTGGCTACCATGTTGGATAGGGCAGAAATAGAACGTTTCCATCATTGTAGAAAGTTCTACTGGACAGTGCTGACCTACTGGACAGGGGCAAGAGATCTTGTTTAGGAATTCTGTTGCTCCGACTTTGTAGTTGGAGTATGGCTTACTCTTAGAGCAATGTGAAGGAACAGCAGTACCCTTCAGGCCTGACACTTGAAAACATGGATTCATATTCTGCTTCTGACCTATATTGACCTGGAGCAAGGCCCTAGGATGCCAGTTTCCTCATCAGTAAGCAAGCACATCAGACTGTAAGACCTCTCTATGACTCCGTCTGTCCAAGGGCCCTGTGATGCTATGAGGGAATTGGTAGAATACTGTGTGTGTGTGTGTGTGTGTGTGTGTCACAGCTAAAAGAAACTGCAGAGAATTTCCATCTCCCCAAGAACTTTCATGATTATTTTAGAAATTTAATTTCAGGTTCACTCTATTTGTCAATACTAAAACTCTATATATGCGGTCCTAAACTCGACAAACTGATTTAAAAGAAGAGAGAGATAGATTATTTTAAAATAGAGAGAGAGATAAGTAATAGTTGTGCTCTCTTACTTTGCAAGACAGTCATGAGCACATGGAGAGCCTGTGGATCAGGCTTTGCCTGTGGCTCCTGGTGTGGGAGGAAGTCTGGGCCTGGAGTTGAAAAATGGGGAGAGAATGCAGGCTCTGCCACCGTCTAGCTGTGTGACCTCTGGTAGGTCTCCTCTTCAATAAAATGATGATTCCAGGTAACTCACAGGCTCTGTGGGAGAGTTAATATGTTCCTTTAAGCCTGTGTTACATCAACAGCCTTCTAACCAGGCTTCATGCTCCCCCTTCCCACCACCAGTGATCTTTCAGAAACATGGTCTCATCTCATATGTCATGCCTCTGCTTAAAACCCTACAGTGGTTTCTTGTGGCTTTTTAGGGTTTGCCAGGAAACTCCTGATTTTAGCATAGAAAGCCCTGCATCCCATGAAACCTCTCCGTTGGCTGGTCACCCTGCAAACCCAGCAGGGCAACTGACCTGGTCCCCACCTGCCTTCTTAGTACACATCTCTTACCTCTCACCTCTGCTCACCTACGTTCTTCTCTGTACATTGGCACAAGCTGGGGAGTGTTTGACAAAATGCTGATGCCTTGGCCCTGCCTCTTGAGAATCTGATTTCATTGTTTGGGGTGGGGCTTGAGTACAGTTGTCCTTTTAAAACTCCGTGATGGTTCTAAAGCACAGCCAAGGAAGGGAACCACTATTCTATTCTTGCAGGTCTCCAGAAACCCTGCAAGCTATTCCCTGTGCCTGAGCTGACCTTTCCCTTGCTTTCTTCCCTTGACTAATTCCTGCTTATTCTCATCCTGCTC
This sequence comes from Monodon monoceros, assembly GCF_005190385.1. Lineage (NCBI taxonomy): Eukaryota > Metazoa > Chordata > Mammalia > Artiodactyla > Monodontidae > Monodon > Monodon monoceros. Next base: position 98,737,972 of record NW_021703774.1, read on the forward strand.
AGGAGTCTCTTCCTCCAGGCAGCCCTCTGGGACACCCCCCCCCTCCACTGGGCTGCTAGACTACCCTAGGCTTGCTTTCACCAGAACCTGATCATTCTGCATTCTGATTGTTGGTTTACTCCAACCCTCTCCCTCATTAGGCCTGGAGTTTCTTTTAGTAAGAGATGTTATCTTTCCTCCTTGTATCCCCTGGAGCCAAGCAGGCTCTGGCACATTGCAGGCTCTCAGTAAGTATTCCATGAACAGATTAATCAAGACAAGGCCAGCTGACCTCTTGTGAGTTACATTCTAAGAAAGAAACATTGCACAATAACCCCAGTGTGTTATAGAAACAGGAGGTTAAGGATAAAACACATCCAAGTACAATACAACGCTTTAACAAATCTGTAAAAGTGGACAATTCCCAATATTCAAATTAAAAGAAATTCTTAGTTTTGCTCTTTTCTGGGTAATGATTTTTTTCTCTTCTGGGGGAGAAAAAAAAAAGACATGTTAGGAAATTCCTCCTCCATCCTCATTACCTGTCATAAAATTGTAACTGGGAATGATTTCCCTGATGAAATCACTTTGGCTTTCTGCTATTTTCTTTCTTCCTCCTTGTTCTTGCCTCAGCTGGCCATCCTTGTGTGTTTGCAGAGAGGCAGGAAGGTTTACCGCTGGGACTGTTTCTCTCTCTCTTTAAAACTCTTTTATTAGCAGGCTTTCTGATCTTCAAAGCAGCTTGTATCTGATGTGACCCCACTCCCTTGACTCCCCATGCTGGGGAGTGAGAGCTGGGAGTATTTTTGTCATTTTGACGACTTGCATACTTCGACAGCCCGATAGTGTGGTCCTCACTAAATCTGCAGGGATGAGAGCAAGTCAGCGTTCCTAAGCCCCCCTTTCACCCCCAAATCTAGACACACTGAAAACTTGACACCAGACCCCAGAGTTAAGCAAACAGTAAGTTTATAGGTCTCCTTGCTTTTGACCCATCCCCTGGGGCAGCATCCCTGATCCTCTGCCATTTTTTTGCAGTTGAGTCTTTGCAGGTGGTACTCCTCAAACTCTCTCAACCTTTGTGATTATCCACAGTGCTTGATCCTGGATAAGTTTGAAAGCTACGATGATGAATTTCAACTCACCCAACGAGCCCTGTCTCTGCTGGAGGAAAACAGGTTCTGGGCTGGTGTGGTATTTCCTGACATGTATCCCTGGACCAGCTCCCTACCACCCCATGTGAAGTACAAGATCCGAATGGACATAGATGTGGTGGAGAAAACCAATAAGATCAAAGACAGGTGATGTTTCAGGAGATCTCAGAAGGACCTGGGCATCCCCAGTGATGTATGAGGCAAGGAAAGGGGGCTCCTATGGGCTCAGGCCACCTGTCTCCTTCAGGGGCAGAAAGGTTACTCAGAAAGGCACAGAAGCACTTTGGTATCAAAGAACTAAGCTAGACAGTAGATCCTGCTGATTGGTGGGACCAGGAGAGTTCAGCTACCCTGTCTTTACCCCCTCAACTCAGAGCTTGTCCCTGGCTGGCCTTTGTGCAATTTGGAGATGAAAACCTCTAGGTACTGAGTTATCTTCACATAGAAATTCTGCAAATGAGGTTTCACCAAAGTCCCTGGGAAATTACGTTTGGTACAGAGTAGGGGATTGAGACTGGACTCAGCCTGTAAATCAATTAAATTAAGTTAAATCAGAGGAAGTGAGATATTTTGTAAAGCTCAAATTAGAGTACTTGAATGAAAGCAATTACAAATCGTGCTGTGGCTAATGTTCATAATTGGGATTTAACCTGTGAACTGGAAAATACAATCAGATAGTGTGGAAAGGTTCAGGGGAAAGTTTCAGGAGAGTGAATACGGAGTCCCCTCGTGCTTATGACCAATGAGTGAGCTGTCCATTCCCATTCCCATCCTTTGTCCCTCTCTCCGGTTTCTTCTTAGATACTGGGATTCTGGCCCCAGAGCTGATCCTGTGGAAGACTTCCGATACATCTGGGGCGGGTTTGCCTATCTGCAGGACATGGTTGAACAGGGGATCACAAGGAGTCAGGCCCAGGCTGAGGTTCCAGTTGGAATCTACCTCCAGCAGATGCCTTACCCCTGCTTCGTGGATGACTCGTGAGTCTGAGGTCCCAGTCCCGCTCCAGGACAAGCTGATCAGGTTGCTGGGGTGGGATGAGGTGGAGGTGCTCCCCAGGCTTCAGTCTCTTTGGAGGAAAAAAACCCGGGGCGTGGGGCCTGGCTCAGGGAGAATGGAGCTCTGATTGAGAAGCCTGCTTCTCCTTGACTCCAGGCAGGGTCACATGAACAAGTGGGAGAAAGGAGCTGGTGTTGTGGGAGGAAAAGGGAAGGTGAAAATTAAAGCAGGGGAAGTGAGGTTGGGGGAGGGGACAAAGGCTTTTAAAATTTCCACTACGTAGTATGTTTGGTATGTGGAAGGGTTCAGGTCAGAGTGTTTGCCCTGTGACTGCCAAAACAGGAAATTAGAACTCTGCATCACAAGTAGGTCCGGTTCCTAGGAGCCTTGGAATAATGCAGCTCCTTCCCTAACTAACATTCCCACGATGTATGCTTAATGAAAAGGTAGAGGGATGTGTTGGATGAACTTGGGCCCTCCCTGCCTGCCCACCCCCGTCCCCAGGCCTGTACATTTGCTGGCCAGTAGCAAACTAAGCAAGTAGCCCGCTGTTTTCTGAACATGCATTTGGGGGGGTGGTAGAGGGAGGGACAAAGAGGGAGAAGGGGCTGGGAGGGCTCATTTACTGTGGTGGATGGGGGCAGAAATGCTCCCAAGGACAGCAGCAGAGATCTGCAGTTGGCTTAGGGATTCAACTCCTAGAAGAAAACTGGGAAGTTCACCATAGTGTACGTGTGGGTTTGTGGGGATCAGGGAGGAGATAAACGTGCACAGCCTGTAAAAGGAAGAGTCAAATTGCCAGCTGGCAAGGTAGTAAAATAAAGCCCAGTATGGGTGTAACACCGCAGTGCAATCAGTTCTCCTTCGGCTCTACAGAAGACTAAGAGAGATAACAGGCTGTTCTGCAGTCAGTTTAAGTTCGGACAATAGGCAGAAATGGGAAATGGAGCCGGGGCAAAAGCCCAGCTCTACTTCTAAGATCAGAATAGGAGAAACCGGCAAGGAAGTGGGGTAAACAGTGAGTAGGCGTAGGGATTCTGGCCGTTCAATGTGGGAGAGCCCTCTGGTGGCAGATCCCAGAAGGGCAGGCGTTATGAATTTATGGTTCTCTCCCTAGGGCCATCTTGAGTGAAACCCTCCCACGCTGGAATTGGGCCCTTCCTGTGACACCCAGCAGTTTTCAAGAAATAATAAGCTCAAGGGCTTTTACTAGCACATCAAGCACAGGGAAAACATATGTAAAGTTCACAGTAGAGTAATTCCAGAATATCAACTCTGCCCTGCTTGCTGGAATGAATATCCATGGATGTACTCCACCAGTACATGGCTGGTGGAGTCAATGACTATTGAATCACTGATTGATTTGTTGCTGGGTCAGTTGCCTTCTGAAAGTGCCATACTGATTAGTTATTTTGTGCCTCTTCCTGTGTAACTGGGGTTTGATCCTCCTGGGTAGACAGTGCTTCACTGGCCAGTAGCAAACTAAGCAAGTAGCCCACTGGGGAGCCCAGTTATTGATCTCACCACCACCAGTTCCCTTTGTCCACCTTCTTGGACTTCAGTGTCAGTTAGCGTGTATCTACCTATTCCAGTCACATCCCACATCATCAAGTCTGCAGTCCTTTCCTGGGAGATCTTACAAGAAGCTCTATACTGTGTAACATACATAGTATGGTTTTATTTACACATTTCACTTACAGAGCACTCATCTGGACTAAACAGAAAGCTGCCTGAGGTCTTATAAAGAACATCTATACTGTGTAACATACGTAGTACAATTTTATTTACACATTTTACTCACAGAGTTTTCATCTGGGCTAACCAAAAGGCTACAGTCTTGCTCTAAAGAAAAAGTAATCCTTTGGGGCAAAGTGCAATGTATTAAAAGAGTCAAGTCCATTGAGTGCCCGGTGGAGATTTTTCTGCCTTTCCCTCCACCTGGGCTTTGTTCTCAACGTATTCATTCAACAAACATTTACCCCACCTCCACCAGGTACAAGGCAATCTACTATTCTGCTTCTCTCCTCTTGCTTTAGTTTTATGATCATCCTGAACCGCTGTTTCCCTGTCTTCATGGTGCTGGCCTGGATCTACTCTGTCTCCATGACTGTAAAGAGCATCGTCTTGGAGAAGGAGTTGAGACTGAAGGAGACCTTGAAAAATCAGGGTGTCTCCAACACAGTGATTTGGTGTACCTGGTTCCTGGACAGCTTCTCTATCATGTCGATGAGCATCTGTCTCCTGACGATATTCATCATGGTAAGCCAGATGGAGAAGGTTCAGAAAACCTTGAATAATTTTATTCCTCCCACTTTTCTTCCTGTTAATGAACTTGTGCTTAGATTAGTCATCTGGCCACCAAAGATAGCATGACATGTAGCTGTCTGGCCATTTCAGCCAAGGTGGAAGACACTCAGAGAGACAGAGTCTTCGCCAAAGAGCCACTGCATCACAGCATCTTCCCTGCTCCCACTTCCTGCCTGGGGAACCACAATCTACATAGATTATCCAACCCCATTACGTGGACTATCTGGAAAGGCTGCTGTTAGCAGAGCCCAGCACAGGGAGATTGTATGTGCAAAGCGTTCTCTCTTTTCAAATACAGAAGAAATGAATCCAAGGAGTGTTTTCTTGGGATTACTGTCCCAACCACCAGCTGGGGTGGGAATGTGGAGAGCCTTTTCAGTGTATTAGGAGAGGAGATCTGGAATGTTTATTAATTACCATCATGGTCACACCATTCATGGCTTGACCAAAGAACATTCTGCTGCCTACAAAATCTCTAAGACCTCTCTGTTTTAAAGGGTGGAATTTGGAGTCCATCCTTTCTCAGTGACAGGAATGTTATAGGCGCAGATAGGATGCATAGGTCCATCCTCTGCAAACTTGCAGCTCCCTTGCAAGTTAGACTTGTAAATAAAACATTATTTCATAACACACTGCTGTGCTTCATGTTTAACTCCTCCACAGTAGATGATCTTTTGTACTTGTTGAATGATGGGACATAAATTTAGGTAACTTTTTATATTTATTTGATGGGATTTAGCATAAGCCTTAGCCTTCAAGCTTTGCAATCTTCTGATATAGTGTCATCAAGCTTGTTCTGCCTCTTTACCATGATGATATTAAGAGTTCCTTGCACTAAGCAATGTATGTGCTGATGCACAGATTCTGGCTGTGTCCCTTGTTATGCTGGATGATACCTGGTGCCTACCTGATCCAAGAATGTTCCATCACACATCCTGTCCAACCAACACATATCCAGTTAAACCAAATCCTGCCCCTTCTCTCTGCAGTAAAATGTACCAAGTCTGAATGGTTTTAGTTTAAGTGTTGCACTGAGATTCAGTGAGCTGTGGCCTTAGCCAAACCCTGTGCTGGAGCCCTATCAAAACCAATGCTGATGTAGAGGTCAGCCTGCTCAATCTGACCAGACCCAAATGTAGCTTTAAATACACGAAGGGTCCCAGAGTTCCAGAGATGAGGGGAGGAGCTGAGAAACTTACCTTCCTCTAGGGGTCCCTTGTTCCTTCCCATCCTTCAGTCTACTCCTTTCCCCACTACTAAGACATTTTGTGTCCTCAGAATTAAAGGAGTCAAAATGCATGAACAACTGACTTATGCAAAACTCATAAACATGCACGACATCTTGCAATGGCCCTGAGACTTGTTGCTAATAAGTGGCATTGAGATTTGCCTTCCTAAGAATGGACATTAGGACTTCAAAGCTTTTAGGACGTGAGGTAAAGAATGTTTACTAAGAGTTTCTTGCACAAAGGGGTTTCTCCTTGTGGGAACCAGGACATTGTTCCAGTTTCCAGTGATGGCGGAAACAGAGCTTTCCACAACAAAATAGGATTTTCCTTTGAATGACGCTCTCATCTTTCCCCTGTCGTTCCTTCCCACCTCAACTATGCAGGAAAGAAGCTGGAAGCTGGGACAATGGAAGGGTTCCATTGTTACTCAAGCTGTTAAGAACAAAAAAGAAAAGTGGTCATCAGAAGAAGACAAGGCCAGTGAAATTGTTGGGTCAGCCAAATGACTTTCATATCTACCTGAAGTCAATGAGAAATTATATAGCCTAGAAGTTTGTAGGACTTTGCTTTGAGCTAAGAAATTAATTTCATTCTTCTGAGAATAACAATAACCATCTTAAAGTTCTTCCAGCCAAAAGCCACGTGTTCAGTCAAGGTCTTGCTTTTATTGAGTTGCATGGGATTAAGGATGAGGAGTGAGCTTCCCAGGGTAATGTGGAGAGCGCTTTCACACAAAATCAGGAACCCTGAGTCTTAACCTTGACTTTTATTTAGATTTCCTCAATGTTTGCTTCTAGTTAAGCATGGCTCTCTTCCACCTCCTTTGCCGTTTGTTTTATTCCATTTTTCAATCTGTTCTGTCAGTGCCTGGCAGGCGTGAAAGCATGAATGAAGAAGAAACGGTAGCAGCAGGAGATAAGTGGCACAATTTTTCTACTCAAATCTTACATGCCCATTATATATATTGCTACTTGGTCTCTCTTTTGTACTGAGAGAAACCCAGTGCTTCAGGTCACCACTACCAATTAATCAGAACCAATTCAAGAGGTGAACCAGTTTGTACCTTTGTGTTCCCAAGAAAAGAACAGGATGATCTATATGAATTTGGAGTTATGTGCAAAGGGTAAAAATCCTCATAGGAGGATACCTCATAGGTAAAAATCCTATAGGAGGCCTATAGCAAAAGAGAACCAAGAAGGCCTAATAAATTTGAACATCTCAATTTATCCTCTAATGTAACTGGACAGCAGCTCACTTATTAAAAATACCTAGTTTGGTCCTATTTTCTACATAGCCAAAGTGATTGACCCACTAGTTAACATGAAAGATACTGAATATTGCCCACAGGTTCTACGAAATGTATTTGTATGATATTATGGGTCTGGAGGATTAATCCACTTCCAAGTGATGTGGATTAACTACTGATATTTTTACCTATGTGAGAGGCAAATCTCAGAATATAAGTATTGGGTTGGCCAAAAATTTCGTTTGGGTTTTTCCGTAAGATGTTTCGGAAAAACCCGAACGAAATTTTTGGCCAACCCAATATAAATGATTAAGTTAGCAGGCCAGGCCCCAGGCAAAATGTTAAAGCTTGTTGGATGGTCTCCCACCTCACTCTTTTGTTCCTCATCTACTCAGTATATCTCAGGAGCTACTGATGCTCCAAGACCCCCTCTGCAGATCTTCCTCCCCTGCTCTAGGCTTATTTCTCCACACTATCCCCTTCCCAAGGATTTCCTTAGTGAACACATAATAATTACTCAGTACTGATAGGTAGCTTAATATGTTACCTTCCTGGGGGAAAATGACATAATTAGAACTAAAGGAACTCAACACATTGAGTCTTAAGTGTGGAAATTTGGACACCAACAGTAGGCTGATGGGAGAGATCCCTTTGGGGCAGAGGGCTTCTGAAAGCCCCAGAATCACAGCACAGAGGTCACTCCTGAGAGGGGTGGTGCCCCTGGATGTGGGTGGAAATTACTGACTCAGGTGGTCTCTTTCGTTTCAGCATGGAAGGATCCTGCATTATAGCAATCCATTCATCCTCTTCCTATTCCTGTTGGCTTTCTCCACTGCTACAATCATGCAGTGCTTCCTGCTCAGCACCTTCTTCTCCAGGGCCAGCCTGGCAGCAGCCTGTAGTGGTGTCATCTACTTCACCCTCTACCTGCCACACGTTCTCTGCTTTGCTTGGCAGGACCGAATGACGGCCGACCTGAAGCTGGCTGTGGTAAGGGACCCTGGGCTTACACCTAGAATGTGATGCATTCCATCTGAGGGGTATGTAGCAGTCTGAGAGGACCAGCACACCCTTTGAGGGGATCCACTTTGCCTTTTGGCACAAAGGAACACAAGGTTTGAAGGCACAGGTACAAAAGAGGGAGCATTCCTCACCCTGAGCAACCTAAGAGTTCCTCCTCACCAAATCTGCTTGATTAGTCTGCCCTGGGAAGTAATTGAAAACCAGTTCAGCTCATGGGTCCCTTTGTGTATCCATAAGAGGAGGACAGCTGGGCCCATTTCACTCAGGTTTTTTTTCCTAACATTTGAGAAGATTCATAAGGGTGGGAGCTTGCCCCGTAACTATTCTGTCCGGAAAGATGTTTCCGTAAATTAAAAGTTCTTGTTTGTCTCCAAAAGAGTTTGAATCGGAGCAGCTCTACAGTGTCTTTGTCATGTTCTACCAGTGCACTCAGAGAGGGGTGCCGAAATGAGCCAGTCAGGCCCTCTTGCCAAGAGAGGTCTCTGGAATTTGACTCTGGATTGCCTGAGAGACCTCTTCACAATGCCCAAACAACACTGTCTTTTTCTCTAATTGTTTTCAAATGATCTGTTTACACCCTCTCATTAACCAGGCTAAATAGCTTCTAAGCCCTATAGGGTGAAAATTTCCTTGTCCTCCAGAATCTCCCTATCCGTACTTCTTTGTACAATGCAGTTGAGAAAGGACTACCACCGGCTTCTCATTGGGGAAAATCTAAGTCAAACTTGTTCTCATGACTCAAGCTTATTTGGCTCTAGTGTTGCCAGGGCATCTGCCTTTTATTTCTCATGTTAAATAAGAATTAATTGCTGTCATTTATGGCACCCAATGATAACAAAGGGCAAGAAATCCTTGTGATTCAGCCTGTAGGCAGAGCTGGGCTATCTTGGTATACTGCATAGACAGTTGGTACTTTGAAGCCACAACTAGATTCTTGTGTGTGGGTCTACCAGGAAGCTATAGTTCTGGAAGCTCTGTGGACCAGGGCTGGGCTGAGATTTTTTTTAATGGTTTTTGTGAACATATAGCTAGAGAATCCCTTCCTTCTTCAGAGAGACACTCTGAACACCACCGTGGGTCCTTCAAACTAGAGATGGGTCACCCAGCAGAGCAAGTGGGAATAACTCATCCCTCTGCATGTGCTTATGTGCTTTCTGCCATGCCATGGACCACCTGTGGGGATGTGGCTGGGGAACTTCCTCTTCAGACTTCCTTCTGTATGCCACCTATTCAGTTACTTGGGCTCTCCAAGGAGAACCTAAGAAAATGATTGTCCCCAGTCTGGAGATGGGAAAAGGTGACAGTCAATGTAACCTGAGGGCTTTTTGGCTGACAGAGTTCAGGAGGTCATGAGACCATCCCCTGCCTAGCCCTCTAGCTTGCCCTAGAACACTGATGACTTTATGGACACTTCTAATGGACTTCTTACAAAGCAGTTCAAGTAAGCTTCTTTGTTCTACCAAAAACTGTAAGATCTTAAGAAAGAGGTAGGAAGAAGGGGGGAAAGTTAGGAAGATAAACATGAAGACCTTTGGTCCTTTGCTGTGTTATGCTATGTGGTTTTGTCTTCTCCTGTACACTACTCTGTTCCATTGGACAGGTGAGAGGTGGCCCAGTGAGTATTGGGTGGGGGTCCCTGAGGCCTGAAAGGTATTCCCAGAATTATATTCCTGTAGGAAGCCTGCCTTACCCACTCCCTGGGGTGGTCTTACACCTGGATACACCATAGATCCTCTTTTGGCCCTCCTTCCTGCCTTGTAGATTCTGTTGGGTTGGGTAAAAGACCCTCTGCTCACCTTTCATGCCCTTTTTGCCCCACTGCAGAGCCTGCTGTCTCCTGTGGCATTTGGGTTTGGTACTGAGTACCTGGCTCGCTTTGAAGAGCAAGGCCTGGGGCTACAGTGGAACAATATTGGGAATAGTCCTATGGAAGGGGATGAATTCAGTTTTCTGATGTCCATGAAGATGATGCTTATTGATGCTGTTCTGTATGGCTTGCTTGCCTGGTATCTTGACCAGGTGTTTCCAGGTAAGTGTCCCCCTCCACAGGGTAAAGGTAATTAGGTTCTTCAGATCCCCAGCCTCCCCTTTTCATCTAGTTTAAATCTTATTCCAGTATCCCATGCTTTTGGATTGGAAGAATTAATATGCTAAAATGGCCATACTTCCCAAAGCAATATACAGATTTAATGTGATCCCTATCAAATTACCCATGATATTTTTCACAGAACTAGAACAGATAATCCTAAAATTTATATGGAACCATAAAAGACTCAGAATTGCCAAAGCAATCCTGAGGAAAAAGAACAAAGCTGGAAGCATAACCCTCCCAGACTTCAGACAATACCACAAAGCTGCAGTAATCAAAACAGCATGGTACTGGTGCAAAAACAGACATATGGATCAATGGAGCAGAATAGAGAGCCCAGAAATAAAACCACATACTTACAGCCAAGTAATCTTTGACAAAGGAGGCAAGAATATACAATGGAGAAAAGACAGTCTCTTCAGCAAGTAGTTTTGGGAAAGCTGTAGAGCCACATGTAAATCAGTGGAGTTAGAACACGCTCTCACACTATACACAAAAATAAACTCAAAATGGCTTAAAGACTTAAATATAAGACATGATACCATAAAACTCCTAGAAAAGGATATAGGCAAAACATTCTCTGACATGATAAACCATAGCAATGTTTTCTTAGGTTAGTCTCCCAATGCAAAAGAAATAAAAGCAAAAACAAACAAATGGGACCTAATCAAACTTATTAGCTTTTGCACAGCAAAGGAAACCATAAACAAAACACAAAGACAACCTACAGACTGGGAGAAGATGTTTACAAACAATGCAACTGGCAAGGGATTAATTTCCAAACCATACAAACAGGTCGTACAACTCAGTAACAAGAAACAACAACCGAATCAAAAAATGGACAGAAGACCTAAATAGACGTTTATCCAAAGAAGACATACAGATGGCTAATAGGCACATGAAAATATGCTCAACATTGCTAATTATTAGAGAAATGAAAATCAAAACTGCAATGAGGTACCAGTGAGAATGGCCATCATTAAACAGTCTATAAATAAAAATGCTGGAGAGGGTGTGGAGAAAAGAGAACCCTCCTACACTGTTGGTAGGAATGTAAATTTATATAGCCACTATGGAAAACAGTATGGAGGTTCCTTAAAAAACTAAAAATAAAGTTGCCATATAATCCAGCAATCCCATTCCTGGGCATATATCTGGAGAAAAATATACTTTGAAAAGATACATGCACCCCAATATTCAGAGCGGCACTATTTACAGTAGCCAAGGCATGGAAGCAACCTACATTTCCATCAACAAATGAATGGATAAAGAAGATGTGGTACATATATACAGTGGAATAATATTCAGCCATAAAAAAGAAGAAAATAATGCCATTTGCAGTGACATGGATGGACCTAGAGATTGTCATACTGAGTGAAATAAGTCAGACAAAGACAGATATCATATGATATTGCTTATATGTGGAATCTTAAAAAAATGGTACAAATGAACTTATTTACAAAACAAAAATAGACTTACAGACATAGAAAACAAACTTTTGATACCAGAAGTGATAACAGGGTGGGGTGGGGAGAGATAAATTAGGAGTTTGAGGTTAACATATACACAATACTAGGTGTAAAATGGATAAACAACAAAGACTTACTGTATAGCACAGGGAAGTATATTCAGTATCTTATAATAACCTATAATGGAAAAGAATCTAAAAAAGTATATATATATATGTGTGTGTGTGTGTGTGTGTATGTATGTATGTACACACACATATATAGCTGAATCACTTTGCTGTTCACCAGAAACTAACGCAACATTCTATATCAACTACACTTCAGTTTTCAAAAAAATCTTATTCTTTCTAAGGTCTTTCAACTTGGACTCTCAGAACCCGCGTTTGAAACTTAAGTCTAGGAACTAAAAATCCATCAGTGAATGCTGTTGGCTTGACTTTAGAAACAGATTCAGAATCTGATCCCTTGTCACCAACTCTGTACAACCTCCCCAGTCCAGGCCTCCTCCTTCTGCCATCATCTGCTACCAGTCTGTCTTCCACACTATGTCCAGAGAGGTCCTTTCAGAATCCAGGTCAGGTGGTGTCAACCCTCCATTCAGATTCTTCAGAAGATGGCAGGGTAGGGAGATCCTGAACTCACCTCCCCTCATAGACAAGTGAGTCTACAGCTACATATGGAACAATTTCCTCTTTAAAAAAAAACCTAAAGTCTAGCTGAGTGATGGCTACACGTCAGGCACAGGAGAAGAAAAACCCATCAAAGTGGGTAGGAGAGTCTAGGTCACAATCTCACCATAAGCCCCACTCTTGGCACAGTGACCCACAACCAGGAGGGATCTCAGAACCCAAAGCTTCTCCGTGAGGAACAAAGTATTCAAACCCCACATCAGGCATCCCAACTTTGAAGACATGCACTTGAGATATGAGCCCCCAAAACATCTAATTTTGAAAACCAACAGGGCTCACATCCTGAGACCCACAAGATGGTAGCAATCTAAGAAATGCCACTTAAAGGGCGTATGTGCTCAGACTCACCTGTCCAGGGCCCAGCTTAGAGGCAGCTGATTGAGTCCAGGCTTAAAGTGAAGGAGACTCAGCTATTTATACTAAAGTGTTAGCCTGAGGGGCAGGCATCTAATTTAACACACACATCTGGTAGCCTGCTGGAACACTTTCTGTGGACAGAGACTGGAGGGCACCACCTCTGTGCTCTCCCTTTGCTTGCTCCAGAGCACCAGTGTCTCCTGGACAGAAGCCTTTACACATATCTCATGCCCTGATTTTTGTGGCTGCCTCTAAGGAGATACCTCTTCATCTCCTGGCTCTGAAAGCTTGTGTTCCTGGTCACTTGGGACTGTAATAATTGGTGTCACCCAGAAAGGAGCTCATACCCCTATCTGGTGACCTGGTTTTTGTGACTGCTGCCAGGGGACACCTTTATATCTCCTGACTCTGGTGGCCAGTGGGGCTTGTGCTAGTGGATCTCACAGGACTGTAATCAATGAAGAAAGAGTTCTTAAACAGCTATCACCACCAGGGCACAGTAAGAGGCAACAGACTCAGGAGCTAAGTCTTTCTGTGAAGAAGGCCTATTAGCTAATCCTCATGATTGTGGCCTAAGGGATAGGTTTCTAATTAAACATGCATCTCGGGGTTAACTGTAACCCTTTCCAGTCCTCGGAGTGTGGGCACTATCTTTGTGCTCTCCCTTTGCCATGCTCCAGAGTGTCAGTGTCTCCTGGAAGGGATCTTTACATGCATGTGGCACCTGCTTTTTGCAGCTGACATCCAGAGGACATCCCTTGATTGCCTGACTCTGAGGCTGGAGTAGCTTGGGTTCTTGGGTTCCATGGACTGTGGCAATCAGAAGGATGGTTCTTGGCAAGCTACCACCCACAGGGCACTGCACAGACAGTGGAGTGAGGAATACACACCAGTCTTTCTGTGAGGGGCTGCTTTGCTTGTTCTGGATCTTTGGACTGAGGGGAAGGCTTCAGGTTTGGCACATATTTAGTGGCCTACAGAGCTGCTCTCAAGGAACGCAGGCTGTGGATGCCATCTTGGCACTCTCACACTGCTCTACTCCAGCTCACCAGTATCTCCCAGAAAGGAGTTTATGCACTTGTCTGGAGCCTGGATTTTTGTGATTGCCACCCAGGGGCCACCTCCAGATCATCTGACTCTGGTGACCAGTGAGACTTAAGTTTGTGGCCCCTTAGGACTGTATACATTTGAATACTTATAAAAGCTGCTGCCCAAGGGTCTGGCTTCCAGTCACCTGGCATCTAGGTGCTGCTGTCCTCCCCTTTGAGACACTGACAGGTCTTAGTACATCCTCAACTACCAGGAGCTATTAAAAATATAATAGTTTGCTTGGACAGACACAGAGGTTTGAGGGACAACTAGAGCTGGGGTAGGGCTGAACAAAAAGTTTCATCTCCTACATCAAGCCACTCCTTCAAGACAGGGAGAAATGATTGTTTCATTTACTGTATAGAAGCCAACACAGAGAGTCAAGTGAAATGAAGAAACAGAAGGATATGTTACAAATGAAAGAACAAGATAAAACTTAAGAAAAAAAACTTAATGAAATGGAGATAAATAATTTACGTGATAGAAGTTCAAAGTAATGGTCATAAAGCTGCTCGCCCAAACTGAGGAGTAATAGATGGACAAGGCAAGAACTTCAACAAAGAGATGGAAAATATAAGAAGGTACCAAATAGAAGTCACAGAGCTGAAGAGTGCAATAACTAACTGAAAAATACTCTAGAGGGGCTCAACAAAAGACCAGATGAAGCAGAAGAAAGGATAAGTCAACTGAAAGACAAGGCAATGGAACTCACTCAATTGGAGTAGCAAAAAGAAAAAAGAATTTTAAAAATGTGAAGATAGCTTAAAGGACTTACAGGATAATATCAAACAGACCAACACTTACATTATAGGCCTCCCAGAAGGAGAAGAGAGAAAGGGACAGAAATCTTATTTGAAGAAATAATGGCTGAAAACTTCCCTAACTTGGGGAAGGAAATAGTCATTCAGATCCAGGAAGCCCAGAGAGTTCCAAAACAGCTGAACCCAAAGAGACCCACACCAAGACACTTTATAATTAAAATGTCAAAGGCTAAAGACAAGGAGAGAATATTAAAAGGAGCAAGAGAAAATCAACTTGTCATGTACAAGGGAGCCCCTGTAAGACCATCAGCGGATTTTTCAGCACAAACTTTGCAGGCTAGAAGGGAGTAGCACAATATATTCAAAGTGCTATAAGAAAAGTAACAAAACAAAAAAACTTCCAGCCAAAAGTCCTCTCTGGCAAAGTTACTATTCAGACTTGAAGGAGAGAGAAAGCATTTTCCACAAGCAAAAGCTAAAGGAGTTCATCATCACTAAACTGGCCTTATAAGAAATGTTAAAGGGACTCCTTTAAGCTGAAAAGGAGGGGTGCTAATTAGTAACATGTGAAAGAATAAATAGCACTGGAAAAGTAAATATATAGTAAAGGTAGTAGATTAACTACTTATAAAACTAGTAGGAAGGTTAAAAGACAAAAGTAGTAAAAATAACTGATTACAATAATTTGTTAAGGGATACACAGAGGAAAAGATGTAAAATGTGACATCAAAAACATAAAATGTGGAGGGGAGGGTAAAAATGTTGAGCTTTAGAATGGGATCAACTTAAGTTGTTATCAACTTAAACTGTTACAGGTATAAGTTTTTATAAGTAAGCTTCGTGGTAACTACAAAAATCTATAATGAGTACATAAAAGAGAAAGAGAAATGAATCTAACTAAGCATACCACTGAAGAAAGTTCTCAAACCACAAAGAGAATAAAAGAAGAAGAAAGGAACAGAGAGGAGATACAAAAACAGCAAAAACAATTAACAGAATGGCAATAAGCACATTCCTATTGATAATTACTTTAAATGTAAATGACTAAATTCTTCAATCAAAAGACATAGAGTAACTGAATGGATAAAGAAAAACAACAACAAGACCCATTTATATGCTGCTTACAACAGACACAATTTAGATATAAAGACAAACAAAGACTGAAAATGAAGGGATGGGAAAAAATATTCCTTGGAAATGGAAACCCAAAGTAGCTATTCTTATATCAGACAAATAGACTTCAAAACAAAGACTGTAATAGGAGATGAAGGAAGGCATTACATCATGATAAAGGGGTCAATCCAACAAGAGTATATAACATTTGTAAATATTTATGCACCCAACATAGAAGCACTAAATATGTAAAGCAAGTATTAACAGACCTAAAAGGAGAAATAGACAGAAGTATAATAGTAGTGGATTTTAATATCCCACTTACACCAGTGGATAGACCATCCAGATGGAAAATCAATAAAGAAACATTGGCCTTAAACAACATGTTAGACCAGATGGACTTAACAGATACTTACAGAACATTCCATCTAAAAGCAACAGAATAAACATTTTTCTGAAGAGTACATGGAACATTTCTGACATAGGTCATATGTTAGGCCACAAAACAAGTCTTAAGTTTAAGAGGGTTTAAATCGTATTAAGCAGCTTTTCTGATCACAATGGTATGAAACTAGAAATTAATTATACAAAGAAAACTGGAAAATTAACAAACATATGAAGATTAAACAACATGCTAAAATAACCAATGGGTCAAAGAAGAAATCAGATTAATAAAAAAAATACCTTGTGACAAATAAAAAATGGAAATGTTACATACCAAAATTTGTGGAATGCAGCAAAAGCAGTTCTAAGAGGGAAGTTCATAGCAATAAATGCCTACCTCAAGAAACAAGAAAAGTCTCAAATAGACAACCTAACTTTACACCTCAAGAAGCTAGAAAAAGAAGAAAAATAGAAACCCAAAGTAGAAGGAAGGAAACAACAAAGATTAGAGCAGAAATAAATGAAATGACTAAAAAGACAACAGGAAAGAGCTGGTTCTTTGAAAGGATAAAATTGACAAAACTTTAGTTAGACATACCAAGAAAAAAAAGAAAGAAGACTCTTGCAGACACAATTTGCGAGGCCAACGTTACCCTGACAGCAAAACCAAACACCACAAGAAAAGAAAACTACAGGCCAGTATCCCTGATGAACAAAGATGGAAAAATCCTCAATAAACATTAGAAAATCAGATTCAATAACACATTAAAAGGATCATAACGCATGATCAAGTGGCATTTAATCCAGGGATACAAGAATGGTTCAGTGTCCACATATCAATCAATGTGATAGACCACATTAACAAAACAAAACATAAAAATCATATGATCATCTCAATAGATGCAGAAAAAGCACTTGACAAAATTCAGCATCCATTTATGATAAAATCTGTCAGCAAAGTGGGTACATAGAGAACATATCTCAACATAATAAAGGCCATGTATGACAGCCCCACAGCTAACATCATACTCAACAGTGAAAAGCTGAAAGCTTTTCCTCTAAGATCAAGAACTAAGATCAAGGATGCCCACTCGCCACTTCTATTCAGCATAGTATTGGAAGTCCTAGCCACAGCAATCAGACAAAAAAAGAAATAAAAGGCATCCAAATTGGGAAAGAAGTACAACTGTAATATTTGTAGATGACATTATTTTATATATAGAAAACCCTAAAGACTCCATCAAAAAAACTGTTAGAACTAATTTAAAAATTCAGTAAAATTGCAGAATACAAATTCCACGCACAAAAATCTCTTGCATTTCTTCACACTAATAATGAACTATTATGAATAACAAAAGGCACTCCTATTACTCAGGAAACTCCAATGGTTTTAGGAGCTCTGTGTCAGGAAATGAGGACAAAGACCAAGTATTATTTTGTATTCTACCACACACCTCAACATATCTTGTTTTGACCTTGGGCAGATGCTTCAAACTCAGTGTGCCTTAATTTCCTTATTGACAAGAATAGTAATGCTACCTATCCCCTTGTGTTGTTTTGAAGATTAAATTATTTAGCACATAGAAAGCACTTACAGTTATGTCTGACACAGAAAGAGCATTCAACAAATGTTAGTGATTATCATCATTATTATTATTATCTGGTAACTGTTGAAAAGGGGTATGCTTGGGACTTCACTGGTGGCACAGTGGTTAAGAATCCACCTGCCAAAGCAAGGGACACGGGTTTGATCCCTGGTCCGGGAATATCCCACATGCCGCGGAGCAACTAAGCCCATGCGCCACAACCACTGAGCCTGCGCTCTAGAGCCCATGCTCTGCAGCAAGAGAAGCCACTGCAATGAGAAGCTTGCGCACCGCAACAAAGAGTAGCCCCTGCTCACGGCAACTAGAGAAAGCCTGCACGCAGCAATAAGACCCAACGCAGCCAAAGATAAATAATTAAATAAATTTATATTTTAAAAAATAACAATAAAATAGAATAAGAATATGTGAAAAAAAAGGGGGTATGCTTAGATTCTTTTTTCTTAAAAAACTAATGTCAGCCAAGATCATCAGTCTTAGTGTTGCCAGCTTCACCCCCAAAACATGACCTTTTGAATTAAAACATTAGAAGAAGTAGTCTTGGAGGAAGCATGTGGATAGCCACGTAATGCTTGTGAGCTATAAATATCTACAGTTACAATCTGAGGTTCGGGTAGATAAATTCTAGATCTTATACAACTGTGGTAAGGTGGAACTACTTAGGCTTTTTCTCTTTATTTGCCTATTTTTAGGGGACTATGGAACCCCACTTCCTTGGTACTTCCTTCTACAAGAGTCTTATTGGCAAGGTGGTGAAGGTAAGTTATTTTTAATTTTTTAATTAAAAAAAGAAAAACAAATGTTTGAAATTAGCTCCTTTGGCTCTGCATGGAATGTGTGTGCATTGTAGAGGTGGCTCTTACGTGAAGTGTGAGATTCCTGATTAGTTAGCTGTCTGCTGAGGGCTCTGCTCCTTGGTGTAGCATCACAGCGTCTGGGAGCCCGTATTTTGTGAGTCACTGGGCCAGGGTGATGGCTGAGCATTGATAAACCCTTGAGCCCTGGTTGTGCCCAGTAGATTAAAGCACACTCTTAAAAGAAGGCCAAACCACTTCAGGGTGCAAATAAGTTTTGCAACTTCTCAGTTCAAAGCAAACAGATCCAGAGAATCATAGAGGAATCTTTACATTCATCTTCTGCTGCCTCCCCTCATCTGCTTTTTCATTCCTCTCTGCCTTTTCAAATGTAAATGAATTTATTTTCCCAAAGGAAGGGCCCATTTCCCAAAGGAGGCCGGGGCAGAGCTGTGATCTTCAAGGCAAATACTCCCAGATTCTCTTAGTATTGGTCTTTCCTCTGGTTGGGAAAGAGGGTTAAAAGGACATTTGCCTGGAATGCATCCTAGATAAAATTTACCTTTCCTCCTGAATAGGATAGGAGGCCAAAGGAGAGTTCTAGAATTGGGGGGAAACCACAGACTCTTGTGAGGTATGAGGAGGCAGAGAAATTCCAGAGCTGAGAGCTGGGGACTCCCCTGGAGCTAGGAGTTTCTGGAAGCAAAGGAAATGCTTTCCAATCTGTTTGTTCCTCACCTACCTGCTCTTTACTTTGTACTGTTGGGCCTGGGCCAGGATTTATCCTTTAAGCACTAAGATAGATGTTTGTTTTCTCTAGGCGATTAGCCTAGGACCTTTAAAAGTTTTGGGGTGG
The DNA here is from genome assembly GCF_005190385.1 of Monodon monoceros. Classification (NCBI taxonomy): domain Eukaryota; kingdom Metazoa; phylum Chordata; class Mammalia; order Artiodactyla; family Monodontidae; genus Monodon; species Monodon monoceros. The sequence continues at coordinate 98,757,112 of NW_021703774.1, forward strand.
GGGGTTGCCTTTTTTTTAATGGTTCGAACAAACAGCACTTCAACAGCTCAGTTTGTTTGTTTTTTCCATTATGTTGGCTTGTCTGTCTTTCTTGTCTATCTATAAACTTTTAAATTTCCACTGTAATAAAATTATAACCCATCATAAATGGGAATTTTCAACACAGAAGTCTGTTCCTGGAATGTTTCTAATTTCAATCAATATCAGGACTTGTGGGCATTTTTTCCCCTCTATAATCTCAGCAGATACGCTGCCTCTAAAAAAAGAAAAGAAAAGAGAAATCTTAAGACAAATGTGCTCCTTCAAAATTGAGTCATGTTTTTGCCAACAGAAACCAAATGTTTTTCACCTGTCTCACAGGCTAGACTGAAATAGATTCCTAAATTTCTCTAAAATTAGAAAAGAGGTGAGTTTTTCCACCGAAACCCCTCCTTTCACAGATGAAGACATGGAACCCAAGAGATATCCAGTGTCTTACCCAGTTCCCATTGTTCACTTGGGACAAAATCTGGAACTGGGACATACATTTCCTGGCAAGGAACTCACTCCAGTGACTAGAAGAATATCTCCCCCTGCTATTTTATTATTACACATTAGTGCAGTATGATAGCTAGTAAAGAGATCAAAGGAACTGTGGGCAGTAGATTTAAAGTCCTTCAGAAAACAGAAGCCCTGGAGGGGGTGGGTCCCTGGCCACCAGGCCCATTACTTGCTACTCCACCACACAGCCTGCAAATCTACAGGCAGCGGTGTGGACAGAGAGGCCCTGGTGGGCTGCAGCATTGAAAAATCCACCCTGCTCATGTATGTGCACTTGAGGCCAGAGCCTTTAGATGCTTGGCGACAATGGTTTCCTCCTGCCCCTGCTTTCTTCTCTGGCTGGCTTGCTTTTCTGCTTCTCTTCCGCTTTCAGGATGTCCTGATATCCTTTTAAACCAAATGCCAAGTTTACAAAAAGTGCCTCTTTGGGGGTGTGGGGGGAGGTAGGTGTATGTGTGAGTGTGAGAACGTTTGTGTGTTTACACTGCAATTCACAATTTGTGCAAGCCTGTATGTCAACCAGACTCAACTCTGGTATTAAATCTCTAAATACATGAATGCGCATAAAAGTAGATTCCTCAGGTAAACGATGTCTCGGTCTGGCTGCCCATCATATCAGCTTGAATGGACTTTTACTCAAGGTTCACCATGACTTTGACATGTTTTGGATTGGAGTGAAAAATACTGTTAACGAGCTAAAGAAAATTAACCCATTTCAAAGTTAATTTTTTGTTATTTATTTATTTATTTTTAATCACAATGTCTGACATTGTGGGCTCCTCCTGGCATTTTAAGAGGATGTGTGAAACTCCTGTTACAAAACTCCCTCTGGGCTCAGCAAAGGTTGCCAAATCAGCCAGCTGGGAGGCCCTTCCAGCCACTGCCGGAACTTCACAGTCCCACAGGTCAGAGGTTGGCAAAGCCTTGCTCGGGGCTTGTCCTGGGAATGCCAACTTGGCCTTCTGAGGGAGCTGTGTTTTCCAGCTATGGTAGGAAACTCTGCTCCGCCTTCTTTTCCCCTCCTTTCCTGCCTTTCCTGATTCTCATGTCTCACCAGGAGAGTAACAGTGGCTTCTGGTTGGTGCAGGGTGTTCAACCAGAGAAGAAAGGGCCTTGGAAAAGACAGAACCCGTAACAGAGGAAATGGAGGACCCGGAACACCCAGCAGGAATAAATGGTAAAAACCTCAATAAAGAATGCAGAACAGAGGCAAGGAAAAGGCTCAGAACACTGCACAGAGCCAGAGTAAAACACCTCGTGACTGGGGTGAAATGGAACCCAGGAAACTGACTGTCTCTGTTGACAAGGGTTAAACCTAATACCTTCTCAAGGGTCCAGCTGCACATGTGCGGAATGAATGGTCCAGCCAGACATTAACGCATATTTCCTGGAGAAAGCAAATCCAAAGTATGTGGTGTGTTTGTGCCCTTGTTAGGCAAACCCCAAGTGAATTGCACAAATGTGCTGACTTCCGAGGATTTAGCAAGAACAATAACTTGGGTCACTAGGTCTTAAAGCGGATATGAGCTATAAGGAAAGACAAAAATAAATGCTCCTGTGCACAGGGGGAAAGAGACTAAAGGAGCTGACTACATTTCATTCGTGGTTTACAAATCTAGAAGTCCATTCATTCAAGCCATCAAAAGCCTTTCCTGACCGTGGAAGTTACCTAATAATTCCTCAACCCATGGACTAAGTTTGCAAGTGTTCCCCTGGCCTTTGCCTCCCTTACCTTCCCTCTTGAACCAGTTCTGTACTCCCCCCCCCCCACCATGTTCTCTATTCTTTAAGCATATGAATTTCTCTGTGGATACTAAATGCTCTTGCTATCCTCACCCTGGGTTTAGAGAGGCAGCATGGCCTCTGGACTTCACCTGATGTTGCATGAGAGGGTCCAGCCTCCATGCCTCTGGTCCATTCCAGGTGCCATTTCACAAAGCTGAGGTCAGAGACCTGTGGCTCCTGTGGAATCCAGTGAGCAGAACTTGTGGGAAGACCATCCTCCGAAAGTGTAATTCCAAGACCAAAATCAGGGGGTTGGGGGCTGGTCCCACCTCAGTTTTAGGCGAGACCAGGAGGCACAGAGAGAAGAAGCAACGGGATTTTTTTTTTTTTTTTTTTTTTTTTTTTTGGCGGGGGGGTAAGTGCTCAGAACTACAATATTAAGATGACAAATTAAGTGACGCTGTATAGAGTGAACTCAAGCAGGGAGAGACTGGAGGACAGGCAGAAGTGAACACCAAGTGGACCTCACACCTAGGGGGGTGTGGAAGTCGAAACGTGGAGGGACAGAGTTTGAGGGACAAGAGTGAAGAAGAGTGGACTGTCCCACCCTAACAGGAGAAACTCTGGAGCTCTGAGGAGCAAGAATTCAGTTTCAGTCAGAGTCGGCTCAAAGATGTGAGCCAAGGTGACCAGGAGAACGGCAGCTCCAAGAATGAACATAGGACAGTCTGAAGGAAAATGTTGTTTGGGGAAGAAAATGAGGAGCCTGAGCTCTTACAAGAAGTCCATGAGGAAATGCCCAGCAGACCATCCGAAATGAGGACCTGGGATTGAAGGCTGAGCTTAGGGCTAACTCTCCATACAGACAGTGAGTGCGGCCTGGGTTTGAATCCCAGCTCTGCCACTCATAAGCCATGTGACCTTGATCGGACTCTTGATGTCTCTTGTGTCTTAGGTGTCCTCAGTAATAGAAATGGGCACAGTAATATCTATTCCCCTAGGGCTGTAGTAAGGGTGAAATGAGGAAATCCATATAAGGCACTTGAAATAATGCCTGGCACAGAGTAACCTTTCAAGAAATGTTGGCCACTATTATTACCATTATTACTCTGTAGTCATCCTTACAAAGGTCATAGCTAAAGCCATGGGGGCAGAAGACAATAGTCTGAAGAAAGAACCTTGGGAAATGTGTACACTAAGGCATTGTTACATCATGTTCATTTTTTCCAACTAGACTGCTTCTTTGAACGTGAGCTCCCAGGCTTGGTTCCCGGGGTGTGTGTGAGGAATCTGGTAAAGATTTTTGAGCACCATGGCAGGCCAGCTGTGGACCATCTTAACATCACCTTCTATGAAAACCAGATCACCGCGTTTCTCGGTCACAATGGAGCAGGGAAAACCACGACCTTGTGAGTCTCCAGTCATTTTCTGGCTCTCTTCTTCCTCTTTTAGCTTCAGTCTGTTCTTTCCCATTGAGTTTTAGTGACAAAAATATGCCAATATTTGTGTCCCAGGAAGGTGTTAAGTACAATGCAGTTTTCAAAGCTTATTCTCATATATTGTTTTATTTGATCCTCACATGAAATTGGAGACAGAGGTGGAGTAGTAAGTTTATTGCCCCCTTTGTGCCAGGGAAATGGACATCCAGAGAGCTGAAGTGACTTTCCCAAGGTCACCAAGTTGTAATGGTTCCCTGGGGGCAAGAGCCAGGTCCTCCCACAATTGTCTCTTGTCTTTGATGCTGCGGCCCGGCCTCCCTACCCCCAGCCTCCCCAGCGTTACCGTCATGATGGTGGTGACAAAGTCGTGGCCACCACCATCACATGCCCTCTGTCTGTAGAGCGCTATTTACTTTCAGAGAGCATCCCTTTTCCTACCTATGAGGGTTGGTGGTAGTTCTGGAGAAAGTTAAAAGGGGCTGTGGGGTAACTGCCTGGCAATTGAAAACTAAGTTCAGGGAAGATGAAGGCTCTGCATGGACTCCTCAGGTCAGGAAGCTCCCCTCACTTTTCTAAGGGCCCTGAGTGTCATCTGCTGCGAAGGAAAGCAGGGCCAGCTAAGGTTTCCCGAGGAGCAGCAGGGCAGGGAACCCATATGAACGCAGTCGTCAGGTCCTTTGGCTTCTTAGAGAGCCCCAGGAAGGAACAGCTGTGTACACCCTGCATTGGAATGTTCTCTGAGGGCGGTTCAGTGTGAATGGAATGTGGGGCTGGTGCCATTATACTTGGTTCTGTTTCCCTCTAGTGGTTGATCAACAGGCCAGTTCAGAGAGCCTGAGATTGTATCTGGCTCAGGGACAGAGCTGGGAGGGTTAGCTGATTTCCCTCCTTGTTAACTAATATGGTCAGAGAGCCCCAAGCCCTCTTCAGGACCCCAAAGGCAAACACATTACTTCACGAATGTGAAATGCAATGTCCCCTGGTGGCCAGAACACAACGTTTAATAAAAGTAATATAATATTTTTGAGTCTTCCTTTATTCTGGCATTGTTCTAAGTGCTTTACAGGTATTAACTATATTTAATCCTCCCAAAAAAACCCCATGAGGTGAGCGTGGTCATTTCCCATTTTACAAAATAAATCAACATTACTATTGGGCTTTTTATTATTTTGGATCCAAAATTATTGTGGTGATAATTCCCAGGCCTGGGTTCAATCAGTTAATCAACAAATACATGTTGAACGCTTGGGCTTCTCAATAAGACCTTGCCTTTCGTAATGGTGACATCAGGCAAAACTTGGACCCATGGGCTGGATACCTTTGACTGAGCCCCCTACAGCGCCAGGAGCTGTGATGGCTGAGTTGGGGAGGGATCTCCGGCTGCAAGTGAGCGTTCTACAGCTGGGAATCAGTGTACACCCATCAGTGCTTGCCTGAAAGAACTAGGAAATAAGTGAAGCAGAGAAGGGAGGCGGGTGTGCTCATCCTCCTAGGGGCCTGGACGCACACTGGTGCTAAGCCCCGTACAGGAAACTGTTGGTTCCTGGAGCTGATGATGGTTGGGGTTTAACTGAGGGTCAGAATCACCGACCCTGGGGTGGAGGCTGCTGTCCCAAGGCCTTCCTAAGGGCCAGCCTTTCAACCACTGACTCCTGTGTTTGGCAGGTCCATCCTGACGGGTCTGTTGCCACCGACATCCGGGACTGTGCTCATTAGGGGAAAGGACATTGAAACCAGCCTGGATGCTATCCGGCAGAGCCTTGGCATGTGTCCACAGCACAACATCCTGTTCCACCAGTAAGTAGAACAGGAACTGAGACCCTCCCCATGCCCTAACCTCACCTTGCCCTCCAACAACATGTTCTCTAGAGCGCAGCTGAGGGATGCCAGCTCTGGGGGCAGAAGGCAGTACTCTGCTTTGGCTTCCCCCACATTCGGGGTCCTTTGTCCTGCTTGCAACGAGACATGCATGTGACTGTGCCTCTGGCACTCAGAGCTGAGCTCTTCCTGCTCAGAAGAGTGGTGCTGCCTTCTCTCTGTCAGGGTGGCTGGTCCCGGGGCCCCTTGCTCAGTACTTGCCCAGAAGTCTGGTCCCTTTCAGGGACCAGAGAGGAGACCATCGCTCCTTTTTTCCTCTTCAGCCAGGCATTAAAAACTGACTTTTGAGGAAGCTTTTCAGTTGCTTTTTTCCCAAACTTTTATTTCTTATCTAAAAAGTTATATACAGTCATTGAAGCAAAGAAGGAGGGAAGACAGGAAGGAAGGAAATATAGATTAAAACAAAAAATAAAAGTCACCTGTAATTTCACCAGCCATAGAAAACCACTGTTAACACCTTGATATATAATTTTTCTCTTATACATGTATAGATATACATATATACTTTAAAATTATAAAGGAGAATAAAACTCTGCATACCATTTTGTAACCTGTTTTTTTAAATGTGATTGCTTTTTTAAACCTAAGATATCATGAACATCTTTTCGTGCTCTTACATATTCTTCTATGCAGTAAGTTTTAATGTGTACATACTATTCCGTTGTATAATGTGCTATTTCAGCTGTCTTAGATATTTTGGCAGGGTTGGTATTTTGTTTCATTTTTCTATTATAAACAACACCACGATGAGCATCATGATTGCTAAATCTTTGTGCTCATCTTTAATTATTTCTACGAGGTAAATTGCTAGAAGTGGAATTGCTGAGCACATTGCCTTTCTCATTGCCCCGTCCCCATAGCCTCACAGTGGCTGAACACATCCTATTCTACGCGCAGCTGAAAGGGAGGTCCTGGGAGGAGGCCCAGCTGGAGATGGAAGCCATGCTGGAGGACACAGGCCTCTACCACAAGAGGAACGAAGAAGCTCAGGATCTCTCAGGTGCTTGGTATTGGGAAAAGACAGGGCTTCAGATGGCATATCCATGGTTCCCCAGCGCACAGGGCCTTGTGCATATGCATGTGTGCATGTGTGTGTACGTGTGTATATTCTTAGGCTTATAACAGGAGAGCTCCTAAGGGTTGGAACATTCTATAAAGTTATTCTGACCATCTAAGACCAACCCACCTCTGGATTATTTCCCACATGAAACACTATCTTGCAGCAGCCTGGGCTGTATTTGCTCTGATGTTTATGTGTTTGAACTCAAAGGTGAGAACAGTCTTCAAATGGTCTGATCCTAGGAGGCAGGGATTTTCTTTCCTGCATTATGAGGCCTGTACCACTAGAGTTTTGAACACTGTATGAATATCTAAGGAGGCAGCACCAAGCTGCTGCTGGATCTAAGGTGCCTTCCTTATGAGGTCAGCCCTGGGCCCTTCTCTTCCAATTGTCCACAGCTCCCGTGACCCTGCCGCCTTGTACCTCTAGGTGGCATGCAGAGGAAGCTGTCCGTTGCCATTGCCTTCGTGGGAGATGCCAAGGTGGTGGTTCTGGATGAGCCCACCTCTGGGGTGGATCCCTACTCGAGGCGCTCAATCTGGGACCTGCTCCTGAAATATCGCTCAGGTAATGGCCACTGTGCATCGCCTGTGCTCTTACTGAGGCTTTATGGGTGCTCTCCACTCACTCACACCTAGCATTTTGCAACTCAGTATAGTAAGGGCCACAGCTATATGCTCAGATGGGGCTTTATCACTGGCTTGGGGGAGTTTATAAGTTCTAGATGAAGCCTCCTGAGATACTTTACACGAGAGTACAAGCAGGGAGTTACTGATGAAGCAGCCTACTTCCCAAAATGCTCTAGGAAGTTCTCTCGACCTGCAGCCCTTCTGTCTGGAACAATGGGAGCAGCTCCAGTGAAATTCCCCCTTGGAAACCAGGTGTGCGGGCAGTGAGCCTGTGCTCGGTGCTGCAGAGGACTGCTGCAGATGGAGAGGTCTCAAGGTGTGGCATTTCCTCCTCTGTCGCGGCACGTGCAACCAGAGGTGCAGATCCAGAAGAGACAGCAAGCAGAGCTGGTGCCCGTAAAAGTGGTGGTGTGGTTCAATCCTGCGGTCGATTTGCCTTCCTGGAATCCTCATTACCATTTTCTTTCAATGACATCTCCAGCTAGTATCAAAGTGTGTGTGTGTGTGTGTGTGTGTGTGTGTGTGTGTGTGTGTGTGTG